>NC_141687.1:1840561889-1841161889 GCF_964263255.1 Lissotriton vulgaris | reverse complement strand
GGCAAGAATATTGCATTGAGATTTATCTAAAATAGGAGGTGTGTGCTGTGTGTCAGAACCAGCTAATTTTTTGAACGTTTAAAATAAGGTACGCATGCAATTCTGCGCGTTAGAAATAGTTGGAGGAGACATAATCAGCCCGAGCAGATTGACATCGGCTTGATACTCTTTTAACACCATCGATGCGGTGCAGATTTACCCTGTGCGCTGACAGTGATTGATTCCCATTGTTCATGACGAGCTCAGCTCGTCATGAGTGTACGAGAGGTGTACCTCATGACGAGCTGAGCTCGTCATGAGCATCGAAGGGGTTAAAGCTTTTTTATATTTCAATTTAGAGTCAGGTAAGTAGTTCCTCCTCTAATGTCTTTCCAGAGCTTTGCACTTAGTTTTCTCAGGATGACTCACTCCCAAAGTGGGGTTCTTGCCCCCTTCTACTTCGAATACTTCCCCATTCAACATGAATTAGCAGTTCAGTGGCCACTGTAAGAAAGTGCCCCTTTTTTGCCTGGTTAACCCCCACTTTTTGCCTGATGTTGATGCTCTTTGACTAAGTGTGCCCTAGGTTCCTGCCAACGAGGTTCACAGAGCCTATGTCCTTTCCCTAAAACTGTACTGTTGCAAATCTAATTGGCAACTCTCTGGCCACATGTAAGTCCCATATTAAAAGTTACCATAGTTACCAAGGGCACTGTGACCAGGGAAGGCCTCTAAGGACTGCAGCACATATTTTGCCACCCTAAGAGGCCCTGCACCTTTACACACACGCACTGCCATTGTAGGCTGCATGTTTGTATGCAGAGAATTTTTTTTTCCATATACACGGAGGGTTCTTTTTCCCGCTGGCAAACTGAGAACACTGAGGCAACAGTGGCCCACTTGACCTTTAGGAAGTATATTGAACACACCAAAGCAGAGTAGATAAGTTCTTCCCTCATCCAGAATTACTTATACAGAACTAATTCAATATTCAATATGCAGGTCTCATATCCTTTATTTAATAATGTTTAACAGAATTGGCCTGCAAAACAAATTCAGGTTGACTTGGGAGTTCAACAAAGGTTCACCTATACAGTAAATTTAACCTTCATCCTTTTGAATACTCAGAGTCCACTGTATCTATATATATATGCCTTTGCTCTGAAGGAATTAAGATTAAAAATTGTGGCTGGTAGTTATTGTTTTTTCCTGATGAAGGTGGTTGTGAAATCCTGGAATCCACCGAAAAACGCGTCGATGCTTGACAATTTGACACACTAGATCTTTGGAACATTTGTTAAAACTAGAGGATTAAACCAAAAACCTGGGTTTAACAGATGATTTGTTACAGACTGGTGTCCTTTTAATGACATGATGAATTGTTTAATGTATTCTCCCGCTATCTTTTTTGTCTATTAATGATTTTAATTTTCTTCTCTTTGATTATTCACATTTTATGTATGTATTGAATGATTATTTTCATGCCACTTTTAAATGCTGAATATGTTTGTATCCTAATGATTTTTTTATTCATTGTGATCTTAATGAACACATTACATTTTCTAGATAAATGTGGTTGGTACTGTGTATACATTTATACATATATTTGTGTTTGTATTTTGGTGATATTGGTTTATCCTTGAGTTGTATGTATGAAAATTTTAATGCTAAGTTGCCCAAAGGGGGTTCTACTGTTTGACTGTTTGTCTTATTGGTTCCCTACCCCCTTGGTACGAAAAGGGCTCCTCTCATTAGTTGAGACACATCCATGTGTGCCATGTCTACAACCCACTGCCTATGGTATAGGTAATCCACCCCTCTAGCATGCATGAGCCCTGTACCCCTAAAGTGTCAAAGTCCATTCTTAGACATTGCAAGTGCAGTAAAGCCATAATGAGTATGAAGTAATCGGAAAGAAGCTGGAACTGTAGGTAAGTAAGTTACTTTATTTAAGTTATAATGTTAAGTAGTAAGTTATAATGACAACCCCATCAGGAGCAGCTGTCCTGCTGCTCAGCCCTCACCCAACTGACATTCACAGCACACTAACATTCCAATCATCTAACATTCCACAAGTCATACATACAAGCTGAGCAGCAGGAAGATATAAGATACAACATATCTCCCTTCGTTGGGAAATTTAAAAAAACAAATAAAACATTGACAACATGTCAAGTACAAATGGTCAGTAGATTCAATAAATTTAAACACAGCACCAGTAAGATGAAATGTGCAATATAATCAATAAACGATAGGTACCCACATACCTCACTTCACAACCAATGACACAAAAAACAAACGGACGCAAGAAGACACATCCTGTCCCTTTCCATACCGACACACGCGCACAACAGTCTGAACAAGCATCACATGCATCACATTACTTCCTGAAATAAACAACAAACCTACATCCTGCATCCATACGCCAAAAATCATACCAGTTGGCCAGACCAGTAAAACAAGCAACACACACCAGAACAAACCTTTACACCATATATATATATCAGGAAACAACGTGTACACCTCTTAACAAATAACAAGCACTCACAAAACCCATTCATACGCCAAACAACACTAGACAATCCATACACTCGCAAGACAACCTTACGTGCGAGGGACACTGCCAACGCAACCTTGACGTGCGAGGCAAAACACATTCCCAACACAACCCTGACGTGTGAGGGACACCACTGCCAACGCAAGCATGACGTGCGAGGCAAAACACATTCACAACACAACCCTGACGTGTGAGGGACACTCCTGCCAACGCAACCATGACGTGCGAGGCAAAACACATTCCCAACACAACCCTGACGTGTGAGGGACACCACTGCCAACGCAAGCATGACGTGCGAGGCAAAACACATTCCCAACACAACCCTGAAGTGTGAGGGACACAACACCAACTACCAAACTACACTAATACTGAGTGACACTACTACATACATCTCATACCACCCAACCAAAGAATAAAAATGAGAGACTTAACCCTACTGCAGTCACCCCATAAACAACACAAACAAATGAAAGTCCTACCACTCATACATAACACCTTAATAAACCCAACCCTGTT
The DNA here is from genome assembly GCF_964263255.1 of Lissotriton vulgaris. NCBI lineage: Eukaryota > Metazoa > Chordata > Amphibia > Caudata > Salamandridae > Lissotriton > Lissotriton vulgaris. The sequence goes on along the minus strand of NC_141687.1, from coordinate 1,841,158,837 downwards.
GTGGTGAAGTCCTGAGACCTTTGTCTCAAACATGTACTTCTGACACCATTCTTATGTTTTCCATTGCGTTTCTAGTTCTGGGACACTTTCCTTTTTCAGTCACTTCTGGGCTCACAGGTCCACTACTGTACAGCTTCTTTATTGACAAACACGCTGCTGTTTCTGGGACCTTTGTGCAGTTCCTGTAACCACTAGCTCTGAAACCAGATTCCAAAACTAGAGCAAATTAACTCTTCAAAACGGTTTTCATCTGTGCACCTAGCCGTTTAAAATTCGTTTTCCATGAGCACTGTTGCCGTTGTGTTTATGTTGTCAACCCTCTTGTAATCCCATTAGCAACACATGCTAAACTGAAAACGATGACAGTACCTTTCTCTCCACACGAATGGCAAGATTAACGCTAAATGTCATTTCGAAAACAGCCTTGGCAATATCTCGACTTGACAACTAACAAAATGGAGGCACGCAGATCGACATAGAGCCGGCTGGTTCTCGGCCATAACAAGCACTAAATCAAGACGAGCCATGTCAGCATCAGACAAGAAGTGCTGTTTCGTCACAGAGGCCGCCGGCGAGGTAAACCTTTATAAAAGTAAACAGACTAGTCTCATGCTGATTTTGAATGAAAACGGCAACCGTTTTCTAAAACCCCAGAAAGACAAAAGTACATATTTCCCTTATATTCTCCTGTTGTTTTGCACTCCTGGTATCTTTCCAAAAAAAATCACAGCGCCGTCTCAACACTTTCCCATCACATAGGCTCACATACACATGGTATTGTTGAACTTTCCTCACCGAGACTCGATTTTTGCCTCCGGACACCAACAAGACAGCAGCTGGTTAACAAGTACCCACACTGCAGTTGGCAATCTACACGGAGGCTCGATTCTACCTTGCCCCCAGAAAACAAAGAAACTTCACATGAACCAGTAGCTTGATCTCGCTAGATACCGCTTTCAGATTAGGGTTAATTGCGATCAAATACTTTGCTCCGAGGCTCGAGTTAGTGCTCCCGAACCACCATCCGATTTCCAATCTGTTGCTAATTAGCACCTTTCGTTAAAGCTCAATTTTACTTTTGCACCATATTAAAGCTTGTAAAGACTTCACCGAGGCTCGATTTTATGCCCCCGAACAACAACCAAATCAAACCACAGCTGGTAAAACGCAAATGTATCTGGCAAACTTGGGTTTCAGGGCGATCGATGACCGGGTCACTGATGGGGTTTAATTGCCAGACAGCATTCAGACACACTTTTAAATACCATTAATAGTCAATTACCTTGAGATTTCGCAGTTTCCGATTTTCTGTACCTTTCAAATTTCCTTTCCCAACCAGCTTTGACTTCTCTTTTCTGTTTGAGTCAAGACTCTGTTTTGTTGCAATTTTCCTTGAATTTGCACCCACGGGTTCTTCTTCAAAATGTCGCCAAATGAAGTCATTACAAACTCCATAGCACCATAATGGTTTTGCTGAAACCAGGGAAGTTTGGTATCAAACTTCTCAACACCAAGAACCCACACTGGAATGTAATGCCAAATGCACTCAGAGGGCATCTTAGAGATGTCCCCTGAAAAACGACCCAACTCTAGTGTCCTGGCTGAGTGGCTGCTCGCCAGCTGCAACTACCAGACAATTTTCTGGATCCCTGGGTCGAGAGCCTCCTGCTTTTGGGGCCCTAAAGCAAAGCACATCCTGGTCGAGGTGCCAAACCTCCTCCCCCAGGATGGGCGCTACCCACGAATGGGAAGCTTTAAAGGCTTGTCACCTTTGTGAGCTGACCCAGCCATTTGCTGCTCCCAGCAAACTGGCCCCCACCGGTTCTGACCCCCACTTTGGAGGGAGAATCTGTGGGAAAACCAAGTTAGGAGTAGAGGTGTACCCACCTTTGCCAACCCCACCCCTCAGGTAGGGGAGGCGAAGTACAACTCTCAGTCCCCACCTTCTTGTAGATGGGGGGACCCAACCAACCAGAGTGAGGCTTATACCCCCCTCCCACTGGAGGGTGGCATAATAGGGGGTGAACCCACCCCAAGGAAGGGACCCAGGTCCCGACCTGTACCTACCTGAAATGCCCCTAAATTTAGTATTTAAGGGCAACCCTGAACCTTGCCTCCTCAGACAAGCAAGAAGTGGAGAAGAAGGACTGAAGAGTTGTGCTGAAGGAAGAAGAGGAGGACACCAACTGCCTTGACTCCAGCCCTACCGGCCTGACCTCGACATGCTCCAGCGGAATCCTGACGTGTCCTGCAGCCAGCAGCCCTCTAGAACCAGGAGGACCTGCCCTGCCTTCCCTACTAAGACTTTGTCTCCCGTGAGCACCGGACTTGCTCAAGAACCAGACTCTGGCTCTGGCCGAATCTGCCAGTCTGCACCACTCTGCACCCAATGCCCATGGTCTGAGTTCAAGTGGCCGAACACCAAGAGGAGGTCCCCCCAGCGATCCTGACTTGGGATCTGGGTATCCCTGACCTACCTCAAGCCTCTTGATGATGCCTGCAGCCTCTATCTGGAGGATCCCCCAAACAGCAACCGGAGCTGGTAAGGAAAACCCGACGCCTGAAGACAGCCCTGCACCCGACACCCTACAGCCTTTGGTGGACAATCGATGGTGTCAAGGCAGCCCCCTGCCTCCCAACTTACCTTTCCAGCAGGTGGTCACGTCCAGAAAGTCTTTGTGTCCAAAGCCTGCAGTGTTTGTTCTGACTGGAGCTTCCCCATTGAAACCATCAGGGCACCTGACGTTGATCCAGCACGCTGTGCCGCTGTGGGTGGACCTTGCATGCTATCTTTGATCCCCCTTTGCCCTGAGCTTAACCCCAGGAGCTTTGCTCCCTCAACCATGTGGCCTGCTAATGAGAAGCCACCAACCGTCGGCCCCCTAGTCCCGTAGGCTAAGATTGGACCTCAGCACTCTGCACCCGACGCCCTAGTGCCGCTGAGGGTGCTTTTTGAGTACATCCTTGACCCTGGCGGAACCCTTGTCCTTAGCCCAGAAATTCGACCCTCAAGACCATGTACTTACCTGAAAACCGATAACTGCATTTTTAGGTCTCGTGACCTACAATGTGCGCAAGCGCATTGAGGGAACGAGAATTCAAGTGGCCAAAATCATCGTCAAACCAAGGGCTTTCAGCCGCGGTTTTCATGAAGTTCACGTGAATCACGTGATTAAACATGCACGCGCATCGGCAGCATTTCTCCTGCACAAGGCTCGCAAAAGGCTCTCTTCCCTCCCCACATCAAAAGCATCAATCACCCTCCCACAGGCTTCCCCAGCGCTGCCCCGCCCCCTGCTTCACGGCCAGGTCATCTGTTCCCTGCCAGACCTCTCACACCTCCGTCACAGCATGCCTGTGTACTTCAAAGGCTTATCACTTCACACGGCCGCAGGCCGTGCAACCAGAGCACTTCAGTTGGTGCGCAGCCCCCCTCCCAGCACTGCCTTCTTACTCTCGTCAGCTGTGACTCCCTAAACACTTTTTATATTTAATTAGCAGCAGCAACATTTCTCCTGCGCCAGGCCACATCAAAGGCTCTGTGCAACTTTCACCCACACAGCACCACTTTCAGACACGCAACGCCACTCACACCCACGCAAGCCCACTATCACCCACGCAACACCACACTCACCCACGCAACGCCACTCACCCAAGCAACACCACTCACACACGCAACGCAACTCATCCACGCAACCCCACTCATCCACGCAACGCCACTCATCCACGCAACACCACTCACACATCCAACACCACTCACACATCCAACACCACTCACCCACGCACCACCACTCACTCACTCACTCACGCAAAGCCACTCACACCCACGCAGTGCCACTTTCACCCACACAGCACCACTTTCAGACACGCAACACCACTCACACCCACGCAAGCCCACTATCACCCACGCAATGCCACACTCACCCAAGCAATGCCACTCACCCAAGCAACACCACTCACACACGCAACACAACTCACCCACGCAACCCCACTCATCCACGCAACAACACTCATCCACGCAACGCCACTCATCCACGCAACGCCACTCATCCACGCAACGGCACTCATCCACGCAACGCCACTCACACATGCAACGCCACTCACACATGCAACGCCACTCACCCACGCAACGCCACTCACCCACGCAATGCCACTCACCCACGCAACGCCACTCACCTACGCAACGCCACTCACCCACGCAACGCCACTCACCCACGCAAATCCACTCACACCCACGCAGTGCCACTTTCAGACACACAACGCCACTCACACCCACGCAAGCCCACTCTCACACACGCAACTCCACACTCACCCACGCAACGCCACTCACCCACGCAACGCCACTCACCCACGCAACGCCACTCACCCACGCAACACCACTCACACATGCAACGCCACTCATCCATGCAACACCACTCACACATGCAACGCCACTCACACATGCAACGCAACTCACCCACGCAACCCCACTCATCCATGCAACGCCACTCACACATGCAACGCCACTCATCCACGCAACACCACTCACACATGCAACGCCACTCACACATGCACTGCCACTCCCACATGCAACGCCACTCACACATGCAACACCACTCACACATGCAACGCCACTCACACACGCAACGCCACTCACACCCACGCAGTGCCACTCACACCCACGCAGTGCCACTTTCACCCACACAGCACCACTTTCAGACACGCAACCCCAATCACACCCACGCAAGCCCACTATCACCCACGCAATGCCACACTCACCCACGCAATGCCACACTCACCCACGCAATGCCACACTCACCCACGCAATGCCACTCACCCAAGCAACCCCACTCACACGCAACGCCACTCACCCAAGCAACACCACTCACACACGCAACGCCACTCACACACGCAACGCCACTCCCCCACGCAACACCACTCACCCTCGCAACGCCACTCCCCCACGGAACAACACTCACACATGCAACGCCACTCACCCACGCAACACCACTCACTCAAAGCAACACCACTCACACACGCAACGCAACTCACTCATGCAACGCCACTCACACATGCAACGCAACTCACACATGCAATGCCACTCACACATGCAATGCCACTCACAAATGCAACGCCACTCACACATGCAACGCCACTCACACATGCAATGCCACTCACACATGCAACGCCACTCACACATGCAACGCCACTCACACATGCAACGCCACTCACACACGCAACGCCACTCACACACGCAACGCCACTCACCCACGCAACGCCACTCACCCACGCAACGCCACACACACGCAACGCCACTCACCCACGCAACGCAACTCACTCACGCAAATCCACTCTCACACACGCAACGCCACACTCACCCATGCAATGCCACTCACCCATGCAATGCCACTCACACACGTAACGCAACTCACAACGCAACGCCACTCACCCACGCAACGCCACTCACACACGCAATGCCACTCACCCACGCAACGCCGCTCACCCATGCAACGCCACTCACCCACGCAACAACACTCACACATGCAACGCCACTCACCCACGCAACACCACTCACTCAAAGCCACTCACACCCACACAGTGCCACTTTCACCCACACTGTGCAGTCCACAATAGGTCTTGCAGTAGGAAAGTTGTAGCTATTGGTTTTGTAAATGACAAAGCCCTTTATGTTTTTAAAATGAAAACAAAAATAAAAGGCATTGTTATTTGCAATTGTAATAGCTCCAACTTTCCTACTGCGAGACCTATTGGCAACGCCAGTGCTTGTTTCCCTTAGCCGCTTTCACGCAGCTGTAATTCCCCCGCGGTGCAGAAGAATTTGACGCGTGCGCGGAAAGGACAACCCCCCGGCCGTCCTCCACACACGCCCACTGTGACGTCGGATGGCGGGGGGCCGTCCGACGCATGGAAGAGGTTAGGAGTGCATTGACTGTTTTCCTCTGAAAAAACCTCTAAATGTTTAAGGTTTTTTTTTCATGGAAACATAAGAAACTATGGGGCATATTACCAACAACTAGCGATAATTTTTGTCTATAACTTGTTTAGAGACAAAAATTATCGCCGCACATCGGCGATTTTTATCGCAGATAAACATTGCTATTAGCAAGGTTTATCGCAAATGCGATAAAAAACGGCCGCAATGCATGAATATCGCTGAAAAGTCAGCGATATTCATGCATATCGAGCAAATGCTCTTAGCCATGTTATCCACCTCCCATTGGATAACATGGCTAAGAACTGCTCAGGGCAGGTGTTAGCTTTTGGAGATATTCGCGCTTAGTGCGAATATCTCCAAAAGTTGGTAATAGGAGATAGCGATGTTAGGGACTGTTTCCAGTCACTAACATCTTGGCACGCCCACTTTGCATGTCATTAGTGATAAATATCACTGACATTCAAAGCGGGGCCCAAGATGGTCGCTATCTCCTATTAGCTGTCACTAACTGGTGTTAGCGACAGCTTGGTAATAGGGAGATAATTTTATCTCCGCTTTCTTGGCTTTTGAAGCCAAAAAAGCGGAGATAAACCCCCTTGATAATATGCCCCTATGAATTGATAAAAACTGTTTTACTTACCTTTTATAAAGGAAACGTCCCAGTTTGAAATCTAGGCATATCACACTGAGTAGAAAAGGTAATCTGAACAAAGTATTCTAAAAGTAATAAAAAGTCATACAACAGTAATTTCAGCTGTAATTGAATCTTTGCACAAACCTGTAACAAAAGTCATTCTCCTACAGCTTGCTTGTTGATCAATCTGTCTGGAAAAGTACAATTCTATTTACCTGTACCAGGTCCTGCTTGGTTCTAGAAATAAATACAACAAAGAAATACACCCACAAGCACACAGCTCCAAAGACTCATTCTCTCCTCTGCTCAGTCTTGGTAAGAACTCATCACCAAAATTGTGTAGTAACAACACACAATCTATAATTCGTTGATCCATTTTAATAGTGGCTGAGCAGTACAGCGACCTTCTCTACTCCGACTAACATTTCACAATGATGCACTTGACATTCTGTCCTCACCTATGCAAGATAAAGCCACACGACACTGAAGTTCCACTTTTAGACCTCACCAGAAAAGGCTAGTCTGCTCACTTGCTCAGTGGATGTTTTATCTCTTCCTAGTTCCTTCTCTAGCACCTTTACAGGAACACTCGTGTCTCTACTTGCTGTGTCTTCCCAATAATGTTAGAGTTCTGTATTCTTCTGGTTGAATTTTCTCACAGGAGCAGTCTTTTGGGGGTGTTAGTTTGAACCATCGCTGTTCTCAAAAATCACAGAAATATTGGTCACGCAGGGTGGAGCGAAATGACAATTCTTGACCTAGAGCCGGATTGTTGAGCTGCATCTCCAGTCTAGGCACATTTGTTTCCCCTGTTGGGGCATCTCAATTTTTCCGGATGCCATTTGGTATAGGCTCGGCGGCTTTGGTCTTTCAGCTAGTAATGCTCATGGAGGTGAAAGGTGTTTCAAGATAATATTTTGGTGTTTCCTGCTCATAGCGGAGATAATGACCGTATACTTGATCTAGTGATGTCTATTTTCTGTGAGCGGGACTTGTACTGAAAGTGATGAATATGAATTTCTGAAAATAAAGATTGAGTATCTTGGCTATGCTTTGTCTGGCAATAGCATAAGACCCAGGTCCAGCCTACTTACAGCTGTGGTAGATGCCGCCCCAGAAAATATTTATTATTATTAAAAAGAAAGTAGTCTGTGAATCACAGAGCCTGGTGACAAGGGTATCCCCTGACACACAGTGACCATAAAGTTAAAGCACATAATGCAAATGTATATGTTTTCATACACAGGGCTAAAATGTAAATCATATGACAAGACCGGTTCAAATGAGGCATGTAGATGCAGAAACTGAGATGATGAGATAGTACCCTTCCACCTTCAAACGGATACAAAAATGTAAACGTTCAGAGCGCAGAAAACTATTCAAGGATTTCACGTCTATGATGTAGACATGATAGTAAGAATGTTCGTGTTAAAGATGGACACAACTTGGAGTCATTAATTAGCAGAGGGAGAAAAGATGGCTGCAGCTATTATAGTCATGCTTAGATAATACTTTTAATTCAACATGTCCGAGGAATTCCTCATAAGCCAGTTAGTGCCAGAATGCACCACATGCATCTAACAGGTATCCCCTTTCAACATTCAATAACATGATATGTCTCAGGGGAAACGTCCTTTAGGACCAAGCCAGAATATCGCTGTGCCTTCACAGCGCCGGCAACAGAACGAATGCGTCTTTCACAGGCAATCGTTCTTGACGCAAGTCGTTACCACGACTTGCTTTAGGGGGGTCACAATGGTGGAGTGGTGTTGGAATTAAAGTCCAACACCTTCCCTAATGTTGCGCAGACTGGAGTTGGAATAGTAAATTAAACTATTCCAATATCCAGCGCCCTCTTAAGGCAAGTCGTTAAAATGACTTGCTTGCATAGCAAATGTGCGAAAAAACGCATTCCTTCAAATGACGGAGTTCCTAAGGCATGCGTGAAAAACGCATGCAGAATTCCGTCATACATTCATTTTCAGATATCCCTCATGTGGAAGTCAAGGCCACAGTATGCCTGGGATCCCCATCCCATGAAGGACAGTACAATGATACCCCTATGCCAGTCAATGCCAAATCGTGATCCTAGTTTCCCCGTATGCCATTTTAAACTAGAGTACTCAAGATAATTACATCATGTCATCCAATGGCCAATGCCATGATATGCTCCAACATTCTAGCCCATGTAATAATATACACCAGGTATCCCACATTCCATTCTATGATATAATTTGCTCCAGGTATCCATTATATGAGTTTCAGTACTACTATATGCCTGGCCTATGAACCCCCATTGCATGCCGGCCAATGCCATGCTGTCACACATATATAACACAAATTGCCCGAACCACAAAATCTCTACAAGCTTATTAGGAGGGAAAAGATCAATTTATTGAGATCCCCCTCGACATCCTACTTAGTGTCAATGTTTATTATCTTTTTCAAGTAATGACAAGCTATATGACACAAAACAACAATACATTAAATATTTACACACCTATATTTACTTTGTGTATACATGAAAAACAGATTCTTTACACAGTACAAAAAGAATTTTTTTTGCATCAAACATTACAAAAAAATAAGAATACATCACAAACAACATTAGAACTAACATTACAATCAAAAAATGAGAAAAATAGGAAAAACCAATCAAAGGGGAATTATAAGGAAATGAATGGCTCTTAAACAAATCAATACTGGACCAGCAGGTCCTAGTATCATAGAGATGACATTTTATTCCACCCTATGAAAGTGCTGACGCGTTTCGAGATCAGGCACAGTGTCGCTGATCTATCATCAGGGCTGTTTTATTCTTTGTATCTGTAAGATGCAAAGAAAATATTTTACTCATCACTCTCAAAACCGAACTTCTTTTAAGGCAATAGGCTGAGAAAGAAAATTGCTACATACCAAACTTGGTTGTAAGTAGAGCAGGGCATTAAGGCGTAAAGGATTTCAAACCAAATATTTCTAAACGTGGCCAGGCAGGACAACCTACAAGAAATTTTAAGAATTTTTTTTGCATTGGTGAAACTAACCAACTCGTGAGATCAATACTAAGGCGTCACCCAGTGCTACATAAAGCATACCTTGCTATTGTCTTTCTCAGCCCATTGCCTTAAAAGAAGTTCGGTTTTGAGAGTGATGAGTAAAATATTTTCTTTGCATCTTACAGATACAAAGAATAAAACAGCCCTGATGAGAGATCAGCGACACTGTGCCTGATCTCGAAACGCGTCGGCACTTTCATAGGGTGGAATAAAATGTCATCTCTACGATACTAGGACCGGCTGGTCCAGTATTGATTTGTTTAAGAGCCATTCATTTGCTTATAATTCCCCCTTGATTGTTTGTTCCTATTTTTCTCATTTTTTGATTGTAATGTTAGTTCTAATGTTGTTTGTGATGTATTCTTAGTTTTTTGTAATGTTTGATGCAAGAAATTTTCTTTTTGTACTGTGTAAAGAATCTGTTTTTCATGTATGTACAAAGTATATATAGGTGTGTAAATATTTAATGTATTGTTGTTTTCTGTCATATAGCTTGTCATAACTTGAAAAAGACAATAAACATTGACACTAAGTAGGATGTCGAGGGGGATCACAATAAATTGATCTTTTCCCGCCTAATAAGCTTGTAGAGATTTTGTGGTTCGGGCAATTTGTGTTATATATTCTTTAAAGGGTCTAGCCCCCACCACGTGTTTATGGACCTATCCCCTTTTGTTCTTAGATGCTGTCACACAGGCATCACATATACTGAACAATGTCACCAGGTGCTAATGAACAGCATCCTAATGTCAAGATGTGCTGCAGTATCCCTTGTAAATTAAGCAATACCATGATGAGTCCCAGTTTTTCCCCATGTGCCAAGAAAATTCCCTCATATGCATAAGTATCTGTACAGGAATACATGCACCATAAGACATACATGGGGCTGCTCTTTGTCTAATTTAGAGATGAGCACACTTGCAGTTGATTTTTCATTAAGTACACATTAAAACTAATACCTGCCACCCACACCATTCCTATAGCATTGGGGTCCTGGTATAGTCTAAAATGTCACACTTTTAGGAGTGATGGTTAGTAGTCATGTTGGTAGACTGCTAGGGACAATAGGTGGTGCGAGGTTTCAGTGGCTTCCTGACAAAGGACTGGCACTTATTTTTGTACAAATTATGCTATGGCAGCAGACGATTGACAGTTCCAGCGTTTTCCTTCTCCCATCCTTCCCATCCATTGCCTTAACCTGATTGTATGTGTCAGGCTATGCCAATGAGAAGAGAATATTGGGTGGATGAAAGGGCGAGCACATTCAGTAATCTTGGTTATGTGCTGCCCCTGGTCTTTTCCTCTTGCACATACACTGTGCAACCTCAATCCAGGAGTGCATACTGTGCATTTAAGAGCCAATAGATAATCTGACGGATCAGATTTTTTCACTTGCTGTATCATGTGGGTGGCCTGGGGCAAGTCTAAGAAATCTCATAACTGTGTTATGTGGCTTGCTTATTGTCAATGAAGCAGGTGAGACTTATTCCTGTATGAGAGATAGCCTGTTCATTGCCTTTGGGCAATATTACAAACAAGCATTGGCAAAACCAACAGGTCTCGCCTATGAAAGAGCAATTGGTTTTGCCAATGTTTTTTAGCCACAGAGTACACCAGCATGGCTAAACGTTTAGGGCATAGAGGAGAGTGGCGTGGAGTGGAGTAGAGTGTCATAGAGTAGAGGGTTGTGGAGTGTCATGAAGAGGCGTAGAGTATCGTGGAGTGATGTAGAGTGTTGTGGTGAGGCATAGAGCGTTGGGCAGAGACACAGAATATTATGGACTATCATGGAGTGATGTGGAGTGGCGTAGAGTGGATCGTTGTAGAGTGTCATGGAAGGCATAGAACGGAGGGGCGTAGAGGGAAGTTGAGTGTCATACAGTGAAGTGTTGTAGAGTGGAGTGGCATACACTGTCGTAGAGGGGAGTGGCATCGAGTGGAGTAGAGTGGCGGAGAGAGTGGAGTGGTATAGCGTAGAGTAAAGTGGCATGGAGTAGCATAGAGGGAGCTGAGTACAGTGGAGTAGAGTGTTGTTGCATAGAGTGGAGTAGATTGTCGTAGAGTGGAGTTGCATTGAGTGGAGTAGAGTGTCATAGAGTTGTCGTGGAGAGGCGTAGAGTGGAGAAGCATAAGGGGACTTAAGTGGTGCGGAGTGGTGTTCACGGAGTTGCCTAGAGTGAAGTAGACTGTCGTAGAGTGTAGTGGCATAGAGTGGAGTGGAGTGGAGTGCTGTAGAGCAGTGTCCTAGAGTAGAGTGCCATCGAGTAGTGTGTCATAGGGTGGCATGTGGTAGAGTGGAAAGGCATAGAGTGGAGTAGAGAGTTAAGGAGTGGAGTGGAGTGGTGTAGAGTGTCATAGAGTGGAGTGACATAGAGTGATGTTAAATGCCGTGGAGTGCTTAGAGTGGCATAGTGTAGTAGTATGTCAATGAGTAGAGTGGAGTAAAGTAGCATCTAGTGGTGTAAAGGGAGATGTGAAGAGTGCTAATAGAGTGGCATAGAGTGGAGTTGAGTGTTATGAAGTGCAGAGGCATAGAGTGGAGTAGAGTGTTTGAGAGTGAAGGGGTGTACTGTGTCATAGAGTGCGGTAGAGTGTAGTGGTATAGAGTAGAGTGACATAGATTAGAGAGTGAAGAAAGGTGTTGTAGAGTGGAGTGGTGCGGCGTAGTGGAGAATGGGGAAAAGTACCATTGAGTAGAGTGGCATATAGTGAAGTGGAGTGTTGTAGACTGGAGTGTCCTATAATGGAGTGGAGTGCCGTAGAGTGTTGTGTTGTAGAGTGGTGTGTCATAGAGTGGTGTGGCATAGAGTGTTGTGTCATAGAGTAGTATGGACCAGAGTGGAGGGGCGAAGTGCAACAGTGGAAAGGTGTTGGTGGAAGGGCATAGAGTGGAGGGCGTAGAGTGGAGGGGCATGTCAGAGTGGCAAAGATTGGAGTGGAATAGAGTGGAGTGGTGTAGAGTGGGGTGGCGTAGAGTGGAGTTTGTGCCCTAGAATGAAGTGGAGGGGCATGTAATAGAGTGGAAAAGAGTGGAGTGGCATAGAGTAGAGGGTTGTTTCATAGAGTGTCATGTCGTAAAGTGGAGTGGCATAGAGTGCAGTAGTGTGTTAAGGAGTGGCATAGACTGAAGTAAAATGTTAAGCAGTGGCATAGAGTGGCAAAGAGTGGAGTAGCATTGAGTGTCGCAGAGTGGAGTAGCATAGAGTCGAGTAGAGTTTAGTGGCTTAGTGGAGTAGTGTGTCGAGTAGATTAAAGTGGCATCCAGTGATGTAGAGGGAGTTGTGTAGAGTGTCATAGAGAGACATAGAGTGGAGTAGAATGTTGTGGCATAGAGTGGAGTGGCATAGAGTAGAATGACTTAGATGGAGTAGCGTAGAGTGGTGTAGAGTTAAGTAAAGTGTCGTGGAGTGGAGTGGTGCAGTGTAGAGTGGAGTAAAGTGCCGTAGAGTGGAGTGGCATATAGTGAAGTGGAGTTTTGTAGAGTGGAGTGGCATAGAGTATTGTAGAGGGTGGTGCCATTGAGTATCATAGAGGAGAGTAGCATAGAGTGGAGCAGAGTGTTGTAGATGTAGAGTGGAGTAAGTTGGCATGGAGTGGCGTAGAGGGAGTTGCATACAGTGGAGTAGAGTGTTGTGGCGTAGAGTGTAGTATATTGTCTTAGAGTGGAGTGGCACAGAGTGGAGTGTCATTGAATGAAGTGGCGGAGAGTGTCATGGCGTAGTGTACAGTGATGGGGAGGAGAGCGGAGTGTCGTAGAGTGGCGTAGTGTGTCAGAGAGTGGAGTGTCGTGGAGTAGCAAAGAGTAGTGTAGAGTGTAATGAAGGGACAGAGTGAAGTAGAGTAGAGTGGAAGGGCATAGAGTGGAGGGGCGTAGAGTAGAGTGACATGCAGGGCAGTGTTGTAGAGTGGAGTAGAGGGTTTTAGAGGGGAGTGGCATAGAGTGTTATGGAGGGAGTAGAGTATTGTAGAGTGGAGGGGCATAGAGTGTTTTCGAGTGGTGTAGAATGGAGTGGCATAGAGTGGAATAGAGTGTTGCAGAGAAGAGTGGAGTGGAGTACAGTGGAGTACAGTGTTATGGAGTGGCACAGACGGAGTTGCTTAGAGTGGAGTAGGCTGTTGTAGAGTAGAATGTTGTAGAGTAGACTGTCATTGAGTAGAGTGTTGCAGAGTAGAGTGTGATAGAGTACAGTGTTGTGTCGTTGCGCATCCTGTCACAGAGTGGAGTGGAGTGGTATAGAGTGGAGTAAAGTTTTAAGGGGTGTCGTATGATGGAGTAGAGTAGAGTCTTGTAGCGTGGGGTGGCATAGAGTGGCGAGCCATCGTGAAGCATAGAATAGAGTGACTTAGATTGGCATCGTGAAGTAGAGTGAAGTAGTGTGTCAATAAGTACAGTGTAGTAAAGTGACATCTAGCGTTGTGGAGGGAATTGGGCAGCGGGCATAGAGTTGAGTACAGTGTTGTAGAGTGGAGTGCCAAAAGTTAAGTAAAGTGTCATAGAGCGGAGGGGCATAGAGTGTCATAGAATGGAGTGGAGTGCTGTAGTGTAGAGTGAACTAAAGTGCCATGGTGTGAAGTACCGTATAGTGAAGGGAAGTGGCGAATAGTGAAGGAGAGTGCCATACAGTGGAGTGTTGCATAGTGGAGTCGAGTGCTGTAGACTGTCGTGTTGTAAAGTGGCGTGGCGTAGAGTGTCATAAAGTGTTGTGTCTCAGAATGGTGTGGTGCAGAATGGAGGGGCATAGAGTGGAGTGGCATGTCGTACAGTGGTATAGAATGGAGTGGCATATAGTGGAGTGGTGTAAATTGGGGTGGCATGTCATAAAACAGAGTGGATGGACATGTGATAGAGTGGAGTGGCATAAAGTGGAGTGGCGCAGAACGTAGTGGAGTGACATAGAGTAGAGTGGAGTGGCATAGAGTAGAGTGAAATGGAGTGGAGTGTTGAGTGTCTTAGAGTAGAGGGGCATAGAGTGGAGTGGCGTAGAGTGGAGTAAAGTGTAGTAGAGGGAAGTAGAGTAGAGTGTTTTAGAGTGGGGTGGAGTGGAATAGAGTCGTTGTAGAGTGGAGTGGTGTGGTGTGGATTATGGATTTTTGTGGTAGTGCACTGCTATTACAGTCAACACATTTTGAATTGAAATGACCCATTACAGGTCCTCCAAAATACAGCAGCTCGTCTCGTTTTACGACTCCCCAGAAGAGCAGCATCTAAATCAGCTCTAGCTGCTCTACACTGGCTACCGATTAAGAAGAGAGTGATGTTCAAAGCCCTCTTAATGTGCCACAGGATACTCCAACGTAAAGCCCCTCCCTATTTGTTTGATCTAGCACTCAGGTATCAGCCAACCAGAGCCCTCCGATCGGAGGGGATGGGACTGCTGACGATCCCCCGTGTAAAAAGAGCAAAACTAGGTGGTCGCTCTTTTAGATACATAGTAGCAAAAAACTGGAACGCTCTCCCCACTTCCCTAAGAATGGAAGAATCGGAAACAAAATTCAGAACAATGTTAAAAACACACCTATATAAACTATAAACGGGGGCCTGGGGGAGGGTGTCGTGGAAAGACTGTATGCCTCTGATAACTTGCTGTCTTTCAGCGCGGGGACACGCCGGGATGGCGTCACAAGGCGCTTTATAAACTACTTTATTATTATTATTATTATTATTATTATTATTATTATATGAAGTGAAGTAGTGTGGCTCACCGGTTAGAGGCGGCAGACCCGAGAGCAGAGGACGGCCCGGGACCAGGGTTCGATTCCCGGCGCGGCAGGTTTCTAGACCAGGGTCAGCGGACTTGATAATTCTCTCGCCTCGGTGCCCACTCTGATCAGCAATCACACTCGGCAACTCTGGGCATTAGCTTGCCTCATCTTCACTAACGGCCCCACCAGACCGCCGGGGATGCCTGGTCTCACCCTGGAGATACCCATTAAGGGACCATCTCTCAGGGAAGCCAGGAAGGGTTTCGAAGCGGTCGAAGCGCCTTGGGACCCTACGGGTAAGTAGTGCGCTATATAAATGCCTATACATTTACATTTACATATGCAGAGGAATGCAGTTTTATTGAAAAAGTATACAGCGTGGAAATGTCATCACCTAGTGTATTGATTTGTTTTACTCGTATTGAAATATTTGTGTCCACCACACTTCAGAATTACAAAAAAAGTGCTTCATTTGTGCTTACTTCATTCTGATTTATTCTGCAATATCTGCACAGTTCATTTACAGACATTTGAATTTTGTTGTGTCACGCAGGGGCGGCTCTAGGCTTATGGCGGCCCTGGGCAGGGAGCGTAGGTAGGGGTCCCCGGAAGAGGAGATCCAGGCGGGGTGGAGCGCGGAGGCCAGTGAAGAGTGGGGGTCACGGTGTTTGGAAGTGGAACAGAGCTGGAGGCCGCCAAATCCCTGCCAGGGGCCGCCACGCAAATATGTATCCATCCTCAGAGGATTATTATATTAAGGATAGATATTGGCGTGGTGGCCCCTGGGGTTTGGTGGCCCTATGCAGGTGCACAGCTTGCACATACCTAAGGCCGCCCCCTGTTGTGTGTTACAAAAGAGCCTTTCCTTTCAGAGCAAGACAGCCATATAAATCCTTGTAGAAAAAGGTAGGGCTAGGACCTTTCTCAAGATTTGCCCGGCGCTAACCGCCCTTGTACCATTCAAGTTTACCAAGCAATGAGGCAGGCGCCGGAGACCAGAAGGCAGGAAACAGAAGTTTATTCCGACGGAGCAGAACACATCAGATCAGACAACAAGGTATCATGTCGAGGTGCTCTAACAGCCTCTCGGAGGCCTGGCCTCTTATACACTGGTTTATGGCATGTGACCTTCCTTTAATACAATCAGGTCTTTGTAAGGCAAGAGAAAAAGACATCCCCGTAATCCTAGTGTCAATCCCACCCCCATATACCTTCACAATAGAGGTTTTCAACCTGCTGATAAGAGGAGGGGACCATCATGCAGCTGAGTGTTCCGTCGAGTCTTAGGATGTGTGCGCCTGATCATATCACAGGGGGTGGGGAGGCCTGGATCAATAGAGGGTCCTTTGAAGGAGAGCGACCTCATACAATAAAGGGCAGTAAATGATATCTCCCGGCTTAGGCAATGGCCTCGGACCTGTGTGGACAGTCGGACACGGGGTGAGGGGCCATCAATGGAGTGGTATTCATGCCACGTGGACAATCCAGCGCAGGAGGGAGGTTTATCAACAGAGGGGCATTCATGGGAGGAGAGGAGGTGTTGGTCAGGCGCTGGCGTGACTCCCAAGGACAGGGTCATGCAGAAGGGTCATGCTCATAAGGAGGAGGAAGGAGGGGGAGCCAGGGTGCGCGGAGGATGCTTGCTGGGTCAGAGGGACGTGCTGGCGATCGGTCGTGGACAGGGAGACCATGATACCTAAAATGGCTGCCGTGTACGTAATACATAATAGCTGCCGTGCATGTAGTACATAGGTGACAAGCTGGCGCAGATGATGTTCAGATCGCAAATTAAAATTCCACAGTCCTCCCTTTTAACATATCTCGCCAACTTGTCAGTTTGGATTTATCCCCATAAGGCCACGTATTTCTACTTCATAGAGGGGACTCATGTGCTCATTTCGGAAGTCCAAAGTCTTTGGGCACATACAGTTAGAAACAAGGCCGCACAAAGGGGGCAGACATTGGATACCTAAACAACACCCACATAATATTACAACAGGTATCAGCACGAAGGAAAACAACTTCCAACCCCAATTCTTCAAGGTGTCCCAAAACCAGCTCCCAAGTGACCATCCTTCTTGTTCTTGGTGAACCTCTGAGGAAAGTCTGTGGAGGTGTTCAATGGCTTTGTAGACTGAAGGCGAGTTGTCAGGCACGTATGTGCAGCAGCTGGATCCGATGATGCGGCATGCTCCTCCTCGGTCGGCTAGGACCACGTCTAGGACAAGTCTATTTTGGAGGGTCACGAGGCGGACCGCCTGAAGTTCCGCAGTGTTGTTGGCGAGGATACCAGCAGTGATGTTGATCGTTGTTTCTACTGCCTGGGTCAGGTGCCGGATAGCACGGCTGTTTGCCATTGGGCCCCACAGAGGAACAAGTCCCTTTGCTGCATCTAGGAACTGTGCTCCGGTGGAGTCGGCTTGTCCAAGGTCGTCTGCACGCCTCTGCCTGTGATGGTTGGCAGGGGCTACGTATGTGGGTGGGAGAACGAAGGCAATGTAACAGGTACCCTTCCAACCCTTCGGGAGCCAGGTGTAGGCCTTGGTGCCACACACAAAGTACATGTTTGGAGAAGCAACAAAGGAAGGGGGGTCAGCTGAGTCCAATGTTCTGGTGGTCTGGCAGGCGCTGTGACCCACCAGCTGCGTTCCATGGCCTTCGAGACACACAAGACCTGTGACATTGATGACAGACAGAGCCACAGTCAGTGTAGCGGTAGTTTGTTTTTGTAGATGAGAGAAGGTGGTCCTGGCTGGATTGTGGAGCACCTGTACTTCGACTCGTTCTTTGGTTGGAATGTTTTTGATGAAGGTGGCGCCTGCGAGCGCAGGACACAGGGCAGCAGGAGTCTTTCCGGTTCTGTTCAGCCAGAACCCAGAGTAGAAGTGTGACACTGTCCGGCCAGAGGTGGCGTTGTCCTTGTGGCTCTCTTGCATGAGGATCAGCCAGGCGAGGCAAGAGCCGTGAACCAAGAAGGGTGAAGGGATGAAGGGAATAGAGTGTCCAGTGGCATGCGGGAGCAACCCGCAGATCCAACAGTTCGTAGCATTTGCAGCAAGGTTGTGTTGGTGCAACAGTTGCACGAAGGAATTGTTCCAGAATTCCCTGCGCCTTTCTCGGAGCTGAGGCGACAGAGAGATTAGGTGATGCTCTTTCAGGGGGGTCGGCTGTGCAGTAGGTAGCAATGCCTCATGAGCCGGTGTGCTTTCCTCCAGAATCCAGAAGGAGGTCATGAGGAGGAGGCAGAAGAGGAAGACAATGAAGAGTGCGATTGTCTTTGATTTGTGCAAGTTGTCAGTCTTTGGATTTCTATACTGGGTATTTCCTGTTGCTTCCATCATCTTCTTATCTGGCGCTTCCATCATCTTCTTATCTGGCGCTTCCATCACCTTCAAGGGAGCTCGGTAGCGGGCAGAACCACAGACCTCGTTTAGCTTCTCTCCCGGCAACCCTTGATTGTGTTTAGGTCACCGTTCTGAGATTTAACTTAGTCCGTGGCCTACTTAGCCGAAACTCCCTCCTTTCGACGCAGGAAATACCCTTCTCTGGATGGCACAGTGGGATCGGAGAATTTTGCAAGTTCGAGTGCCTCAGTATCGGGATAACAGTCCAATATCGGTCGGTCTTTGCTCAGGAGCTCTTCTTGGGTGCTGACGTTTTCTGTCGTGGCCAGGTTGGTAGAGACCTTTCGGCAATGATGCGCGTGCAGCCAGTGCCTCTTCCCCTCCACTCGGAGTGCCGTTCGGGTGGTGATCAGCACTTGCCAGGGGCCCGTCCACCGGGGTTCCAGACTCTTGGCTCGCTGGAAATTTCGTATCAATACGAAATCTCCCGGTTGGATGTCGTGGCCGGGGCCCCTGGAAGCATCGGGGATAGCCTGCTGCACCTGTTGATGAATGACAGACAACGTTTTAGTTAACTTGCACAAATAATCAGATAGTAGGACGTCCGGGACGTCATGAATGGAGGTTGGTTTGGGGGCAGTCCAGAGATTCATCGGACGCCCAAACACGACCTCGTAGGGGGTCAAATGGTGCTTGGTGGGGGTGGAGCGCATCGATAACAAGGCCAGTGGGAGGGCATCCGGCCAGTTAAGTCCAGTGGTGGCCACTATTTTCGCCAGTTTCAGCTTCAGCGTGGCATTATGGCGTTCCACTAGACCAGCGGATTGGGGGTGGAAGACCGCATGAAATTGTTGCTTCACCCCCAACCCTTTTAGGATTAATTGGATAACCTCAGCTATGAAGTGGGGGCCGTTGTCGCTCCATAAAATTCGACAAAGGCCATAGCGAGGGAAGAATTCCTTCAGTAGTACTTTGGCAGTAGTCATGGCAGTGTTGTCACGGGTTGGATAGGCTTCCACCCATTTGCTGAAGGCACACACAATGACTAGTACATACTTCAGGTTTTGGCATCTCTCTAGTTGGATGTAATCCATCTGAAGGACCTCAAAGGGGTGATTGGGGGTCCCGAACCCTCCCCGGGGTACTACAGTCCCTTTCCCGGGGTTGTGTTGCAGACAGATGAGGCACTGCTGAACTAGGCGTCTGGCTGAGTCGGGGATTTTGTCGTTATGCCAGACTTTGGAAATGAGTTCGATCATGGGTGCAGGTCCTATGTGTGCGGGGGAGTGAGCCATTGTCAGTATGGGAATCAGATATGAGTCGGGCAGCAACCATTTGTTTGCATCTTTTGTTCGCCAGCAACCCTCTTCGTCCTTCAAACCCACCCTTGCCCATTTAGTCAATTCGTGAGGGGTGCTGGCCGACTGTATGTCTCTGATCATTTCCCTTGTGTCACTCCATTTTTCTGCTTGTGACCTAGTCACATATATGCGTGTCACTGTCCTATTCTCAGCTGTGGTTCGTGCAGTGATGTCGGCTAATGCATTCCCTTGTCCGACTAAGTCTGTCACTCTTTTGTGTGCCTGACATTTGATCACCGCTAATCGTTTGGGGAGGAGAACTGCCTCAATCAGAGCGGACACTAAATCTCCGTGGAGGATTGGGGTACCGTGGGACGTCAGGAATCCCCTCTCCCTCCACAGGAGCCCAAAATGGTGGACCACTCCGAAGGCATACTGGCTGTCCGTATATACGTTCGCGGTGGTCCCTGCGGCTATGATGCATGCTCGGGTGAGGGCTTTCAGCTCTGCTGCCTGGGCAGATCGTTGTGTGATGCAGGCTGTCTCAACTACTGTTTGGGCTGTCGTTACTGCATAGGCAGCTGAGGTGGTGCCATCTGGGGGTTTGATGCATGAGCCGTCTACCCATAGCTCTCCATCGGGGTCAGGAAAAGCAGTGTCTCGGAGGTCAACCCTACTCCTAGTCTGTTCGTCTGTGAGGGTCACACAGTCGTGTATGGGAGGAACGTCGGGGTCGTTTTCAGGCAGGGGTAACAATGTGGCAGGATTCAAAGTCGTGCATCTCTTTAGTGTGATGTGGGGTGCAAGCAGAGTCAACTCGTACCCTGTCAGTCGCGCGCTAGTCAGGTGTTGGGTCTTTGTCTGGTTCAGAAGGGTGTCAACTGCATGGGGCACTAATACAGTGAGGGAGTTGGAAAGTACGATTCCCTCGCTCTGACGGATGGAGACAGCAGCGGCAGCTACTGCTCGAAGGCAGGCAGGTAAGGCTCTGGCTACAGGATCAAGAGTGGCGGAGAAGTAGGCACAAGGGCGCTGCTTAGGGCCAATCGATTGCGTCAGGACAGACAATGCGCATCCCTCCCTTTCGTGGATGAAGAGGGAGAAGGGTTTGGAGTAATCCGGCGTTCCGAGGACGGGTGCTGAGCAGAGTGCATCCCGTAATTCCTTAAAGGAGGCTTGACACTCAGTGGTCCAAGGAAGCGGGGAGGGGACATCTTTGGTCAGCAGGGCAAGTAATGGTTTCACAATGAGGCTGTAATTAGGCAACCACTGTCTGCAAAAAGAGGTTAGGCCAACCAAAGAGCGGACCTGCTTTTGTGTTTTTGGGATGGGGGTGTCTAGGATGGTTTGGATTCGGTCGGGTGTAAGTTTCCTCCCTTCCTTGGACAGAAGATGGCCTAGGTAAGTTACTTGTGGCTGGCAGAACTGTAGCTTCTTTTTGGAGACTTTATGGCCATTTTCTGCAAGGAAGTGTAGGAGTTGGACGGTGGCTGTCGTTGCAAGCGGGGTGGTGTCGGCCGCCAAAAGGATATCATCGACATATTGGATCAACACCACTCCCTCTGGTAGCTGGAAGGCATCCAGCTGTCTTTTGAGAGCCTGGCTGTAAATGCTGGGACTTTCAGTGTACCCCTGGGGAGCTCTACAAAATCGGTACGAGCGAGATTTTAAAGTGAAGCCGAAAAGATAACGGCTGTCTGGATGGATGGGGATAGAGAAAAATGCGTTTTTAAGGTCGATAACAGAGAAGGTGGTGGCAGTGGACGGGATGAGGGTCAGAATGGTGGTGATATCAGAGACCACAGGATATTGGGGTACAACCACTTTGTTAATCTCTCGTAAGTCGATGATGAAGCGGTACGCTTTCTCATCTCCTTCACCTTGCTTCTTAACAATAGGTAGGATTGGGCTGTTGCAGACGTTGCTAACCACTTCTTCAACCACTCCTGCATCTACCAGAGACTGAATGACCGCTACCAGTGCCTTCTCACCCTCTGGGGATATCCGATATTGCGGGAGTTTCGGGAGCATAGCGTCCTGTCGTACAGTTATGTGAATAGGGTCAATCATCATTCGCCCCACATCAGAGTCATTTTTGGCCCACAGGTACGGGGGCAGGGCGTCAAGCAAGGACATGTCAGAGTCAGTTATGGGGCACATATGTCGTGGGGGACGGGATCTGGCCATGTCTGGGTTGTCGTACAGGATGACTCGTATTCCATCTGGGGAACACCTAATGGTAGCTCGAAAATGTTTCAGTAAGTCAATGCCCATAATGGCGTCAGGGGAGTTGGAGGAGAGTAGAAATGTCGCGTCAGCAGTGTTGTTTTCTAGGTCAAAGGTAATAGGTACGGACAGGGGGTTAGTGGAGGGCGTCCCATCGAATCCTATCGACGTTATGTGTGAGCCAGACAAGGGTGCCCTTGGAATCAGTCGTTTTGATAACACACTACGTGTCGCCCCAGTGTCTACCAAGAATGGAGACTCTGTACCCAAGACCTTAGCGGTGACATAAGGACCTTGCTGGTCAACACAGAGCTCGACTGGATCCCTCCCTTGCCCCTGGCAGTCCTATGCAAAATCGGGGGCATTTTCACCTTCGGATAGCTGATATTGATTCTGTCGGGGACGGTCAAATGTATTCAGTCTTCCTGATCTGTCATTGTTAGTGTCGTTGGAGTTCCCCCGACCCTGTACTCTATTCCTCGGACCACCTGCCACATCCCTGGAATCCCTATTTCTATTCATCTCTAGCAAAACCGGACACTGGGTTTTCCAATGGCCGAACCCTTTGCAGAAGGCGCATTGGTCATTGCTAATGTCTCTCCGTCCAGTGTGAGATGTCGGGGTGTGATCCTTAGGAGGTAGATCTCTGGGGGCGTTTGATTGGTAGTTCCCCCTTTGATGTTCCCGTCCTAGCGCTATACCCTGTATCTGGGCTATCATTACCCTTTCCTTTAAATCTTTCTTCTTTTTCTCGGACGCCCTGTCATTCTCATTCTTTTGGTGCTCGTAATACTGAGCCATCTGAAGGATAGCTGCGGGTTTGGAGGCCCCCCAACTACTCTCACTCGTCTGCAGTTTTTGGGAGACTTCTTGTGTTAGTCCTTTTACATAATTTTGCACAAACAGGTGCTGTCCGGTTGCGGTGGTCATGTCCTGGCCACTGTAGTCGGAGAACACTGTCTCAAATCGGGAGAAGTATTCTGACACATCTTCCTGGGGTTTCTGTCGACAGGCCGTGACTATCGACCAGTCCACTTTTCTTTCCGGGACCAGTGTTTTTAATTTCTGGACTATTTTATCTGGGAGTTCCAGTATGTCCTTCACTGGTTTACTCCCTGGCTCTCGCTGTCTGTCTAGTTTACCGAGTTGGTCCCAGGTATGTCCAAACAGATCCGTGTGGTCAGCCTTCCGGATTTGCTTCCACACGTCAGCCGGCAGACATAGCCCAAAGAACAAGTCAATATCTGCTAAAGTCATTATTGTCGAACCCAAGGCTGTGCCTAATTCGGTATAAAATGCTGTCGGGTTCTTTCTTAAGTCGGGCAGGGTTTGCTTAAAGGTTAGGATATCTTGTCGGTCCCATGGTTGGTATACCCAATTGTACACAACCCTTCCCTTTGCATTTTCATTATTGATATCATCGCTCGTTCCCTGGCCCCGTGGCGGGATCCAGTAAGGAGCCGCTTCTCTGATAGGCATCATAGTATTGGCTACTTCTGCCGAGGTTGTTTCAGAGACCGTAACCTTGGCTTCTGGTTTCTGTTCTGTGAGGTGGCGGAAGACCTCAAGCATCTGCATGAAGAGCTCCGTCGCCTCACGTTCGGTCCCATCTCCAACATCAATTTTCCTATACAGTGTTGTTAATTTAGCGGGTCCCTTACTCTGATACCTATCTTCATACGCGTTCAGGGTGTAGTAGCTGAATCGCAAGATGAAATGCCGTCTGTGACTGTCGGCATGTGAATTATATACGCTCATTGTATAATCTTCGCTCTCCCTTCGTTCTACTAATGTCTTTGCTATTTTGTCGATCCCATCCCGCTCATCTTTGCTCAACCTATTTAGTCTGGCCGATGATTGTTTGCTAGACTCGGGGTCGTCTGATGAGGTTGTTAATGTGGCTGGTGCAAAGGCCGTGAGGGCTGGTGCACTAGCGCTGAGATCGCTTTCGCTCACACTCGGAGCGTGAAAGCTTTGTCGGCAGGGGGCATATGGAGGGGGCATGTAGATGATTGGGGGACCTAGTAGTAACTCATCGTTCGCCCGTTGTTTGGAGGGCAATTCAGGGTAGAGCGCAGAGGGGGTCCTAACAGGACATTGGCCTGTCGACCCTGATTCTTGGTTTTGCATAGTATCTTTTCTTTCTTTTATTTCTTCTTCTAGTTGCTTCGCGGCTAGGTGGGCTGCCTTTCGTAATTCTTTCCCTATTTTTGCTTCTTCTCTTTTCTTTCGTTGTTCCGTTTCTTTGCGCCACATGCCGATACTGTCGAGCATAGTGGGCGTAGTTTTATTCTTCTGGAGCGCTATTTCTAATGTTTTTATTTTATTTTCGTCAAAGGAACCTATCAGTGGCCACTGACTTTCAGGGTTCTTTTTCGTATATTTATGCCATAGTTTAGTGTAAGCTATAGCGACTAGTCCATACTTAGTGAACATGTCCTTATTAGGGGTGCCCTCCAGTGGAGCTGGATGGTTCATCTCTAATAAGCGGTCCGGGCTAAACAGGCTACCAACCAGTGGGGAGAAGACAGGCATGACGGATTACAACGGGGACAAAAGTCTGCACTACCTATCTTATCACGGCGGACAAAGACTAGACAGAATATTTCTATTCTACGTTGTTTGGAGGCCGTGAATACCTCAAAAGAACCAATACCGAATAATCGGCCAATCAAACAATCCAGTGGGGAGAATAAGTGGGCACGAAAAATTATCGTTACCCACTCTTTCTCTACCTGCAAAGAGAGGCCTTGTTCTTCCCTGTTTGCAGACAAAGAATCTCCAGACAATAATCCACGAACGATAGTTCGGGAAACAGTGGGGGAGGAAGATAGGCACGACGGATTACAATGGGGACAAAAGTCTGCGTTACCTATCCTTCACTGCTTGCAAAGAGAGAGCCTGTTTGTTTTTCCCCGTTTGCAGACAGTGAATCTCCAGAGGGTTTCAACAAAGCGTAATACTAGTATTATCCAAACAAAAACAATTTTCCTTCATTTGTCGTGTTTACACGACCTTACCCGGACCGCATGGACGGTTTCCTGTCCTCTGGATCCAGCGCCCGATCGTCCTCTCTCCTTCGTGTTGTTCGCGGCACTCCTGATGGTTCCCAGTCAGGACCGTAGATCACTCGAGAGAGGTCTGTTCAGAACTAGTGAAGGTCGGATGATCGGCTGTCAGACGAGGGTCTATCGGACACGAGCTCTTCCCGATCGTTGCAGTCGTTCACTCTGTCATCGGGACCTCTCCCACTGGATCCACGTGTCGCTGATGGGCCCCACGCTTTGGGACGCCAATTGTAGAAAAAGGTAGGGCTAGGACCTTTCTCAAGATTTGCCCGGCGCTAACCGCCCTTGTACCATTCAAGTTTACCAAGCAATGAGGCAGGCGCCGGAGACCAGAAGGCAGGAAACAGAAGTTTATTCCGACGGAGCAGAACACATCAGATCAGACAACAAGGTATCATGTCGAGGTGCTCTAACAGCCTCTCGGAGGCCTGGCCTCTTATACACTGGTTTATGGCATGTGACCTTCCTTTAATACAATCAGGTCTTTGTAAGGCAAGAGAAAAAGACATCCCCGTAATCCTAGTGTCAATCCCACCCCCATATACCTTCACAATAGAGGTTTTCAACCTGCTGATAAGAGGAGGGGACCATCACGCAGCTGAGTGTTCCGTCGAGTCTTAGGATGTGTGCGCCTGATCATATCACAGGGGGTGGGGAGGCCTGGATCAATAGAGGGTCCTTTGAAGGAGAGCGACCTCATACAATAAAGGGCAGTAAATGATATCTCCCGGCTTAGGCAATGGCCTCGGACCTGTGTGGACAGTCGGACACGGGGTGAGGGGCCATCAATGGAGTGGTATTCATGCCACGTGGACAATCCAGCGCAGGAGGGAGGTTTATCAACAGAGGGGCATTCATGGGAGGAGAGGAGGTGTTGGTCAGGCGCTGGCGTGACTCCCAAGGACAGGGTCATGCAGAAGGGTCATGCTCATAAGGAGGAGGAGGGAGGGGGAGCCAGGGTGCGCGGAGGATGCTTGCTGGGTCAGAGGGACGTGCTGGCGATCGGTCGTGGACAGGGAGACCATGATACCTAAAATGGCTGCCGTGTACGTAATACATAATAGCTGCCGTGCATGTAGTACATAGGTGACAAGCTGGCGCAGATGATGTTCAGATCGCAAATTAAAATTCCACATCCTCTCACTTTGAAGTCAGAGAAATAAAAGTAAACAGCACACTCCTTGGAAGACAGAGCCTGACATTTCACCTCTGTCTTTGAATGAACAGCAAATGTGACAAGATTAGAACAAGATTTAAAGGCCTGTTTATAAACAACCAGCACTTGTGGATGAATACAGTAAATAGGTCATGCTCCATGAAAGGGACGAACTAAAGCTGGATAGCCTAAAATAAATAAAGCCAGCAAATAGAAGGCAATCAAATGTAATTTACAAACCACAAATTCAATGGTAAGCAATGGACAGAATTGAATCCCAGGGAAGTTTTCAGAATGTCCCCAGGATGTCATTAGCAAAACATACAGCTGCACTGATTGGTAGGCTTCAGCCTAAAAATAGCAGGGATTTGGTTGGCAGGGGCCAAGAGGAGAGGCCCCCCAAAATGTATCTGATGCGGGATGTTATATGCAAACTAAACTATGAAGTGGCTGTTCAGTATTCTCTAACATACTTTCACATAAACACAGGCACACGCACACAGACACAAATGCTCAGACACTTATAGATATGCACAGAGTTCTATACCCGCGGGCATACATACTAATGCACACACTTCAACTTGAGCCCACAACAAAGTCAACATGGTCAGCGACTAGCTGCCGCCTCCCCCCCAATCCGGCACCCAACACCAAGGAACGTGGACACGAGACGTGTTTACTCTTTGGAAGGCGGGCGCTAGTCGCCCGGCCGTATTTATTAAAGTATGAAATTAAAAAAGGGTTTTAATTGCATAATCAACGATGAAATACAAAAATCAGCAGG
Organism: Lissotriton vulgaris; assembly: GCF_964263255.1. NCBI lineage: Eukaryota > Metazoa > Chordata > Amphibia > Caudata > Salamandridae > Lissotriton > Lissotriton vulgaris. The sequence goes on along the minus strand of NC_141687.1, from coordinate 1,841,131,630 downwards.
ACATTCAGTTATACAATCGTTATCAACAAGTTTGAGAGCCTGACCTTAACAAAACTCTAATACAAGTTGTTCCTAGCTTAACTAAACATCCTATCTTGATTTTTGTACATTTCTGGCCATATGGCAGGGTCACTACCGGTGTCAGGTCCTACAAGCTGCGCCTTCCCCTTAGAAGTGCGCATGCGCAGTGTTACCCCGGGAATTGCCCGGTCTACGCCCCAAACTCCATTTACCCACTAAAGGAGGGCCCTTACTCTGCGCCGGTGGCGTCATGAGTCCACGCGCGCGGGGTGGCTACCAGCCTAAGGAAAGCGTGAACTACTCCTACCCGCGCTCCTTTGCATATTACCTTGCCCCTGGAGTACTGGGAGTGGCCCGCAGGCTCCTCCCCCTGGGCGGGAACCTCCATAGGATGATGCCCGCCCCCTCAGACCTCAAATATGTGCTCACCGATAATGACCTTACCGCATGCCCCATACCTAATAAATACGACGACCTATGGAAAAAAGTCTAAAGGACAACTACACTGGCTAATAAATAACAGTATCCACGCATAGCTAAAGGGGAAAAAAGCCCTAACGACACATGGCATAAAATTACAATTCAGTTCACGCATGTTGCTCATAATCACAATATCTACGTATATCTACAAAGGGAAAAAAGGCCTAACGACACATATCTTCAAATATAGTTCACTTCAAACATCATTTTTCTACAAAGGGAAAAAGGTCCTGACAACAGATCACAAAATACCACAACAACCTACTCTCTCCCGCGGTCTATACCTATGAAACTTACCATTAGACCGGACATAACGCTGCTTAAGCTTTGTACCAAGGGATGGTGGGTGGGAAACAAAGAAGCCCCGAACGCGGGGCACAACGTTCAGCGAGGGAGCGTCCAGGGACAAGGGAGTCTCCTGGGCGCTCCCTACTTCTTATTCCCGAGGGGCCGGGTGGCCCCTCCTCACGCCCGCCCCCCCCGACCCGGAACCAGTCCATTGATTCCGGGTCAGGAGAGGCGCCGGCCAATCGGCGGTGGGCCGCGCCCCCAGGGCACGCCCCCACCGTCGAAGGACCCGCGGGGAGAGGGGGTGAGGCGGTCGCCGCGCCGCCATGCGTGCGGGGGGGCCGAGGGCCCCCCCTTTTCATTAAATAACTTTGCAGAAACGTGAACATGTTGGCTAGATCTTTGCGCCTATGGGCCGGGCTAAAGAGCACTGCAGCTCCGCGAGCCCCTCCGGAACCCACAGTAGAAGCCCGCGCGAGCCCGGCTCCTAAATAGGGGGACTCTGTGGCATTCCTGAGCAGAAACGATCTGATGAAAGGTAACGGGCAGCGCCACAAGCTGAGAAGAAAAACCTCATTGTTAACTCACAAACATTACATCATGATTCGACAGAGACCATAAAAAAAAGTACAGGTCTAATGTAAACTCAGATGTTTAATAAAAACGAATTTGAGCACAGATCGGTTTCGAAAAGCAAAGGATGGACTACTATATTAGTTAATGGAGATTACATCTTAGTCCAGGCCCCTGACATTTTGTGTGGAGAAAGTTAAGAGAACGAGGGTGGGAAAACCATGCCTTCTGCACGAGGCAAGCATTGCTGAGGCCTGAGTAATATCCGTCACTGAAACGTGTAATTAGGGAGCAATGTATACGAGCGCGTCTCCCGCAGGGGTTGGAAGCCATCCAGCAAATGGAAGGGCAACGAAGAAACAAAACAAGCACTGGTAACGCCAATAAATCTGGCTTGGCAGAATGATCCGACGACTAATTTTTACATTTTTTATTGCTAGCACGTGCCATGAAAATACAAATAAAAAATAAGACATTCTACTGCCTAAACCTGACCACCAAATGTGTGTGATACTGTCAGAACCCCTTTCAGGGAGTGATTGGGCCGCAGGGGCTACTAGGACCAACCATGGAATTTTAGGACTTTTACTCCTGATGTCCCGGGCCTGGCCTACTATGGATTCTGTGCAACTGGGCCAAGCACCCCCAGGGGTGTAGGGTCAGGGCGATGTTTGTTTTGTTACGCCCAGTGGTCGAAGTGGGAGAAAAAAAGTAGCGGAATATGGGCGAAGAATCTGAGGGCAGGAATAACCCAAGATTGGATCAGTGGGCGGAGTCAGAGGTGTAGCAAGAATGCGCAAACATCACAATTTTTTGTATTTGTTTGGCATTTCATTGCCCAGTTTCACTCAACCAATGGATACACGTGATTATTTAAGGTTTAATATGAGATATTGACATTAAAATACATTCACAAAGTGGGATATGCTTTTAATCAGAGAATGTCCCAAATACAATTAAATGTGGAAGCACAAGCCATTTTTCTCCGAGCCTTGGAGTTTCTGTCATCAGCACTTCTCCCTTTTTCCACAAGAGCAGTTCAAACATGAATGGCAAAATATCCTACTTTGCAAATGTTTTCTATATAATTATGGCTCTGCAACATAATACAAGATCTGCTGCATAATCTGACAATTTTAACTAATAAATTTATGTAGCTCAAACGTATCAAAAGTTAATAAAAAATGTGACTTGTGTTGCTGCGGAGTGGACGGCCCATTACAAAGCTTGACTGATCACCTTTCTCACTGCTGCATTTCTATGTTACACTGGTACTAATAAGGCAAAATATTTCAATAGACTGTTAGCATGTGTACACATGTCAAAATAATAAAATATCAGAAAATATACTCCATTATGCTGCAGGCTTTTTTTATGCATAATTTAGTCAACACTGCGGCATAATTCTGAACCCCATTGCTGCATAATTAATTCCAGTGGTCCCACAGCAGTCAACACATGTTAAAAGTGCTTATAAATGAAGCAGACAGACTACAAAGTTTGCAAACTTAGGGCCCCATTAGGATGGCGGGCATAGCCACCGCTGGCCCGACGGGGGCGATCCCCCCGCAATCTTCCCATTGAAGACCCACGCCATATTACCATGGCAGGGGGTCCGCGGTGGACGGAAAGAACGTCCGCCGCTTTTCCACTCTGTCAAGAAGGGTTTAATATGGTGGCGGTGTCTGAAAGACACCACCAGCCATATCACAATGTGACCTTTCACATGCCTTTCCGTGGTGGCATTGCAGCCACGTAAAGGCATGTGGAGTCTGCTTGGGCGGCCCGTTGCGGGACCCCATGGATTCCGGGGGTGGGTGGAGGGTGCACCTGCCTTTAAATGAACAACGTGTGGTGCCTGTCACGTTGTGCATTGAAAAGCACAACATGCATTTTTAGCATTGCGGCGGGCGGTGCATTCAGCACCGCCCGCCGCAATGTTAAAAATGCAGGATGCGCCTGCCAGTGTGGCGGGCGCATCCTAATGGGATGCACGGGACCGCCGCACTCTTAGTGGGCGGTCCCAGTTCCCACTGGTATGGCGGACAGACAAAGTCCGCCTGCCATACTAATGTGCCCCTTAGTTTGGTGTGTGTGCAAATCCTGCATTGCCAATCCCTGGTGAGATGCAGCTACTACTCCTGAAGCAAGGCCAATGGAGGTACCTATGGGTGAAGGGGACTGGCCTCAAGGGCAGGGCCAGTATTAGCACTGGTGGCTAATGTTTGTTAGTGCCCCCCAATTACAACCTCCACCATGGATTCCCTCACTGCCACCCTTTAACAGTGCCCCTCAAGTCTCCATATCCACACTCTTTCTCGGATACATTCAATTTGATTTACAGCGCCACTCATACCAGTGTGGGGTGTCAGAGCAATTTACATCACACGCATTACACAGAGACAATCAATATGTGTGTAAATCACTGTATAGAAAATGTTACACAAAACTAAGGACTACAAGGTATAGGAGCCACATGACAACCATACAAGTCGGCCGTATAGTTTAAAATAGTGATTGGTCTGGAGAAACACAAACTCAGAATTTATAACGTAATACCATGGTTGGGGGTTTGCTTTAATAATCAGAATTGATTTCTATCCAAAAGACAACTTTTTGCAACATTAGGATAATCAAAGACTGGGAGAAAAACATAACGCTCTAATTGATACCTTGCAGTTTGTATGCAGATCTTAGATGTAAATGTATTTGAGCTTATATAGCGCACAGCTACCCACAAAGGGTTTCCCGGCACTTGCTTAGGGAACCCGTCCTGGTATTCCCCTGTGAGATAACCCTGGCAGGGTATCCACAAGGTGAAAGCCAGGCATCCTGCCGCGAGGGGCCGTTGTGGAGATTAAGCAAGCTATTGCCCAGAGTCGCAGAGTGTGAACCCGTGAGTCGAGAATTATCGAGTCCATGGAATTTTTGAGCCCAAGACCCGCCGAGGCGGGGAATTGAACCCTGGTCCAGGGCCGATCTCAGCTTCCGGGTCTGCCGCCTCTAACCCCTGAGCCACACTTCTCCACAGATGACAGTTAATCGCTCAATGTTCTATGTTAGGATTATTTTTGTTATTTTTTTTATTGTCAAAAAGAAATACATTCACAATAATACTACATAGAAAAAAAATAATAATATATAGGTGGTAGAAAAAAAGTAATATAATAGTACAGTATAGGTATAGAATAAAATATACAAGTACGGTATGCAAATCCACACCTGGAAATGAGTGCTTTACACAAATACAAAAAAATGTAACTGAAAATCAAAAAGCAAAAAAGAACACGTTCTAATCCCATAAAACCATCAGCCTATGCATCATCTAAGCAGCCCTATATAGAACCATGTTTTTGTAGAGCGCGGATACCCCTTACTTTAGCTAGCGCCTTCTCTCTTTCACCAATTTCCCTAACAATTAACCACCACTTCGTTACTGAGGGAGGCTTGGGTGAAATCCAGACTCTGGTGATCGCCAGCTGGGCAGCAACTAACATGATTGCAATTATAGATTTATGCCCACCACTATCCTCTTTAGAGCCGAGCATCTTCTTGGCTATCGTGAATATATATTCAACCTCTAGTCGAAGTTTAATAACAAATAGACCAAGATCTGTGCACGTGACAAACATATGAATCATATCAGCTGCATGTAGACCACACTTGGGCAGTTACAATGCGCCCCTCCATAACCCCTCCTCTGCGTGACCCCCTCTTGAACCATCTAGCAATCCTTTCCGGGGTATGATAAAATGCGCAGATCGACCTAAATTGCTGCAGTCGTAAGTTGACCGAATGTACAGAGCATGCTATGAAATCAAAAGTAGTCATCACCTCTCCTTTAATAATAGCCACCCAAGTGCTTTATCCTGAAGGCCAATGTCCTCTAGGCGCTGCAGGAGTCGGCCGTGGTCGACCGTATCGAAAGCGGCAGATAGATCCAGGAGCACCAGCACAGCTGATGCTCCTGAATCTAAAGACCACCTGACTGACTCAGCTACCTCAATCAGGGCGGTCTCGGTACTAAAGCCGGCCCTAAAACCCGATTGTGTTTCGTGCAAGATCTTATTCTCCTCTTGAAAGCTATTCAACTGGCGCTGTATCAATTTATCCATCATTTTACCTGGAGCAGCCAGTAGGGAGATTGGTCGGAGGTTGCTAAAATCCTCCGGATCCCCAGTCGTTTTTTTCCAAAGGGAAGAGTGTGGCGTGTTTCCAGCCTTCTGGACCAGTTCCATATATGCAGGAGAGTATCAACAATTGACTCCGCCATCAGGTTCCAGAGCTTCGGAGGGCAGGGATCGTCTGGAGCCCCTGATTTACACCTCTTTATTTCCTGCAGTGCTTCCATGAATGAAATCGGATGGAATTGACTTAAAGTCGGAGGGGGGAGCGCTAATTTCAACAGTGTCTGCCAATACAGTGGGACTGGAGCCGGCGAAAGTACCATACACTTTCTTAATTTTATCATCAAAGAAATTCGAAATGTCTTCACAAAGAGTCTGAGATCGGGGTGACTTCTGTTTCAATGATTCTAGGCTTACAAAAAGACTGCACTATTTTAAAAACTTTTTTGCTGGATTGTTCCGCTTGTTGGATAGAGGTGGCAATGAAGAGTTTTTTTGCTTTTTGTATTGATTTTTTCAGCTTGCGAATGGCTGTTTTATAGCAAACCTTGGCTGATTCGTAATAATTCACCCGCCACACACGCTCCAACCTCTTACAGGCAGACTTTTCCACCCTCAGCTCCGCTGAGAACCAAGGGGCTAAGGGGGATTTCCTGCGAGACAAGGCGATTTTGGCTGGCGCGATGGTCTCCACCATATCTCCAATCCATCGATTCAGCGCAACTGCATCAGTGTTAGGATCTGACGTCAGTGCAGGGGGATTAGTTGCCAGGACAGCGCCAATGGTGTCAGATCGAAGGTTTTTCCATTGCCTATGCAGAAAGGAGCGTCTGCCAACAGCCTGACAACCAAGAGGCAGTGTATTAGCAAAGGAGATCAAAGCAGCGGCTGCGGCGTCTCTACTGTCGTGTCCCAAATGTTAGAAAAGATCAGATCAAGCGTGTGCCCTGCTTGATGCGTGGGGCCCGTAATAATTTAGTATGTCTCGCTCCATCTTGACGCTAATTTTTCACAGACATCAAGTCTAAACTGACAGAGAGATCAATACATCCGGCTAATGGCTGCCTGCCGGTTCGGGCACACAACCACTCCCAAACCCCTGAACCTGAGACACTCCGGATATCAAGGTGTATAATAAGATAATCTCTGAGCTGAAGATATTTAAAAAAACATCAGTTGAGGGATATCAAAAGTAAGCTGTAAATTCTCAAATGATCTAAAACCATTATAGTCATACAGCTGCCACAGATAGTAGATACAATACTTTGTCCATTGCTGACCCGCAGAGTCCTGAAATATCCCAGGCAACATCGGGGTACCCCAGAGAGTGAGCTCAGAAAGCATAAGAGTTAAAGAACTTCTAGCCATAATGCCCTGCCATATATAAACACAGTCTCTGATAATCTTAAACCGTACCCGTTCAAAGTAGTTAGGGTCATTAATTCGATATAAAAACATCTGGCTCCCTGGGCCAAGAACCAGCCACTGCCAAAAATCCACTTTATCTGGGTTCAGGAGACTGCGCAGACGACCGACAAATGCAGCCCAAAAATATAATTTATAATCTGGGAGTTCTTGGCACCCATGGTTATAGGGAAGCTTCATTAATCCAATAGCACGTCTTGATTTCTTATACCCCCAAATAAAGCTACTCAAAACCCCATCTAGCTTACTAAAAAGCAAATTAGGAATACGCAATGGGATCGACTGAAATAAGTAAAACAATTTAGGTAGTATCTTCATCTTAATGATATTAAACCTACCCAAAATACTAATAGGAAGTTTGTGCCACAGTTTCAACTGCTTAGTAATAACAGCTAACAGAGGAATCTAATTTAATGCGTGAATAAGTTCGACCTTAGGCGATATACGAACCCCTAGATACATAGCAGTCAGGCATACCCCTTCCACTGGGAATTCCAGCTGAAAGTTAAGAAGCACTTGCGTTTTGTTAATGTTTAATTTGTAGCCCGAAAAAAGGCCAAACTTCTTAGATTCCCTATTGATACCCTCTATTGCCGATATGGGTTCAGCCGAAAAGATAGCGATATCATCCGCTTACGCGGTGAGTTTCAGCAAACGTTGGCCAATATAAATGGCTTAATATAGAGAGCAAAAATGAGGGGGGAGAGAGGACACCCCTGTCTAGTACCACAGCGGATTAGAAAAGGAGCAGTTTGAATATTAGAATAAAGTAATTTAGCCAACAGACTATGATACATAGCTTGGACCCATTTCCGAAATTTCTCTCTAACCTCAAATGCAGTAAATGTTGTCCAAAGATATTCCCATGCCACCCAGTCAAATGCTTCAAATGCTTTTTCTGCATCTAATAAAACCATGCCCAGGTTAGTTTTTAACTTCCCCGCAGCATCAAAAGCTGCCACTGCTGTTTTGACATGGGCAGTGGTATCTCTCCCTTGTAGAAATCCATGCTGCTGGGAAGAAACCAGGACGGCCATCATAGGAGCTAACCGGGTGGCCAGTATCTTGGCAAAAACCTTAGCATCTGCATTTATTAAAGAGATTGGGCGATAGGAAGCCCATTCCTCCGGTGCCTTATCCTTTTTTAAGAAAAAAATTATATTGGCAATGTTGCATGAGTTTGGAACTCGACCAGTCACCTCAATTTCCCTGATTACCTCTCTAAGCATAGGGCCAGCACACCTTTACAACTCTTATAAAATTCAGTAGGAATAGTGTCCTATCCAGTCGCCTTCCCCAGCGGGAGCCCCCTATTGCTTCCTCAATTTCCTCCAGAGTCATTTCCTGCTCTAACAAGAGCGAATCTTAATTCATCAGAGCCACGAGGTTATTCCCTTCCAGATAACTCTGCATATCTGTCAGTTCTTGAGCTGCATCTGTAGAGTATAGTTGATGATAAAAAATAGAAAATTGATCAGCAATGTCCTGGGGGTGTCTATATAATGTACCCCCCTCGCGCTTGATGGCTTTGATCGTCATCTTAAGGCGATTGTCCATAAGCTGGTGAGCAAGTACTTTACCTATTCGATCTCCATACTCATATTGCAGTGTCTTATGCTTAATAAAACTAGCCGCTACCTTCTCTTTAAAACCCTGTTTATCGCCATCCTGTCCTCCACTAAAGAGGCATACAAAGAGTCCTGATCTACTGGTCCCCGACGGACAGCCTCATCATCCTGGAGTTCGCTAGCTCTGAGCCTTTGATAGGCTTCCTTAGCTAACCTCTATCGTTCTTTATTCTGTTGCCAAACAAACTGCTGGGTAATTCCATGAATATAGGCCTTCATTGCATCCCATACCACACGGGGGAAGTGAACCCTAGATTATCTTCCAAGTATTCTGATAATTTTTTAGAGATGAAGACCAGATACTCAGAGTCCATAATCCGATAGCGCAGAAAAGAAAAAGGCCGGGATGTTTTCAGCCCAGGGTAAACCCGAATAGATAGTAAAATGGGATTATGATTGGATGTAATCTAAGGACAAACCTCCATATCCGAGCACAGCAAAATGCTATCTGAGATCCATGCCAAATCGATCCTAGAATACTGTTGGTGTGGTATGGAGTAATATGTATTGCCCGGTATTGTTGGAAATAGAGAGCGCTACGCGTCCTGTAGCGAACGCAGTCACCCTAGTTCTAAAATGTAAGCTCTCACCTTCGCCATCCTAGAAGTGAGCGCCCGGCTAGTAGAGTCTATAACATAATTCACGACACAGTTGAAATCACCCATTACAACTAGCTCCCGGGTCGGATCATCAACCTTAGGACCATACAGTGCACATAACACATATTTCACACTGTTGATCTCAATTTGAGCCAAAGCCCACCTCCTCCTTTGATCCGCTAATACATTATGAACTTGACAATCCAATGTCTTAGAAACCAAAATAGCGGTGCCTCTTATGACACATTCTGTGAAGTACATACTACGTTTTGAAAGCCAAGTTGGTTGAGAAGGCCTCAATCCTTATATGCTAAATGCGTCACCAAGAGAAATACTATATGAGGTTTATATGCCCTAAGCTCCTCCCGTACTAATTGTCTTTGAGATCCTCTGTTTAATCCTGACACATTCCAAGACAAACACTTAATCATTGCCATATCCCTTGATATATTCGCCGTACCTCAGATCAGAAAAATAAAAATCCACCATTCCCCACCAGCTCAAGAAACCATACGCATTCTTTTTGACTTTTTCTTTTTTTATAACCCCCACACCCTTAGGTGCACCCACACCAAACCCCCAAATGAGCAACCACCCACACCCCTCCCAGTGTCCTAAAGAAGGAATCACCCTCCCCAAAAAGCTGCCATGGGATATGGCAGCTAACATCTCACCGCACCACGAAGACAGACCCAGCCAGCCCCCCACTCACCAGAAAAAAAATCCTAAATTGTACATAGCAAAGGGCAAGAGCATAACCTTTCACAAGTCAGGATAGAAGAAACAGAAAGGGAGATAAGAAAAAACAATACAGAAAAATCACAAAGGAAAAGGCATATTCGCCCTTAGCAATCTCCCACAACCAATCCCTAATCCGGTATGCAACACATATCTCTGCCACCTTTGCCTTTTTAAAGAATACTAAACCCCATCAGTTCTATCAGTCCTGCCAGATGCTCTTGCCATCTGCCACTTGTTCAAAGCTTGTTTATGCTCTACATCTGTGAAAAAGATTGTGAGTGCCCATCTTTAATGACTTTCAACCTAGCCAGACCCTGCAAAAAAACCTGTGCACCTTCTACTTTGATAGGATCAATAAGTTGTCTCTTTTTCCACCATTTCTCCATTGTAGTACGGCTTAAATCAGATCTAAAAAATAAGGAAAAAGAGTCAACAACTACTGGAGAGCTCAGCAGAGCCTTCAAAGATATTGCCTGCCTTAACAAAAAATTCCCCCAAAAAATGAGGATAGGTCGGGGATATCAGGAGCTGGATCTCTGCAAAGTTATGGGTAGCCTTTGTGCCCTCTGAATTTGACAATCCCAATCTGACAGGTCTGGGAAGGACTTTTGAAGAAGCTGAACTACATAGGCTCAAGGATCTGATCCCTCCTTGCATTCCGGAACCCCAAATAGTCTCAGATTGTTCCGGCGTTACGGGTTTTTCCAAATCTTCAATTTTAGCTTGGCACGCCAGGAGCTGGACATCGTGAGACTGTACTGTCTTAGCTGTAGTCGTAAGAGTATCCTCTATCTCTGCAACTCTGCCATGTCCCTTGTTATTCCGGCCACTGTGCCCGTCACCTCATTCAGTGACTGTTGAGTACTGAGGTAATCTGCTCTAATCTGGGCATGATAGTCTTGTGCTTCTTGCCTTTGCTCTTGTAATACCTGCAATATTACAGCAAGTGACGGATCCTTAGCAGACGACTGGTCTTTCACCTTTTCTGTCATGTCCAGCATGGTTGCCCTTGTATTGCCCCCTTGATCCAGCGCCGATACACCATTTGGCAAGGACTCAATCTCTGGACAGTTCTGAACAGGATAATCCAACATAGTTGATACCTAAGAGCTGGCAGCTTGTCCTATTAAATGCATCTCCTGATCACTAGTACTTGCCACATACTACCCATTTTTCAAGCCGGAGCCAGACAGCAGAAAGATCAATGATTTAACCTCTCCCGTTGCTTGAACCCATTTTCGAAGATGGCTACTCTCCAGGCCAGCTGTCCGGCCTATACCAGAACTGTTATGCCAGCTGTGTCCCTGCAAGTCTGTCCCCTTCTTGCGAGGTTTGGCCACCTTTGGTTAATTTTTATTCCCAGTAGAGGGGTTAGAAGTATGTTGCAAACCTGGTCTGTGTTTCCCCCCACTGATCATAGTATCCGGCGTAATTGGATTGCCCCTTTTTGATTTAGCGCCCTGGTGCATATATGTAGGAGGAGTTCCCTGGGCCCTGGCAGAGTTATCAGCAGAGTTATCAGGTATGACTCCATCCACCTCTGGGCTAAAAGTATTAGGGTCCTCGGGGATGAAAATAGGGCTCTCGCCATTAGCATCCACCAAATTGTCACCCCCTGCAGGCGCATCAACACTTTCTAATATTGTCTCATCTATAATAGCCAGAGTCTCCTCAAGACTTGGGCCTCAATGCAATACAAGGCAGACACACTCCCCGGGCCAGCAACGTCATCCTGCAATTCTACTAAAGCTGCAGAAGACAACAAAGTGTCACTGCCCTGTAGTGAGAGCACCACCGGAGAAAAACTGTTGTTAGGGAGCTCCTCCTGTGCAATATTCTTGCCAGCACTACGCAAAATCGTATCAATTGCAATTGCGTCGGCCTTTTGAACCACAACCTCCCCCAGGGAGATCATTTCGGTAGCTTTCCACACTTGTAACAAATTAAGTGCGGGTTTGCCAACCCGAGGCAAATCTCCTTTTGTCCCCTTTTTAGTATTCGCCGCTGCAGCAGACCCTTCACCCTGAGATGTTCTTTGCACGCCAGCAGTACTCGTAGCTCGGGCTGGCTTCTCCGTGGTCTTACGTGGCTCCATTCCTCCCACCGGTGAATGTTCCGAAGCAAGATCGACCAGGCATGTCCAATGGAGCCCCGAGCCGCAGGGGCAGGCCAGCAAACAGACCAGCCATCGGAAGCTCCTCAAGGACCCAAGCATCTACGGCAGAATCAATCAGAGCTGTGGAATACAGCAACAGCTACAGTAAGCTTATTTAGCCTGCATACGGGTACAGCGATCTGTGAGAAGCATTCCAGTTTAGTTGAATAGCTTTTTTACAGCAATATGTGCTGCTGCAGGGAAACTGGCTGGTAGCCGCTTGTGGTGCGTCTGAGATGAGGTGGCATGAGTCCGCCATCTTCCTTCCCGTCGCCTCTCTAAGTTAGGATTTTAACTTATAAACTGCAAGCAACAAAAGGATATCTCTGACAAAAGCAGTGACCCACTGACCTGTTTACATTATGTGCACTTTGTGATCTGCATGGTACATGTTCTTTGCAGCAGGCACATTAACCCTCTGTGCTACCTTTACATGAGTCAAAACTTCCACTAGACAAATGGCTGATCTCTCTCTCTTGAAGAAACATTAATCACCAGAGTCTTCATGACATTTTTATTGTTGCCGAACATTACTGGAGACCAGGAAGGAGACAGCAAACACTTTTAAAACCATGAAAACTTGAAAACATGATGCCTCCCCCCAAAGTCAGCACCCAGTGCGGTCACACCGGTCCCATAGCCCCAGAGCTGGTTTTGGTAAATAGTAGACTGGACGGTAGGTTTCAATAGTGGATTTATTTGTAGATACGACAGCTTAACAACCACAGAAGGAAACAACAGTATCACGTCTCATCTCCAGGAATACTTCTCTCCATCTGCCGTTAATCCCATCTAACATTCTCTGTGACCTCATGGTATTCTAAGATGACATAAGATGTAATACCACACACGTCCCCCCCTTAAAAAAAACAACAACAACAAAATAGAACAAAAATACATCAAAAACGAACAAAATCATTGAACTTAACAGGAACATGCTTAATACGAACACTTCTCCTAGGAGAAACAACTTCATGGGTACAATTTGAATTGAAGAACAATCAGATTGGCATTTTCATTCACAACTAGATCAGTGTTATTGAAATTACTAATATCTTCATGAGAATTTAAGTTATCATAAACTTCATGAGTACCAGGAAATGCATCTAATTCGTCAACATGTTTACCAAAATTATTGACTTTGAAAAATTGGTTATTAGAACTGTTTGATGTAGGCTCCTCAACGAAAGATTTGCATACAGAAATCTGTCTAAAATTCCAAATCTTCCCACCTTCAACTCTAGCAGTTTGCTAAAAACTACAGTAAATTTAATGGGATCAGACCATTTAGACATCCTCTTATTGGTTTGTCCTCCAAATTGAACTCTCACCCAATCACCTATTTTAAGTTTAGAAACAACATATATATTTTTTTTATTGTATTGTATCATTTTATCTTGATACTTTTCAACACAATTTCTAACTTCCTTGAAATCCAACTACACATCATAAGAATTCTTTCCTTTTAACCACCATGGCATGAGATTTAAACCAGGCTTCCTGCCTCTTAACATTTCAAATGGAGACAAACCAGTTACAGAATTGGGAGATGTACGGTAAGTTAAAAGAGTAGCTTGTAGTGCCTTCTTTCATTTCAATCCACTCTTTAAGGCTAACTGACATGACTCTTTCACAACTCTATTAAAACGTTCTACTTGACCATTAGCTTGTGGAAAATTATTGGAAACTCTTTTACGTACAATACCACAACTAGTAAGAAAGGATTCCAATTATTTACTAATGAACTGTGGACCATTGTCTGAAATTAGTTCTTCAGGAAAACCTTCTCTGCAAAATTTTTCATCTGCATGTTCTTTGCAGCAGGCACATTAACCCTCAGTGCTACCTTTACATGAGTCAAAACTTCCACTAGACAAACGGCTGATCTCTCTCTCTTGAAGAAACATTAATCACCAGAGTCTTCATGACATTTTTATTGTTGCCGAACATTACTGGAGACCAGGAAGGAGACAGCAAACAGTTTTAAAAACTTGAAAACATGAGGCCTCCCCCCAAAGTCAGCCCCCAGTGCGGTCACACCGGTCGCATAGCCCCAGAGCTGGTTTTGGTAAATAGTAGACTGGACGGTAGGTTTCAATCGTGGATTTATTTGTAGATACGACAGCTTAACAACCACAGAAGGAAACAACAGTATCACATCTCATCTCCAGGAATACTTCTCTCCATCTGCCGTTAATCCCATTTAACATTCTCTGTGACCTCATGGTATTCTAGGATGACATAAGATGTAATACCACACACGTCCCCCCCTTAAAAAAAACAACAACAAAATAGAACAAAAATACATCAAAAACGAACAAAATAATTGAACTTAACAGGAACATGCTTAATACGAACACTTCTCCTAGGAGAAACAACTTCATGGTTACAATTTGAAGAACAATCAGATACAATTTCATTGGCATTTTCATTCACAACTAGATCAGTGTTATTGAAAATACTAATTTCTTCATGAGAATTTAAGTTATCATAAACTTCATGAGTACCAGGAAATGCATCTAATTCGTCAACATGTTTACCAAAATTATTGACTTTGAAAAATTGGTTATTAGAACTGGTTGATGTAGGCTCCTCAACGAAAGATTTGCATACAGAAATCTGTCTAAAATTCCAAATCTTCGCACCTTCAACTCTAGCAGTTTGCTAAAAACTACAGTAAATTTAATGGGATCAGACCATTTAGACATCCTCTTATTGGTTTGTCCTCCAAATTGAACTCTCACCAAATCACCTATTTTAAGTTTAGAAACATTATATATATATTTTTTATTGTATTGTATCATTTTATCTTGATACTTTTTAACACGATCTCTGACTTCCTTGAAATCCAACTACACATCATGAGAATTCTTTCCTTTTAACCACCATGGCATGAGATTTAAACCAGGCTTCCTGCCTCTTTACATTTCAAATGGAGACAAACCAGTTACAGAATTGGGAGATGTACGGTAAGTTAAAAGAGTAGCTTGTAGTGCCTTCTTCCATTTCAATCCACTCTTTAAGGCTTTAAGGCTAACTGACATGACTCTTTCGCAACTCTATTAAAACGTTCTACTTGACCATTAGATTGTGGAAAATAATTGGAAACTCTTTTATGTACAATACCACAACTAGAAAGGATTCCAAATATTTACTAATGAACTGTGGACCATTGTCTGAAATTAGTTCTTCAGGTAAACCTTCTCTGCAAAATTTTTCATCCAAAAATTCAACAACTTTTTCAGAAGAGACTTTTTCAACAATTTTTAACTCTGGCCACTTAGAAAAGTCATTGATCAAAACAAGGGCAAACAATTCTTTACCAGACTGATAGTTATGTCAATACCCAATTTCTTCCAAGGACCTTGGGCATACTCAATGGGAGTAAGTTCCACTGAAAGAGGTTTCACTGAGTTACCACTTACAGAACATGGAGAACAGTTCCTAACCCATCTGTCCACCATGCCATCAACACTTGGCCACCAATAAAATTTCCTAACTCTTCTTTTGGGTGTAGACATACCCATGTGACCTTCATGGGCTAATTTGCAAATCAACTCTCTAAGATTCATGGGTGGCACTATTTTATCAGCCCTCAACAACATATTCTGGCACAACATGAGCTCATCCTTAACCTTAAAAAATTAGGCTAATTCACCAGTCAATTTTCTTTCCTCTGGCCAACCATTGCTCAAAAATCCTTGTACCTCCTTTAACACAGTATCTTGTTCCATAGCATCAACCCAATCCTTCTCTGAAATCATAGTAAAACTATCTTTTCCAGAAATCACGTTTCCATCACCTAAAGTATAAGCTACATCACACTCAACATCACTAGCAAAATAAACACAACTACTCATGGGAAAACATGACATGCAATCTGCATGCACATTAGATTGACCAGGAACATACGTCACCTCACAGCGAAATTCTTGTAATTTAGCAGCAAGTTTTGCCAAACGAGCTGTGAGAGTCCTACCACCTCCAGCGGACAACATACTAACTAGTGGCTTATGATCTGTCCTCAATGAAAATTTTGTACCCCATAGAAATTGACGGAAATGCTGTGCTGCCCATGTACAAGCAAGTAATTCTTTTTCTATAGTAAAATAATTAAACTCAGCATCCCGAAGTGTTCTAGACGCATAAGACACAACAAATTCACCTTCTTTGATTTCTGCATTAAGACAGCACCTAGACCCACATTACTAGCGTCTACACACACAATACATTATTTACCAACAGTATATGGTCTCAAGAACGGTGCATCAACAATTCTGTTTTTGAGGACATCAAACGAATCTTGTTGATCCTTACCCCAACTGAATTTAGCATTCTTTTTCAACAAGATTCTTAAAGGATGTACAATGGTGGAATAATTTTGCACAAATTTACCATAAAATTCTATAAGGCCTAAAAATGACAATAATTGTTCCTTTGAGGTTGGAATAGGAGCTTTCAAGATACTTTGTACGTGGTTCATTTTTGGTTTGATTCCCTCTTTGGAAATCTCGTGACCCAAATATTCCATCTTGCTGTGACTAAATTTGCATTTAGCAGACTTTAATGTTAAAGCTTTCATTTGAATGTTATGTAGTACAGAATGTAAATTCCTATCATGTTCCTCACAATCATTTCCAAAAATCAAAATATCGTACTGGAACGCTACAGCTCCCGGACAATTTTCTAGCAGCTCTTTCATTAACCTTTGAAAAACTGAGGCTGCACTTGCTAATCCGAATGGCATGCGTATAAACTGAAACATACCATCCGGAGTTACAAATGCAGTCAATTTCTTCGAGTCCTCGTGCAATTAAACTTGGTGATAGGCACTAACAAGATCAATAGTTGAAAAAACAGTAGCACCAGACAAAGAAGAAATGAATTCATGAATGTTCGGGAGGGGATTTTTATCAATCCAAATTTCTTTGCGGAGGCTGCGAAGATCCACACACAAATGAAGATCTCCTGTACCTTTAAGGGATAAAACTATGGGAGAAACCCATGGGGATGATTCAATGGGTTCTAATATCTGCTTCTGAAATAAATCATTCAACATTTCTTTGAGTTTAATCCTGTATGTCAAAGGAACATTTCTAACTCTATGTTTAACAGGAATGGCCTTGTCATTTAAAATAATGTTATGTTTGAAATTAGTATATTTTCCTAATCCCTTCTCAAACACCTTGGGGTATTTCTTTCTCAAATTCTCAAGAAACAACTCATTGTTACCACTGTTCATAACTGATACAGAGCTAGATGTTTCCAAATTAGAATTAACAACAACATTCCCACTGTTATGGCTCACCACGCATACAGGAGGAGAAGCACTAGGGTCTAGCTTGATTTCTAATTCTTGTTGATGTGGCCAATCTAGGATCGAAACCCCCTTAGTAGCAACATAGACTTTCCTTTTAATAGTTCTTTCTTTGAATTCAATTTTAGCCCAAAAGAACACTTCAAGGTCAATTTTATGACCAAAATAACCTCCTGGTTGAATGTCAGGAAGAATCAACTTCCTATCACTCCACAAATCACTAAATAATTTGTTACCAATAATGGTGTACCAAGAACACGAATCAACCATGAACTCAACAGGTTTATCATCAATCATAGTAATACATGAAGGAAACTTTTTATGTTAAGTCTCATTCACTGAAAGAATGCAATTTAAACTATGGATAACTTCTTCTTCGTCTTGAAATATATAGTTAACTCTCTGAACTGAATGACATACACGACTAAAATGTCCCTTCTTTTTGCATTTGGTACACACTTTGTCCCATGCAGGACAACCTTTATAATAGCCTACATGTTTGAAACTGCCACTCCTGTAGCACACAATAAGCAATAGGCAAAGTTTTCCTTGAAGATTCTGTACCCAACCAATGTCTTTCTTGGATTTCTTTTACTCTTAGGGGCTGATTCCGATCTGGTAAAATTACCGTCCGTACGATTCGCATCTGGAGCCGTCTCCGTACGACTCATACACATGCCGTACGAACCAACGAGTACGATCCGGAACGGGGTATCAGGACGCGAGTCGTACGGTCCACGTAAGGTAAGGGCG
Organism: Lissotriton vulgaris; assembly: GCF_964263255.1. Lineage (NCBI taxonomy): Eukaryota > Metazoa > Chordata > Amphibia > Caudata > Salamandridae > Lissotriton > Lissotriton vulgaris. The sequence goes on along the minus strand of NC_141687.1, from coordinate 1,841,113,523 downwards.
ATTCGTACGGAAAAGCGCACAATCACATACACACCATACGGCGCGTACCCCCATGATTGCAGGGTTACGGTACGTACCCCTGCGATCATGGGGGGTATGCTCCGTACACCCAGCGAACATGGGGTATGCGCTGTACACCCAGCGTACATGGGGTACGGTGCATACCCCATGTACGCTGGGTGTACAGTGCGTCCGCCCCATGATCGCAGGGGGACGCGCCGTACCCCTCCCATCATAGGGTGTACGCGTCGTACCCGGGGGGGGCGTTCCGTACTGTTTCACCGCGAACTCTGCTTTTACGGCAGTTTTCAGCTCCCGTAGAAAAAGAGTCGTACAGTGCGTACCCGACACGTATCGTACTTGCTGGGTCATATAAACCAGGCTCGAGCCGGACAGATGTCGCGTACAGCGAGTTCCGAGTGAGACTCGTACGGTGATTAGAGTCGTACAGCCTCTGTAAGATTGGTATGGAGTCCAGCTCCTGGTATGAATCGTACTTCATCGTACGTACGGGGGACGTTGCAGGGTATGATTCATACGGGAAAACGCTCCGACTGGCTATTCGGAGTGCTTTTTACCGGATCGGAATCGCCCCCTTAGTCTTCATCATTATTTCTTTCCTGAGTACTTATTCATATGAAATAGTCCCAAAGGAACAAGGACAGGCTAAAGAGCGTAAAGCCGAAACATAGTCTTCAATATATTCATCCACTTTTTGAGCACATGAATAAAATTTGAATCTTTCCATAACTGTGTTAATTTGTTTTCCAAAATGAATTTTCATTTGTCTTGTAGCTTTTTCAAACACATCCAGATCTCCTGCATCCTCAATAGGAGGTAAATTATCAAACTCTTTTATACCTGCACCTCCCAAACAATGGGGCCCATTACAATGTCGGGCGGATCGCCACCGCCATGGTGGCGACTGAGTGTGCGGGCCCAATGCTATTAACAAAGCTGGTAGGGGGCATAAGGCTGTCAGATGTCTTTGAGGGACGGACAATGGCATTAGGGGCCTAGTGCATGACGCAGTATTTGCAGGGACACTTATGGGTCTCAGCGGAGCCCCCAAAGGGATTACAACGAAGCAGGTGACACAAAGCCTGGTAGTCCGACACCGTTCTGGTGGAAGTATCAAGGGCCACACGGGTGGTTAGCAGGGACCGGGATTCTGTGTCCGGTCGTAAGGTCAGCAGGCAGGGTAGACTGCACTAGTTGGCCCTTCATGGAGGTTTCGGTGCCTAACCACGGGCAACACACTCTCCTTCCCTCCTTCTTGTTATGACACCATGCTGTGTCGCCGGGGAGCTATGGAGAAGTATTGTCTATCTGTCTGGGCTCTGAGGCTAGCATGCACCCTAGAAGAAGAACGCAAGGGGAATTGGCCACACGTGGGTGACAGGTGAGCTTAGTGGTCGGATTTCTTTTCTCAGCTCCCGTGGCATGGCGCTCGGTCGGGGACAAGTGAGGTAGCTGGCTCTCAAGAGGTTTCCTGCACCATGCGCAAACTTTGAGCAGAGATTTGGCTTTATGGACATGTGTGTTACACGCCAATTTCCCATGGTGTTTCAAGACGTTTGGGCCAGCGGTCCACTTTTGCATGGACCTGTTTTTTACTAGATAGGGAAGAGGCCCTAGTAATAGCAAGTAAAGAACAGCTAGGAGGAATGCTGGCCTTGGTGGGGGGCCCTGGCTGCGATGGCCGCCACACCCAGGGCTGTGGCGGAGTTACAGGGCGGTGAAGAGGCGGAAAGGTACCCGGGAGTGCCCTCTTCAGGAGCACAAAGGATGCTGAGGCCAAATATCCCCAGGAAGTCTGTGCGGTGGACCCTGGGGGTGCGACGGCACTTTTCTCCAACAAAAAGTTGTCTTGTCTGCTTATTTCTGCAACGTGCATGTTGCTGTGAGCGGGCTGGTGAGTGGGCCGATATTGACACTATGCAGGCCGACCGACACGTCCCCGCAGGGGACACAAGTAAGAGGGCAGCCCCCATAGTGCCACAAGATGGCACACGGGGTAGCACAGCGCTACGAGATCCCGGAGGGTCCCGCGCGTCACTTCCGGCATGGTGTGGGCGGGGAAGAGTATATATTCCTCCCCCGCCCACCTAGCGGCCTCTTTGTCCGCCGACCCCACACCCTGATGCCGTTTCCCTCCCTACCGCATACCCGGCATTTTCAGGGTGGGGGGAAATGTCTTCTAATGTTTTCTCATTTGTGTTGCAGGCGGAGTTACAGGGTGATCCAGAGGTGGAAAGGTACCCGGGAGTACCCTCTTCAGGAGCACAAAGGATGCTGAGGCCTAATATCCCCAGGAAGTCTGTGCGGTGGACCCTGGGGGTGCGACGGCGCCCCGCTATCCTACGGGCGGTTGGAAACCTGTACAACCGGGGGTCGCTTGAACGCTCCGCCCCTCGTAGGGGGGGCGTGAGCAGCAGGGTGGACCAATGGTTCACCGGAACTGGGAGGGGCTATCTCCTCACCACAACCGCTAAGCAACGATTGGCTAAGGCCACGATGCAATTAGGCCCATCAGGTGGTAGGCCGCGAGGGGCGGCTTGCCTTTGGATTGTCTGTAAGATAACCCACCTTGTTGGCATGTGTATATGCTAATAAACCTGCAGCTACTTTTCTCCAACAAAAAGTTGCCTTGTCTGCTTATTTCTGCGACGTGCATGTTGCTGTGAGCGGGCTGGTGAGTGGGCCGATATTGGCACTATAACTAAATGCTAAGTAAAATGAAGAACTTCTTTGAACCGTCAGTGTTGAGTCATTCACAAACGCTAAATTATAGAAATTCTTTCTAAAATCAAATTTGAAAAAAGTACATTACCAACAGCCATAGTATTTCTGATGAAAATTGTAGAAATGTTGGAAAGTAGAAGTTTTAGACGATCCTCAATAAGAAATATAAACAGATGAACACTGTCTTCAGCTACAAAATCCAGTTCCCAGGCGTCGCCAAATATTATGTGGTAAATGGTAGACTGGACAGTAGGTTTCAATAGTGGATTTATTCGTAGATAAGACAGCTTAACAACCACAGAAGGAAACAACAGTATCACATCTCATCTCCAGGAATACTTCTCTCCATCTGCCGTTAATCCCATCTAACAATCTCTGTGACCTCATGATATTCTAAGATGACATAAAATGGAATACCACACTGGTACTTCTCAAGAGTCCTGTGAGCTCAGTGACAGAGTTGCTGTTGCTCTAGGGTTTGCTTTTTCAGAGGCCTGGTGGTGAACCTCAGTATGTACTGTGGTGGACAAGCCTTGTGGTTACCCACACTTGCCATTGCAAGGGTCCACATGCTGGTGCTAAGACACCAAGGCTACTAAAGTTTTGCGGGGCCTTCTAAGGTCAACATGGAAATATGCTCCCTCAGGAGAGCGGTCTGGTGGACTGGTCATGAAGGTTGAACGTGGTTCCACAGTTCCAAATTCAGCAGCACTGACCCTAGTGCTACATCCTCTACCCCACTGAACACCATACTGCCCCACTGACAAAGACTCACGCTGCCGTCAACCACAACAATTGTGCCCCGCTATAAACACATGGATGCGGCTCAATTTAAATTACGCACTAGACAAGAGCAATATGCTGCCTACCAAAAAAGGAACAACATCCTGGAAAAAGCAAACACTCACAGGGAATGCAAAATTTAGCAATCCATTTGAAATGTAAACAGTAACAACAAGGTTACCTTTACGCTTTTACACTCACTATTCACAAATCAGTGAGTGCTTTTGCCTGAAACGTTAAGGCCATGACTACAGGGCCCTGAATGGACACATTCCAATGTCCATTGCTTATATCCTTACACAATGTAAGCAGTATGGTAAAAAGACCACATCCCTGAATGCAGAGCAGCAGTACACATGTTAATTTTCCAATGCACGCATTGCAGTACCTCCAGGATTGGTGCACTAGTTCCAAGTCTGGGGAAAACAAAGACAAGAAAACAAAAGTAGCGCTTCACTGGCAAACTCAGTAAAAGCAGCGCTTATTGTGTTTGGGTGCGAATAAAATGAATCTGGCCACTTTGCTACCACTCTGTCTTACTTTATTTAGTTATTTATTTATTTTTCATATTTTTAACCTTTTATTCCCGATGCTGCACTTTGAAATTAAAATGTCAGAAAAATACGGCATTTCCAGCAAAAGTCATTTTCTTTTTTGGATACATTTCACAGGGGAGCAAATAAACGAAAGGAGTGGAAATAGTGAGAACTGCTTCTTGAAGTCACTGTTTTCAGTAAGAGAGGAACTGCTAGACAGAAAGAGAGGGAAGAAGGAAAGAGTGGGGGGGAGCTGAAGTGACAGAGCAAAAGTGGACACTGTCCTTGTCCTCTCTAGGCAAGAAGGAAAATACAGAGTCCTGTTACTTCTCTGCCGCCCCGCCCGTCCTCGAACACCAGGAATGTTGAGCTTTATCTATAGGCCATGGTGATTTCTTGCGTCCTGGGATGCATTTTCAAAATAAAAAAGTGCTGGTCCGCCATCTTGGTGCATAATACTCAACGAGTCGACTGCCTTTGGACACCGTCGCCTCCCCATCGAGGTCAACTTTTGAGAGTGGAACCTCTGGCCTCATAGCACCGGCACCTGACCCGCTGAAGGAATCATAAACCAAGGACTGAGCGTGCGGGGAGGAGGTGGCCCGCTACGCCCATAAGGAGACAGGTGTTGACCACCTACACACCAGTTCTCCGTGACGCCCCGACCGTAGTACCCGGTGAGGCTTCTAGGGTACGAAGGGGTGATAATGGCTGGAAAGAACACGAGAGGGGGCGCCACACATACCCGAATTGATCGATTTGCCAGTGGTGGGGCATCGTCCTCCCCGTCGGCCCCAGCCGGCAAGATGGCGGAAGGGGCAAACACGCAAAAAACGACATTGGACGATGTCATGAAGACACTGACTCAAGTACAAGCCACCGTGGGCTCAATCTCTACAGACGTCTCTGAGCTCCAGACTGAGATGCAAAAACTGGCGATAGAGAACACAACATTGCGGGAAAAGCTGGATGACCAGTAAGGTCGCTCAAGAAGGAACAACATACGAATTCTTGGCGTACCGGAATCCGGTGTTAGAGCAACTGATCTCTACGTGGAAGACCTAATTAAAAAAGAGCTCCAACCCAAGGGATTGTCTGCCTTTTTCTCTGTGGAAAGAGCACATCGAGTTCCGGGGGGCAAACCTAAGCAGGGAGCAACGCCGAGACCCATCTTGGCTCGGCTCGTCAACTTCCGGGACAGAGACGCCATTTTGCAGGCAGCTAGGGTGTCCCCTCCGATGAAGATCCTCAACTCCACTTTGGCCTTTTTCCCGGACTATACAGCGGAAGTTGCCCGCCGAAGAAGGACATTTCTGGAGGTCAAGAAGGAACTGAGGGCGAGAGAGATCCCCTACTCCATGCTTTTTCCGGCGCGATTGAGGGTGGTATCGGACAATAAAATGTGGTTCTTTGATACACCTGATCTTGCGAGAGACTGGCTTGATGGGTGGAGACCGGCGACACAACCTCGTAGATCCAACAGATCAAAAAAGGACAAAAACGTGGGATTCCCAGAGGACTCGCAGACGTCTCACCGGACGGAAGAAGACAACTCACAAGATGAAGACACGGTGGAGGAAGGCGCCAGCAAGGGACACTAATCTTCATAAAGGACATACCAATTTTGCTTCTTAATTTTGGATTCTGCCTGGGGGTCACTGGGCTGAGGACTTCCATGGAATGTATGAGGGGCCGCCGGCTCCGGAGACTCTTCACCCCCGCGAGCAAGTATTTGGTGTGGGGAATGGGACAGGCACTCTGCTAAGTTGGGGGGGCAGGCAGTTTTGAGTCCGTATAGCAGGGGGGCAGGGAGGGGGGTTGTTCGGGGTGTGGGGGGGTTCATGGTTTTTCATTTTGTTTGACTCAGGGAAATACTAGGCAACACGGTGAACTGAAAGATTACAGGGGTATGTACCGAGTACTATGGCACGTAGATGTTGGAATGTACAGACTAAACCGGATAGGTGTGCATGGCACGCGACTCACAATCTACTCCTCAACATGAGAATATAAGCACAGGCCCGATACCTCCACTACAAGTGATGTCCTGGAATGTGAGAGGTCTTGGGGATAAGATAAAGAGAGGGCTGGTCTTGCAGGGAATTAAGAGACTGAATCCAGATTTAATCCTTCTTCAAGAAACACACCTAGTGGGAACGGCGAGCAAGGCATTGGACAGAAGGGGATACAGTATGGTGGTACACTCAGACTTCACCTCCGGATCTCGTGGAACAGGTATACTGATGAAAAAGGCATCCCGTTTTATACTACATTCCACATGAACCGATGAGTATGGCCGCTTTGCTGTGGCGATTGGACAGTGGGAGGGCAAACCACTTAACGTGGTTTCGGTATACATTCCACCGGCACTGCACCCGACCACTCTACCCGAGTTAGGGAAATTACTGTTAGATCTCCCAGAAGGTGACCTGGTGGTGGGGGGAGACTTCAACGCAGTGGCACACAACACGCAGGATAGATACCCGGCCAGAGCGCACGTGTCTGGTCCGTCCCGCTTTCAAGAATTCATTGATGCACAAGGGCTGGTGGACGTTTGGCAACACCTTTACCCTGAGGATCGGAAATACACTTATTACTCAGCAACCCATAATAGTCTGTCCCGTATAGACTACTTTCTTACATTGGGGTACGGCCAACTTACAATTAGTGATGTGCAGATTAGGCCCAGGGGTGTTTCAGATCATTCCCCCTTACTACTAAACATCTCATGCTCTGGAAGGGTGCGCAGAAGACTATATCCAATCTATCCGGGGTATATCAAGGTACCACATGTACGGAAAGAACTGAAAAAGGTGACCCGGCACTATTTTGCCGAAAATACTGGTTCGGTATCCTCTCCCACTACTTTATGGGAAGCATACAAAACGGTCTTGAGAGGACATGCCATTACAACAATAACGGGACATAAACGAATGCAGCAGCAGGAGTTGCGGGACCTAGAGCTGGACCTAGAGATAGCAAACGTAGCCCACATGGAACACCCGACGGAGGAAACATTACACACACTTACACTAAGCCAACAAGCCCACACTGATCATATCCGTCAACAAACGATGGAGAATATAACAGCAACAGCGAATAGAATATATGATATAGGTGACAAGGCCAGTAAATTGCTGGCCTGGTTAGATAAGAGAAAAGAAGGTAACAGGACCATACTACAATTGGCAGACAACAATGGGACACTACACTCGCACCCGTCGGAAATAATTGATCTCCTCGCAGATCATTTTCAAGAGGTATACACTCCTGAAAGGGTAGTTACGGAGGCTGCTGCGACGCTGGCTCTCCAACCGGTTCACACCCCAACCCTGCCTCAAGACGCAGTTGAGGAACTGGAGGCAGACCTGACAGTACAAGAGGTTCAGGCAGCAATTAACACACTTCACACAGGAAAAGCAGTGGGCCCCAACGGGATCCCGGTTGAATGGTATCAAACAATGTGTGACACACTCAGTGAGCCATTATTGGCGATGTTCAAGGATAGCTTGGAGCAGGGGGTACTGCCCCTGGATCAGCGGTTGGCCACTATAGTTGCCATCCCAAAACCGGGTAAGCCACCAGCAGACTGGGTCTCATACCGACCAATCTCGTTATTCAACGCGGAAGCCAAGATACTGGCAAAGATATTGGCCACCAGATTGATGCCCCACCTTTCCCACTTGATCCATTCAGACCAATCTGGCTTTATGCCGCACAGGAGCACGGCACTTAACCTCCGAAGAGTCCATGGCGCGCTGGCGCGTGCCCCCTTATTGTTAGAACCAGCGGTCATTCTTTCGCTAGACGCCAAGATGGCATTCGATTTAGTGGAGTGGCCATACCTTTTCGCAGTTCTAGCGCACATGGGCTTCGGCCCTAAATTCATAGCGTGGATAAAACTCTTATATACAGAACCTGTGGCACATGTGACGGCAAATGGCCACGTTTCACGTGACATGCCACTGGCTAGAGGAACGAGGCAGGGCTGCCCTCTCTCTCCTCTGCTGTTTGCGCTGGTTCTGGAACCGTTAGCGACTATCATTAGAGACACTCCTTTGTTAAAGGGGATAAGTTGGGGGGATCATTGGGAAGACAGGGTCTCCCTTTATGCTGATGATATGTTGATATACTTGTCTAATCCGGCTGCAGGTATTCCTATTCTACTTGACCTGTGTAATGCACATGGTGTTTACTCAGGCTACACCATAAATTGGTCAAAATCGATTATATATGAACTGAAGGGTCCCCTGCCGCCTATACCCAGCGAATGCCAACTGACCATAGCACACCCCTCGTTTAAATATCTAGGCATTTATGTAACCCGAGACGCCTCGCACTACTTCACGCAGAATTTATTACCCCCTCTCACTCGCTTAAAGGCAGATACAAGACACTGGGCGAATTTACCACTGGCGCTTCTCGGCAGGGCGGCTTTATTTAAAATGAAGGCACTTCCGCGTTTTTTATATATATTGGAGAACACACCGAACCTTGTCCCACCCTCATATTTTAAGAAGGTGACAGCAGTCCTCTCAGGTTTGCTATGGGGACAACGCCCGGCTCGCGTGGCTCATATAAAACTTAACCGTGGATGGTACAACGGTGGGATAGCACTGCCAAATTTACAGTTATATTACTGGGCGTCCCAACTTAAGGTGATAAACCAATGGCTCCATGCACCACAAGACGACCCGGCATATATGGCTGACAGAACCCAATTAGGAACATACAGCCTATTGGCACCACTATATAATAAACGTCTGATGAATAAATTGATAGGCCCGACAAAGCACACGGTAATATTATGGCATAAGGCGCAGGCTAGATTAAAATGGGGGGATGTTATAACTGTGGGATACTAAAGCACTGGGTTGCCTGAGAAACAGCAAAGGATTTACCCTATGGGACAACATAGGAATCTCCACAGTGGGAGACCTATGGACGAGTACTGGTATGATCCCATTCTCACTCCTACAACAACAATATGACCTAGGATCCACTGAGACATATAGGTATATACAGATCAGACACGCATTGATGACGGCCATAGAGCCGGGGACCAAAGTCCCTGAATCATCTCCATTAGAAGACCGCCTGCTCACTGACTATATGCAAACAGGAGCTACATCACTCACTTATCGAAAACTATTAAGTAATCTACCGGACCCACTAGTTAAATTACGGGATAAATGGGAGACGGAGTTGGGAGAAATGGACGAAACAGACTGGAATGCTGCACTGGCATCCCCGAGAGAGGCTGGAGTATCGGCCCGATTCCGCCTAGTACAATTTAAAATACTCCATAGGGTCTACTACACAAGAACCGCTTTGTATAGAATACACAGAGCGCAGAATCCGAACTGTCTGAGAGGCTGTGGTGAGGAAGGGACACTCCTACACACACTTTGGGGATGTCCGGTCATTAGCGAATACTGGAGGCGAATTATGAGAACCATTTCACAAACACTGGAAGTCTCACTTACACCAGACCCGAGGGTTTGCTTGTTGAATGTGTGGGGGAGGACGGATCTACCTAGACAAGGTCAACAGTGGGTGGTGATAGGAGCAATGGTCGCCAAGCGCGATATAGCACAGAAATGGGGGGCGGCAGGCACACCAACATTAACACAGTGGTGCAGACACATGGATAAACTGATGGTTACCGAGCGTGCGGTCTATAAAATAAGGGCCAACCCTCGCAAGTGGAACAGGATCTGGTTACCCTGGAGCAAGTATAGAGGTGAACTGTGTGAACCTTTGCCGGAGGAGGGAGAGGATAGCTCTGATGAGGAGGATGAACTTGGGAACTAATACATACTCATGAATAGGATGCGGGGAGGGATATGGGTGTGATGGTAAGAGACCATGGGAAATCATGGGTAGAATACAGCGTAGTACATCAGTAAAGCCCCACCGATATAGATGATTGTCCGTGTATTTAAGCTCTACTGAACTGTTCATAATTCCTGATGAGTCTATAGTTCTGTTTTAACTTAAAATTATTAATTTAAAAAGTAAGACTAATAATTCTGTATACGCTGATTGAAAATTTGACGCACCATGATCATAATCGCTGCTGGACCGGGAGGTTGTCGGCTGAATAGCTGTGTATCACGAGCATCGGAATGACTAAGGCGTGTCATTGTCCTCTATACACGCAAATGATGTAATGTATAATTGTCAAATGCAAATAAAGTCTTACAAAAAAAAAAAAAAAGTAGGGGAACGGAATCTTTGGAATTAAAGAAGTAGGGGCACGTCATGCCCTGCCAATACCCCCACTTCGACCACTGGTTACGCCCCCCAATAAATGTATTTCTTGGTAAATAATTGGGTATTGGTGCTTATTGGCAGGTGTGGTGAGGTGTCTGTCAGACTGCCACAAGAATATATACAGACACACAGACAAAAACACCTACAATCTCTCTCCCTCTGTCTGTATTGAAAGCTTTCAAATATGTTTATTTTTCGAAATATTGGTGTTGCTCTCACTTAGAATATCCACCGAAAAAAACATTTCTCTCCCTTTCCACTGTCCCTTAATCATCGCTCAAGCGCCTTGCTGGTTGCAAAACTAATTTTAATATTATTATTGTTGGAAAATATGTAGCTCGACCCCACCCCCACCCAATCTTACTGACCAAGCTACGCCCCTGAGTACCCCTTCTGCACTTGACTGTCAGTGTGAATGTGCTCCAAGCAGTCCAAGGCTCCTTCGGGGTGGGGGGAGGTGTGGTTACAGACAGTGAAGTGAACACATGCCTACAACTCAATAAATTGCATAAGCATGCAGCAGCTGCAAAAAATCTCTGTCCAACCAAATACTCACTTTTATGACAAAGGATAAGTATTTTATTTCTACCACTATAAACACAAAGGAAAAATACTACACCCAAAAACAATTACATAGCCATCCCTTGAGGTTGCGACTCTAATGTTTCTTTGGCGGCTTCCTGTCCCACTCACCCCTCACATTAGTGATTATGGTTATTCCCCATTCACTATTGGAACCATCCAGGTTATGTCCCACTAGTAGTTCGAGCTTCAAGAGTCCACTACGACTCTAACTTTAAGGTAATATGTTCCAGCGCTATCACACTAAATTAGCAGCAATTTCCTCTTGGGCGGACAGGCCAGAGGACCAATCTTACCCGCACTGGCACCACAGTTGTGAACCATTCGGAGTTCTGGGGTGTGCCCCATCTGTGGGCACTCATAGCGGCTGCAGCCAAGTTTAAGTAAGTTGGCATCACGTGGCCAAGACGGCTGCAATCAGCAGGTTCAGAGTCTCTCACTCACGGTGCTGAAGCAGCTGGAGGCAGACAGCTCCTCCTGTGGGTTAAGTGTTAGTTCAGCTCCTGTTGAGAGGTTAACCATAATCTTGTCTTGGGTTCTTTGCCTGGGTCAAGATGCACAGGTGCTCCAACAGTTTACTGACTTCTCTGTGGTGGAAAATCACATTGATAAATTGTTTTCAGCTTACTAGGGGATCCTGAGGATACACAAGATCCCAGAGGAGCACTGAGGGAGTGGTCTAAGGACACATATGTCTCCAGTGGGGAGAGACACTGTTATGACCTTAGAAATAGAGGGGCAAACCAGGAACACCCCCATGAAAGCCATCCTTTTAGGTAAGTTTGGGTTGATCCTTGAGAAGTATCGCTAGAGGTTCAGGGAAAGCCAGAAGCTCCCCAATCAGTCATTGGTGGATTTCTTGGACTACTCCAGTAAGGCACTGAAGAGCTGTGTGATGGGTCGCCCATCAACGATTCAGTGGGTTGTACAACTTGATTCTCAGGGAACAAATGCTCAATATTTGTTTTACAGAGCTGCATCAGCACCTAGGCGACAGCAAGCTGACTGATTCCAGGAAGCTTGCTGAGGAGGCAGACCTCGGGGTCAGTACTACAGTGTCCAAAAAGTAACCCTGGGCATAGTTCGCATAGTAGCGCTACGCGTAGCTACGTGAAGTGCACTTCGCACTACGCAAGCTACACGTTGCTACGCGAACTGCGTAGTGCACTGTGCAGAATGCTATTCGCACTGATTGCACAGTGCCGGATGCTTGTCCGCACTGTGCAATCAGTGCAAACCACATCTTGCACAGTGCCAGCGGTCCTTTTTTTGCTGCTCGAATAGATTTCTTCTCGAGCTGCAACTTTCTCAACGCGGTCTGGTAGTTTCTCATCGCGAGCGGTTGCGAGCATATGCGACCACACGCAATGAGAAACCTGCCCCACCCACGTTGAGAATCTCACTGGGAGGTTTATTTTCCACGCTCGCCATCGGCAACTTGATGTTGCTGTTCGCGAACAAGAAAAAAGTCTCGCACAGATGTCATTTTGCTCGCTTGCGGTCGCCAACTTGACGTTGAGGACCGCGAGCAAGCAACAAATGACCGCTATGCTACGCTGGGCGGGTTTGCACTGTGCTACGTGCAATTTGCGTAGTGCGAAGTAGCGCAAACGTCGCAAACTACACGAGCGTAGCTTAGTACTTCGCCCAGGGTTACCAAAAAGTCATCCAAAGTAGACTTCCAAAAGGGTGGTGAGGAGTCCCACCAGAAGAAAGAGTGGGGATAAAAACTTAAAAGTAAGGAATTCTCAAAAGGCCCCCAAAATAATTCTCAAGGGAACAATGGTGACCAGTCCCAATCTGAGCCCAACAAAAAGGAATTATTTGACAAGCAGACAGGAAGGATTCTCTCCTAATTTACTCAGTATTAGAAATATGGCCACTCCAAGTGAGACCCCAAATGTCCAAAGAGGGCACAGCCCCCCACCAGTGGGATGACACCTGGGTTGGCAAGTGTAGTGCTCGGGGAGAAGGAAGTGGTCCCAAGGAAGTGGTCCCAGTTTGCTTTGGGGAGCAGACAGAGTTGATTCCTGGGGGATAAGGAGATGGTGACAAATGCCCATATGCCTCCCAATACTTCTAAGTACAGGGAGTGGGTCACCATCAATGGGCAACAGCAGAGGCACTGAGAGACACCGGAACCAGCATGAATACTGTGAGGTGTCAGCTGGTGTCCTCAGAGCAGATCCTTCCTAACAGATTCCACCAAGTCATAGTTGCAAACAACCATGAGAGTCAATTACTGGTGGCTCTAGTTCCCTTTGAGTAGTGGGGTCTCCGGTTTTTTAAAAGGAGCTGTGAGCTCCTGTAGATTGCCCATTGGACAATGACCTGGAGCATCAGGTCACACTTGGAGATGTTGGGATTGCCTGAATGGGCTGGTATGACCACAATGTCCATGATTGCCCAGGAAGGGAGTCAAGGGTGACATGGAACAATGGCCTAGCCAAGAAGAGTGAGCCAAAGGGACGAGGGAAACCAGCCCCTGAGATTTCCACGGTCCAGGTTGACAGGGTAGCGGAGTAGGATGCCCCTAAGCATAACAGGGGACCTGCCTGACCTAGATGGTAAGTTGAGGGTGGGCCCCCCAGGGAAGAATTCTGCAAGGAGTAGAAAGAGTGGCCTACTCTAGAGGGCTTGAGGCGGCAAGCTGAAGCCAAGACAACAGGTGATACCTCTGGAGATCACCTTATCGATTGTGAGAATGACCTCCACACAGTGAGTCTAAGGGTACTGGACCCGGGGCAGCCAATGTGCTGGTTGTCCCTGTTAGAAATTGGGGTCTCTAGTTGGTAGAGGTATGCACCTTGTCCAAGTATGAATCCTTGCTTCTAGTAAAGATAAGGGAATAACACAATTTAGATAACTCCTGCTCACCTACTTGTTTGCTTGGCATTAACAGACAGACTTATTCCAGGTAATCGATAAAGTATTTTAACCCAGACACACAGTGACACAGTGAAAACACTACAAATGGACACCACACCAGTTTAGAAAAATAAAGTATCTTTATCTAAACCAAACAAGAACAAAAGACAAAATCCCAACATACACAATTCAAAATATAACTTTTAAAAGGTTTCAAGCAATTCCGTCCATGGAAAACTATGAATGCGTGAATTTACACAATGTACCTTTAGGCGCGTCAAAAATCTCAAGTCCAAACAGCTGCAGAGAAGGGAATCATCAAAAAATACAGCAATGCGTCAGTTCCTGAGCTCTTGGGGAGGCGATGCGACAGTTCTGCTGCACGCAGGAGAAATTATGTGTAGAATATGGACTGTAGGGTAAAGTGATGCATTGATTCCAAGATGGTTCTTGTCTGGGGTGCTTCGTCAGTGATGCGTGGAAATCCGGTGCCCGCTGGAGGTCGATGCATCAGAAACAAACAGGCGCTGCACCAATTTCTTCATCCACGGTCCCATGATTCATTGGTTCTTTCAGCCGCACAGCAGGACCTGTGTCAGAGTCGGTGCGGTGATCTCATTCTCAGACTTCTGAGGTTGGTGCATTGAACTCGGAGTGTGACAAATTTTCAGCCAAAGGCAGGCGTTGCATTGATTCTTCGGCCGCACAGCAGCAGAGTGTGGAAACTTGTCCAGGTCATTGGTGCTACACTGGAAAAACAGGCTCTGGAAGGGCAATGCGCTGATCTTCTTGGGTTCTTCAAGCTTTATCACCTCCCAGCAACAGGAACTACCTCACCAAGCCCAGAGCTGGAACAGCACCTCCTGGAAGGTCAGAACTACCACCAGTGGAGTTCAAGGAAGCTGATGGTGAAGTGTTTGTGCCCCTGAGAGTTCAGAACAATTGGCAAGCACACATAAGCCCTTGGAGATTCTTCACAAGCAGGTTCACAGCAAGTTCCAGTCTTTGTCCTCTCCTTGGCAAAAGCAGCAACTGCAGGCCAACCCAGCAAAGCAACACACAGCAAAGGGGCAGTACTCCTCCTTACAGCTCTTCATCACTTCTTCCTTGGCTCCAGAAGTGATCTACAGTTCTGGGGGTTTTGGTCTAACACTTAAACCCTATTTTCTTTTTGTAGTCTTTGTTGCAAGAGCCTTTGAGCTCTGAAAAAAACAGTTATGTCCTCCCTGGTCCAGCTTCACTACAGGAGGTGGAGACAGCGTTGTCCAGAGCAGACACAGCCTATACAAGTGCTGGTGAAAACTCCTTCCACCACTCTGAATGCAGAAAGGTTAGGTTAGACTGATTTGTAGAGCGCAACAGCTGCCCTAGCAAAGGGGCGTCCTGGCGCTAGAAGCAATAAAGGCCATTGACAGCAAAGAATCCATCAAAGCGGGTAAGAGAGAGGCCCGAGGGCCGCAGGGCCACAGAGACAGACAGAGGTCATGAGCTACTAAACCTAGGGAGATGAGAAAAGATGAGTTTTCAGTGCTTTCCAGAATGACAGGTAGTTATCTAAGCTCCAGATGTAAACAGAAAGAGCGTTCAACAGCTTAGCTGCCAGAGTGCGAAAAGAGCGTCCACCCGCGAGCCCTCCTAACCCGGGGAACAGCTGCGAGGTGTTGACCTGCTGAGTGAAGGTGATGAGAGGGGGCATAGGTGGAGAGCAGGCCAGCCAGAATGCCAGGAGCCGGGGAGTTCAGGATCCTGAACACAAAACAGAGAGACTTAAACTTCACCCGTTTTGCCACTGGCAGCCAGTGAAGCAGACGGATAGCAGTGGAGGTGGAGTAGCGGCGAGACAGGCCTAGAAGAGTTCTGGCGGCCACATTTTGGACTCTCTGTAATCTCACAATCTCCGTCTTTGTTGGCCCCCAACTATAGCGAGCTGGTATAGTTTAATCTCGACAGCACGGCTGCCTGGACAATCAGCTGTCGGATGGAAGGGTTGAAAAAACCCAACAGGGGGTTTCAGCCCGCGCAGGATGCCAAAACATGTTGTCGCCACCTTCTTAGTCTGGGTTTGAAAACTCAAGGCAGAGTCCACCCAGACCCTATTCAACCTGACTATGAGTTAGCCAGGAAAGGCAGGGCACACCTCAACGCCCCCATTGTGACTGTCTAGAGTGAATGAACATCCCCATCTGCTGTCACTTGTAAACTAGATGGCGAATACACAAACAGGCAGAGGCATACAGGAAGGTTAAACAAAAAAATTCCCACTTTCTAAAAGTAGGAATTTCAAACACCCAATTTAAAAACCCCCTTTACTTAAAGGAGTGTCATCAAATTCTGAGTTCAGAGAGCCTAAACTCCAAATCTCTATTTTGTCCCAATTGAAAGTTACACATGTAAAATGTTACAGTGTAGCTCTAATGATAGCCTGTGGGACAGTCAGCCTTTTAACAGTGAAAAACAAAATACACAGTATTTCACTATCAGGACATGTGAAACACACCAGTACATGTCCTACCTTTCACAAACACTGCTCCATGCCCATGGGGGTGTCTTGGGCCTACCGGAGGGGTGCCTTACATGTAAGAAAAAGGAAGGTTAGGGCCCTGGCAAGTGGGTGCACTTGTCAGGTCAACGTGGCAGTTGAAAACTACACACAAAGACAATGCAGTGGCAGGTCTGAGACCAATTTACATGGCTACTAATGTGAATGGCACAACCAGTGCTGCAGGCCCACTAGTAGCATTTGATTTACAGGCCCAGGTCACACACTGTGCACTTTAATAGGGACTTTCCAGTAAATCAAACATGGCAATCATGAATAACCAATCATAATCACAATTAATTTAGGGAGAACCTGCACTTTGACACCGATCAGCAGTGGCAAAGTGCCCAAAGCATCTATGCCAGCAAAAACGAAACCCAGTACACAGTCAAGAATGCAGGAGGTCAAGGCAAAAAGTCAGGGGAAACCACGCCAAGAATGACAAGTCTAACACGTGTCCCCTCCAGCTAAAAAGTGGGGCAAATACCCACCCTCCTGGAAGTTCTCATTACTGAGGTGGAAGGATCTGGACAGACCATGAGCATTGGCATGTTCTGTACCAGGGCGATGAGGTGATACACCGTAAAGGCCACCCCTGTAGGAAAATGGACCGATTCAACAGTTTTGTGTTTTCACCTCTTATTTGCATCAACCATCTGAGGGGCCTGTGGGGCATGTGGCCTCTCTGAATCCGGAGGTGAGTCCCAAACAAGTAGGGTCCTAGCTTCTTCAGCGTACAGACCACAGCAAAAGCTTCTCGCTCAATTGCACTCCACGTCTAATCCCTGGGAAGTAGCCTACAACTAATGCAAGCTACAGGTTGGTCCAGGCCCTCATCATTCAGTTGTGAGAGAACTGTACCCACACCATGCTCTGAAGCATCTGTCTGCACAACAAACTCCTGGGAGAAACTGCGTGCCTTGAGTACGGGCGCCGTGCACATGGCAGATTTCAGGGCATCAAAAGCAGTCTGACAGGCATCAGTCCAGATCACTTTTCTTGGCTGCTTCCTGCAAGTCAGCTCAGTCAAGGGGGTAACAATGGTGCCATATCCCTTGACAAACCTCCTGTAATATCCGGTGAAACCTAAAAAGGCTCTCACCTCAGTTTGGGTGTTGGGGGGCTCCCAAGCCAGAATGGTGTCACTCTTAGGTTGTAGGGTCACCAGCTAGCATCTTCCTAGTTGGCGCCTTAAGTACATCACAGATCCTTGCCCTATTTGGCACTTACTGGCCTTAATAGTGAGGCCTGCCTTCTGGAGGGCCTTCAACAGAGGTGATGCAATTGTTCCTCCCAGCTGGAGCTGAACACTGCAATGTCATCCAGGTAGGCGGTGCTGAAAACCTCCAGCCTGGACAGTACCTGGTTCACTAGTTTTGGAATGTGGCAGGGGCATTCTTCAACCCAAAGGGCATGACCCAAAATTGTAGTGCCCCTTTGGTGTTGAGAACACAGACCTCTCCTTGGCACCAACAGTAAAGGCAATCTGCCAGTTCCCATATGTCAAATCAAATGTGCTAAGGAACCTGGCAGCTCCTAACCGATCTTTGAGCTCATCAACTCTGGCGATGGGTGTGCATCAGTCCTGGTGATGGCAATGAGCCAACGGTAGTCCACACAGACCCGAAGTTCAGGTGTGGCACCGGCTGCAGCAGATTTTGGAACCAAGATCACTGGACTGGCCCAGGGGCTGCTGGAGGGCTCTATCACCCTGGCGCCAACATATTAGAAACTTCTTCTTTGATGCTGACCGTGACCCTGCCAGTCAACCTGTGAATTGTCTGTTTCACAGACAGGTTGTCCCAAGTGTCCACGTCATGGACACACCAATGGGTGTTGCCTGAACAAGGAGGTGAACTGTCCCAACACCTAGTGACAGTCCCTGTGCTGCTCTGAAGTCAGGGTGGGGGAGAGATTCACACCATCCTCTAACCCATCTTGCTCCTTGGTAGATAGGAGGTCAGTAAGAGGCTCACTCTTCTCTTCTATTCCATCATCTGTAGCCAAAAGCAAAAGAGAGGTTTGAGGTGGTTCACATCACTCTTGCAATCCACCACCTCAAATGGTCCACTTGTCTTGGAGCATGCAAGGTTCCACTGGTACCATCACCCACATTTTCTGGCCAGGTTGAAACTCTAACAGAGTGGCATTCAGTTTGTACCATAGTTTAATCTCTTCCTGGCTTGCTTGCAAGTTCTCCTGAGCGAGCTTCCTGAAGGAAGCAGTCTGGTTTCTGAAGGCCAGCATCCTGGGGAGGTTTCCATGGAGCTTTCTCCCAGGCTTCTTTCACCAGACTGAGAGGTCCTCTTACAGGATGCCCATACAGTGATTCAAAGGAACTAAACCCTATGAATTTATGTGGTACTTCTCTATAAGCAAACAGAATACATAGCAAGAGGACGTCCGAGGCCCGTGGTCATGCATTTCAGGGTTCGGTGCATCTCTCAACCAACTTGTTTCCTAGGGGAAGGAAAGGAGTGGTGAACGTGTAACTTACACCACACTCCTCCTATAGAGACGTCATATATGAAGTTGGTACCCCGGTCAGATTCCACCTCTCTGGGGAAACCCATGCGGGAAAGATGATCCCCATCAATGCATGGCTCACCATAAGGGCCAAGATTGTCCTGAGAGGGATAGACTCAGGGTCCACAAGACCAGGATGTACCTGTTGCCAGGGGCCCAACAATGTAAAATTCCCACCGCTTAAAAGGGATGGTCACCACTGGAAAAAGTTGGAGTCTAGCTTTTACCTTCCTCCCACTCTTACCACTTGCCTGTCAAGACCTACAATGTGCATCTGAGTGCCTTTGTATTTGGGGCCAATAGAAGTGGGTGACAACCCTGAAAAAGGTTTTGTTGTGCTCCTAATTTAATTAATTTTCACCATAGACACATAATGAGCCAGACTTTGTTGGAAGGCTCTGAACCTCTGGGGTGCCACCAGCACACAGACTGACCCAGGCTCAGCAACCTTAGGCTCACTATACAGCAGACCATTCTCCCAGTATGTCCGGTATTCAGACATATATAAGAAAAAAACATGGTCCTACAAATATATGTTGTGACAAAGAAATATCGTGTGCAAGAATATCGTCAAAAATATCGATTTTAGTTAAGCAATATTGATGTTAAAAATATTGAAGTCATAAATATAGTTTATAGAAATATCAAAAGCATTAATATGGTTTACTAAAATATAGGGGCCCATTAGGATGGCGGGCAGATCACCCCGGCCGGGCCACCGGTAGCCACTGCTGGCCCAGCGGGGGCGATCCGCCCGCCATCCATGCCTGATTGACCCTCCCCCCGCCATGTTAGTATGGCTGGGGGGTCTGCGGCAGACGGAAAGACCGCCCGCCGCATTTTCACCTGGTCGAATCGTCTACTGGGTGAAAAAGGGGCATAATATGGTGGCGGTGTCTGCAAGACACCGCCATCCATAATATGATGCAGGCGGAGATCAGCCATCCATATTATGATGCAGGCGGAGATCAGCCTTTCCATGGCGGTGTTGCCGTGAGGAAAGGCAGGCA
Source organism: Lissotriton vulgaris (assembly GCF_964263255.1). NCBI lineage: Eukaryota > Metazoa > Chordata > Amphibia > Caudata > Salamandridae > Lissotriton > Lissotriton vulgaris. Next base: position 1,841,093,658 of record NC_141687.1, on the reverse strand, counting down.
GTTCTTGTGGGACAACCCCGCGCCGCACGGCCACCAGATGATGCGTGTGCCCCATTGCCTTGCCCTCTGCCTCGCTGCCTGCCTCGCTGCCGGCTGCCGGCTGACTCTGCTGTTGTTTGTTGTGGTTTTGTTTTGACCTCCATTTGTGCCTGTTTATTATTATTTTTGTGCCCGTGTTAGCGTTTTGATCTCCATTTGTGCCTGTTGTATTGTTATTGTTATTTTTTGCCCGTGTTAGCCTTTTCCTTCCTGTTTGCCCGCCTACCTCGCCGCCCTCAGTCTTCCCTCCCCGCTCCCCGCTTCCCGCCACCACCGCTGACCCCGCCCCTTTTTTCCTTCTGTTCCCTCCCCGCTCCCGCCTCCCAGCTGCTCCGCCCACCCGCGCACTTGGCCTTATATGGCGACCGTGCGACGCAGGTGAGTGTGACCCACTTGTGGGACACCCTCGCGCCGCACGGCCACCAGTTGCTGCGTGTGCCCCATTGCCTTGCCCTCTGCCTCGCTGCCTGCCTCGCTGCCGGCTGCCGGCTGACTCTGCTGTTGTTTGTTGTGGTTTTGTTTTGACCTCCATTTGTGCCTGTTTATTATTATTTTTGTGCCCGTGTTAGCGTTTTGATCTCCATTTGTGCCTGTTGTATTGTTATTGTTATTTTTTGCCTGTGTTAGCCTTTTCCTTCCTGTTTGCCCGCCTACCTCGCCGCCCTCCGTCTTCCCTCCCCGCTCCCCACTTCCCGCCACCACCGCTGACCCCGCCCCTTTTTTCCTTCTGTTCCCTCCCCGCTCCCGCCTCCCAGCTGCTCCGCCCACCCGCGCACTTCGCCTTATATGGCGACCGTGCAAACGCGCAGCGGTCACGCGCAGCGGGCGCGCCGATTGTGCGCCGAAGGCGCGCCAAAGGTAAGCCCGTCTACGCCCGTCCGCGCCTGGACCGCGCCCAGTGCCAGGACCCCTGGACCTAGAAGACCACGGCCGACCCGCCTGACGTACACCGCCGCCACCCTCACCGCACTCAACACCGGCCGAGTCCCGGGATGCTGCAGAGCCACCCCACGACGCGTCCACGGACCCTTCAGCTGCAACACCTGCAAGTTCACCTGCATCCGGACCCGCCCGACACCAGCACCTGCCAAACCGAACACCAGCAGCAACCACCTCAAGTGCATCCTGCTCAACACCCGCTCCGTCCACAGACACGCCATCGAACTCTGGAACCTCCTCGACACCACAGCCCCTGACGTTACCTTCATCACGGAGACCTGGATGAACGCCTCCTCAGCGCCCGACATCGCCATCGCCATCCCAGAAGGATACAAGATCACCCGGAAGGACCGCAACGCCAACCAGGTGGGAGGAGGCATCGCCATCATCCACAAGAACACCATCCGCATCACGACCAGCACCGACAACACCCCACCCTCCGCCGAACACCTGCACTTCCAGATCCACACCGACCCGAAGACCACCCTCAGAGGCACCCTGATCTACCGACCTCCTGGACCACGCACTCAATTCAGCGAGGACATCGCCGACTTCGTCAGCCTGCACGCCCTCCCCTCCGCTGACTACATCCTCCTGGGGGACTTCAACTTCCACCTGGAGAACAACAACACCAGCACCCTGCTCGACAACCTCGCCAACCTTGGACTCAAGCAGCTGGTGTCCACCCCCACACACCTCGCCGGACACACACTCGACGCCATCTTCTCATCCAGCAAAGACATCGCCTTCAGCCATGCCACAGAACTCCACTGGACAGATCACAGATGCATCCACTTCACCTTCAGAAGAACGACGACCCACCACCACCAGCAACAGGTTGCCCGAAGAAGCTGGAACAAGATCACAGCCGACCAGCTCGCCGCCTCCCTGAGCCAGCACCCTCCGGCCAGCTCAGCAAACCCCAGCCAGGCCGCCGACAACCTCACGAAGTGGATCAGCAACTGCGCGGACGAACTCGCCCCACTGAGGACCCCGCCCAGCAGACCCGGCAGTAAGAGAGCCCCATGGTTCACCGACGAACTCAAGAGCTCCAAGAAGAACTGCCGAGCCCTCGAGAAAGCCTGGAGAAGGGAACCCACGCCGGACAACAGGACCACCCTCAAGCTCGCCACCCGGAAACACCACCAACTGATCCGCATCGCAAGGAAAACGGCCTTCAAAAACCGACTGGACAACAACGCACACAACTGCAAGGAACTCTTCAACATCGTGAAAGAGCTCTCCAACCCCAACGCCGGAAACAACGACATCACCCCTTCGCAAGACCTCTGCAACTCCCTCGCTTCCTACTTCCACAACAAGATCGCGGACATACACGACAGCTTCAGCACTCAACCGACGCACGCCACGACCGCTGGACCTCCACCCACCACCACCCTCCGCGCCTGGACCCCGGTCAACACCGAAGACACCGTCCACACGATGAACTCCGTCCACTCCGGATCTCCAACCGACCCCTGCCCTCACCACGTCTTCAACAAAGCCGATGCTGTCATCGCACCCCACCTGCGGGACATCATCAACACCTCATTCGACACCGCCACCTTCCCCGAGAGCTGGAAGCACGCCGAACTCAGCGCTCTACTGAAGAAACCTACAGCAGACCCCACCGAACTCAAGAATTACCGCCCCATCTCGCTACTCCCGTTTCCAGCCAAAGTCATCGAGAAGACCGTCAACAAACAGCTGGCCACCTTCCTCGAGACGAATGGATCCCTCGACCCATCGCAGTCCGGATTCCGTGCCAACCACAGCACCGAGACCGCCCTCATCGCCGCCACCGACGACATCCGAGCCCTGATGGACAACGGGGAAACAGCGGCCCTCATCCTCCTAGACCTCTCCGCGGCTTTCAACACGGTCTGCCACCGTACCCTAGTGCAGCGCCTCAGCAACGTCGGAATCCAGGAGAAGGCGCTGGAATGGATCGTCTCCTTTCGACGGAAGAACGCAAAGAGTCCGCCTACCACCATACAAGTCAGAGGCCACCAAAGTCATCTGCGGCGTCCCTCAAGGATCCTCACTGAGCCCGACTCTCTTCAACGTCTACATGAGCCCCCTCGCGGCCATCGCACCCCAACACAACCTCAACATAATCTCCTACGCCGACGACACCCAGCTGATCCTCTCCCTGACCAACGACCCCCCCGCCGCCAGAGCCAACCTGCACGAAGGGATGAGAGAGGTAGCCGAGTGGATGACGACGAGCCGCCTGAAGCTGAACACAGATAAGACGGAGGTCCTCATCCTGGGCTCCTCGCCCTCCGCCTGGGACGACTCCTGGTGGCCCCCCGCCCTGGGCACCGCACCCAAACCGACGGACCACGCACGCAACCTGGGTTTCATCTTTGACTCCTCCCTCTCCATGACCAGGCAAGTCAACGCCGTCTCCTCGTCGTGCTTCAACATCCTGCGCATGCTTCGGAAGATCTTCTGGTGGATCCCCACGGAGACCAGGAAGACCGTCACCCAGGCCCTCGTCACCAGCCGACTGGACTACGGCAATGCACTCTACGCCGGAACCACCGCCAAGATCCAGAAGAGACTCCAGCGCATCCAGAACGCCTCAGCCAGACTCATCCTCGACATCCCACGACACAGCCACATCTCCGGACACCTAAGAGACCTGCACTGGCTCCCGGTCAACAAGAGAATCACCTTCCGCCTCCTTACCCACGCACACAAAGCTCTCCACGACCAAGGCCCGAGCTACCTCAACAACCGAATCAACTTCTACGCTCCCAAACGCCACCTCCGATCCGCCAGCCACGCCCTCGCCGCCGTCCCACGCATCCGCAGAGCCACTACAGGAGGAAGGTCCTTCTCCTACCTGGCCGCCAAGACCTGGAACTCCCTCCCGGCCGACCTGCGCCTGACCCAAGACCACCTCTCCTTCAGGAAGAAGCTCAAGACCTGGCTGTTCGAGCAGTAGCGGCACCCCCCCCCCCCAAAAGCGCCTCGAGACCCTACGGGTAGGTAGTGCGCTCTATAAATGTCTATGATTGATTGATTGATTGATTCTTGCTTTTGGGGGCCCGTTGAGGTCCCTCAGGGTGTTGGGGGGTGGGAGGTGCACATGGGATGTACCTATGGTACCCCCTGCATTTGCATGCACAAGGTGGCAGCCACCGCTTGGTGCCTGTCACGTTGTGCATGCAAATGCACAACATGCATTTTTTACATTGCAGCGGGTGCTGCTTACAGCACCACCCGCTGCAATGTAAAAAATGCGGGATGCGCCTACTAGTGGGCCAGGCGCATTCTAATTTGAATGGCGGGACCACCACAACCTCAGCGGTCGGTCCCATGCTCAGATGTGGTGGAGGGCAAACATAATCCGCCTGCCATCGTAATAGGCCCCAAAGTTGATAATAATGTCTTTTATTTTTATTTTAATGTATTGTAGTATATATTTAAATTGTATATGTTTAAAGTGTATGCATAAATAATGTTAATCTTTTAAAAGTAATTGATATTTAATTATTATAGTAAATAATTCAATTTCCATTTTTAGTACCGTAGTGTAATAACTCCCAAGATATATCGAACCCAATGTATGCCAACCGGCACTTACGGCGCTGAAGTTTGGGGTTATACCAACTGTTCCCATATTCAAATAGAAGAAAATAGATTTTGTCGTAAGGTATTGGGGGGGGTTATCTGTTCTCCTAACTATGTATGTCATAACGAATTAAATATTCCTTACATAGAGGATTTTGTGAGATCCAGACCAGCATTATTCTGGATAAAGATATGGAACAACACGGCTGCTACCCTGACCCGTGAAATTATTTTGGACTGCCTAAAGTGTGATAGGGGACACCATATACCATGGCTAAAAGCAGTAAAGGAGTGCCTTGCAAGTGTGGGTTTGGGTTCTCTGTTTACATCACCAAACCTAATAAATCGCTCCCATAAGACCATCATTTTAAGGGCATTGTATGACTTATATAGCGAAGAGCGTGATAGAAAGAACCTGACTAAATGCACGGTTGTAAAATATTTGGCCTATTCGGAACCACACACTAAAAAACCGTACAGATATCTACGCTTGCATCTTGGTAGATGGGTAAGGGGTTTACTGTTTCGTTTCCGAGATGGGAGTATAGTTAATCTACTGAACTTCCCGCTGGGATATAACAAACACCTCGAAACTTTAAACTGCCCTTGTAACCCTGACATGAAGCAAAATCTTATGCATTTCTTGTTCTTTTGTGGTTTTTATAAAAAACTCACTGGACATTATCTTATGCCCTATTGTAGGAAAAACGGATTGACTAATTTTAAATTAGCACTTCGGGCCTTCCAGGTATTGGGATCAGATGAAGTCATTTTTAGGATGAGTTGTTTTCTCAAAGCTGCTGTTAGATCGAGAATCACTCTTAACATTGAGGTATAACTATCGCACACTGCACTTTTTATTTTGCATTTTTTAGAGAATTTTTCATCTACCTGTCTTATCTTTTTGTGATGGAAAATTTCATGTGTATATAGATAAAATTATGACAATGTGATGCCCATCCTTTTTAACAATGGTTTTAAAATTGTGTTCTTAACAGTGTTTTTAACAGTGTCTTTTAAATAGTGCTGTAAAATATTCTCTTCTTTTAAAAATTTAAAAATCTATCACTATGAAGGGACAAATTTTGTATAGTTATGAAATTGTAAATGGATTTTGATTATGCTCGTTTGTCCTCGGACTATTCTCCAATTGTAATTACTGAATTGAATGTTTTTAAAATGTATTTTGTTTGTACTTTTATGGATGTTTTTTATTCCGAATAAAGATCTTTTGACTTGACTTGAGTACCGTAGTGTGTTATGGGGTTTATAGGGGTAGAAGGTGGGAAGTAATTAATTAATATTTTATTTGTCATTATATTTTGTAGTTAATTAATTATTAGTTATATTAAATGCATTATTAATTGTTTTTAAAATTAAGGGGGTCAATACGATGGCATTTCACCATCGTAAAGCACTTGTCTGCCCGCCAAATTGCAATGGCAGGCAGTGTGCTAGTAGGTGCAAAGTCCGTCCACCACGGGCCCACCGGGGACAATCGTTACGACTGCCTGGCGGACCCACCCTGCATCAACCATATGGTGGTGGTTCCTAGCAGGCACCGTCCGCCATATTATGATGCTGCCTCCCCACCAGCTGGTGTATGGCGGGGAAACCGCCATTCATAGGATGGCAGGGTTTGCATTTGGGGGCCCGTTGTGTTGTGTTGGGGGAGGTGGGTGTGTATTATAGGTACCCCCTTCATTTCCCTGCATCAGTAGTAGTGCAGGGAAATGCAAACAGTGTATTTCTGACATTGCGGCGGGTGCTGCAGCCAGCAGCCCCCTCCGCAATGTCAGAGATACACGATGCTACTGCCACGGTGGCAGTCGCATTATAAGCAGATGTGCGGGACCGCCGCATTACAGGTGGACAGTCACAAGCCCGACATGATCCACCATCGTAATGAGCCCCTAAGTTTTAGGTGCGGTCGGTGTGTTTTGTGGGAGTATAGGGTGCGAAGTCAATTAAAATTAATTATTATTCATTTTCAATTAGTATTGATTATTTACTTGGTAATTAATTGGTGCAGAGAAAGAATATCGACTTGCACTAATATTGAGGTAAAAGTATCGCGTGTCAGAAATATCAACAGGTAAAATATCAGGGTCAAGAATATCTATTTTAGGTAAGTAATATTGATGTTTAAAATATCGAAGTATTTACTATCGTTTGCAAAAATATAGGGGATCATTAGGATGGCGGACGGATCGCCCTCGCCCTTCTGCCCGCCATATTCCACCGCCCACCCACCATTTCCCCGGCCATATTACGATGGCGAGCCCGGTGTATGGAAAGCCTGTCCGCCGGTTTTCCGCCGGTTTCACAGGCAACCGGTCGGAAAAAGGCTTCAATATGGTGGCGGTGTCTGCAAGACACTGCCATCCATATTATGTTGATGGCGGAGATCAGCTTTTCCAGAGCGGCATTGCAGCCAAGGAAATGCATGCGTTCTTTGCTTTTGGGGGCCCGTTGCGGGCCCCCAGAGGATTGGGGGGTGGGGGTTCACACGCATTTGCATGCACAAGGTGTCAGGCACCGTCCGGTGCCTGTCACGTTATGCATGCGAATGCATACCATGCATTTTCGACATTGCGGAGAGTGCTGCTTACAGCAATGCCCGCTGCAATGTAAAAAATGCGGGATGCGCCCGCCAGTGTGGCGGGCGCATCCTAATTTGTATGGCGGGTCTGCCGCATCTATGGCGGCAGGCGGACATTTTTGCCGGTGCAGTGGAGGGTGGAATTTGTCTGCCCGCCATAGTAATAGACCCCATAGTTGTTAAAAATATGGAACTTTTTTTATTTTAATTTTGCGTTTTTTGTTCCATAGCGGGTTTGGGGTTTATAGGGCAATAGGGTGGGAAGTAATTTAATTATATAAAATGTATTGATTACTTTTAGTAGTTATTAGTTGTTTTTTATTTGAATTTTGTGTTTTTAGTTCTATAGCGGGTTGTGGGTTTATAGGGGAATAGGGTGGGAAGTAATTTAATTATATTACATTTATTGAATATTGTTTATTTATTAATATTTGTTTAATTGAGATGTTATAGTGTTAAATGTGGAAAGTAATTTATTATGAATTAATTAATAATTTGTGGTTAATGATTTTTAATTAATTAATTGGCAAATAATTATGATAATTGTGTAAATAGGTTTAGGTTTGTGTTGTGTTTATAGGTGTAAATGGTGGGAAGGGTGGGAAGTAATTTATTTTTAATTGATGAATTAATAATTAGGGGCTGATTCCAATCTCGCTCGGAAGGGCACCGAACGCGATCCGGCCAGAAAAAATACGAGCCGTACTCTTGTTCTCAGCCCGACTCGTACAGCTGTACGAGCTAGCAAGTACGATGCGAGAAACGTAAAATCGCCGACTGAATAGTTTCCGGGCCTGAACCGCTACGTTTGCCTCGTCCGTAAGCAAACCGTGCGTGCAATGGAGGTGATTTCCGACCGAGCCAGTATGATGCACGTGTCGGACAGACGGATCAACCGGCTTTCATTGACTTCTATGGGAGTCCGACCGAAACGAGTCTGGCAGCATGCGGCTGCATCGTACTCGCTCAGTCGGACTGCAGGAGTCCGGCTCGGTCTGAAAACACTCCAGATCCAGCTCGGTCAGAGAGATTTCCGACCCAGATCGGAATCGGCCCCTTCGTTGTTAATATAAATTAATTCATTAGAAATTAATTATGGTAATTGTGTGATTAGTTTTAGGTGTGTGTTGTGGATATTATAGTGTTAAAGTATGTGTATTCAATGAATGGTTCTTTTATTAATACATTTTTTCAAATTGATTACTAATTATGGAAATACATTTAAATAAAACCTTTTAAGTTTTTTTTATTGGTTTGGTGTTATAGGGTAGGAAATATAATAAATACATTTATATTTTACATATTTGTTTTGTTTGTTAATATTTGGACCTATTAAATAATTGTCTTTAAATGTTTTTATTTATTTATTTTATATAATATTTGTAGCTTTTTGTGTATATGTAATTTATATTATAATGTGTGGTCTTTTTATATGTTCAATATATTTAAATGCATATTTTAAAATATTTTTTAATCTATTTTTATGATTTTTAAAATTGTTAACCCTCCGCTATCCAGCACTTTCCCTACTGTTGCACTCACTGGAGCGGGAATAGTATTTTTTACCCCTATGCTATCCAACACTTTCCCTACTGTTGCACTCACTGGAGTGGGAATAGTAATTTTTACCCCTCCGCTATCCAACACTTTCCGTACTGTTGCACATTTTATAGTGAGAATAGTAATTGTTTCCTCTCCGCTATCCAACACTTTCCCTACTGTTTCTCTTACTGGAGTGGGAATATTAATTGTTACCCCTCCACTATATAACAGTTTCCCTACTGGTGCACTTACTGGAGTTGGAATAGTACATTTTATCATTTTGCTATCCAATATTTTATTTTTCCCACTATTGCATTTATTATATTGTGAAATGTAAGTTTTAATTTTTTTTAAATAATTTAGAGGGTGATTAGGATGGCAGGTGGACTTAAGTCGGCCCGCCACCCTAGCGGTAATGGGACCGCTCGCCTGCCGTGAGTCGGTCCCGCCACCCCAATCATGATTTGACCACCACCGCGGAGGTCTCATCAGGCATTTTAACATTGTGGCGGGTGCTGCAGTCAGCAGCACCCGCCGCAATGGTAAAATGTCATGTTGAGCATTGCCATGCACAACGTGGCAGGCACTGCGCGGTGCCTGCCACCTTGTGCATGGCAATGAAGGAGGGTACCTTAGGTACCCCCCCCCCAGTGCAGCCCTCACCCCCACACCCACGGGGGCCCACTAGAGGCCCCAAAAGCAATTCTCCGCATGCCTTTCCATGGCGGCATCACCACCATGGAAAGGCCTTAAAAGCCACACATCCTAATATGGATGGTGGTGCATGCTAGGATCCCCCACCATATTGTGGCCCCACCATTATAATTAGGGCTCCAGGTTTTATGGTATTTATTATTTTGCCATTTCGGTCTGTATTTATCCATATTTATTTTTGGGCCATTTTTACTGTATTGATCCACATTTATTTTTGGCACAAGCAAAAGACGACGCTACAGCTAATATTTTTCCACATTTAGGGCCCCAGTAGGATGGGGGGCGGATTGCCCCCGCCGGGCCGGCAGTAGTCACCGCTGGCCCAGCGGGGGCAATCCGCCCGCCATCCCCTTAGAAAAGACCACCGCCATATTAGAATAGCTGGGGGGTCCGCAGCAGATGGAAAGACCGTTCTATATGGTGGCGGTGTCTGAAAGACACTACCAGTCGTATTAGATTATGCATGTTTCAATGCCTTTGCCGCCACGGAAAGGCATGCAGAGTCAGCTTTGGAGGCCCATTGCGGGCCCCCATGGACTCCGGGGGGTAAGGGGGTGCACATGCATTTCAAAGAACAACGTGGCAGGCACCACGCACGTTGTGCTTTGGAATGCACAAGATGTATTTTTAGCAATGCAGTGGGCGGTGCGTTCAGCACCGCCTGCCGCAATGTTAAAAACACGCGATCCACCCGCCACTGTGGCGGGCGCATCCTAATTGCCCTCACGGGACCCCAACCCTTATGGAGGGGGTCCCTTGTACCGTGAGGATGGCGGGTGCACAAAGTCCGCCCACCATCCTAATGATGCCCTCAGTTTTCCTTCACCTACACTTTTCTTTCTTTGTTTCTATCTTTCTCTCTTTGTTTATTTCTACCTGCCTTACTGCCTTCCTAAATTATTTTTACCCCCTCCAATTTATCCCTCTCTCTCTTCTTCCCTCCCTCCCTCTCTTCTTTACTGAATTTGTGCTTTCCTCCTCTCTTCCAGCCTTCTTTTCCTGCTCCCATTCTTCCTGCTTTTGCAACAACTGCCTGAGAGAGGCCTGGGATAACTATCACTCCTCACCTACCCGTGACTGGAATTGTTAATTTATAAAGACAAATGTCATCCCGTGTAGCACAGTACTTCTTGATTTTCTAATGGGAAACACCATCTAAGATTTCCAGACAAGCCTGCACATGCTTCTTGAAGCATGTGTTCACGTCAGTCAGTCTTGTAGCTCACCCAACGTTGAGAGATATTGGATTTCCCAATGCTTGTTAATAGTCCAGTACTGTTAAGCTACAAAGTAGAAGAAGCACAATAGCCGCTTGATTACTTTCTCTCGCGATGTTCATTACTTTCCCAGTGAACACCTTTACATTGTGTAATTCTCCGAGGCATTGTGTCAGCTGTTTTTGTCCTAGTTTTTTCTTAGTCAGTCTTTATGGGGGATATTTATTGTGGGCCTTTCTAAATTTAAATAAAGAGCAAGGGACCATAAATATGGGAGTGCATGGCATGGTATAATCTCATGCCAAACTAAAAACTTAATTTAAACATTCAGACAGTGCAGCCGCCGTGGTCCATGGGTTGGCTTCCATTTGCATAAAATAATGATGTGCATTAAAACAATTTCACCGTGGCAGTGCAAGCAGCACTGCCATTTGCCACAGTTCCACTCATCTGCCTACGCAGCCACCCCGCTTGCGCCACAGGTGACAGCACAAAGAACAACAAGCATTGGAAATGCAATAGGTCTCGCAGTAGTAAAGTTTGAGCTATAGGTGTTATTTATTTATGTGTTGTTTTTTCTAAATAGCTAAATTAATAGCTTTCTTCTTTACAAAGCCAATAGTTATAATTGTTGTAAATGTGAGACCTCTAGCATTTGTAAAGCAACATGTTTTGTATTAACGGGACTTATATGTGACTTATATGTATTGATATAAAAAAAATCAATGGCTTTAAAAAACAATTAATAATTAATACGTAAATAAAATGGATTTTATTTTATATTGCCAATAGCTTAAAGTTTATTAAATATATTTAGTGAAGATGCTGTGGTTGCGCTGAGTGAGGGTGAGTGAGGGTGAGGGTGAGTGAGGGGTTGAGGGTGAGTGAGGGTGAGTGAGTGAGGGTGAGGGTGAGTGAGGGTGAGTGAGGGTGAGTGAGGGTGAGTGAGGGTGAGTGAGGGTGAGTGAGGGTGAGGGTGAGTGAGGGTGAGGGGTTGAGGGTGAGTGAGGGTGAGGGTGAGTGAGGGTGAGGGGTTGAGGGTGAGTGAGGGTGAGGGTGAGGGGTTGAGGGTGGGTGAGGGTGAGTGAGGGTGAGGGTGAGGGGTTGAGGGTGAGTGAGGATGAGTGACCCTGTAAATAAGTCCCTCTGTAGAAAACGAAGACAAGCGCCCCCTTCAGGTCAGGTGAGAGTTGCTTTTAAGGTCCGCCGTATTCTGGCACTCATTACTTTCCACTTATAATAGGACAATACAAAACTACCAGTCCCAGAATGCAAAGTGAATAACACGTGTGGGTGCGAATAAATCACAAGAGATGCAGGACAACGTATCTCTAGAAAGACTGCCAGTTCCCCCCTCACGCCTCTGCGGTAGAGCAGACAGGATGCACCGCGGCTGCAGGGGAAGTCATTTGCATGCAAAAATAACATTAGCATCTCATGCAAGTAACGGTTCTTGAGTCATACTAAGAGTCTCCACAGGGAGGTCTTGTGAAAGTCTGACAAACAGGGGGCGGGCTTTACTCCTATTTTAAAGTGGGCCACGTCCGCTGCGCGAGATGATCCAGGCTAGGCTGCGCGGAGGCAAAGGCACTCTGAAAACCATGGGGAGGAATGAATGCCCTGCCTGGCAGAACTGCTCAGAGCACGCACAGGACAAACTATGCTTTCTGCTTCCAGCTTGTGTGTTAGCTAACAAAGTACTCCTAATATGACGGATAATTACGTTGCATCAGGGAGCACTGTGTGTTGTTAGGAGGGCATTGCTGTGGGGAGGGGGGAGGAGAAATGCGACGCGACATGGCAGGCAGGGGAGGGGGCGGAGCGGGGGTGTGGGAGGAGTGCGGGAACAGACGGCGAGGGGAGGAGAGTAGGAGGAGGAGAGTAGGGGAGGCACGGCCTAGCGGCCGTGCAATCAAGAAGTGAGGGGGCGGGAGAGTAGGCAAGGCAGGCGGCTGGGGGCATGTGCACGCGCTTTTAAGCTTAATGCGCATGCGCATTGAGCTTAAAAGTCACGGGCACTGCAAGGAATCGCCACGATTCCTTGCAAGTTGGATAAAGAGTGGATAAGCCCCCATAGTCTCGCTTGCTTGATGCGCATGCGCATCGACAGGCGAGACCTAATAAAGCCTCGTTACCAAGTAAATGGTCTTCAAAAGACCTGTGAAGTACACAAGTGAGGCTGTGTGCGCCCAGGAAGGAATTTCCAGCAGCAGCAAGGGGGCGTGGTGAGATAACTCTGGACTGGAGCAGGGCAGTGCGGCAAGATTTTCTAGTATTTTGCCGTTTTTACATATAAATACAGACAAAGGAAACATTGTTTTCCATCTGTATTTATATGTATAAATCCGTTTAAAAGGAAAACGGGAGCCCTAATTATAATATGGCAGGAGGTAAATCAGGTTACGATGGCTGGCGGATCGCCACCGCAGGGCCGGGGTGGCAATCTGCCCCCCATCGTACGCAGCCCCTTAATGTTTGAATTTATTATAGAATGTTTTTTTATTTTAAAATATTGAAATATATATATTTTATTTTATATAATTTTAAAGTGTATAAATTAAATAAAGATAATAGTTAAATATATGTATAAACATAAATTATGTTTGTGTGTTTAATTTAATTTAATTCAGTTTATTTGTTATATTTAGTTAAATTGTATATTCAATTTAATTTAGTTTGTTAAAAATGATATTAATATATTTTATTTTATATATATGTTTCATTAGATATTTTTTACATTTACATTTTTTACTTCAATATTTTTACGCTTACCTGTTTAAGTATAGGGAGTCGATATTTTTGTCATCGATATTTCTTACATCGATATTATGTCAGTGATCCGTAATTAATTATTTCAATTGTATTAATCTTTTTTTTCTAATTAAATTTCAGGTGCCGGTAATGTGTTTTGCATGGGTATTGAGTGAGGGAGGTAATTTAATTATAAATAATTATTACTTAAAATGTTATAATATGTAATTATTTAAATGATAATTAAATATGTTAATTTTTAATTACTTGTTTATTTTAATTAAGTTTTAGGTGGAGGTTGTGTGTTTTGTAGGGATATAGGGTGGGAAGTAAATTCACTATACTTAATGTTTAATTAATAATATAATTAAATAATTAAATAATTAAATAAATAATATAAAATTAATAATTTTTTACTTGATAATTTATTATAATTGTACAATAGTTTATTTTTCAATTTAGTTTTACATTTGAGTTGTGTGTTTTGTAGGGGTATAGGGTGGAAAGTAAATTATTTGTATTTCATTATTAATATTTAAGTAATATTCATTATGTAATAGATAACTAACTATGGAAATTGTATAATTATTTTTTTATTACATTTTAGGTGTGAACAGTGTGTTTTGTAGGGTTATATGGTGGAAAGTAATTAAATTAGATGTTTTAAATAATTACATTTTTGTTAATAATTACATATAAATGATATTAATTATTCAAATGATAATGATGTAAATTGGGAAATATATGAAATGTTTTTATTGTTTTTGTATGTTCTTTGTGTCTGTGTAAATGGTGTGTAAGAAATTAATTAGACTAGTTTATAAATTACGTTAATTTATATTATGTATAGAAATGGTAAATACTTATGTCAAATATGTCAATAAAATAATATTTAAATTATATATTAGGTGTGAGTTGTTAAATTTCCTTGAGTATATGGTGGGAAGTTATTTCAATATTATTAATTAAGTATTGGTTAATTATTATTGATAAATATTTACTGGCAAATTATTTATGAACATGATGGAAATAATAATTTGATAACTTAAATAATTGTGGGTCGTTTTATTTTTATGGATAAATGGTGGGGGTAGTTAACTATAATTATTTAACGAATAAATAATTATGAATATTTTAACTAATATTTAATTATGTGACATGTATAAATAATATTCTTTTAATAAAGGTTTTTAGATATGTGTTGTGTACTTAATAGAAGTGTAGGACAAAAACCTAATTTACAAATATCAAATTTTAAAAAAGGTAATTCTTTTTTGTTATGTTATTTATTATTGTTTGCATTAATTATGCTAAATGTAAATAATATTGTAATTATTCGTTTTTAATAGTTTGAGAAAATGGTTTTGTATTTAAATTATAAAAATATGTGTAGTAATTAATTATATGTTTTTAACTTTGTAATACGTATTTATTGTATTTAATTTTTATAAAGAAAGATTATTTTTTTTAACATATTTACATTTTTAATTCTTTATGATGTTGAAATTATTTTATTGCGTTAAAGTGAATTTGTTTGTTACTAATATTGCATTGATTGGAGTGGGAATAGTAAATGTTACCCCTCTGCAAAACAACACTTTACCTATTATTATATATTTTTTGACATATTTACATTTTTAATTCAAATTCAAAGAAACTTTATTCGGTTTAGGTCACAAACCATAAAAGTTACACATCGTAGTACATCAAAATGACAGTGCATTGTAAAAGGAATACCCATAGCAGCATTAAATAAATAAGTAATTAAAAAAGACCTAACAAGAGTTCATTACAGATCCATGTACTTCCTGGGTATTAAAGCTGCTTTTAAAAATTCAACAATAAAAAATAAACAATCCTCCTTCAATAACTGTAGATACATCAATGCGGGCCGAACCTGGACAAAATTAAGGGGCTCATTAGGATGACCGCCCGCCATCCTGTCGGAATGTGGGACCGCCCGCCATAAGGGCAGGGGTCCCATGGGGGGTATTAGGATGCTACCGCCAGGCTGGCGGGGGCAATCCGCCCGACATCATAATGGGCCCCTTAGTCTTTTTAAAGAGGGACCAGATAGCGTTTACGCGGGAATTCATACAACCCACATAAAAAGATAAAATGCAGCATATCCTGCGGAGACTTTCCGTCACAGCCGCAGGGAGCTGCCACTTTGTTATAAGTAAGACATTTAGGTCTGACAAGAAGGTGGTAGAAAAGGTTCATGCGAAACCTAGTAAGTAAACATGTTCTTGTGCGTAGATAATGAGCCCATAAGACATGGCTCTGCTCTTGGAGTTGTTATCAGCATGATGTATGAACGCACACTAGATTTCGTTACCTCCTTAGCTTCCCTGGCCAGTTTCCTTTCTAATAAAAATGCAGTTTTAATTGCCTCCACATCTCTCCTTTTAATACAGTCAGGGTTGCCAAATAACTCCCCTTGCCCTAAGCTAGCAAGACTATTCTTAATGTAATTCAACCTCGGCACTGCGGCCGCATTGTCCAGAGTCGTGCAGTCTTTTAGGATCAAATGAGTCAAGGAGAGATCTGGATTCAGCCACACTTTTAACCAGTAGGTCAGGGGTTGCAGGGGAAGTATATCACTAACGTACTGGGTCCCCAACTCCTCATGAACAGCTAGATTAGATATACTGCATGGGACACACAGTAGACGTTTCAGGAAATCGTTCTCAACAATTTGTAAGGAATCTTCCGCCTTGTGTCCCCAAATCTCGCTGCCATAAGAGGCTATGCCAAGGATTTAGCCTGGTAGACTTGCAACAAAGCTCCGGTGGGCTTCATTCCCAATTTGGAAGCATAATTAAAAATTGCTGCATTCACCCTCACGACATCCCCTTTTTTTTCAATAAGAGGGGACCCCAATTAAGCTTATTATCAAAGAGGACCCCTAAATAAGGAAACATATTGGTAAGGGGAATCTTTGAGTCACCAACTGTAAATTCTTTTTGGGAGGGAGGCCCACTTGCATAAAATAAGATTTATTGTTGTTTATTGACAAATCCTTGTCTGACATGAAAGCAGAGAAAGCGGTTAGAAGTGCTTGTAATCCATTTTCCGTCCTGGATATGAGGACGCCATCGTCCGCGTATAACAGGACGGGTATCCCACGCCGACCTATTCTGGGGCAGTCCGCCCCTAACACTTTCAAAACGCTATCTAGTTCGTTAATTTAAAGATTAAACAAAAAGGGAGCCAAAATGCATCCTTGTCCAACACCCTTTTTGATATTAAAATCCCTCGTTACAATCAAGTCCTAGGAAAACCTGATGTTAGCTTTTGTGGACCTGTGTAGGTCCTCTTGGAAGTTTACAACACCATTTTCCACTCCCATTGCCCTAAAGGACTGCCAAAGCTTATTCCTGTTAACACAGTCAAACGTTGAAGATAGATCCATGAAGGAAAGGTGAATGGTCCCCGGGCGAGCCACAGTGTACTTACTCAGTATCAAAAAAAGGTTAAGACACTGGGCGATGGTAGATCGTCCCTGGCAGAACCCATACTGGACTTCAGACAGTATCTTATTATCCTCTGCCCAGGATGAAAGTCTCTGCAAAAGGACCCGCCCCACAACTTTTACCACAGAGTCTAGGAGCGAGATGGGACTATAGCAATGAGGGCTGCTTTTGTCACCTTTTTTGAAAACAGGAACTATGGTGGAGATTGCCCACGACTGAGGGCAGCCGAACTGAGCTGCAGCGTTAAAAACAGACTCTAAGATCGGGTCCCAAAAGGAGGGGTCAGAATTAAAAAGATCTGGAGGGATCCTGTCAGGGCCGGGACCTTTACCAGCAGTCAGGCCGAGTATACCTTCCAGTATTTCACCCAGCTCAAATCTTATTACCCCTGCCTCAGAAACAGATTTTGTCTTGTCATTTAACTCAGAGAGACAGTCAAACATTAGCTCATAATGGGATTCCCACTCCTCCTTAGTTATATAACATTCAATGCCGCCCCCCTCCTGATCAAAAAGTGGTTTATTTATCACACTCCAAAACTTCGAGCTGTTTCTAAGAGTGCCTGTATCTAGCAACTCCCCCCAAGCTTCGTCCTCCAGTGCTCTCTTTAGTTTAACTAAGGCTCACTGATATTCCCTGCGACACGCAGAGACATTAGCTTGGATTATGGGTTTAATTGACAGAGCTTCCCTCAGCCTCCTGGCTGCTTTAGAGCAGTGGCAATCAAACCATCTAGGACCCGTACGTGTTTGACTCTTTTTTTTTTTAAGACCTTTATTATGCATGTAAATCAAGAATGCACAATTGTACATGCTGTGTAGCCCGTTGCCCTCAGGTGCTGGCACAAGTAATAAACATTGAGATGTAACATTGGTGGTGTGACACTGCCAATTAGCCGGCAACCCAGGGGTCCGGCGGCGTAGTTCAGGATGAGTCCGAAGGCATAATGCAATGTACAGTGTTACAACTATGAGGTCTACAATTTTTTGTAGTTTTTGTTGTTGGGTTGATCACATCACTGACTATCCAGTATCTGCATTGTAGAAGGTACAATTCAAGTCCAGAACACATTTTAACAGCAACAGCAAATAGCAGGTAATATGTGAACTGAGAGGTATGGTGGCAAAGTTTTTGTGCCTGTGATATCAGAATGTCGCGGACAGTAGGCCTGCAGTACAGCAGGTTGACCATGGTCTCATATCCGTCCCCCAGATCATATTTTTCAATTACCGCTTTTAGATATGGCCATTCTACAGAATCGAACGCTTTCTCAAGGTCCAATACAAGGCATCCCGCTCGTGGCCAGTGCCGAACAGCATGTTCCTGCACGCGGAACAGGCGACGGATATTGTAAGATGTGTGGCGCTCCGGTACAAAGCCGTTCTGGTCATGATGTACCAGGAGTGGCACTAGGGGGGCCTGTCTCCGGGCCAGGGTGGAGGCCAGTATTTTATAATCGGTATTTAGGAGTGTTATGTTATGTTATGTTATGTACCATCTCTTCTATAGCGCACGGCTACCCCAAAGGGTGTCCCGGCGCTTTGGCAAAGAGGCCTGAAACCGAAACAAACACCACACGGCGTGCTAGGGGTCAGTACGAGCCCAGTCGTGTGGCATCTCTACCTGGCTTGGGGAGGGAGATCAGATTTGCCTCATTTAGCATGGGTGAGTGAAGAGTCCTCTGTAGCCGCGTTATACATTTTCAGGAGTTCCGGAATAAGAATGTCTGATCCAGCCTTGTAGAACTCAGCCGGTAATCCATCGAGGCCAGGGGATTTACCGTTGGACAGATTAAATATGGCTTCCCGTAGCTCCTCTGGTTCGAGCAAGGCCCCGAGATCATCCTGCTGCGCAACTGTGAGTTGCGGCATCTGGAGGGGGGAAAAGTATTCCGCCACATCCAGATAGGGATCGCGAAGTCGGGAGTTGTATAAGGCCTCATAATGAAACGAAAACACCTCATGAATGTGGCGTTGAGAGTACACCAGCCCCTGACCGTCCACATGTATTGCCGCTACCGGGGCCATTCGATCAGTCTGTGATATCAGCCAGGCCAGTAAATTTGCCGGGCCTATCGCTTAGGTGGTGGGTCCGTGCCGAGTGCGCAGCTTAGTTGAGGCTACGCAGTCGCTCCAGAAGATGCGCATGTTCTGTACGGGCTTCCGTGAGTCGATCTGCCATGCCGTCTACCGCCTCACGCTCCCGATCCAGTAAGTCAGCCTCTAGTCTTGTTAGGTCGCCCTCCAATTGATGCCTCATGTGTCCCTGTGTTCCCAGACAGTGTCCCCGAATCATCACTTTAAAAGCATCCCACTCGACCTGGGGTGAGGATGCCGTACCAGAGTTCTCTTCAAAATATTGGTCCGTTTGCATGAGGAGAGAGTCGCGGAATGCCGCATCTAGCAGTAGCACCGGTTGCAGCCGCCAGGTGGGAATAGGTGGGTGTGGGTGTTCCCAGGTGATGGTAAGAAAGTGTGGGTTGTGGTCTGAGTGTGTGCGTCCCATGTATCGCGCATCTGTCACTAGCGGGAGCAGCTCAGCGGATACCATGAATCTATCTAAACGTACATGTAGGTTGTGCGCCCCTGCGTAATGGGAATACACTCGTGTCGTAGGGTTGTGCGATCGCCAAGCGTCATGTAGATTCCACTGTGTGGCCCATCCAAGTAATGCCTTCATGGCACTATGCGTTGGTGCATTGGGTGGGGGCGGGAAGGAGCGGTCTAGTGTCATATCTAGTACACAGTTGTAGTCGCCCCCTAGCATCCACGGGACCACGTGCCAGGTCGCCATCGTCATGGAGAGGCGTGTCAGGAAGCCACCTTGATCAGTATTTGGGGAGTAGAGGGAGACCAGTACTACCTGTTGCCCATCTAGCTTACCCTGTGCCACCACATACCTGCCCTCAGAGTCTATGTGTGAATCAGTGACCGCCGATGGGGTCCCAGGTCGGACCCATATCAGGGCACCGCGTGCAATTGGAGAGTAATCGGTAGCATAGAGTTGCCCGCGCCACCTGCGATGTAGTGCCTGTACCTCTGCCCTGTTCAGATGCGTCTCCTGAAGTAGCTCTATATTTATCTTGTGGCGTTTCAAATAAGAATAAATCTGGTATCGTCTAGCTGGTGTGTGCATGCCCCTGACATTCCAGGTACACATCGGTTTTCAGCCATAATCACTGGTCCTAAAGGGTTCACTCTCGTCCGTCAGGGTTTGTCCCTCAGATCCAGCCCCCCCAGCCCCCCAGCCTAATTTCCGCCCCCACATCACGCCCAGCAATAAGCACATCATCCCATGATCTCTCTTGATGCAAAAGGGTAGGAAGGAAGGCGGACATTAAAGCCAAAAAAAACAACAACATTGTAATCAATTCCAAAAGGTCGGCTGCACAACATGTCGCCGTCCAAACACTAATGAGCTAAAGTAAACTATACAGTTCTAGGGGTGGTAGGTGGCTGTCGCGACGATAGACTTAGTGTCGGTGTAGCTGAAAAGCGTTACACCACCTCTCCCGGGCCATTAATAAGTCGCCTTGTCTTCTAGTAGGCCCATTAGTCCACCCACCCTAAGTATTCCAGGTAGGGTTCCCCACCACCAGGGATTGGGAGAAGGGTTCTCACTGGGCCACTCTCTCTGGAGATACCAGTACAGAGGTCCCCAGTAGATATAAGGTCGCCGCTAAAATGTTGTATTTTTCCAGGTGGCTGGCAGAGCCGTGCGTGCATGGAAAAAGAATGTTACTCACTGCGACCTGGTCATGCTGAAGTCTTCAGGGCAGGGAGGTCCACGCATCAGGCAGCCCCGTGATCAGCTCAGCTCGGGTAAGTCATCAGGACAACTATGCAGCCACACCGGTCGCGCCTTATGGGAAAGGAAGGCTTCGCAGTTCCCTCTCAGCCGAGAAGGTCCACCGTCTGTGGGGTGACGTCAGGGAGATCCGTGGAGTTTTGGGAGTCTGGTAGGCCATATATTGCTTCATCATCACTCGGGAATGTGGTCGGGCTGGCATTTGGAGCAGAGGACGGGGTCGGTGAGTTACTGATCTCCGTGACTTTGCGAAGCGCATCCTGTTGTTCTTGTCGGATCAATTCTGTGGGCGGAGAGCAGTGTGGAGTTTCCTGGGTGCGGGTGGCGGTGGATGTTCTGCGCCTGCGGCGGCGCCGTGGTCCGCGCGTGCACGGGAACGTAGAAGTTCCATGTGCCCTCCTGGGCGTCTCGGTTACCCCTCCGTCAAGCCAGGCTTCCACTTCCTCTGGACTGGTGAAAAAGTGAGTTTTGTCCTGTGCCACCACCCTCAGTTTCGCAGGGAAGAGTAGGGAGTACTTGAGGTCCGCCTGTCGTAGTCGTCTTTTCACTGCTAGAAAGGAATGACGCTGCCTTTGTACCTGTATGGTGTAGTCCGGGAAAAACATCACCGTGGCATTGTCTATTTGGATGTCGCCGAGTTTCCTGGCTTTCCGCAATATGGTGTTGCGGTCTCTGTAGTTCAGAACTCGAAATATGAGTGGCCTGGGGTTGGAGCCCGGGGGGAGGGGCCTCGTGGGTATTCGGTGGGCGCGTTCCACCACAAAGTGAGGCGATAGCGTGCCCTCCGGTAGCAAATCGCAGAGCCAGTCTTCCACTCGCCTGGTGGGATCAGTCCCCTCCCATTTCTCTGGGATGCCCACGAGGCGGATGTTGTTTCTCCGTGCCCGTCCTTCGGCATCCTCCGCCCGTTCTTCCAAAAATTCCACTCTGTTGAGCAGATCCGGATATGTTTGTCTGCTTGGTCCACCGTGGGTTTCAGCTCTGCCACCGCCCCCTCCAAGGTGGTAGTACGCTCCTGGAGTTTCTTGTGATCGGCCTTGAGGTGGGTCAGGTCGATCGCCACACTGTCTATTTTGGTTTCAAGAGAGGTGCGAGTTTGTTGCATGGATTCCTCCAGTCGTTCCATGACGGCGAGCACATTATCCAACTTGGACGTCACCGTCTCTGCATCCATCTTGGATGTTGTTTTGGAAAGCTTCCCTTTTGATGTCGCGCCTCCGGTGCCGGTCCGCGTCTTCACTCCTCAAGACATGAGCCAGGTGTGGCAGCTGCGCTTGGCCTGTCCGCTAGCGGGTCAGTTCAGGTGTGCGGCAGGTCAAATATCTAGGCCCGGCGCAGCTACAAGGGGGTCCGAGCAGTAGGGTCAGCAGCAGCCGATAGTGATAGGTCGCTTAGTTAGGCAGGGTAATCTTTGATGGGCACCCCCCTTGCACAGGCAGTGGTGGGTGGATGCTCTAGCATGTGGCAGCTTGGATCTTCGCATCAACTCGCAGGGTTGCAGACAGGGCTGGGGTCTCAGATCGCAGAGCAGTGCCTACCCTTCGGGGGGGGGGGGGTCTGTACGCCGCCTCCCGCTGCTTCCACTCGCCTACCGTCATAACCGCTCCTCCGGGCGTCCCTCAGTGCTGTATCATCGGATGGGTGGGGGCAGCGGGGGTGTCGGTTTCCCACAGCTTCATCCCGTGATGGCGGAAGTAGAGTAGGCAATTCCGGTATGGCTACAGCTCCTCTTGTGCGCCAATCCACCGAGTCAAGTGCTGACTGCTTTGGCCTGGTTCTGGTATTGAGAATGGAGGTACACAGGAGTGCCTTGCATGAACTGCAGGGTATGAGTAGTCCCTCGATGGCAGGCCACACCCGAATTCACAGCCGCTGCCTCGTGGTGGTCACGGTCAAGGCCCAGCACCCTCTCCGCGCCTCGGAAGGGAAGCGCCGCAGCAGATGTGGTTTAGTAGAGGTGGAGAGGGGGGAGTATTACTCACTGTCTCGGTCCCCCAGATTGCGTGGGTCTTGTCAGGGTGCGCCCGGTCATGTCTCTGGGCATCCCTAGCAGTTGAGAGTAGCTGTGTGGGGGGGGGGGCGCTGTTTCTGCGCAGATTTCGTCCCTCTTCTTCACTCACCCCAGTGTGGTCAAGTTCTATCCCCAGGGGGGCCGCCGATACTGCCGCGTCGCTCTGTGTCTATTGTGGCGCCTTCGTGCTCAGCCTCCTAGGCGGCGGGCTCGCCCGGGTCTCCAGTCTCCCCTGGCTCCTCACCACAGTCGTCGGCGGGGGCTTAGGCAGGGGGATCCGGCAATATGTTGGTGCCTGCTGTTGGGCAGCTGTTCCGGTGGCCCCACCTCCTCCATTCACGGCCCTCGCCAGGTCCGGCCCGGTCGTTTGCAGGCCTCGAGGTCGGGCCCAGTTCCGGCGCCGGAGCCTCGGCCTAGCGTAGTGAGGAAAACCAGGGAGGGCCGTGTCAGCGCCGGCCACTGCCGTTCGGGTTGTCCCGCTGCGGGTCCCGGTCTCCGATCTGCTCCACAGCCGGTCCGCGGGTGGGTGAGGGTCCCGTGCAGGTCCGCCAGAAGTTTGCGGTTGTTAAGGATAATTAATCCAGAGAAGCGGCCCGGGAGAAGGGAGCTCAGGCAGGAGCTCTACCCGCGCGCGTCTTCTCGCATCGCGCTTCAAGCCACGCTCCCCTCGTACATGTTTGACTCTTAACTGGAACAGACAGCAGCCCTTTCACCTTTTCAGTAATAGCCTTAAAGGCTCCTAGGACCTCTTTTGGCGAATGCCCATCCATTGTACAAAGGGCTAATTCGTCTGCACAGGCCATTTTAATGTTATTAAAAAGTATTTCTGGGGTTACTTGCGACCATCTTAATCTGCGCATTCCATCAGTTGGTCATAGTGATCCTAGTTTAGGGGCTTCCCCTATTTTTACTACCAAAGGACCTGTCAGGTGAAAAGATATAGGGTTGTGGTCACTAAATTCACTCTCAGAGATTGAGAAGGACCCTATAAAGGATTGCAATGAGGATGATATTAAAACGAAATCAATAAAATACTCATTCCCGTGTCCCTTGAACGTGGGCACCATAAAATTAGTGCAGGGGTCCGTTACAGCCATGGTGGGTATCAGACCTAGATCATTAATCAGGGCATTTAATTGCTCCCCTTCAGCTGTGTGCTCAAAGTGGAAGCCATACATACAAGGGCAGCCCAGTTCAAGGATACTAGACTTTAGCGGATTGCTGCAGGGATGTATATTAAAGTCACCGGCAACCATGAGACTATGTAAGCTAGGGCTCAAGTAGTGATTTATAAATTCGCTCAGGGCAATCATATTACTAGCCTTAGTCGGGGAATAAATGGAGTTATAAAAATTAACAAGTCCCCAACTAAGAGCCCCCTTACGTGCCACTAGAGCTAAGATACCTGGGTGTGAGGTGGACACTACATGCACTTTGCACGCAACCACCACCGAGATGTAAATCACCAATCCCCCCCTTGGTCTCCCCCTCAACGAGGGTTTAGCTGGAACAAAAAAAGCCTTATAGCCTTCCAGGAAGAGGTCACATTCTACAGACCAAGTTTCCTGTAGGCAAATTATCAGGAACTGCCTTACAAAGGCTAACCACCTGGGGTCCCGTAACTTAGCTGCCAGGCCTGCTATGTTCCATGAGACAAAACTGTTCGAGCTCCACCTTGAACACACAGCCCTGACATATCTTGCTTCTTGGGGTCATGCAGCCTGCCCTCTCCCTGTACTTTCTGGATTCCGCAGTCAGTCACAATCCTTCATACCTGTCAGGGTTTCAAATCTGTTGTTTAATGGCACACTATACTCAATATACTGCTGCCTATCCATGAATAACTGTGGTTTCAACAAGGGGGTAGGATAGTAAGTAGGTCCAGATCTTAACTGAAAATCCCCCTGATAATGTTCCCCGTAGACAGCTCTAACCAAAACCCTGTCACTTTGAGGCCTACAGAAAAATCCTAGGGGGTAGTAATCTGATTACGGAACCCTTTATTGGAGGGAGACTAAATCACTTGAAAAAATACGGCCTACGATATAGGGATTGTCAAAGTTAATAATAATACAGTCCCCAGTTCCAAATTTACTGGAGCTTCCAATCCAGTTGACCCTACGAGCTATAATTATGTTATTGGATAGATTGGCTCCAGCTATGGTATTCTGAGAGAACCAATGCGTTATTTTGTTTATTAGCTGCCCATAATTTCCACTCTTCCCCGAGGGAAGGACAGGAACGTGCCCCAGTATTACTACATATGGTGCAGATTCTGGTTGGAGATCAATAGTTGGTAGACTTGATGGTAAAAGAGACCCATCCTCTGGCCTTTTATCTTTCTGGGGCCGAGGCAGTCCTATTCTAGTAGTAGTAAGCTGACTTAGATCTACATTGTCAATGATGGCTGCCTTGCGGTTGCTTGAGCCTCTTATGTCCGGTATCCCACCATTAGTTGTTAACATCATAGTATCAGCTTCCTCATCTCTGTCCCGCCCCCCTCTACCTTTTACACTGGGCTCTTTGGGCATATGTGGGTTTGCTGTAACAATGTCCCGAGAAGATTTAGCCACCAGGATTTCTAGGTTAGATAACCTTGCTTCAACCCACCTTATTTTTTGTAGGATATGATCTAATAGGGTAGTCAACATGGTTTCCATTCTTCCCCAGAAATCCCCATCTAGAGAGCCTACAGATAAAGCCCCTAGGTTGGTATGATTACAGTTAATTGGGTTTCTCTCTGTGGCATACCCGTGGCATGTATTTCTACCACGGTCACCCCCACGTTACCTGACGCTGGTTGTACAGGATGCCTAGATCCCCGAGTTTTCCTAGACACAACATTGACTTTCTTGGGACAGGTAGCTTTTACTCTGCGTTTCTATGCCCTTGAACGTAATTTATGATTAGATTACATTTTTTATTGTTTATGATGTTGTTCAAATTATTTTATTATTTAGAAGTGAATTTCTTTGTTTCTAATGTTGCATAGACTAGAGTGGGAATAGTAAAATATTGCCCCTTTGCAAAACAACACTTTCCCTACTGTTGCACTGGCTGGAGTGGGAATAGTGCATTTTACCCCTCCACCTTCTAAGCCTTTCCTACTGTTGCATTGACTGGAGTGTGAATAGTAAATTTTACCACTCTGCTAACCAACACTTTCCCTATTGTTGCACTGATTGGAGTGGGAATAGAAAATGTTACCTATTTGTTATCCAACACTTTCCCTACTGTTGCACTGACTGAAGTAGGAATAGTCAATTGTATCCCTCCGCAATCCAACCCTTTCCCTACTGTTGCAGTGATTGGATTGGGAATAGTACATTTTAGCCCTCCGTCATCCAAAATTTCCCCTACTGTTGCACTAATTGGAGTAGGAATGGTAAACTTTACCCCTCTGCCATACAACACTTTCCCTACCGTTCCACTAACTGGAGTGGGAATAGTAGATGTTACCCCTGTGTAATGTAATAGTTTTCCTACTGTTGCATTGCGTGAAGTGGGACTAATAAATGTTATACCTCTTTATTTGAATAGTTATAGGGAATATATGTATTAAATCTAAATTATGACAGTTCATTTTATATTGTTACAATTTATATTATCTTTTTTTTTTAAATTATAACATTTTTAATTATACATTTTTTTAATGGGTAAAATATTTTTTGTAAATTGTCATTTTTTTATGATGTTTGCTTTTTTATTTGTAAATAAAATGGCTTGTTTTGAAATTTTATATGTTATTGGGTATTTGTATATATTGATTTATTTTATTTTTTTAAATAGTTAAAAAGTTATCAAAATATAATAGCAATTGAAAATATTTTTTTAATAATAGTTTTTAACTAGATATATGTAAATATACAAATTAATATATGTGTGTTTAACTTTTTTACATCAGTTTAATGTTACATTTGTTTAAATTAATATTATACATATTATATTTTTTATATATTATTGTTATTATTTAATATATTTAACATTTACTATATAAATGTAGATATATTTTTTTAAAACAATACTTTATACAACTATATTAGCAACTGATATTTTTCCGCTATTTTTGGACTTACCATTATAGTACAGGGTGACAATATTTTTAACATCGATATTTATGTCACCATATTTTTGTATCTCGATATTTCCAGATACAATATTCTGTCAGTGAACCAGTAGATCCAATGTGAACCAAACTGATCACCAGCTGCCTGCTCTGCAGGTTGCTTGCGCAAATCCAAATTGAGCAGGGCATTCCATCTGCTCGCGGCAGAAATCTTCCCTGATGGGACCCACCCTCCTGCTGCCAATGAGTCAGCTGAGGTAGCTCACCTAGTTTGGCCACTTGCTCCCCTGTAGACTCCAGGGCACCCCCCCTTACGATCTGCCTCCTCCTGTACCGTGGGAACTTCTGGGATGGGTTTCCCGTGCCCCCTGCCCCTCTTCCTTATGACAGACCTCTGGGCCACTCTTTCAGGCTCCTGGTCCTATTGACACCCCTTACTGGCTGCCATTGACTAAGTGGTCACACACACCCACTCAGGCAGACCCAACATTTCTAGATGAGCCCGGCGTTCCACTTTCTCCCAAGGGGAACTCTCCAGGTCATTGCCAAGCAGACAATTAACGGGCAACTCACAACTACTCTCAAGATACCCGAGACCCCCCCACATCAAAGGTACCTGCGCCACCTTATACAGGTCCTCTGAGTTGTCCGCTACAACTACTGGGTAGAGCACATTGAGGACTATCTGCTCTTGTTCAGACACAAACTGAGACCTGACAGATGTCACACTGGCTCCTGTATCTCTCAGAGCCTCCACCCTCTGTCCATTGATGGTCACCCACTGACCTTATTTCTTAGTGGTTTTGGGCAGGAGGGCTCTCTGGACTATCTCACTGTCCCCTAGTGAGACAAGGGTCATCTCAGCTGGCTCCCACCCTCCACTTAGAACCAACTCCTCCCCCAGCACTACACTAACCAACCCTGCTGACGGTGCACCAGTGGGTGCTGGTGTGGACCATCCTGATCACATGCAAAGCACTTATGGGATCCCTTCTCTCCGGGTCCCCTCTTGGTTTCCATGGATCACTCACACTGGGGGGTTAGTTTGGGACCCTTTAGAGAACTCCTTCTGGTTACCCTTGTCCCCCCAACTCTTCTTGGGGCATTGGGCATTCAAAATATTTTCAAAACTGTTTAAGTTGATCCAATTTGTAAGACTGCAACTTCTCAATCTCGAACACATATTTTGCAACATCACTTGCTAGCTCACTGGAGAGAGACATTACATGTGGATACTTCAAGGGTTATCACAGAAATAGACGCAAAAGTTAAAAAGCAGTATGCGGTTGCGTAAAGGTCTGCACTCAGCAGTAGGGTACATTAAGAACTGTATGTCAAGTGCAAATGCAAGTCCAAATCCTCACCGCTGACCACAACTGTTAGAAATGGGGGTCTCTAGTTGGCAGAGGGATGCACCTTGTCCAAGTAGGGACTGTTGCGTTGCTTCTAATCAGAATAAGGATGTTTACACACTTTAGTTAATCCCTGGTCACCCCTTTGGCAGCTTGGTATGAGCAGACCAGCTTATCCAAAAGGCAATGTGTAAAGTATTTGCACCCAGACACACAGTAACACAGTGAAAATGCTACAAATGGACACCACACCAGTTTAGAAAAATAGGGTATCTTTATGTAAACCAAAAGACCAACACGGAAATAATCCAACATACACAATTCAAAATATGACTTTTAAAAGGTTTTGAGCAATTCTGTCAATAGAAAACTATGAATGCGGGATTTTACACAATATACCTTTAGGTGCATCAAAATTTAAATGGCCAAACAGCCGCAGAGAAGGGAAGCATCGAAAAACACAGCGATGCGTCAAGTCCTGAGGCCTTGGGGAGGTGAAGCAATAGTTCTGCTGTACACAGGAGAAGTGTTATGTAGAATCCAGACTGTAATTGGAAGTTATGCATTGATTCCAAGATGGTTCTGGTCTGCGGGTGGTGAGTCAATTATGCGTGGCGCACTGGCACGATGCGTGACAATCTGGGGCGTGCAGGAGGTCGATGTGGCAGCGGCAAACAGGCGCTATGTCAATTTGTTCTGCCCCGGTCCCATGGTGTGTCGATTCTTTCAGCCACACAGCAGGGCATGCATCGGAGTCAGTGTGGTGATCTCGGACATTAGAGGTGGAGCACTGGATCCAGCATTCAGTGGATTTTCAGCTGCTGGCAAGCACTGCAGCAATTATTTGGTCTCACAGCGGCGGAGCATGGAAACTTTTCCCGCTCTGCGGTGCTGCGTCAGAAAAACAGGGGCTGAAAGGGCGATGTGTCGATTTTGTTGGCTTCTTCAAGAACAGTAATGTGAGATCAAAACCTAATCCCCTACCAAGGACAGAGAATCTAAGATTTTTCAGCTCCCAGCAACAGGAACAAGCTACAGAGGCCCAGAACTGGAACAGGTACCTCAGACAGGTCAGAACTCCCAGCAATGGAGTTCAAGGACGCTAGTGGTGAAGTCTTTACGTCCCTGAGGCTTCAGGACAGGAGGCAAGCACACACAGGCCCTTGGAGATTCCAGTTCCAGTCTTTGTCCTCTTCTTGGCAGAAGCAGCACTGCAGACGAACCCAGCCAAGCATCACAGAGCAAAGGAGCAGTACTCCTCCTTACAGCTCTTCTTCCTTGGCAGATGTCCCTCTTGATTACAGAAGTGATGATCTAAAGCTCTGGTGTTTCAGGTCTAATATTTATACTCTATTTTCTCTTTGTAGTCTTTTTGTAAGAGTCTCTGAGCTTAGTAAGAACCTGTTCTGTCCTTCCTGGTCCAGCTTCACTATAAGAGGTGGAGACAGCGTTGTGCAGAGCAGACACAGCCTATTCGGGTGCAAGTGAAAACTCCTCCCACCACTATAAATGCAGAAAGGTCTATTCAGCCTGGCAATGAGTCACCCAGGAAAGGCAGGGCACACCTCAACCCCGCCCCCTTGAAACTGTCTAGAGTGAATGCACATCCCCAGTTCCTGTCACTCCAAAACCAGACAGTGCATACACAAACAGGCAGATGAACACAGGATGGTTTAACAAGAAAAAGTCCACTTTATAAAACTGGGATTTTCGAACACAATCTAAAAACCACCTTCACTTCACAATCGGCCCTGCCACTGTTGACACACCTTTTCTGCTAACTTCACATTGTGGGGAGAATTTGCTGGGCTTAGATATGCTGAAAAAGTTTAATGCCCCCATACATTGCTCCGCTGATGGGGTTTATTTAACAATACAACCCTACACTGACTGCAGAAGACAATGTTTTGCTAAAAAAGAACCTCTTCCCCCTGAGTTTGAGGGCATTCCCGCGACCCTATGGGCAACCGGGGATGCGGATGTGGGTAAGCTGGACATTCCCCCGGTCCATATTACGTTGAAAAATGGCACGAAATTACCACGCATTCCGCAGTATAAAATAGCACCAGCCGGTGAATGGGCTCTGCTGTCCATTATTCAAGATCTCATCGACAAAGGGGTGGTGGAAGAAACGGCTGCTAACATTTGCATAGCCCGATTCTCCCGATTTTGAAAAAGAATTCTGATTCCGGTTCACAGGGGCATGGTGATGCTTACAGTTTTGTGATTGACCTTAGAGC
This sequence comes from Lissotriton vulgaris, assembly GCF_964263255.1. Lineage (NCBI taxonomy): Eukaryota > Metazoa > Chordata > Amphibia > Caudata > Salamandridae > Lissotriton > Lissotriton vulgaris. Next base: position 1,841,063,320 of record NC_141687.1, on the reverse strand, counting down.
CGTTAATAAGATTGTTGTACCACAGTATCCTGTGGTGACAGACATCACCACGATCCTCACGATGATTCCACCAACTGCCCAGTATTTTTCGGTCATAGACCTGAAAAATGCCTTCTTCAGCATCCCTATCCATCCCGATAGCAGACAGATTTTCGGATTCTCGTTATCTGGCCGAAGCTTCCGCTTCTGTCGCGCACCTCAAGGCTATACTAAAAGTCCGAGCATATATAGCCGAGCCCTTAAGGCTCTATTGGATGACCTGGACTTGCCGGAAGGCAGCGTATTGCTGCAATATGTGGATGACCTGCTAATTGCTTCAGACACAGAAGACGGCTGCAAAGCTGCCACTGTTAAATTGCTATACCATTTGGCAGCAAAGGGAAATAAGGTGTCCTTGTCTAAATTCCAATACTGTCGACAGTAGGTAACCTACCTAGGTCATCTACTGTCGAAGGAGGGTAGGCGACTAACCCCTGAACGTATTACTACCATTTCTAATATGTCTGTTCCTAGCACGCAGCGCGAAGTTCGTGCTTTTCTTGGCATCACTTCTTACTGTCGCCAATGGATACCTGACTTTTCATTGCTCGCTAATCCTCTGTTACATCTGACTACTAAGGACGTGCATGAACCCCTCCCCTGGACGGATGAATGTCAGCACTCTTTTGACTCTTTAAAAACTGCTTTATGTTCTGCTCCTGTCTTGGGCACTCCTGACTATCGTAAACCTTTTGTGCTATACGTGCATGAGGTCGACGGTTGCTCACTTTCAGCGTTAACGCAGGACTTTGGTGGTAAGCAAAGACCTTGCGCTTATTTGTCAGCCACATTGGATAATGTCGCCAGAGCTCTTCCTAGCTGTCTGAGGGCCACGGCAGCTGTTGCGGTGGCTATCCGGCAGTCGGAAGGGCTCATTCTAAATTCCAATCTGACGGTGATGGTGCCGCATGCTGTGGACACATTGCTAAATAAAACGAAAACACAGCATCTCACAAGTGCACGCCGCACTGGGTATGAATTGACATTGTTTGCACCACACATCACGATCACACAATGTGCAACACTAAATCCAGCTACACTGCTACCACTCCCTCCGAGTGAAACTACCAATGACACACATGATTGCATTTACCGTACTGAAGAAGAAACCAAAGGAAGAATTGACCTTACCGACATTCCTCTATCTGACCCTCAGGGGGAGTTGTATGTGGATGGGTCCTGTTTTAAACTAGCAGATGGAACAACAACAGCTGCATATGCAATTATGACTTTGAAGACGGTAGTCTAAACATTTCGAGTACCCCACCGGTCAGCCCAAGCTGCTGAACTGATGGCTTTACTACGAGCCTGTGAATTGAGTGCAGGACTCGAAGTTAACATCTAAACAGACAGCCAATACGCCTTCGGCGTGGCCCATAGTTTTGGGCGGCTGAGGAGGGAGCGGGGTTTCCTTACATCCCATGGTCAGAAAATACAGAACGGCCCCCTGGTATTACGGTTGTTAGATGCCCTCACTCTGCCCAAGAAATTAGCCATCATCAAATGCAGTGCACACAATAGTGTACGAAGTGGGGGAAGGGAATGCTTTCGCAGATCAGGTGGCCAACAGACAGCTCAATCCCCAATGTCAGCTATGTTTGTGACCTCCTCCGCAAGATGGGTGGAGGAATCTGAATTGTTTGGTAATACTATGGAAAGTGTAAGGAAATTACAGAAGGAAGCTACCCCCACGGAATTAGAGAAATGGGAAAAGGAAGTAGGAAGACTGGACGAAAACAATTGTTGGGTTGATCTGACAGAAAACAGAGGTGGTTACTGCCTAATGCATTAGTACAGGCTGTTGTGACTATGGCTCACGGCCCTGCCCACGAAGGAGCAAAAGGTATTTGCGGGCTCCTGGACCCAGTATGGAACAACCCTAATATACAAAGGACGGCTGTCCTGTTAGTCCAATACTGCATGGTCTGTTTGCAACACAACCCGGGGAAAGGAGAAAATGTCCTGAGTGGGAACCTTGCACCTCCAACGCTACCTTTTGAAGTACTCCAGATGGATTGCATTCACATGGAGCGTGTTAATAACTTAAAATACGTTCTGGTGGTGGTTTGTGCTTTTAGCAAATGGGTTGATGCCTACCCTACCAAGGAGAATACTGCTCTGGCCACAGCAAAAGCCCTTCTCAAGGAGTTTGTGCCACAATTCATTTTGCCCCGCTTGATCTGGTCAGACAATGGGGGGCACTTCCATGGGGCCCTTGTTAAGCATATTTGTGATGGTTTACAAATAAAGCAGAAATTTCACGCAGGCCGACACCCCCAATCAGCAGTGCTAGTGGAAAAATATAATGGGATTCTTAAGCTCAAGATGGCTAAGATTCAGGAAAGCACAGACACCTTGCCTTTGGCCCTCATGTCACTACGGGTTACCCCACATTCTCGTTCCGGCCTTTCTCCTTATGAGATCACATTCGGCCGGCCAGCTAATATATGGGGGGTGCCCAGACCATGATCCTTTTCTGATGTAGAATATCCTATGTTGATTGATTATCTGTATGCCCTGACTAAAGATCTCTGTTCTATTCATCAGCAGGTAGCATCTGTACTGCAGCCTCTGCCAGAGGGCCCCGGACATCGACTACAACCCGGCCAGTGGGTTTTAGTAAAGAAGTTTGAACAAGACACCAGCCTGGCTCCAAGGTGGTCCAAGCCACGACAGATCCTACTTTCCACCCGAACGGCTGTCAAAGTGGATGGGAGGAAACATTGGATACATGTTTCCCATCTGAAAAAGCTGCCGTTTCCGCTTCCAAATGATCAGCGACGCCCAGGGGGAATTCTGACACAGGAAACTGAGAGAGCTGCTGCATTCGTACCCTTCTCCGACGCCTGTGAGATAGAACAAAGGCAAGAGGATGGAGTGACGAGATCAGGTGAACTGGTCTCTGCTGAATCTTCAATTGCTTTGAATCCTGTTTTAAGTACCCCGGCAAGCGAAAGTTCTAATGAGAGAGAGATACCTGCAGTGCTATTTTCTGATCAGGAAGTTCCGGGTCATGTGCGATACAACCTGCGACCGAGAAAACATCATGATGCCTCAGACCCCACCACTAGGAGATAAGGAAAGACTCAATTGAATAGATAGGATTTGCTAGTTTGCCGGTCTGAGGTACTGAGCGAGACACTGGATTGAACCCGTTGAGAGCTGGAACTTTGATCACTGTGCTCTGTTCAGAAAGAAAGACTAGCTATTGTAAACGGCCAGGTTGCACAACGGAATCATTCTGACCACCACTCTTTGTTTTCTTGAGATGAACGATAGGAGTCTACCTGTGAGACTCTGATGGACACAGGGAGAAGAACCCTCTGGCAGAAAGGACTGCTAGGCCCGAGTTTATTTTTGGACTTTTAGCTAATAATGTACCCTTTTGGTCGTATTGTACTTGAAGAAGAATTTCCCATTGCACCTCGACACGTACCGTTCTATGAACCAATGTTTTCAACCTGGACCACGAGGGTCAAGGTAGCCTTTGTGTTGGTTATAACTGTTATAATAGCTATTTTCATGGGCTTATTTGTATATCTAGAGCATAAATACCCTTTGCAAACATTTTTACCCTCTACCATTGCACCGCCTGAGCATTTGATGTACACCTTAGCACCCCACAAAGAACGACATCGCCAGACCTATGCTAAAAATGTATTTGTAGAAATGCTTCATCAGACGCACAGTGCTACCAACACTACTGACTGCTGGGTTTGTGGGCTTCTGCCTTCTGTTGTGCACAATCATGATCTGTTCCTCTCACTGCCCCTGTCCTATTTAGGTAGTTGTGAAGCATGGTTCAAAATGTTTTCTGCCATGTACAATCATTATATAGAAAATCACAGACATTACACCGCGAAAGATTATGATATGATTTTAGCATACATCGAGGAGCCTCAGGGATTTGACCCACAAGGTAACGGGGGACGGGGATCGATAGACCCTCAGGCGTGTATGAATAGGTACATGGAGGTCAGGAACAGTACCTGGCTGCAGGATGAACTCTATGATTTTAACTATTTTAATGCTTCCCAATATTTCCAGCTTTTCGTTGAACGAAATGTTACAAGCGATCGCATTGTACCCATTCATATTTTAAATACTTTCTCCGATTTCTGTGTACAGGGGATGGGGCATGTACAGGTTGGTGACAGTATTTGCAATTATACCTATCGTATGAAGATACCTAGCAGTCCACCATTGTTAACGCCACCCAATGTGTATTTTGTATTTGGGGAAAATGCTTACACTTGGTTACCACGTGGTTGGGCTGGGCACTGCTATCTGTCCTTCCTGTACCCGCCTGTATACATAGCACCGTCCGACTATCACAGAGCACACCAGCTACACCCATCGAGCGCAGTACCCAATAGGCAATGTAGACAGCTCATCGCAACAGAAGTCGATCAGACCGATACCTCCTTGCAGCAGTTCACGGATTTTAGCAAGGGTTTGGTCCCATTCTGGGGACCTATATTCAATAGCAGGGAAATAAGATGGTTGTCCATAATAGTGGAAAATGTCATTAACATCACTACAGATATCTTGGCCAATCTTATGGTTGAGCTTCAGGCGACCAGGCTTGTTGCGCTCAAAAACCGTATGGTTTTGGACGTTATCTTGGCTGATCGAGGCGGAGCATGCCGAGTGATTGGCAGCTCCTGCTGTGTATATATTTCAGACTCCGCCCCCACTGTTCATTTGGCCATTCAAAAGCTGCATCGCACAGCGTCCGAAATGCATACTGACAACGGGTCCTGGTCACTGTCCGGCTGCTTCTGGGGGCTCCTGTCCACCTGGGGATGGAAATTGTTGTTAATTTTGGGTGGAGCAGCTGGTGTTATTTTTACCTGTTGCGTCCTGATGCAATGTGGTCCGGCTTGTTGCTCCTATTGCGCTTCCAGAGTGACGACTCTGTGTGTCCCTGCCCCAGTTCCCGCCAAGATTCAGATGATACAACAGGAGATTCATGAACTAATGGCCATTGATGAAGAGGTTTTCCGAGATTAACGCCTGCCTTTGTATTTCGCTACATCACGCTAAAAGGAGGGTTTGAGGAACCAGAATTAATTTCCGGTTAGGCGAAGCATATAATCGATGTTTTAGAATTAGCATGATGTTTCTAAATTACTCACCGCAAATACGCAAACACTAGCATGAACCCGAATTGCAGTAATTCAGATTTCTAACCTACATTGCTTTGCATGTCTTACACTTGCTTGACTTGACCGACGCCATTTTGTGGCCTCATTCGAAGCCCTACATTAACAGACCCCATTCATTTCTTTTTCCGAAGTCGTTCCCCTGAGAAACAACTCAACTGTTGCAATACTGCTGCCTCAGCTCGTTAGGCCTGTCAAGGTTATAGGTAGCAGGAGGAGGCCCGATAGGCACATTCCGGGAGGGGTGCGGGGCGGACTGTCTCGGAGTTAGCAGAAGGGAGTCACCCGTACGACCTTGCTAATCTAGGATGAGCTAAACCAAGAGCGCTTTGTCTCCCATATATGGTCTTTCCTTCTGCACCAACCTGTACCAACTTGTATTTTTCCATCTTGGGTAACGGTTTCAAGAATGCAACTGTATATATGTGATGTTCTGATAATGTGCCAGCAGTCTTCTTGGCAAACCTCGTGGGGTTAGGTCACAAGGAGCTCCTCTGGCAGAGATTGTTTGTTATAATAAACGATTGGACCTTCTGCACTGCCAACCGACTGATTATTGGTAATGGGAATGGGATTGGTTGTGAATGTAACTCTAATTGGGAGGTGGTGAATATATTTTCGGTACTTCAACCCTGCCTGCAGTTGTATGTCTAAGTGGAGTATGTTACATTGTCAGCCATACAGAGCCACAGGATGTTGGACATGCAGGTGCCAGGACAGTAATTGCTTGGGTGATCGTCTCTGTGTGCCCCTGTTGTCTGACTCGGCATAAAGATATGCACCATCGCAGCCCTATATAATTTCACACGACTACACTTGTGTAGATGGCTATTTTGTTGGTGAGTCCATGTACCTCGATGCCACACACATTACATATACATATGTTCACAGGCCATGCTCATTGAATGCTGTCCAGTCATGCACACAGTGATTCTACACACAGACACAGGTAGATGTGTGATGTATGTAGTGGCCAGAAGTGCATAGAACTGGAGATGTGTGCAAGCCACTGAGGGGGTTCAGTGCAGTCATCCTGCATGTGTGTGAGATTAGCAGGGACCCTGTACACCCTCATAAATGCATGCAATCACATCTGTTTTGACCATGCAGAGTGCCCTTGTGAGGTGTACCCCAGTTTGGGATGGTAGGAGATTACAATTGGTAATGAGTCTGTGTCTTGCTACTGTACAGATAGATGATGGTCCATGACACTGTCTCACTGATCATTTCCCCTTCTCTTCTCCCATGCCTACAGCTCAAGATGCACCTGCGTGAGGCAGTGTGGAGAGCCATTGCTGGGGGTATCCAACCGACGACGCACCCACTGCCACGAGAGGTGGGACGACATCAGCCAGCTGGCTAAGAACGTGGCAGAGATGACATTGGGGCTGCTACCAAGCACTGGGCGTTTGGCACGGTGCAACATGATACCACTGATGGGCCGTATATTGGCAGTGACTCATCCTGAGCTGGATGCACATCTGAAGGAGCACCGGCAGCAAGGCAGGGTTGAGTATTTGGGGAGGGTGTCTTTGCCAGGGAGCGGATGCATGTGTACAGGGCCTGTGGCAGCGGTGGCACATGTGATGTTCATGGGTTGGTACTGTGCTGTGTCATGTGTGTCATGTGAGTGGCTGCTTGGATGGGTGCCAGCGTAATGCATTGTCCCAAACTGCCCTTACAAGGATGAGCCTCCCTGCTGTACTTTCCCATTGCCAGATGTGTTAGCATCTACATGGTCATTCAGTATTGGGATGGTGTGGGGAATCTATTAGGGGTGAACAGCAGTGCCCACTATCTGACTGTGACTGGATGTATGCCTACTTTGCATGCACCATGATCGGTAAGGCACACACATCAGACAAGCATGTGCCCCAGAGTACCACATGGTCTTTGTTATGGCCTACTTGGCCAATGTGGACTGTCATGTCATAATAGGTGTGTGTGTTGTCCCCTCCTGTTCCCTCAAGGTCTGTCAGTGGTAATAAGTGGTGTCCCCACATCATGTCCCTAGTTGTGTGCAGAGCAAGTTGTGTGTCTGGTACACTTCATACACCTGTGGGGTGTTGTGCTGTGTGCCCTCAACATGGAAGATATTCAGGGTTACAGGCACTGTTGTGGTCTATATAGTGTGTAGTTGTAATGTGATTGCAGGGTGTGGTGGTCACCATGTAGATTTGGACATCTCCTGGACTACATTGATTGTTTTGCTCTGTCCTGCTAATGACACTAACACAACCCTGCATCTCGCACTCATGCAGAATCAACAGTGGACACGGAGGAACAGGAGCCGCAAACCAGTGGTGGCAAGGGTAGCACTACAGCTGCACCGGAGGCCAGTGACACAGAGACCACCAGCGCATGTGAGGGGGACCGTAGTATGCAGGAGGAATCCCTGTTGAGACACAGAGTACAACATCATCTGATGCCAGCGGGGATGCATCCATGTTGGAAGGCACAGGAAATGGGAACTCTGCATCATCTACTAACACACAGCGGCCAGTGCCCACCCTCCCATCCACTTCCTCTGGTGCTGCCCGTGTCCGTGTCAGTAAGAGAGGACAAGTTACATTCACACCTGGCGCCGCTGAGCCTGCACCTGTCCCCCCTGCTGCCCTCAGTGCTGAGTCTGTAGAGCTCCTGCGCCAGCTTTGTGTGGGCCAGGCAACCCTGCTCAATGCCTTCAGTGACCATGACAAAAAATTAGGCCAGGTGGTTGCCTAAATGGAGTGCATACACTCTGACGTTGATGGGCTACACCATACAGTCCAGGTTTTGTCGTTCACAGTGACGTCTGCCCTTCAACAGGCACATGCTCCCATTCCTGCTCCAGTGCCTTTGTCCACCCCCCAGTCAGTGGCCACATCAGATGATAGTGACCACGGTTCTCAGTCACGATACAACACAAGAAGCACCCAGCAGAAGCAACCCAAGCGGTCCAGCCCACAGACACTATCCCCACAGAAGAGCAGAGCTAGTCCAGAAGGCAAAGACAAGAGCCCATCAGGGAAGAGCAAGGCAGAAAAAAGCAAGAAAGCAGGCATCAGGCTCCCGTGCCTCAGAGGCATCACCAGCCTAGGACTCTCCAGGCCCTAACACTTCATGCAGAGCTAGGCGTGCAGTTTCTATGCCCACTGAGGGGGTGTTGTCTGGCAAGGGTACACCTAGGAAGGGCTCAGGGCCACATTCCCGTGCCACATCAACTCCAATTCCAAGCCCAGTGAAGCAGGTGAAGAAGGGGACTGTAGTGGCTACCCCTGACAAACAAGCAAAGGAGGGCACAGTAGGGGCTACCCCTGACAACCAGGCAGAGAAGATCACTGAAGGGGGTACTTCTGGGAAACAGGGGAAGGTGGTCCAGAGGCGTAGCCAGACAAATCGTGCCCCAGGATCCAGCACGTCACCAGAGGGAGTGCCAGTGTCTGCACCTGACCCATTAATTAATTTGACAATAGGTGCATAGACCACAATACAATACACACAACAGCTCATTAGTAGCTTTCATTTCAATAGCACAAATGTTTTTTACAAGGAATACATAGCTACAAGTGATGCACAACCATAAGATATAAATACATGTAAACACAAAGACTACTAATACATCCAATTCACATACATTCCAAAGCACATTCAATCTACCACAACTCACTCTCTCAAAGACACAAAAAACACACTCATCCTGCTTGGTGCAAACCAACAAGGGAAACAATTATGTCACTTAAAAAGCACCTTGAAAGCCAAACAAAACTGTGGTTAACCTTTTTCAAAAAATAATTTTTCTTATCTATACACCCTATACAATATTTACACAACTATACAGTCAATTAAATATTTATAAAAAATTGGGCATAACACAAGTAAATCTAATTTACAAAAAAACACTGTTTGGCAAAATCTGTGGTCTACGCGTTTCGAATCCCTTTATTTTTGGGATTCTCCTCAGGACCCAAAAACTGTAAAATAAAACGAGAAATGTATTACAAATGCCTGTTTACAGGCAAAAAGAGCGCTTAAAATCCATGAGAAGCCTCAGTCCCTGCTTACCTAATTACAAGGAAGCCACAAGGTCTATTTTCAAAAGAATCAAGAAGTTGGAAGTCTCTGTAAAACAACCGAGAGCAGAAAAGGGGAGGGGGCGGAGAAGAAAAGGAAAACAAAAAGCATGAGTTCAACCAGTCATAAAGCCGATTTGTCTATCCCAAAATCGGTAGTTACAAGTCCTGGAGGCACTTACTTAATGGTTGCCACTTCGCAGAGTTCTATTACTTGATGGTCTAGTATACTGTGATGTTGTTATCCTGTTCACAAAAATAGAAAAAGCCATATACTTAACTCTCTTCTAAAGCTTATACGAATAAATGTGAAACTTCTACTCTTATCGACCTCCCTAATCGCTCTACAAACATTCACGTACCTCCATACGCCAGCCGGCGCAATGGCCAAAGTTGAAAGTATTAGTCCAAAGCAGTTCCATTCTGTTACTGAAATAAAAATGTAGATTTCGGTTGCCGAGCCAAAACCTTGTCTATATCTCCACCCGCTAGCTGTAATTCTCCGTTCAACTTACCCGCTAAAGCATTACAACATTGGGAGGGAGGGGTGAGGGGGGGTGAGCAGACACCAGACCAAATTGAGAGTGTGCAAAAGGCCGCTTTTATTGAAACAGGTGCATATTTACAACAATACAAACCTGGCAACCGCCTCACAAAACTAGTCCTCACTAAATAAGATGTTAACTTACAACCCCAAACGTCAGGCCCGCCCCTAACACGTCACAAACCCCGCCCCCACCCAGCACAACATAATTACAATTCAAACAATACAAAAACCTGATAATCATTTAAATATCATCCCAACCCACCGCAAAGCATCACATTGCAAAATTTACCCACCAACAACTTACATTGCCCGAAACCTTGTAACCACCCCACGAAACAACTATTTAAACTTTTCCAGCCATAGCCCAACTTTATCAAAAACCCAACAACCTTCATGCCCCAGCTGACCAAGAACGCCCAATTTCCGCACAGCACCTGTTCCAAGCGACAATGAACAACATGTTGAGGTACCCCATATCCACCTGTTCCGACAAAAGACCTTAAAATTATGGAGATAAACAAATAAATAACGGAAATAAATAAATAAATAAATAAATTAATAAATAAATAAAACCCGGGGTAAAGAAGAGAAAGGGCCAACCGAGAAAAAAGGGGGGGGAGGGGGGGAAAATTTTTAAATTACTATGAGTCCCGGCCACCAGGTCATTCAACCTAAAATGGTGGCCGGGAGGCGGGGCCAGGGGATTATATAGCTGGGCTCCCTCAGTAGGAACCGAGGGAGCCCAAAACCAGCCCAAAACCAGCCCAAGGCTGGCGCTCTGCGCAACCCCCCCCACTAGCCCCTCCCAATCAGCCCGGGGGTGGGGACCTCCCTACGGTCGGCTGCCCCCCCCCAAGCCCCCCTTGGGAGGGAGGGGTGAGGGGGGGTGAGCAGACACCAGACCAAATTGAGAGTGTGCAAAAGGCCGCTTTTATTGAAACAGGTGCATATTTACAACAATACAAACCTGGCAACCGCCTCACAAAACTAGTCCTCACTAAATAAGATGTTAACTTACAACCCCAAACGTCAGGCCCGCCCCTAACACGTCACAAACCCCGCCCCCACCCAGCACAACATAATTACAATTCAAACAATACAAAAACCTGATAATCATTTAAATATCATCCCAACCCACCGCAAAGCATCACATTGCAAAATTTACCCACCAACAACTTACATTGCCCGAAACCTTGTAACCACCCCACGAAACAACTATTTGAACTTTTCCAGCCATAGCCCAACTTTATCAAAAACCCAACAACCTTCATGCCCCAGCTGACCAAGAACGCCCAATTTCCGCCACCCAGAAAAGAGGGGGAAAGGAATTACCCTCCTCTCTTTCTGCCCCCCAAAACCGACCAACCAAGGAATCAGAACCTCAACCCAAGAAATTTTGAATCTTCAAACACCTGGAGAGCACCTCTCGCAATTCCAATAGATATAAATCCATCCCTATACGAGATAAGTGAACACCATCGCCGCGAAAGAATTCCACATTGTCATACCGGATGTCCTTATGGGACACCCGCCCAAAACCCAGATCTCTACAAAAACGGGAAACCTCCAGATTCAACTTCCGCCGAGCCTTATCAACCGCCCTAGGTTTGATCGCACCCCTCCAGGTTCTTCTAGGGACCAATTCTGTCCACAAAACATGGCAACCCGCCCATTGCTGACGAATAAGAGAAAGATCCTTCTTCATTGTTCTCAATAAGACCACTCCCTTTACTCCACAAAGATCATTCTCCCCAAGGTGCAAGAGTAACACGTCAGGACAAACACCTCCCACCAACCAAGAATTCAAGGCCGGGATAAGCTCCCTCCAAAGCATACCTCCCTTCCCCTTCCACACAACATTAAAAAGACGAGAATTAAAACCAAGAGTGGAACCAAAATAGCTTCTTATAGCTTGATCTTCCGCGCGCCTAATGAAGGAATGTCCCACTATCCAGATCGTCATGACAGTAGAACGGGGGCCGGCCACTGAACCTGAAAAAGAAAAGCAGCATCAAATTCAAGAAAAATTATCATCCGCAGGCGCCACAACAGGATCAGTCCGCACATAGCGCCTAAAACAGTTGGAGGACCAACGCCCCAAAGACATAATGTCGTGCTGCGACCAACCCCTGTTATGAGCTTCTGTTGCTGCTCCGATCCTGAAGGAATGCGTACCATACTGTGTCTCATCCAACCCCATGAATCGCAGCGCTTTACGCAAAACCATGCGCAGTTGGTACTCAGTCACCCTGGAACCATCCATATGTCGGAAAACAGGGCCCTCTAAGGCGGCCCCCGAACAGTCCCTCAAACGCCTGGCCCACCTCAAAGGACACGTCTCAGAAGGGGAAGAAGCTTCCAGCCAAATGCCCCTTCCTTTGCTGTGTTGATCAGTTTTTGCCCGAGCCAACCAGACGTGCAACCCCGTCTCCAAAAATCGAACATTCTCCCACCCCACCCCAAGAGCAACTTTCGACCCCAGCAACTCAGAAACTCTGAAAGCCCCAAAAAACATCCAAACCATAAGAGTAGAAAACAGACAAACCTCAAACTCATTCAAACAAACTGAGGACAAAACCTGTAAAACTCGGGCTAACGTCTGCCAAGACAAAGGTCGGCGAACCATATGTTCCCTACCCCTCTCCCTAGACCAACCTTCCAGCATGCGCTTACCCACCTCCCCTGCCGAAGGAGAATAGCCCCACAGTAATTTGCCCATGAACGCAACACCAGCCAATTTCCCAGCAATCGTCACACGTGTCAGGCCCCTGTCTATCAAGTGAAGAATGAACTGTACCACATCTTCAGATCGTCTCCAGCCCGGAGCGCGCCAGTCGGCCCCAGATTCCAAAAACTCTTTCCAGGCCAATTCATACGCTGTCCTAGTGGAAAGTGCAAGCGAACCTACCACCAACTGCAAAACCCTGTCTCGCCTACAGTCCACAGATGTTCCGGCATGCGGGTCGGCGTCCTGTCCGCCTCCGAGGCTAGCCCATGGAATCTCTCCCACTGTGAACGAGACAAAGCATCTGCAATGTCATTGTCCACTCCAGGAATGTGTAAGGCCTTAAAACTGATGTCATACGTCAAGCACCCCAACACAAAGACTCGCAAGAGCTTCAAGATGTGAGCATCCCTGGCCGACTGCCGATTGATAATGTCCACTACAGCCTTGTTATCAATTCGAAACAGCACTTTTTTGTGAGCAAGCTCCTGACCCCACAGAGTCAACGCCACCACCACAGGGAAAAGCTCAAGGAAGGCAATACTCCTGCCTCCGTTCTTCCACGCAGCAGGCCACTGTTCAGCACACCATCTGCCCTGCCAGTAAAGACCGAAACCATCACTGCCTGCAGCATCTGAAAAAATTTGGACGTCCCAAATCCAATTCTCTTCTCTGTACAAAGGAATACCATTGAAAGAGTGTAAAAAGGCTACCCACATCCGCAGATCCTCCTTAACACCGGCTGACAAGCGGACGTGATGGTGAGGTAAAAACTGACCAGACAGGGCTCTACCCAAACGCCTGCAAAAAGTTCGACCTGCCCTGACCACCCTACAAGCAAAATTAAGATGGCCCAGCAGCACCTGAATTTCCTTCACCGTCACCTTTGCCTTGTTCAACATTACATGTAAGAGGTCCAACATTTTTGCCTTTTTATCCACCGGTAAGCGTGCCTCCATCACAGTAGAGTCAATTTCAATCCCCAAAAAAGACATGGTCGCGCAGGGGCCCATTGTCTTTTCGGGTGCCAAGGGCACACCTAAAAATTCCATCAGAGTTTGAAATGTTCGCAAAGCAATCTGGCAAGCTGAGGAATTGGGAGCGCCTACAAAAAAGAAATCATCCAGGTAGTGGGTCACAAGCTGGTGTCCTGACGTGTCCGTGAAAAACCATTGGAGAAATGTGCTAAAAGTCTCAAACAGCGCACAGGAGATGGAACAACACATTGGAAGAGCCTTATCAACATACCACTTTCCTTGAAATTGAATCCCCAAAAGACCCCAATCCTCCGGATGTACGGGCAATAAACGAAAAGCAGATTTGATGTCACACTTTGCCATTGCCGCACCAGTGCCGGCAGATACAACCAGGGCCATGGCCACATCCACTGAAGAATAAGACACGGAAGCGGCCTCACCATCAATGAAATCGTTAACTGATGAGCCCTCCGGCCATGACAGATGTTGAATCAAACGATATTGCCCAGGCTCTTTTTTAGGTACCACACCAATTGGGGAGACAATAAGATTTTCTAAAGGCCAATCGTCAAAAGGACCCGCCATCCTCCCCTCACGCACTTCCTTATCCAATTTGTCTTGTACCACCTCTGGATGTTCACTGGCTGACAAAAGATTCTTTGACCACCGCCGCAACTGCGGCCCTGTGTAACCAAGACGAAAACCCTCCTGAAAACCAACCAACAATAACTGAGCAGCTTCAACATTCCCATAACCCTTCAGAGCCACAGCCAAGTGAAAAGGATTAACTGGCGTATGAGCCTTTGGGCCCAGTTCCAGAAGTGTTTTTCCCTCCCCTGTTAGGTTGAGGCTGCTGTGCAGGAGCAGGGGCGTTGGCAGACTGCTGTGACCACTGCCTGCCCCTTGTAACTCGAGGCCCCCAACACCTGGACAGTGGGTGCGTTCTACCACATTGGGAGCATTCGTGCCTAAATTTGCAATACTCTCTCGGGCAGTATCCCCTGTTAAAATCCCAACAGGTCCCATCGGCAGGTTGAACTGACGCAGCTGCACCCACCCCTCCCCGAGTGGGCTTACCCTGAAAGGGCCGTGAAGGTAATGGGTACCCACTAGCTGTGAAAATCGTCTTACCACCCGCTGATGCTCCCATAGTGTGTTGCCACAGGTCATTATCCAACTCCCCCCATTTCGCTTCAGGATCCCAAGCCATCCGAGCCCGGAATTCCTCATCGTACTGTGACCAGGCATAACCGCTGCCAGTAATCTGCGCCTTTCTGATCACATCCATATACTTAAACAGGGCCACACAGCGCTCAGGGAATTTCTCACAGTACACGCTAGCATATATAAGAAATGCCGCAGTCCAATTTTCAATGGTCAAAGGAACCTTAGGGCGCTTGGCTAACTCGTACTCTTCCTCCTTAGACCCCTCCTTAGACCTAACTTCCCTGTGCAAGAGCTTCAATAATTCCACGTACTCCCCTTTCCAAATCCTTTCCTTAGTGGACAGCATTAAATGAGCGCCCAACGGTTTGGTGACGCCCATGTAAGGCAATTTCTTTATTTTAAGCTCCTTGCTGTGTGGGGGATCCTTACCTACCTCCATGGGCTCTGTAACAGTCCCGGAATCCACCTTAGAACCCACACCCCCGTCACCCGTGCCCACTCCCTGATCCTTAACATAACGACCTTTATGGAGCTTAAGATCCACACCCTCTGCAGGAGGATCCCCCCCCGTTCCAACAGAAACCATCAACGGCTTGTCCCTTGCACCAGCCAGCTCACCTGGATTCAATAAAGGCAGTTGGGCCGGCCTCGCTCTCCATGCCATCTGTTCAACGTCGTCGCCTGACCGAGGAACCCTCACCGCGGGGCCGCTCTCCCGGGTTGGTCTGGAGACTGTAGTTCTCGGACGCACCACCACCGGTGCCTGTAAAACATCAGAAGCGTGAAAAAGCCCCCCCCTTGCACCCTCAGCACGTATCTCACCCTCCTCAGGGCTCTCCTCATCATAATCTAGCACCAACGATTCCTCCAACCCAGGAGGGGCCAACACCTTTGGCGGACTTCTGAAACCAACCTGGGCCTTACCAGCCCGTACAGACACCTGAGGCGGGGGAGCCGACTGGACCCGTCTGTACTCCCCCGAACGATGACCAGTCTTATACACATTAACCAACGATGAATCTCTATGTTGATGAGAAGCAAAATGTGGGGCCAGCGAGGACGCGCCGGTCCTGCTTCCGCCAACCCCGCCGATATCCAAAGAACCTGACAATGGGGCCAGCGAGGACGCGCCAGGTCCGCTTCTGCCAACCCCGCTGATACCTGCAAGAGAAGTTGGGGCCAGCGAGGCCGCGCCCGACCTGCTTCCGCTGACCGCGCCGAGATCCTGAAAGGAAGACGTTGGGGCCAACGAGGCCGCGCCCGACCTGCTTACGTTGACCGCGCCGGGGTCCCTCGCCGGTACGGGGTATGCCGCGCCAGGCTCCACCCTCCCTTCTCCTCGGTGCAACTGGGCCGCACTCCACCCTACCAAGTCTGCCTCTCCCCGACGCTCGCTGACCTGCAAAGAAAAAGGCCGAACTGATGTGCCGGGACCCTTACTACCAGAACGGACAAAACTATCCACACCACTAGCCATACAAAATCCAGAATCCTGACACTGCACCTGACCAACCTCCTGAGAAACAGACCCCTTAGATCGCACCGACAACCCCCGCCGAGGAGGGGAAGGCTCCACGTCCTCACCACCACTACTCCAGTTCAACAACTCCTGAACAATCTTAGACGCAGATCCCGAAGCCATTCCACCCTGCCCTCCCTGTTGAATATCCGAGCGGGGCGGCTCCAACCTCCCAAGCGATCTGCCCCCAACAGGCAAACCCGGAAAACTCAAAGTGCCCCCAAAACCACTCAGCATATCAGTGCCCTGGACAGGAGCAGCCCTGCCCGCATCACGAATCCCCTCTGCCCAGGAAGGAAAAACATCCAAACCCTCCCAAGATCTAACACCCACCTGCCTATCACCACTCCCCTGCAAATGAACATCAGCAGCACCACCCCCACCCTCCTGTGCATCACCCAACACAACACGACCAGACCGTTCACCTAACAAACCTGCCCCTGCCCTCCTCTCCATTTGTGCCCACTCCCCCTCCCCCACGGAACCACTGAGCACAGAAACTACCTCCCCCCGGGTTGAAGCAGGGGGGGAAAACAACAGGGGGCTATAAGGCACAAAAGCCGTCTGCACTGCACCACCACCCACATCACCGACATGCACAACCTCCCCAGAGAAACGGACCGGCGTCGAGAAGCGATCACCACCAGCCCCTGCGCATACAAGCGGGGTCACCGCCTGTCCACCCCCCCGAGCCCCCAAAGCCACAGGGTCAATAGACAGTATATTAGGCCCAACCGCCGGCAACACATCCTCACCGCCAGCGCGAGGCCCGGGTAAAACAACGTGCGCATGCGCGTCAACCTCCAACTCCCCCCTCAGCACGTCCGCGTCATGCGACACGGAGGCAGAAGCCGAGCGCTTCCTGCCTCCGCGCTTACCGGCCCGCTTGCCTCTGGCCGCGGGGACCGAAAGCGACCTCCCCGGCAGCCCCACAGACACCAGGGGAGCCGGCATCACACCCTCCTCCATCGGCGCCTCGCGCAGCGCGACCGTCTCCACCCCCTCACGCGACACAGTACCAGGGGCCGCTCTCCTAGAGCGCGGGCGGCCCCTCTCACTCACCGGCTCCCTCCGTGACTTCTTCGGCGATCCACACGCCGCGACCACCGCTGCCACACGCGCCGAGGCCTGTCGCCGAGGACGCGCCGCGCCAGGCACGTCACCTAGGACCAAGTCCAGGCGTCCAGCCTCACTGAGAAGGCGGATCGCCTCAAGAACTCTGTAATCCTCCCCAGACATGTCGAATAACACCACTAAACTCGCACAAAGATCTAATAAAATTTTTAAATTACTATGAGTCCCGGCCACCAGGTCATTCAACCTAAAATGGTGGCCGGGAGGCGGGGCCAGGGGATTATATAGCTGGGCTCCCTCAGTAGGAACCGAGGGAGCCCAAAACCAGCCCAAAACCAGCCCAAGGCTGGCGCTCTGCGCAACCCCCCCCACTAGCCCCTCCCAATCAGCCCGGGGGTGGGGACCTCCCTACGGTCGGCTGCCCCCCCCAAGCCCCCCTTCCTTTTCAAATCCGATTCACAGACTCGATCGTAATTCAGACGCGAGCCTTAGTCAAACGCGTTACTACGTTTGCTTGCGTCTCCCAAACCTAGGAAATGTAGTTCCTCTGATGTTAATGCGCATGAACATTAAAGCTAAACGCCGCCAATCTTCCATATTAATGAAAAATGTCTCATTATCCAAGATCCAAAGCAAATTAAATGAAACTGTATAAAATGTCACCAAATATTTTGCGCAAAATAATTTACGTATTTTTGGGTAGAAATCCTTATTGCCAGAATCCATGGTGGTATATCCTAAGGCATTCTGGGAATAATAGTTTTATATAGAGAAGGCAAATGCTCTTCCTTATTACCGCCTTTAATAATGATGTATCCTAATGCATTCTGGGAATAATCGTTTGTTAAACTAGGGACTCTTGTCCCTGCTCCTCTTGTGTCTCGGTTTTCGAATCGATTCGAAAACAGAGACACAAGAGTAGCAGGGAGGCCGTTGTACAAAT
Organism: Lissotriton vulgaris; assembly: GCF_964263255.1. Taxonomy (NCBI): domain Eukaryota; kingdom Metazoa; phylum Chordata; class Amphibia; order Caudata; family Salamandridae; genus Lissotriton; species Lissotriton vulgaris. The sequence continues at coordinate 1,841,045,112 of NC_141687.1, read as the reverse complement.
ACAAGAGCTCGATAAATAATTAAATCAGTTCTTGGTGAATTTAAAGAAGGCTGCGCCAATTAATTACAGCGGTCTTCGAAAGGCAAAAGCACTAAAGCATCCAGCCACACGCTGTTTCTTGGCGTTTCTCCCAAACTAGTGGAACACCTTGACTATCCAAAAACGGTGGCTCCCTTGACTCTTAAAGATTTTTCCGAATGGATAAGGACAAGATGCCATTCAGGAAATAAATATCAAATACCAATATCAAATACCATATCAAAATAAATATAAATAATAAATATAAAATATAAATATAAAAATATAAATATAAATAAATAAATATCAAATACCATATCATATACCTCTGTTTTTCATATCAAGGGACACCTTGACTATCCAAAAACGGTGGCTCCCTTGACTCTTAAAGATTTTTCCGAATGGATAAGGACAAGATGCCATTAAGGAAATAAATATCAAATACCAATATCAAATACCATATCAAATAAATATCAAATTACCAATTGAGAAGGTAGGACAGTCTCGACTAACAGTGCGCGTTATAAATCAGCCTATAACATTTGTTGTCATCAGCAATCAAAGCTGTGGTGACGTTTGGAGTACTTAAAATATACAGAGATTTTAAGAAGTTCTCAACCATCCAGAGACACTACACCATTTTATAAGAAGGTCACTCAAAATATGAAGGAAGAATCCTCTATTTGTACTATAAGGATTGATTCATTCCCTATTTTTTTTTTTAATTTGTTTTTATTGCGGAATTAGAAACCAGTACACATAATAGACTAACCAGCACACTCATGGTGTCCCAATGCATGGATAAAGTAAGCAGAATATCGTTCACAGCCATTTAGCCCACAACCCGGAGGCCGGGCGGCGCATCAATCCGTACTTCCAGCAAGAACATCACAGTGATCATCCCAGAGGGATAACTGGTCAACGGCATCATTCTGTATCCGCATTTTACCCCCCTAAACTCCCAACCCTTCCCCTACACCAGCCAGCATTCTCTAGCGATCCTACCGAGCGACGTCATACTTGTAATCCTGGTCTCATACCCATCTACCAATGAACTCCTATCGTGTCGACCTAGTGTGTCTCCACATCGCCCTCGCCACCTGTCTGGGCCCTCTCGTTACTCTTGGAAACATATCTAACCCTGGGGTCAAATGCAGTGCCTCTCTGATCATGGCCTCGGTGCCTAACACTTCCCCCAAACAACGCCCTCCCCCCCCCCCCCTGCTACCGCTGCTGATGTGGGCCTGGTCTTGCTAACGCTACTATGGAGCTCGCTACAGATCGAGTAATGCCTTTGCTCTTCCAAGCCTCATGGAGCCCCAGGTATGCAATTTGTCTATTCTTCGTCCTCCACCATGTAGTCACGTAACGCCTGGACTATTGTCTCCCACGCCCTTGACATTTCCAAGCTCTTTTCGTTATCAATCCTGACCGCCTGTCTCATCCGGAGCACACTCTCACATTCGGACCATTTCAGCAGTTCATTCACCCATCTCCTCACCGATGGTCCCTCCTTAGACTTCCAGTGCCAAGTAATTTCTCTCTGCGCCAGTATAACCCCCAGATCAATGAATTTGCTCGTTACTTTTGTGTTCTTTGTGTGTGGAAACCAGAGCAATAGACACGCCGCCATGTCAAAATCCACCTCCCGATCAGTCACCACATTCAGGAGTTCCCCTACCTCTAGCCAATACGACCCCAACTTTGGGCAGCCCCACAACAGGTGATCTATGTCAACCTCCGGTGCCAGGCACCTCGGGCACAGTGCTTCATTCACCCGGAAGTACCTTTTGATCTTTTCCGGGGTCAGGTAAGCCCTATGTAGGACGTAAAAGTGTACCTGTTGAAAACGTGCATTCCTTGTCCCCTTCCATGTTCGCTTCAGAATATGACCCCACACTGTGTCTGGAATGGGCCTACCTATACTATCCTCCCATTTCGATTTCAGCCCCAGAAGCGGGTCCAACCCTTCGTGTAGCATCCTGTTATGTAGGCAGGTCACCGCTTTAAATGTACCCGCGGCCATCACTACATACTGGCAGGCCATGGTCGTCTCTGGCTCAAGGAGCCCTCCTTTCCAGTGTTTCTGTATCGCCGCCACCACTGCCGCATGCAAAAGGAAGCCCCCGTCCAGTAGACCAAACTGTTCCTGCAACGTCTGAAAGGGGACCAGCATTCCATCCACATACAGATCACCCACCATCTGCAAGCCTAACTCCTCCCATTCCAACAGCGGAGACCAATCACCTCCATGTGGTAGCGCAGTCAACATTCCCAGTGGTATCTCTGGGGCATAAGGCCGGGACTTCTTCGTCCTCTTCAAACTCCTGTGCCAACACAACCTGAGCGTCTTTTCTTCTATAGTAAGGCCCCTCAACTCTAGTTTCTGTTGCATAACTTTGTAAGCCAGGACGTGACGCTGTATGCCAAACCCTCATTCGTGTTCCGGTCCTCTAAATTCCCTGGCCACGTGCTGCGTGAATATCTGAAGCTGCGCCGCCAAATAGTACAACTCAAAATCGGGGACTGCCATCGCCCCCTCGAGCTTGGGTCTAAGCAAAGTATTCAATGCTACTCTGCGTCGTCCGTGACCCTAGAGGAAGTCTGTTACCAACATCCTTAGTTCTTTAAAGATCCGCTGAGGGATCCAGATGGGCAATGTGCGGAAGTAATAGAGCAACCTCGGGAGCGCCACCATTTTCAGTAGTGCCACTCGGCCCAACACTGACAAAGGGAGAGAGGCCCAGAAGGATACACAACCCCTCAATGCACGTATACAAAGCCCTATGTTACCCTCCAACAGACTCGCGTCCTCACGGTAGATGCGGACTCCCAAATATATGAAGCAAGATGGCCCCCAGATCACACCCAAATCACGAGGGGGACACTGTGTGTTCGCCCTAAGCGGAAAGATACAAGTTTTATTCCAATTCACCTTAAGTCCCGACAACTGACCAAACCTAGACAACATGTCCATCGCCCCCACTAGAGCCTGTCCCACATCTGCCAGGTACAGCAACAAATCGTCCGCATACAGAGATAAGTAGTGCGATAGCCCACCCTGATCGATCCCCTGATACATGGCTCCCGACCTGGCCCGCGCCGCCAATGGTTCCACTGCCAGTGCAAACAGCAACGGGGACAACGAACACCCCTGTCTCGTCCCCCTACAGACCGGATAATCCGAAGATACAATTGCTCCCAGGCGCACCCTTGCCGTTGCCGATGAGTACAACACTTTCGTCCACCTACCAACCCCTTCACCAATACCAAACTTCCCCAGTACTTCTTCTAAGTAAGCCCATTCCAGGCTATCAAAAGCTTTCTCAATATCAACTGATAAGACCACCGGTCTTCCATCCGTGTCCGCGGCACCGTCCAATATCCTGATTAGTCGGCGTATGTTTAGCGTCGTGTTCCTAGTAGGAATGAACCCTGCTTGGTCCCCGTGCACCAATCTAATCATGTGCGGAGCCAATCTGGTGGCCAGGATACGGCTTAATATCTTATAGTCCACAGTCAGCATGGACAGAGGCCTATAGGACTTTACATCAGATGCATCTCTACCAGGTTTCAGCAACGGTACTACCAGTGCCTCCCTCATTGATCTGGGCAGGTACCCCAATCTTCCAGCCTCCGCATACACCACCAACAGTCTGGGCGCCAAAATATCCACGTATTTCTGATAAAATTCGATCGGCAGGCCATCTACCCCAGGTGTTTTGTTCCTTGCCATGTGTTTAATGGCCACCCTAATTTTGGTTAGCGTTATAGGCCCTCCTAACTCCTTCGCATCGTCTTCATCCAGCACTGGGAGCTGCACCGAATCCAGGTGAGCCCTGATTTCCGAGGCCTCCACTTCTAAGTGGCATTCATACAACTTCACGTAATAAGACCAAAAACGCTCCATCACCGCTGCTTGCGAATAAACCCTCTTCCCTGACTCAGTTTTTATGCTCATAATTGGGCAGCCTCTAATTTCCGGATTAGCAATCCTGGCAAGTAGCGTACCTACTTTATCCCTCTCAGCATGCGCTTTAATGGCATATTGCTTATAATCATAACTCCGCAGCCTTTCCGTTTCAGTCGCCACTACCTCTTTGGCCTCTAATAACCGGGCTTGTAAGTCCGGTCGTTCTGGTCTACGCCGTTCCAAGTCCCGTAATACCTCCTCCGCTTTTGCAAGTGCATTCAAAACGGACGTTCGTGCATTCGAGAACCTGCCCATGCATACTCCTCTCACCACCACTTTCATCGCATCCCATTCTGTGGACCTAGTATTGGCTGAACCCTCGTTTTCATCAAAGTAGTGTTCTATGCCCCGCTGAACCGTGTCACTAAACACCGAATCTTCTAAGGTGTCAGGCCAAAGCCGCCATGTTGGAACTGCTGATCTCGCACGCTGCCACTGCACTAATACCAACAAGGGATTATGATCTGAGATGGTCCTGGTCAGGTATTCTGTGTGGGTGACCATGGCAGCTAGGGAACCACTACATAAGACCGAATCGATCCTAACGTGTAACGCATGGAGGGCTGAAAAAAAAGAATAGTCCCTACTATCAGGATGTTGCTCCCTCCATACATCTAGCAATCCCCACCTCTCTTGCCAATCCTTCCTATGTGCGGCTAATCTACGTACCGGGGAGTCAGCCAGCGGTGGGTGCGACCTATCGAGTGCCACATTAGTAATCGAGTTGAAGTCCCCTCCTAGGATCACTGGGCCTGCCAGGAAGGAGGCCAGTGAACTCGAAGGCCATCAAAAAAGTGAGCCTGATCAACATTTGGGGCGTATACACTGCATAAAACCACATCTCTGCCATATAACCTCCCCTCCACCGCCACATATCTACCCTCAGGGTCCACCAACTGGTTCATAACCTGGAACGGTATGCCCGCCCTTACCCATATCAGCACCCCTCTAGCAAACGCTGAATAAGTGGTGCCAAAAACCTGACCCCGCCACCTCTTCTGTAGTGCAGTGCATTCTTGTTTAGTTAAGTGAGTTTCCTGTAACATTGCAATCTGAACATCCCGCCTCACCAGATAGGCATGCACTTTGTGGCGTTTGACCATTGTTCGCAGTCCCCGGGCATTCTATGTTAGGCTTTTCAAATTAGGTAACGTCCCCATGGCAATCAATGCTGTACCAAATCAGTTGCAACCAGTTGCTGCCCACATCATTGCAGTTGCTTCCTCCCAAAATAACTATTGAAACAACTCCCCAACCCCCACTCCCCAGGACAGAGCCTAATAACCCAGTTTCAGCCCTGTTCCAAACCTGTAGCACAACACACATCAGACTAATCTGTGGTCGCAACCACAGAAGGCCTTAAGGGCCACAAGGGGGTGGATTATCGCCACAAGGGGGTGGATTATCGCATCGACCCTAAGACAACTCTTAGAGGCACCCTCCTCTACAGACCACCAGGACCCCGCGCAAAATTCAGTGAAGACATCACGGACTTCATCACCCCACACGCACTCCCCCGAAACCCATCATCCACCTCCAACCAACTCTACAAAGAAACTGGAACAAAATCACCACAGATCGGATCTCCGCATCGCTCCTTCGAACCTCCCCAGCCCTCTCTTCTAACGCCAACGAAGCCGCCTCCAACTTCACCCTTTGGTTATCCAACACCGCCGACACCTTAGCACCACTGAAAAAACGTCAACACAAACTTGTCAACAAGAAGGCCTCATGGTTCAACGATGATCTCAAGAAGTCCAAGAAACTATGCCGCTCCCTTGAAAAGGCCTGGAAAAAAGACCCATCCACCAGCAACAAGGACGCCCTCAAAAGCGCCACCCGCACTCACCACCAACTGATCCGTAAAGCCAAGAAAACAGCATTCAAGGATCGACTTGACAACAACGCCCACAACAGCAAGGAACTTTTCAACATCGTCAAGGAATTTTCCAACCCCTCGGCAAACTCCAACGACGTCACCCCCTCTCAAACCCTCTGCGACTCCCTAGCCTCTTTCTTCCACAACAAGATTGCTGACATCCACAACAGCTTTGATAACCAACCCGGAAGCCAACCCACCCTACCATCTGCTGACCATCTTCCCCCCGTAAACACCCTTAACGCCTGGAACCCAATCTCCACTGAGGACACCATCCGCCTGATGAATTCCATCCACTCTGGATCCCCCACAGACCCATGCCCTCACCACATCTTCAACAAAGCAGACTCCGTCATAGCACCGCACCTCCGAGACGTCATCAACTGCTCCTTCAACTCCGCCACCTTCCCGGAAGACTGGAAACACGCTGAACTCACCGCCCTTCTGAAAAAACCAACAGCAGACCCCACCGAACTCAAAAACTACCGCCCCATCTCGCTTCTTCCTTTCCCGGCCAAAGTCATCGAGAAAACCGTCAACAACCAGCTCGCCGCCTTCCTCGAAACCAACAAATCCCTCGACCCCTCACAATCTGGCTTCCGAGCCAAACACAGCACTGAGACCGCCCTCATCGCAGCAACAGACGACATTCGAACTCTTCTGGACAATGGAGACACAGTCGCCCTCATCCTCCTCGACCTCTCTGCAGCATTCGACACAGTCTGCCACAGCACCCTTCTACAACGCCTCAATAACATCGGAATCCAAGGAAAAGCACTTGATTGGATTACCTCGTTCCTCACCGGAAGAACCCAGAGAGTCCGCCTCCCACCATTCAAGTCCGAGGCCTCTGAAGTCATATGCGGCGTACCTCAAGGATCCTCACTCAGTCCCACCCTCTTCAACGTATACATGAGCCCCCTCGCGGCCATCGCCCGCCAACACAACCTCAACATCATCTCTTACGCGGATGACACTCAACTGATCCTTTCTCTCACCAAGGACCCCAGCACCGCCAAGACTAACTTACACGAAGGAATGAAAGAAGTCGCCGAATGGATGAAACAAAGCCGTCTGAAACTGAACTCAGACAAAACAGGAGTCCTCATCTTAGGTACATCCCCCTCTGCATGGGACGACTCCTGGTGGCCGGAAGCCCTCGGAAAAGCACCCATCCCGACAGACCACGCACGGAACCTTGGCGTCATCCTGGATTCTTCACTCTCAATGAACAGACAAGTCAGCGCCATATCCTCGTCCTGCTTCAACATTCTTCGCATGCTCAGAAAAACATTTAGCTGGATCCCCTCCGAAACAAGGAAAACAGTCACCCACGCTCTGGTCACGAGCCGACTGGACTACGGAAACACCCTCTACGCAGGTACCACCGCTAAACTCCAGAAGAAACTCCAACGAATCCAAAACGCCTCAGCCAGGCTCATATTAGACATCCCACGCAACGAACACATCTCTGGTCACCTTAAAGACCTCCACTGGCTACCCGTCAATAAGAGGATCACTTTCCAACTGCTTACCCACGCACACAAATCACTCTACAACATCGGACCAGATTGCCTCAACTCTCGACTGTCCTTCTACACTCCCTCCCGCCAACTACGTTCTTCCAGCCAAGCCTTCGCCACTGTACCTCGCATCAACAAGACCACCATGGGAGGCAGATCCTTTTCATACCTGGCTGCTAAAACATGGAACTCACTCCCCGCTTACCTTCGCCTCACCCATAACCACCTAGCGTTCAGAAAGCAGCTTAAAACGTGGATATTTGACAAATAATCCTCCTCCCCTTCCTAAGCGCCTTGAAACCCTCTGGGTATGTAGAGCGCTATACAAATTCTATGACTTGACTTGACTTGACTTGACCCAGGGCAGGCGGAGCCCCCGTCCGCGCTTTCCATCCCGCACTGCGTATGCGCCACCATACCTGCCAGCCCTTCAATCACTAGTAGAGTCTGCCCCCGTAGAAACAACTATATTGGAAGTCCCAATCAAAAGTCACTCATTAAAGAGTCCATCTGATGTCTGTGGGGTAACCGCAGGGCCCTTCGAACTCTCCGCCTCCGATAGTTCTTCTCCAGTTCTGCCTCCGTCCTCACCAGAGTCCGATTCAACCAGTTCCCTCCCCTGTTGCGACCTCGTGATACTCGCTGTTGCAGCCAGCGCCCCCTTCTTATCTGCGGCCATCTGACCCTCCCGCTCCGCTCTCTTGAGCTTGTTTCGGGTACGGATTTGTTGCGATTTTCGGATCTGGAGCGGCTTGGGTCTCTCCCGTTGATTTTTACCAGTCCGGTCCGTGCCGGCTCGATACAACTCAAGCCACGACCAGGCTTCATCAGGGGTCTGGAAGAATTGGGTGTTCCCATCCAGGATAACACGTATCTTAGCCGGGAAGAGCAAGGAGTATTGAATGCCTTCCTCCCTCAACTCCTTTTTAACCGCTAGGAAGGACGCTCTGCTCTTTTGGACTTCCTGTGTATAATCCGGGAAGATCGTGACACGACTATTGTCCACCTGAAAGGGGCCCAACGAGCGGGCTCTCTGTATTAACAGGTCCCGATCTTTGTAGTGCAGGAGTTTCACCACCATCGGCCTAGGTGGTCGGCCTAGCATCGGCGGGCGAGCTGGTACCCTGTGTGCCCGTTCCAGGGAGAAGAAGGGAAATAGGCCCTCTGGCGCCAACACCGTCCTGAGCCAGTTCTCCATATACGCCACTGCGTCTTCCCCTTCGATTTTCTCCGGAAGGCCTACAACCCTCACGTTGTTCCTCCGATTACGACTTTCCGCATCCTCTGCTCATCTCTCTAGTGTGTCCAGGCGGCTAAGGATATCCGTTAGATTATGTTCCGCGGTCACCACCGCCGGCTTCAGGTCTTGAAGCAATTGTTCATGGTCTTTCACTTTGTCCGCTAGCTTGGCATGATCCGCTCTCAGGAGCCCCAGCCCTGTGGCGACCTGTGCAATGTCCTGATGCAAAGCCTCCTTAGTCGCAGTTATTGCTTCCAAAATGTTGTCCAATCGCTGGTTCAGCCTCTGTTCCTGCTCCGTCACCAACGGGGAAGCCCGGGCCTCACCATCTCGGGTCAGCGCAGTCGAGTCGTCCCGGCCCTGTTCCATGACGGCGGCCCCGCCAGCAGCCGCCATCTTAGTCGCCTCGGGCGTCGTCATACGGCCGCCGCAGGCCTTCCTCCTGGTCTCGTGATCCCCGTCTCGGGCGCCGTGCCCTCTATCGTCGGTCTCAGAGCAAACACCCCAGCTGGGCCGCCGGGCCGTGGTCCTCTCCGACAGTGCCAACAGCCACTGGATGCCGGGGCCGCCCGTCTCCCAATCACCAAGGCCGGGGTTGGGGGGCAGGGGAGGGTAGTGGCGAATGTCGTGTAAGCCGTACCCCAGTCCAACGCGGGCCTCCGCACCTCCAAGTCCACTCCCCAGACCTGTTCAGGTGGGCCCTAGCTTCACCAGCCCTATTGGAGGAGGCTCACATTTCGGTTCGATGCTGGACCGCCTCGCCCCTTACGCAGAGACCGCCGTCCCTCTACGCCGCCATTTTCCTCCTTCGCGGCGTCTCACCTCCGGCCTCCGCTTTTCGGGTCTCAGCGGTATATTCGGTCTCCCGAGAGCCCTCAGCTGCTCTCCGATGTTTCCTCAGTACTTCGCAGAAGGAAATCGCCGTTCCGGGGACGCCAAGGGTGTAATTTTCAGGAGAAATAGCGGGACCATGCGCGGAGCTGCAAGCTCACGCCGCCATCCCGATCGGCGCCCAAGCCATGCCCCCCTCGATTCATTCCCTATATAAGAACTTTTTCCTGATGAAGGTCGCATCATAACACCGAAACGCTGCGTCGACAACTCTGTTTACAACCTTTTATTGTATTCTCCATGTGTATTTTCACATTTTTAACTGTTTTGTATGGCACAATGAAGTTTTTATGAATGTATCATCTTTTGAATAAATTGTACAATTTTCTATATATCATTTTAATTTGTTTTTATTCTTATTTTTCTCTACTATTGTCAATTATTATACGTGTGGTTATGGCATCTAAAGGGCAGTGATGTCTCCCCTTGGTATTAACTTGTAGCAGGTACTTTCTCCCCATTTTTTGGTAAACTAGGGACTCTTGTACAGTTCTATTGTATTACTCCTTGTCCCCTATTGGATTTAAAAGGAGACCTGCCTTTTCTTTTTAATAAATAGTTGCATGTTTCTTGTCAGCCACTCCTGCAGTGGCTGTCTCCCTGGTTGTTTGTTGTGTGGTGCAGGGTGTGTATTGTGCTTGCTTGTTGCTGTGCTTGTTGCTTGTTGCTGTGCATGGGGGTGCACAGGATGGGCACCTGGCCTGTCACTTGATGGTGTGTGTTGATGTGTGGTTGAGGGAGGTGTGTCCCTGTGATGTTTGTGCCCTGCCCATGCCTTGGACTGGCCCTGCCTTGTGCATTGTGCGCATGTGTTGACCGCTGCGGTGACGTGACCGGGACTGGGACGTTGAAGCAGGTTCACGGTCGATGTGTGTCCAGGATGCAGTGGGGTGACATGGTGACAGGTGTGTCATGTGTGGGTGCCCTTGTGGATGTGTTGTTGCCCCCAGCAGGGTGTCTGTTACGGTTTTTGACCCTGTGTCAGTCTGGCGGCCCATTAGATGATACTGGTGTAGCAGGTACAGCACCGGAAACACATGTAGAGCTGGGTCCATGGCGGTCGTGACCGAGTGGTGTGGACCAGGTCTCCGCTCTCACGCTCCGCTGTCGAGTTTCCGCTGCTCTGGTTGGGCAATGTCTCCGCTGCGGTGCTTCTCCCTGTTTGGGCCATCCTAATTTGTGGAGTGGGGCGGACGTCATTCCGCACAGTGGAGAGTCTCAATTGGCTCCAACCGCCGCGGGTGCACTTTGATGGCAGTGCGTGGCGCTCCGCGACGGACGGGAAATGACCTTTGTTTTGCTATACTAATATGGCGGACATGAGTACCGCTGCTCACGGGCGGAAAAAGGCCTTTTTCCGTCCCGCCAGCACCGCGGTGGTGCCACTGCCCGAAATACTAATGGACCCTGCAGTATTTCACTATCAAATTATGTGAAACACATCAGTACATGTCCTTCCATTCAAGTACACTGCACCCTGCTCATGGCGGTACCTTGGTCCTACCGGAGGGGTGCCTTGCATGTAAGAATAGGGAAGGTTAGGGAGGTCGACATGGCAGTTGAAAACTGTGCGCACAGACACTGCAGTGGCAGGTCTGAGACCTATCACAGAGGCTACTCACTTTGGTGGCAAAAGCAGTGCTGCAGGCCCACTAGTAGTATTTGATTTGCAAGCCCGCTGCATACACGTGCACTTTACTAGGGACTTACCAGTAAATCTAATATGGCAATCATGGATAATCAGTCAAACTCAGAATTTACACAGGGAGTACTTGCACTTTGACACTGATCAGCAGTGGCAAAGTGCCCAAAGCATCTAAGCGAGCAAAAATGAAACCCAGTGCACAGTCAAAATTGCAGCAGGTAGAGGCAAAAAGACAGGGGACCTACACCAAGGATGCCAAGTCTAACCGCCTCCGAGTGTTAAAGGACCTTCCTACTGGGTTTGGTTCATGACATCCCCCCTGGCAGGACATCTGGTGCAAGACAAAAGCTTTTCAAGGCTTGTTGCCCACTTTTATTGGCCCTGAATGGAGACAGCCTCAGATGCATTCTGTAGGTCCTTTCCCACCTGCCAGGCCAGTGTGAAGTCAGTGAAGAAGCTCAATGCTCCCCTGACCCCATTACCTGTTGTTGGCAATTCCTTTCGAGAGGGTGGGCATCAACATTGTCGGGCCCTTGGACCCCAAGACAGCTTTAGGCAACAGGTTCACCCTGGTCTTGGTGGACCATACCACTTGCTACCCAGAGGCCAACTGTCTTGGCAGGGTTTTTGGCTCTATTTAGCAGTGGTATAGACTTTAATCTTGCTCACATCTAGGATATGTATTCCTAGCTTATGTTGGCCCTTTTAAGCCCTTTTTTCCAGACCTAGAAGAGGATAGCTGCTTAATATGATGATAGATCCCTTATTCTTGACTCTAATTTGTCTATTGCCTATTGGCTTTGACATATTTGCTTATAGATTGGATCCTGTGGTCCTGACTTTATATTACACATTGGTATGGTTTATGTTGGTACTCTGACAGAGCTAAGGGGGATTTCATCCTTCTCAGGCGTACAGGCCCAGAACTAGAGGGACTCCATCTTGATGGAGCTGAGAGGCTTGCAGGGTAAAGGTAAAGTTTATAGTTAAAGCTGTTGTTCGCCCTAAGCGGACCGGAGAGAACCGGCCAGAGCTGAATCTAATCAGGAAGTGTCCCTGGGCTCAGGTCTCTAGACGAAACAAGCAGCTGGTCACTGTGGGAGCGTCTAGCGCAAGGAGCCTGGTGCATGGGATTGGTGGGAGGAAGCTGCTGGCTGGAACTTTCCATGAGGAAACAGCATTCTATATCAGTGAAGTGCAGAGGCGGAGTCAGGGAATTGAGCTGGAGTGGTAGAAGAGAGAGGAGTTGTTGGAAGAGCAGAGAGAGAGAGAGCTGAGCTGAAGTTGCAGTTAGTTGAATTGGAGAAGCAGAGAGTGTTGGTAGAGTTGGAGGAGTGGAACTGCAGGAGGAGAAGAGACAGGAAATGCTTGGAACAGAGAGAAGACAAACAGATAGTCAGTGAGCTGGAACTGAAGGAAGCAGTCAGAAGCAGTTACTTATCAGGAGGAGTTGTGAATAGCTGGAGTCTGAAGTAATGCCTTTTAGAAGAGACTGAAGTATATCGTGGATTAACCTGTGGGAGCAACTGGAGTTAATTGGACATTGGCACAGAAACCTTGAAACAGAGTGAACAAGCTAGTGGAATGAACAGTATCAGAACGGCCGAAACTATTAGATTGAAGTTGGAAGGTGGAGAGAGTCCGTGGGGGAGAGAAATCCAGTGCAAAGTGATCAGCGCAGAGGTGTATCCAAGAGTGCAGGAGAGAGAGAGAGTCTGAGATGAGCCAAGACACAGACGAGAGAGGAGCCCAGATGACAGCTAGAACAAGACTTCACACTAATCAGGTGATATCAGCCCTGTCATATTAGTTTACTTTACACTTACATCTTAATCTTGTCTTTATTCCCTAGGCCATTCTATTGCTAATCCTTTTTCTTTCAGCGGTGTGTGTTAAAGTTACTGCTAGCTATAGAGACCCCATAGATTTGTGTATGTGTACTTTATCATTGTTACAATAAAGTGACCCCATTTAATTAGTGAACTAGTGTGGTGTATATTTTTGTCCCTATACAGTGAGGGTAATCCCATTTCCTAGTCAGGTATTACTGTTTGAACAGATGCTACCCCTGATCAGGTAAGTAATAGTGAATAATTAGGGAGATAGGAGACCTGCAACTAAGGGATAAAGTTAGTACACCATCCCATAATCCTGTAAACAGCGTCTTCTGTTCCAAAGCATAGGTAACCTTTTTCTCCTAGTCAGATGTTACAGCCAGAACAGATGCTGCCCCTGATCCGGTAAGTCTGAATAAATAGGGAGAACAGGGAGCCCTTAAGCTAGGGAATTGTTGACACTAAGTAATTCAGCCATCCCATAATAATATTGTAGTAGCAAGCCCTTAGTGAATAGTGAGAGAGACTTCCCAACATATAGAGAGAAAACCATAGGTATTCATAGGAAAGTGGTCGTCATTGGTAAGTGGCGTTAGTGAGAGCACTGATTGTGGTCAGTGTGTATACCCACAGGATTGTGGCTTGTGTTAAGTGAGAGCACCGGAAGGAGACGGTGTGGAGGTCTGCCGGATTGCGGACCGTGTGTAAAGGAGAGCACTGGGGCTGCAGACCCACGTGTGTAGACACGCCGGATTGTGTGTCATATCTGCCCCAGGGTAGATTAGTCTGGGTCTGAGTGGCCGCGAGACTATAAGGTATGAGTGTGGTGTAGGGCATGGATATTCTTAGTAATCAGTGAGTATTCTTAGTATCCCTATAGATTTAGTGGTGTTTCTGATAATATGAGCTTGTATATTGCGAGTTCCCCATCCTCAGGTAGGTACCCAGGTGCCTGGATAGATGGTCCTGAGGAGGGATGTGGTTACGTTCTGGCTGGGTTAGAGGGGCCCCTAGGGGCTGATCCCATCTAAGCAGAAAATCCGGCCATTACACCAACCCTCTGAGGTTGGTGGCTGCACCTGTGGTGGCTAGGGCACTGAAGGGTTTTTTACTTGTGTGGGGTTCCCCAAAGAAGTAGTGTCTGACAGAGGCACTAACTTCATGTTAGCATACATGAAGTCCATGTGGGATGAGTGTGGAGTAACTTATAATTTCTCCATGCCCTATCATCCCCAAACCAATATTCTTGTGGAGCAATTCAACAATACCCTACAAGGCCTTATAATGGGCCTACTGGAACCCAAGAGGCATAAGTGGGACATCCTCCTGCTATGCCTACTCTTTGCCAACAGGAAGCTGCCACCTAAAGGGATGGGGTATAGCCCCTTTGATCTCCTCTGTGGCCACCCTGTTGGGGAACTCTTAGCTTAGTAAGAGAGGGGTGGGAGCAAGATTCCAGGATGCCCCCCTCAGGAAGTGATCAGCTACATGCTGGCCCTCTACAACTAGATTCAACACTTCTGAAAAAACGCAAAAAGCAATCTTGAGGCCAGTCAGGAGGTTATGAAATTCTGGTATGACCAGAAGGCCAATCTGATAGGTTTTCAATCTGGTCAGAGGTTATGAGTTATGCAGCTGTGGAGCCCAAATCTGTCCAAAACTGCCAGACAGGCCAATATGAACTGAAGGGACAGACGGAAGAGTCCAACTACCTCATGTATCTCAAGAGCAATAGAACCCCCTTAAGTGTGCTCCACATATACTGCCTCAAACCTCAATTTGAGAGGTCTGAAGCAAGCATGCTCATGGTGAGAGATGAAGTGGAAGAGGAAAGCAAGTAAGCATGGGCGGAAAATCCGTTACGCTCGCCGATTTTGCGGATTTTCGGGAAATTCGCAATCCGCGAGATTTGCAAATTTCCCGCAAAATCCGCAAATTCGCACGCAGCGGATTTTTTTTGTGGCGCGCGGCGTTGGTGATACAATTTTTGCGGCGCGCAGCGTTTATCATCGTTTGCCGAGTTGTTTTTCTCGATATTTTGCGAGTGCTGCGCCATTTTGGATCTTGCTGTGTGATCCCGCGGGAATTTGGCGAGCGCGATTACGTCATCGCGGCTTGCCAACTTGCACAGCGAGAGTTTGTCAACGCGAGTACGGCAAGATCACGTCTCGCGGTACTTCGCAATTGCGAGATTTGAGATGCGGCGAGCAGCAACAATCTCGCACAAGCGAAAATATAAAATTTGCAATTCTGCACAAGAAATCCACCAGCAAGCAGCATAAACCTTCTTGAAATGATGATTTTTATCTGAATAACTCCTTTTTTTTTTTTTTAATAAATTTTTATTGAGCATGTTCGAAAATTACAAAAATAAACACAAATTGCATTATAAGTATTAGAAAGCACATATTTTGAGAATTACATGATGTAGAGTAAATATATTTACATACAAATAATAAACAAAAAACAAAAAAAGCAGAAAAGAAAATAATAATAATTAACAATTAACAAGTTGTGGCAAGTCTATTAACGGTTAAGAATGATAATAATAATTATAATTGGAAAGAAATTGTAAAATCTTATTTCATTATTCAGTTCTCTAATCCTTGAGGCCATAATACAAACATTCAGTTTGCATGAGCAGTTCCTGATTAATCCCTCTGTTGGTCATACCACCTGGCAACAAAGGACCAAACCAATTTCCCAAATGACCTGGATTTTTTCCCTCTAGTCTTATAAATGGCCATTTCTTGTTTATATGTTGCTAATAATCTACTAAGCCAACCCTGGAATGCTGGGGCCTCGGAGTCCTTCCACCTGGTTGCTAATATAATTCTGTATATGGCAGTACCTAAATAGGTTGTATATATTTCTGAGTTGTTAAGTTCTAAAGAACTATCATAGCCAAGCAGAAATAAAGTTGATGAGGTTTTAATTTCGCGACCACAGATCTCAGTCCAATATTTTACGATGCTATCCTTGATTTGTTCTAATTTTGGGCAATCATAAAACATGTGTATCTGATTTGCGGGACCAAGTGCGCATCTGGGGCATTTATCATGGTCGATCTTGCCCCAGGAAAATAATTTGGAAGGTGTATAATATAAGTTGCATATTGTTTTATATATTTGAGCTTTTAAATTGCTTGCTAATATGACTTTGGAGGATAGTTGTAGAGTCATGTCTATGTCGACGTCAGGATTGTTTAATTTATTGGCCCAGCTAGTTTCTATTCTTTCTACATCGTCAAGATGGTTATTTAAGAAGATTCCATATATATCGCTTATTCTAGTTGTCGTCTTTTGTACAAGGTCTATGAATGGTATCGATTTCAGCTCTATATTTATAATTCGGTGTCTTAATGATGTATATATTTGATGAAACTTAAAATAGTCGGAGGGATGAATCTGGTATTTAATATATAATTCATCGAATGTTGTTCTTCCGTCTGAGTTTAAAAAATCGCCAATGGTGATGAGGCCTAGATTCTCCTAGCGTTTGGTTGTGTTATCATTAAGATATTGGGGTATTATTGAACTGTCCCATAAGGGTGTGTATTTTGTATATTTAGAAATTAGGAGTGTTTTTGTGCAGCAGGTCCAAATTTTAAAAGCATCTATAATAATTTTGAATTTGGTCTTTTTAAAGTAGGAGGGTTCGATTTGTCTTAGTAATAATCCTCTGGCTGAGCTTCCTAATGTTAACTCATAGATGGAAGGTATGTCATAAAGTGTTCTGTCTTGATCTTGACGGATGGATGTTGTTAAAAATGTCATTCGTTGGAGAATGGCTGCCCACATGTAGTAAGTTAAATTTGGTATAGCTAGGCCACCTCTGGAAGTTGGTAGAGTTAACTTGGGTAGAGCTCTTCTTATCTTCCCATAGCTCCAAATAAACGATGATATTGATTGGTTTATCTTTTTCATGGAAGTGTTATCAATTAAAATAGGGATCGCTCTGAACAAGTACAGTATCTTTGGAAATATTGTCATTTTTATGTAGTTACTTCTACCTATTATTGATAAGTGTAGGTTATTGACTCTACGTAGATCTCCTTTTATTTTGATAATTAGAGGGTTGTAATTTAACGTGTTGATCTCATCAATATTGGGTGAAATATTTACTCCTAAGTATTTCACTTTTTTGACTCTAAATTGACTGATGTAAGGTGTATTATCAGTACATACTACCATTGTTTTGTCTCGATTTAGAGAGTAACCTGAGTAAAGCCCAAATTTTTTAGTAATTGCTTCTATTTCAACTAAGGCCTCAGTAGGGTTAGATGTTAAAACCGCGACATCATCGGCGTAAGCAAGGACTTTAGTGTTGTAGATGCCGGTTTTTATTGGTGTTATCGCTGGTGATGTTAATAACTTAATAATTAAGGGGTTAATATAGAGTGCAAATAGCAGCGGAGAACACGGGCATCCTTGTCGCGTGCCTCTCTGAATTTGAATATTTCCAGATTCGCAACCCCCTGTCAGGATTCTAGCTTTTGGGTCTATATAAAGAGCTTTTATTGATCTTATAAACCCCGGACCGATGTTATTAATGGCTAATATTTCCCAAAGAAACTGCCAAGAAACCCGGTCAAAAGCCTTTTCGGCATCTAATAAAATCAATGACATTTGACCGTTTTTCATTTTCATTATGTCGAAAAGAGATATGACTCTTCGTATATGATCGGTGGTGCTTTTGCCGGGTATAAACCCATGTTGCCAGGGAGTCACTAGTTGTTTAATGATTTTACCAAGGCGATTAGAAAACATTTTTGCATATTTTTAGAGTCTGAATTAATCAGTGAGATCGGCCTGTATGATGTTGTCAGTTCGGGGGGTTTGTCCTTCTTTATAAAAACGGCTATATTTGTTTGTTGCCACGATTCCGGGGGTTTTCCATGCCATTGAATACCTAAGAAGAGATCATGCAGGAATGGAATTATCACTTTACCCAGTATTTTGTATAGGTCTAGGGGTATCTTGTCGGGTCCCGCTGCCTTCCCTGCAGCAAGTTCCGCTATTGCCATCTCTACTTCTATTCTGGTGATTTCCTTATCTAATTCTTTTTTGTTTTCATCGTCAATGGTTTGTGCCATATAGGTCTCTCCAAGCCATTTATCTAGGAATTCTTTAGTTTCATTATTCGATTTTGTGTCTTCGTTTTGGTATAGTTTTTGGTAATACTCCTGGAAGCAATTGGCAATTTCTTCCTGAGTAGTATATTTATGGCCATCGTAGTCAATGCTTTGTATGGAGTTATGGGATAGCGTTTGCCGAGTTTTTAAAGCGAGATGTCTCCCTACATTTTCGCCTGTCTCATATACCTTATTGCGGTTGGCTTGGAGAGTTTCTGCTGCTTTTTCAGTTAGATCATTATTTATCTCAGCTTTAAGTATCAAGATCTTTCTTAAAGTGTCGTCAGCCTGTTCCCCCTGGTATAATTGGTTGGCATGTGTATATTCTAGATGTGTTAGCTTGTTTATTAGCTCGGTGTGAATCTTTTGTCGTTCTTTTCTACGGCTGGCAACAAAAGTGGCAGTCTCTCCCCTTAACGCCGCCTTAAAGCTGTCCCATACAATAATGCGAGATGCGCTATATTGATTTATGTCAAAGAAATCTTTGGTCCATTGTACAATGTGCGCTATATACTCCTGATTGACCAGTAATTTCCGATCAAATGTCCATTGTGGATAAACTCGCTTAAATCTAGGAACTTCTAATGTAACACAGATGGAGTTATGGTCGGATAATGTCTTGGGGGCTTTATAAATAAGAGCATTTTGAGCAATGTCTGCGGTTGCGAAGATGTAGTCTATGCGTACATACTTTTTATGAGGATAGGAGAAATATGTGTATCCTGGGTCTCTACTATTTTTTAAAGACCATAAATCTTTAAGATTGTGACTCTGAATTAGACTTAATACTGCTCGAAATACTCTTGGTTTTCGGCCAGAATAGTTGTATTGGCTCTGAGTGGTTTGAGTCTGATTAAATGTTAAATTAAAGTCTCCGCAGAGAATTAAAGTACTAGGCCATTGCGCTAGTTCTGATTCTAATTCGATGTACAATGCAGGATCATCAAGATTAGGGCCATATATAGAGCATATGGTAATACCCATATCTAACTGAACAATGGCCCACCTTCCATATTTATCAGCTTTTTTACGCTCTGGGAAACCTAATCTTGTTCTTGCTAAAATTGTCACCCCTCTAGTTTTTGTAGTTTGTTTAGTTGTAGCTAATATGTTATAGCCTGGTATTCTTAACTGATTAATCTATCCTATAGGAATGTGAGTTTCTTGTATGCAGATGATATCCCAGGAACTATGAACCATTAATTGAGAGAATTGAGCCCTCTTTCCTCTGTCATTAAGACCTGCCACATTCCAACATCCAATATTCAGCTTTCCCATTTGTGTAGCGTAAGTTGTAAGCAGTGCTTATCTAACAACATTCCCTAATTGGTTTCGAACTTGCTCATTTTCTTTTGTTTTCTCCCCCCTCCAAACCCAACCCCGCCCTCCCTGATTCCCACCCAGCACTCTCCCAGCTCCCCTCCCCCCTTCCCCCCTGACCCCCCAAAAAAGGCAATAAGACTCCATAAGAGTCTATAGTGATGGAATAGCATATTCCAATCAGAGTTAGTGAAGCATGCAGTCTTAAGTGTAAAACAAGAAGAGGAAGAAAAAATAAAACATAAGTATATATATAAAAAAAAAAGGAATAAAGAAAGATGAAAATAATAAATGATTACGAATAGTAATTAATAGTAATTAATAAAGAAAAAGAAAGAGAAACGATACTATAGAGTGTTAAGTGTTAATTCAAAACTATTTTCATAGATATGTATTTGAGAGTCGTTGCACTAGGTTGCGAGAAGCCACTAATTAGACGTCTCCCACATCAAAAATTGATATCACATAAGTAATATTTTGAAGATCTCTCATAGGCTCTCTAGATATTCTTTAGCCTTAATCTCAGACGTAAAGAATTTGGTTTGACCCTTATATATTACTTTCAACTTAGCTGGATTGTTCAAATAGACTACCGCTTTCTTTTCTTGAAATGGCTTGATGAGTTGCCTGAGTCGCCATCGAATAACTCCTTAGGTTGACATTTGCCTGCACTTTTTTAGCGAGGAGTCCATTTTGGGGAGGGGGGGAAGAGGGTGGGAGGAAGGAAGTGCCCCACAGTCTTCAACTTCCTGTTCCTGTCCAGCAGGCTCCTCCCAGTGCTTTGTCCATCTCCTGGTCACTTTTCATTTGGATCTGGAGCTGGAAGGATTACTTTTTGTGGATGCTGCTGGATATTTGGATTTGAGGCCTTTTTGACTTTCTTTGGATCACTGCTGGATTAGAAATTTTACAAGTAAGTTTGTTTGGGGCATTACAGATGCTGCAACTAAAATTTTGGAATTTTCGATTTTTGGGCTGTTTTGGGGCCTTTTGCCCAGGGGTACTCAGTGGTGGGTGGACTGAGTCTTTCTGTGGGTTGTTTTGAACTTAAACATCATGGAGGGCATGGATGGATTGGGATTGTGCTGATTTTTCAGTGATTTTCGTTTTTTGAGGCTGTACTTGTGGCCTTTTCACCAGGGGTATTTGAGTCTAGCATGGGCCTAGTCTTTCTGTGGGCTGTCTTGAACTTAAACATCATGGAGGGCATGGATGGAATGGGATTGTGCTGATTTTTCAGTGATTTTCGTTTTTTGGGGCTGTACTTGTGGCCTTTTCACCAGGGGTATTTGAGTCTAGCATGGGCCTAGTCTTTCTGTGGGCTGTCTTGAACTTAAACATCATGGAGGGCATGGATGGAATGGGATTGTGCTGATTTTGCAGTGTTTTTCGATTTTTGGGGGTGTTCATGGGGAGGGACAGGCCATGTGGCTGGGGGCCATTTTGAGTGCTGCTACAGGCCCTCCCCTGGCCATGTGCTGGGAGGCAAGTGGCCATTTTGAATGCAGGCATTGTTGTTAGGCCTGCAACCATTTTGCCTACTTTTCAACCTTTATGCCCAGGGGTAGTGAGTCTTGCATGGGCCTAGTCTTTCTGTGGGTTGTCTTGAATTTAAACATCATGGCGGGCATGGATGGATTGGGATTGTGCTGATTTTTCAGTGATTTTCGTTTTTTGGGGCTGTACTTGTGGCCTTCTCACCAGGGGTATTTGAGTCTAGCATGGGCCTAGTCTTTCTGTGGGCTGTCTTGAACTTAAACATCATGGAGGGCATGAATGTAATGGGATTGTGCTGATTTTTCATTGATTTTCGTTTTTTGGGGCTGTACTTGTGGCCTTTTCACCAGGGGTATTTGAGTCTAGCATGGGCCTAGTCTTTCTGTGGGCTGTCTTGAACTTAAACATCATGGAGGGCATGGATGGAATGGGAGTGTGCTGATTTTTCAGTGATTTTCGTTTTTTGGGGCTGTACTTGTGGCCTTTTCACCAGGGGTATTTGAGTCTAGCATGGGCCTAGTCTTTCTGTGGGCTGTCTTGAACTTAAACATCAAGGAGGGCATGGATGGAATGGGATTGTGCTGATTTTGCAGTGATTTTCGTTTTTTGGGGCTGTACTTGTGGCCTTTTCACCCGGGGTATTTGAGTCTAGCATGGGCCTAGTCTTTCTGTGGGCTGTCTTGAACTTAAACATCATGGAGGGCATGGATGGAATGGGATTGTGCTTATTTTGCAGTGTTTTTCGATTTTTGGGGGTGTTCATGGGGAGGGACAGGCCATGTGGCTGGGGGCCATTTTGAGTGCTGCTACAGGCCCTCCCCTGGCCATGTGCTGGGAGGCAAGTGGCCATTTTGAATGCAGGCATTGTTGTTAGGCCTGCAACCATTTTGCCTACTTTTCAACCTTTATGCCCAGGGGTAGTGAGTCTTGCATGGGCCTAGTCTTTCTGTGGGTTGTCTTGAATTTAAACATCATGGAGGGCATGGATGGAATGGGATTGTGCTGATTTTTCAGTGATTTTCGTTTTTTGGGGCTGTACTTGTGGCCTTTTCACCAGGGGTATTTGAGTCTAGCATGGGCCTAGTCTTTCTGTGGGGTGTCTTGAACTTAAACATCATGGAGGGCATGGATGGAATGGAATTGTGCTGATTTTGCAGTGTTTTTCGATTTTTGGGGGTGTTCATGGGGAGGGACAGGCCATGTGGCTGGGGGCCATTTTGAGTGCTGCTACAGGCACTCCCCTGGCCATGTGCTGGGAGGCAAGTGGCCATTTTGAATGCAGGCATTGTTGTTAGGCCTGCAACCATTTTGCCTACTTTTCAACCTTTATGCCCAGGGGTAGTGAGTCTTGCATGGGCCTAGTCTTTCTGTGGGTTGTCTTGAATTTAAACATCATGGAGGGCATGGATGGAATGGGATTGTGCTGATTTTTCAGTGATTTTTGTTTTTTGGGTCTGTACTTCTGGCCTTTTCACCAGGGGTATTTGAGTCTAGCATGGGCCTAGTCTTTCTGTGGGCTGTCTTGAACTTAAACATCATGGAGGGCATGGATGGAATGGGATTGGGTCTGATTTTGCAGTGTTTTTCGATTTTTGGGGGTGTTCATGGGGAGGGACAGGCCATGTGGCTGGGGGCCATTTTGAGTGCTGCTACATGCCCTCCCCTGGCCATGTGCTGGGAGGCAAGTGGCCATTTTGAATGCAGGCATTGTTGTTAGGCCTGCAACCATTTTGCCTACTTTTCAACCTTTATGCCCAGGGGTAGTGAGTCTTGCATGGGCCTAGTCTTTCTGTGGGTTGTCTTGAATTTAAACATCATGGAGGGCATGGATGGAATGGGATTGTGCTGATTTTTCAGTGATTTTCTGTTTTTGGGGCTGTACTTGTGGCCTTTTCACCAGGGGTATTGAGTCTTGCATGGGCCTAGTCTTTCTGTGGGGTGTCTTCAACTTAAACATCATGGAGGGCATAGATGGAATGGGATTGTGCTGATTTTTCTGGGTTTTTTCCCGATTTTTTTGGGGTGTATAACTGAACTGATGTTCCTCTGTCTTCCATTGTTTTTAGGTGCACAAGACTCAAGAGAACCACCAGTGCCAGGAAGAAGTCCTGCAGCGGTGTGTGTGTGCAGCATAACGTCACGCGACGTCACGTCTGGCCTCAGACAACTCTACAATTCGTGCAACTGCGGCCTGCTGTCTGACCTGCTCTGAAGAAGATGGCCCCAAAAAAAGGTCTCCGTAGCTCCTCTAGCAAGAAAGTTGCTAGTAAGGAGCAGAAGAAGCAAGTTACCAAGGAGGCTGGTGTGCCAACGCCACGTTTTTTGGGAGCAAAAAAAAAAGTACGCCTGCAGCAGCAGGATCTGCTGGGGACCAAGCTGGGAGCAGCACCCCCGCTCCATTGGGTTCAGTGCCTCCACCACCACGCCAACTTAAGTCAAAGCCCTTGAGTGCTTCAGAGGCAGTCAGTGTACTTCTCCAATCACCATCGACCAGTGATGTTGGCTCATCGCAAGAAAGTAGCAGCAATGTCCCTGAATCAACACAGGTTGTTGTAACTCATCTGACAAGTGTTGAACAACCACAGCCGCAACAACAACATGTGCAAGTACTACAAGCCCAAGTACATGTGGAAGGAGAGGCAGCGCAAGGAGATGCGCAAGTAGAGGTGCATGGAGGGTGACAACAAGTTCCCACAATAGTTGTCCCTCCCGAAGTAGGGGCACATCAGGAAATCGACAATCAAGCCGAGGTATCATTGGAAGCCACTCCTCCTGATGATTATTCATTGTCTTCCACATCCCTAGCAAGGAAAAGATCAAGGGGGGTGTCTACATCTTCTTCAAGCCCACCTCCTTCTGATGATCTGGATGAAACTTGGAAACCACCACGGCCGTCTGAGAGTGAGGCACACCATGATCTGACAAAGATACCTAAGCGTAAAAGGAAGGTCGTCGAAAAACTCATACCTATGGAGTGTGATGAGGCTCAACAAGAAGTGACGCATACTGCTGCTGATGAAGCCCTTCACGACGACGGTCCAGTCATCATAAAGGTCACTGCAGGCCCAGCGGGCATGCAGCAAAGAGACATTTTGACCCTATCCCGAGAAGCTGCTGAGCGTGATGATGATGTCGACGAGGAGGCAATGGAAATGGAAACACAACAATCATTACATTTGGAGTTAACTAGTACACCAACACCTACCGCTTCCATATTTCTTCCTCGCAAGAAGGGACCCACCTCGACCTCAATTCGTGGTGGTGAAAGTGCAAAAGGTACTGAAGTTTGGCAATCCACATCCTCCACTTCATCTGGCATTAGCAGCAGGACCACCACCACCAGTATCGCCGCCTCCTCCGGCCCCCAAAGACATTTCAAGTCTCCAGTTTGGGACTTCTTTAGTGTTTGCCCAAAAATGGAAAACGTAGCCATTTGTAGCATTTGTAAGCTTCGAGTTAGTCGTGGTAAGTTTGGTTCTAACTATGGTACCGGAGGCCAGAGAGGTCATCTTAGGAGGGCGCACCCTGTCGTATGGTTTCCGCATCCTAGAGGCGGTCAAGGAAGCCGGAATTGCACGTAATGAAAACGTTGATTTTTCATCTGATGATGACGAGGAGGAAGAAGACGATTCAAACACTTCACTTACACCCAGTACCCCTGTCAGCAGCACACCCCATGTGAGGCACACTAAGAGTGTGGGAGAGAGTGAGACATCAATGCGGAAAAGTTCATCAGCGAGCGTAACTGGGTCGAAGATATCATCATCATCCCGTAAATCCTTGGTCCAGGGCAACATTAAAAAGATGTTGTTTACAGAAGCGCAATATGAACGCAACCACCCACTGACGCGTCTGTATAACACTAAGCTGGCTAAAATGCTAGCTCTGGACCTTCTCCCTTTTTCTTTTGTAGAAGGGGTTGGTTTTCTAGAATTAGTGGCAGCGCTCTGCCCTAAATGGAAGGTTCCTAGCCGGTTCTATTTTGCCCGAGTTGCGGTTCCAGCACTACATGAAGATGATCTGAAGGTGATTGGGGCAGCTTTGCAGAAGAGTGCTGTTCACACTATACATATGACAACAGACATGTGGACCAGTGGCGCAGGCGCTGATTACATGTGCATCACTGCACACTGGGTCTCTTTTTCTGAGGCTAAAGCAAAGCTAAACACAGGTGTTGACACGGACATTGTTTTTAAAGCTGCTCGGAAACATGCAACACTAGCCATGTTTGGTTTGGAGAAACGTCACACAGCAGAAAACATTTTGGATGTCTTTAACACAAAGGTCCTTAACTGGCTGTCCCCACTAAAACGCCAGGTTGGTTATGTTTCAGAGTGCCGTGTTTGGTGCACTGTATAAACCTGGTTGTCCAAAAATTCTTGGGTAATAAAGGCAGTGCAGCGTACAGAGTATTGGACACCTGCCGAAAAATGTGCAACCATTTCAGCCATTCTTTTAAGGCCCAGAAGCAGCTGAGGAGCCTGCTATATCAACGTAAAATGCCAGTGAAAGCACTCATCCAGGAGGTGGTAACACGTTGGAACTCAACCTTCTACATGCTTGAGCGTCTGTATGAGCAGTATACGGTACTCGATCAATATTTCCTTACAGATGGTACAGAGGACCTGAGGATGGGTGCGGCGCAATGGAACATAGTTCAAAGCCTGACACGCATGCTTCGTCCTTTTGAGTTCTTCACGCGTGCAGTCAGCAAGGAGGACTGTAATTTGGGAAAAGCTATCCCATTGTTGTACATGCTGGAGGACCAACTGAAGAAGGTGTGTTCTGTGTTTGAAAAAGATGTAAAAAACCAAGACTCTTTTCTTCTGGCTGAGAAATTATTAGAGCTCCTACAAGGTGATGAACGTCTTAAAAAGATCCACTCAGAAGAGCATTACATTTGTGCTACTATTCTGGATCCACGCTACAAAAAGGCGCTGGCAGGCCAAGCATTCTTTCCTTTTGATGATGAACATGTTCCAAAGTACAAACATTGGCTAGCCTTGTCAGCCAAGAGGTTTGAAAGAGAACGGCTGAAAATTGAAGGAAATGGCAGTACATCAGCAGGCCATCCCCAGTCAAAACAATCCACTTCTGCACCTGTGGCTGTGGCACAAGTGACCTCTCAGCCGTTAAAGACACCGGCAACCGGATCATCTGCACCAGACACAACAGAAACATTGGAGGCTGAAGAGGATTGGCTAGCTCTGCGTGGGTTTGGTTCTCAAAAGGTCAGAGGCACAGCAAGAGCTAAGCAAAGTGGAGGAACCTTGGATGAGGACCTTGAGTCGATGGTGAAGGACTATCTGAATGACTCAACAGAGGTCTATGTTAATTCTGACCCATTGGCGTATTAGCATGGGAAAAAAGAATTGTGGCCACAGCTCACCAACCTGGCTTTAAACTACTTGTCTTGCCCACTCGCAAGCGTGTCTTCTGAACGGGTTTTCAGTGCTGCTGGTGGCATTGTAACTCCCAAACGGAGCCGCCTCTCGCCCAAAAATGTGGAGAGGTTAACAATGATCAAGATGAATCAGCACCTTATACCACCAGATTTCAGAGTACGAGAAAGCGCGCCGGATGAAGACGAGGTGGCCAGCAACATAGATGAGGGAATTTCTACTCTGTCAGGTGACACTGAGCTCACCCTGCCTGAATTCGCAGAGTATGATGACGAAGCCTTATTCTCATTCCTGGACCGTGATACCGAGCCCTGAAAATGAGACAACGAATCAATAACTTTCTTTTTCGTCCTTATTCACTTTTATTCCTGTGTGTCTGTCTTTCTTTGTTGTGCACAGTTAATATATTTCAAACTTTAATCAGATAATCACAAAAACAAGCCCATCAGCAGAACTGTCTTCACTGGTTTGCTAATTGATTTGAAGTTGCCGCAGTCTGCATTCCTCAGGTTCACAAGTTCAGAAGAACATGCTCCTCTATCCTCCTCCTCCAGACTCCTATTTCCATCAAACCAGAGGGCTGGTTTACGCCCAATGAAGAAAGACTCAGCACTTGTGGGGGTGTTGTTCTACCTCTTTGCAGGTGAGTTGACGGCTCTGGGACCATTGTTGGGAAGCTCTAATATCGGATAAAAGTGGTTTGGACCAAATCCGAGGCGCAAATTTTTTAGTGTTTTTGCTGACTTGCTTGCCTTTGAGGTGCTCTTAGGGGGTGTCCCGTCTGTTTGTGGGTGAGTTTCGAGGTCTGGGAGCACTGCTGGGACACTCTAATCTTGATTGCATTTACTTTTCAGGAAATCCGTGGTGGCAACCCCGACTTATGGCCTAGCTACGCAGCGCGTTTGGACCGAAGGCCGAGAAATATTGCAAGTATGAGATTTTGCTTTTGGCCTGTTTGGGGGTGTTATGCTTTTTGGCGGGTGGGTTGGCGGGTCTTGGGGCATTCCTGGGAAGGTCTAATACCGGGTAGAAGTGGTTGGGACAAAATCCAGGCCGATTTTTTTTTGGCTATTTCTGACATTTTGCTCAATGTAGCGTTTTCGGGGGCCTGTTTGGGGGGCTTCCTGGTGTTTGTGGGTGAGTTTCGGGGTCTGGGAGCACTGCTGGGACACTCTAATCTTGATTGCATTTGCTTTTCAGGAAATCCGTGGTGGCAACCCCGACTTATGGCCTAGCTACGCAGCGCGTTTGGACCGAAGGCCGAGAAATATTGCAAGTATGAGATTTTGCTTTTGGCCTGTTTGGGGGTGTTATGCTTCTTGGCGGGTGGGTTGGCGGGTCTTGGGGCATTCCTGGGAAGGTCTAATACCTGGTAGAAGTGGTTGGGACAAAATCCAGGCCGATTTTTTTTTGGCTATTTCTGACATTTTGCTCAATGTAGCGTTTTCGGGGGCCTGTTTGGGGGGCTTCCTGGTGTTTGTGGGTGAGTTTCGGGGTCTGGGAGCACTGCTGGGACACTCTAATCTTGATTACATTTGCTTTTCAGGAAATACGTGGGGGCAACCCCGACTTATGGCCTAGCTACGCAGCGCGTTTGGACCGAAGGCCGAGAAATATTGCAAGTATGAGATTTTGCTTTTAGCCTGTTTGGGGGTGTTATGCTTCTTGGCGGGTGGGTTGGCGGGTCTTGGGGCATTCCTGGGAAGGTCTAATACCGGGTAGAAGTGGTTGGGACAAAATCCAGGCCGATTTTTTTCTGGCTATTTCTGACATTTTGCTCAATGTAGCATTTTCGGGGGCCTGTTTGGGGGGCTTCCTGGTGTTTGTGGGTGGATTTCGGGGTCTGGGCGCACTGCTGGCTATATATACTTTACTTTGCAAGAGGTTTGAAGCAAATCCAAGGTGGCAGAGGGGAGTTAGGGCCTAGCTGCAGAGCGCGCGCTGAGTGATTTGGGAAATTTGGGAAAAAACATTTTTGTACTTTTGCTCTTTGGCTGTTTGGGGGTCTTCTACTCGTTTTCTCCTGGGTTGACGGCTCTGGGGCCATTGCTGGGAAGCTCTAATACCGGATAAAAGTGGTTTGGACCAAATCCCAGGCGGAAAGTTTTTTGTGTTTTTGATGACTTGCTTGCCTTTGAGGTGCTTTTAGGGGGGGTTCCGTCTGTTTGTGGGTGAGTTTCGTGGTCTGGGAGCACTGCTGGGACACTCTAATCTTGATTGCATTTGCTTTTCAGGAAATCCGTGGTGGCAACCCCGACTTATGGCCTAGCTACGCAGCGCGTTTGGACCGAAGGCCGAGAAATATTGCAAGGATGAGATTTTGCTTTTGGCCTGTTTGGGGGTGTTATGCTTTTTGGGGGGTGGGTTGGCGGGTCTTGGGGCATTCCTGGGAAGGTCTAATACCGGGTAGAAGTGGTTGGGACAAAATCCAGGCCGATTTTTTGGGGGCTATTTCTGACATTTTGCTCAATGTAGCGTTTTCGGGGGCCTGTTTGGGGGGCTTCCTGGTGTTTGTGGGTGAGTTTCGGGGTCTGGGAGCACTGCTGGGACACTCTAATCTTGATTACATTTGCTTTTCAGGAAATACGTGGGGGCAACCCCGACTTATGGCCTAGCTACGCAGCGCGTTTGGACCGAAGGCCGAGAAATATTGCAAGTATGAGATTTTGCTTTTAGCCTGTTTGGGGGTGTTATGCTTCTTGGCGGGTGGGTTGGCGGGTCTTGGGGCATTCCTGGGAAGGTCTAATACCGGGTAGAAGTGGTTGGGACAAAATCCAGGCCGATTTTTTTCTGGCTATTTCTGACATTTTGCTCAATGTAGCATTTTCGGGGGCCTGTTTGGGGGGCTTCCTGGTGTTTGTGGGTGGATTTCGGGGTCTGGGCGCACTGCTGGCTATATATACTTTACTTTGCAAGAGGTTTGAAGCAAATCCATGGTGGCAGAGGGGAGTTAGGGCCTAGCTGCAGAGCGCGCGCTGAGTGATTTGGGAAATTTGGGAAAAACCATTTTTGTACTTTTGCTCTTTGGCTGTTTGGGGGTCTTCTACTCGTTTTCTCCTGGGTTGACGGCTCTGGGGCCATTGCTGGGAAGCTCTAATCCCGGATAAAAGTGGTTTGGACCAAATCCCAGGCGGAAATTTTTTTGTGTTTTTGATGACTTGCTTGCCTTTGAGGTGCTTTTAGGGGGGGTTCCGTCTGTTTGTGGGTGAGTTTCGTGGTCTGGGAGCACTGCTGGGACACTCTAATCTTGATTGCATTTGCTTTTCAGGAAATCCGTGGTGGCAACCCCGACTTATGGCCTAGCTACGCAGCGCGTTTGGACCGAAGGCCGAGAAATATTGCAAGGATGAGATTTTGCTTTTGGCCTGTTTGGGGGTGTTATGCTTTTTGGGGGGTGGGTTGGCGGGTCTTGGGGCATTCCTGGGAAGGTCTAATACCGGGTAGAAGTGGTTGGGACAAAATCCAGGCCGATTTTTTTGGGGCTATTTCTGACATTTTGCTCAATGTAGCGTTTTCGGGGGCCTGTTTGGGGGGCTTCCTGGTGTTTGTGGGTGAGTTTCGGGGTCTGGGAGCACTGCTGGGACACTCTAATCTTGATTGCATTTGCTTTTCAGGAAATACGTGGTGGCAACCCCGACTTATGGCCTAGCTACGCAGCGCGTTTGGACCGAAGGCCGAGAAATATTGCAAGTATGAGATTTTGCTTTTGGCCTGTTTGGGGGTGTTATGCTTCTTGGCGGGTGGGTTGGCGGGTCTCGGGGCATTCCTGGGAAGGTCTAATACCGGGTAGAAGTGGTTGGGACAAAATCCTCGCGGAAAAGCCTTTTGGCACTTTTTGTAACTTAGGGTTCGTTAGGGTTAGCCCTAGCAGCAGGATTGCATGTGTTTCGGGGTGTTCTAGATTTTTGCAACTGAGTTCTGGGGTCTTAGAGCACTCGTGAGAATGTGTAATTTTGGTTGCAAGTCATTTGAAGAAAATCCATGGTGGGAAAGGGGGGATTTGGCATAGTTAAAGAAAGCCTTTGCCACTATTCTTAACTTAGGGTTCATTAGGGTTAGCAGTATTTCTATTGCATGTGTTTGGGTGGGGGGATTTTCGAGTCTTGGAGCGATGCTGGCTATGGATACTTTTGCTTGGTTGCTTGCAAGTGGTTTGAATGCAATCCACGGTGGGTAAGGGGGTACTTGGGCCTACTTTTACTTTCAAAGTACGTTTTGTCACCAGTTTTCTGCTAGGCCTCGTTTTTTGAGATTTGATTGGGGGTCTTCTACATTTTTGCGACTGGCTTTAGTAAGGGTCTGGGACCGTGGGAGCACTGCTGGGAAGATCTAATTTTGTTCTAAAACACAGTTTACAGTACACCTAGCTTGAGGGGAAAGATCCGCTACATTAATTTGCCCCTACTTATTTATCCTTCAAAAGGTGACTCAGACAGAGTACGCACTTTCAAAAATATTGCACTCTCTACTAGGAAAATCAAAGTGTGACTTTTTGCACTCCACAGCCTACATACCTTATATTTATTTATCAGTGGTGTTGTAATATTATATCACTTCCTGTTTTTCGTTGAATAATTACAGGCCGGGTTTCAGTCTCTGCAATGGGGAAAAAAGGATGGAGTCAGGCTTCACATTAGCGAGACACAATTCAGCATCAGGCAGGCAGTGGACAGGGTGTCTTCTGGTCACCAACATTGATGGACGAAGCGTCAGCTGCAATGGAGGAGTGCCGCTAATGAGAGGAATTTTTTTCTGAATGCAACTTACTTACCAAATTCAACAGGACAACTACAACAACATACAGATACAGTATCCTTAGTGTTTTTCTCTGACTGTGACTGCATTTCTTGGATCTCTCTCTGCTTCTAAATTGATCCCTTCCTTAACACATCACTTAGTCCACTCCACTATCACATCTGCACCACACATAGTCATTTGTAAGTGCTCCTACGTAATTCGCAAGTCGCAGCACGCCCCAGCCCGTAGAGGACTGGGATGGCCCCAATGATGAAGCATGTCACCAAGGGGCAACCCTGGTGAGTGAGGGGACACCTAGAAAAAGAGCAATTTCTCCTTTTCTATCTACTATACCTTCCAGACCAACCCCATTGAGTGTTGTGAATGGATTTATAGTGACCAGCAAGGCTCTCAGGTATCTGGCTACAGAGACCTTATGTTGAATATAGTTATCAATATTTCCACACACGCCCTGTACTGTCGCATTCTTTCTTCCACAGTTGTCGAAAGTACTACTTACTTTTCACTGACATGCATGCAGTAGTGCATGCACTTTCAAAGATTGATGGATAGGTTTGTACCCAAAGATTTGTTTATGTTCAATTGTTTGTCCATGCTGTGCTTTTTTTACAGGGTGTCTTCTGGTGACCAACATCGATGGACGAAGAGTCGGCTGCAATGGAGAAGTGCCGCTAATAAGAGGATTTTTTTTCTGCAGGCAGCTTACTTACCACTTTCAACAGGACAACTACAACAACATACAGATACAGTATCCCTTGCCTTTTTCTCTGACTGTGACTGCATTTCTTGGATCTCTCTCTGCTTCTAAATTGATCCCTTAACACATCACTTAGTCCACTCCACTATCACATCTGCACCACACATAGTCATTTGTAAGTGCTCCTATGTAATTCGCAAGTCACAGCACGCCCCAGCCTGTAGAGGACTGGGATGGCCCCAATGATGAAGCATGTCACCAAGGGGCAACCCTGGTGAGTGAGGGGACACCTAGAAAAAGAGCAATTTCTCCTTTTCTATCTACTATACCTTCCAGACCAACCCCATTGAGACAGAGACCTTATGTTGAATATAGTTATCAATATTTCCACACACGCCCTGTACTGTCGCATTCTTTCTTCCACAGTTGTCGAAAGTACTACTTACTTTTCACTGACATGCATGCAGTAGTGCATGCACTTTCAAAGATTGATGGATAGGTTTGTACCCAAAGATTTGTTTATGTTTACAATTGTTTGTCCATGCTGTGCTATTTTTTCTTGTCTCCCAAAACCTTTCCCAAAAACCCCCGTACCCATCCATTTTTCAAACCCTAACCCTCTCCCCCCGGGCTGTGTGGTTTTGATTGTGACTAAATTACAGCAATAAATCCACACACTTGCTGGGGATGATAAGGTGATAGCAACAGGCTGGTGAAGAAATCAGAGGATATATTCTTACTCTGCTTGACAAAGACCCATGGCTAATGTCAAAGAACTTCAATCGAATTAGTAGTTATACTTTACCATTTGTTAGGCTACAATGTGGCACTGTTCTAGTGTACTTCTGTCACCTGCTATATTCTCTATTGTACCGTTGAATTGCTCAGGAGGACAAACCAGATTTAATTTTCTTTTTTTTCATAGGCATGCAACTGCCACTGTGTCACACCACAAATAGTACCACCGCTATGAGGAAATGTTATCCGACCAAGATTGCCAACCTTATTCGCTGTTTCCCGTGGAGCCTGCCCTGGGTCTAGCCCTACTTTCAAACACAAATTACAGGTAAGATAAGCGTTTGGTGGTTTGGAGGTATTATGGAGTATTAGGAGGAGAGACGAGAGACTGACGGTAGTACTACTAAAGTCCTAGGACTCTTGGATTCACTTCACTTACTCTGTGAGAGGCACTTAGTGTTGAAAACATTTGGGCATTTACACTTAAAGGAAGAAAATGGAACTAAACTTTCAGGAAAACAAAGTCACTGTTAAACCCCCACCCACCAGGCAAGCAGTAAAAAACAGGTATGCTCAGATAAAGTTTGAAAAAGTATATTTATATCCCTAACAAAATAATCTCCCGCAAGACCCTCCCTAACCCCAACGATTGTCCTTCAAAAGTCCCCAAAAACCCAACTCCCAATTCCCACCCCCCAAAAGTCTCTAAAAAAGGGGCAAGGGACACTATGGGTGGATGCTGTCTACTTTTTGGGCCAGGGCATCATGCTCCTGCCGGAGCAAGGTGTGCTCTACGCGGAGCCCCTCCAACACGTTTGAAAAGTGGTGGAGCTCCTGCTGAAGGCGGGACACCATCAGGGTACTGCGGCGCAGGCGTGCCTTCACTGCCTTGCAGGTGCAACGGCTGTGAAAGGAAGCTGTTGTCCTTGCTACTCGGCGGTGGCGTTTGGCTTTGGCAGCCCGGCTCAGTCTGGGTGGACCACTGTGCTGGGCGGCAGCCCGTGGGGGCACGGAGGCTGATGCAGACGACGTTGTTGTTGTGGTCGACTGCACACTTTCTTCGTCCTCCAGGGCCACCAGCCGCCGATATTCGGCCACAGTGGCATCGATCCTCCGTTGCCGGGCCGCTCTAGCCAGCTCCTTCCTCCTTGTTCGTTTGGAAGGAGCATCTATATGAAGAAAGAAAGACGTAGTCTGTAACCAATGCTCTTTAAGATTAACTCAATCATTCAGCAGAAATTTGTGTTGCAGTACAACTAGCAACTTGCAAGCGCATTACATAACTATTGAGGCCAGTATCTATCTAACCTCACACTTCTTCATCCTTGCTCTAACATTAGTGGGAGTTTAAGGAACAAATTCTACGAGCACTATGGACTTCCATTGGAGTCGACTATGAAAGTACACCAGTCTTATTCTTCTTCTTGTCTCTTATTTAGGAAAATTGGTACGTTATCTTCTGCAAGCCGGCATAATGCCAGCGCAGTAAACTTGCACCCGAGAAAAAGAGACGCACGCCATGATGAGTGACCTAGACTTGCGTTGCGTTACTGTACCCGTCCAGTACATGCAGGCGGTGAAGCTCTTACTTTTCTATTACGGGTGGCACTGAGAATACTCTGTTACAACTCAAGGGCTACTGCTTAATTAATTTAACTTTCACCCTACAGTGCAAATGAGTACTAGAAATGGAAAATTGAAGAAGATAAATAATCTGATTATCTATCACTTCACATGGGATGTTTTTGCTTATATATGGGATGACTTTAGGTTCTATGCTTTTTATTGAGTGACCAGTGATACATCCACACATGAATGACTGAGTACTACTAAACTTATTAAGAGAGGTAGGGAGTGGCCACCGTAATAACCGGATCTATGCTGTGCTTGCAATACAAACTACTGCTACTATTGATGGTAGTATTTGGACAAAATTAAAACTTCTTTTCCTTGCCTTTCCTACACTGGAACGGACGTGCGGGTGCAGTGTTACATGCTCTTCAAAGTTACACTTAGTTCATCCACTGACCGTCTACTCTCTCTAGATCATGGGTACTCACAAACTTTCTCTCAGGGGCTAAATTTACAGTGTAGTTTGTGGCCGAGGGCTGCACTGGTGGGGGCGGAGTCAGAGGGGGCGGGGCTAAAGCAAAACGAAAACTTGTGACCATGAGGTTGCACAGAGGTCCCTGCAGCAGATGCCTTCATCCACTGAGCCACCAGACCCAGCATTTACATACATCTCTCTCACTCATGCTCTCCCTCTCCATCTCTCTCTCCCTCCTGCCCTCCCTCTCCCTCCCCCTCTGTCATCTCACTGTGTGTGTGTCTGTCTGTGTCAGCCTTCAGCCCGGGCTGAGACAGCTTCCTCAACGCGCACACACAGACAGCCACACCAAAGTACTTAACAGGTCTTTAAAAGACCATTAACATATTATTGAGGCTTTGTTTGTTGTAGCGCCCCTGCATCTCCACCCTGACAATCACTGCTTGCCCGGCCCCACAGAGCAGAGGCTTTGTTCTATTTCACCTCTTTGTGGCCCTGCATCTCCACTCTGCTCTGTGGGGGCCGGGGGAGCAGTGATTGTCTGCAAGGTCTGCACACCGCCAAGGAAGGCTTGCCGGGCCGCCACCGGCCCGCGGGCCGTACTATGAGTACCCCTGCTCTAGATACACATATGCTAAGAGTCAGATAGTAGCATGATCCAGGTATATGGACACATACAGTTTCTGTGGCACCCACCCAGGCTGTTGTCCTTCCACCAATCATTGCTTCTTCATTCACCCAGCCATGCATCTCATATTCTTTCCTTCCCAGCCACGTCTTCAATCTCAATAAGTAAGGAATATATAAGAGCTTACCTCTGCCCGCCACCACCAACGTCTGAACTCTCACAGCCGGCACTGGAACCGCCGCATCCTCCCCTGAGGAATTGCCCTCCGCCTCCGTGTCGAGCACCACCACCTCCGCGTTGGCCCCGCCACCAGATGTTCCACCTACAAAGTACATTTAAGAATATTAGAATAAACCACTCACTAGTATTTGGTCTAGGAATGAAGACATGTGAAAACAATGTAATGCAGCACTTTTTGGCACAACTGATGAAGGCTGGCTTTTTAACACGCACCATTTTTTTCCACACAGACAGAAGATGGACTTCTAACAACAAGATCAAGTTGAAACAAGGTGAGAGCTCGGCTCGACCACAAGAAATGTCTTCAATTAATCGTCAGCACTAACCACTTTTACATTCTCAGTTAAACGTTTCGTTTTTTTATTATGACTTCATTTTAATAAATGTGTTTACTTTTAATAAAGCTTTTAAACTTAGAGAGACTCTGTGTTTTTTGGTCCAGAGTGACTAGAGTGACTGAGCGAAAGGTTTTGCAATTTTTGCAAGCATGAGTCCGTGCCTCTGACACTTCTTGACTCTGACTCCGTACTCTTCAGCTACGTTGGATAATAATCATCATTGGGGATCAATGATCGATGAATTCGGGAGGTAAATGACTGTGCCACATTATGTAGTCAGTCAGTAAGGACATTGGGGGTTCAAAGTCTGTTATCACAGAGGTATGTGGAAACTCTAACAGCGCCTATTATAATTGATAAGCAATGCACTATTTATTGTCCATAGTTCTGTTTCTGCAGAAGAATTGTCCGTGCCACTGTAGTGGTATGGATTGTTCTCCTATCCAAACCAAAAGGTAGTATCTTATTCTTTCTTGGTGGTCATTCACATTTTATAGTTGGGAATTTTCAAAGCAGATAGAACACTTCAAAAGACATTATGGACAATCCCAGAGGACTGCACTAAGTTGATAGAGCTATTGCTGACTAGAATGGGAGTTTCGCCAACCGTGCAATCTTAGTTAGCTACACAGACAGACTAAGAAGAAGAATCTAGTAATACCACAGGGAGTCATAGTAGAGGCAGGATAAGAATTTAGATACAGTCTACAAGAAGATCAAAGATGATTTTGAAAAAATCAAATGAGGAACGCTAGGAAAAATAGGTACTAGTCTAAAATGAAAACTGACTGGGGCCAGCAAAGGAGCCCTCGCCTGCCCGATCCTGGCCCTGTTTAAAAGCATCCGCCGCCTGCTGCTCCTGTGTCCTCCCCTCGCCCCTGGAGGGAGCTGACGTACAACATGAAAGAAAGAACAGAAAACATGGATGATTGTTGCTTGTCAATGTCAACCAAATCAAACATTTCAAAAGAACAATAACAAAATATTTCCGCGAAATTATATTGATTAGGGTTAGTTTTCATTTATTTGCGGACCTGTGACTTCGAAAGTCACATAACTCACTAAACAAAGTACTGAAAGGTTCACCTAGGACTGGCAGGCAGCAGTCCGCAGGCAAGACGCAAAGTGACAGACAAACTCCATTGTGATTTCAGTCAGATCAGTGACAACACTAACAGTTGCCTGCTACATTACCAGTCATTTAAATAGTCAAACTATCAATCCACCGCCACTATTTTTCTTATTGTCAGGGGTACAAAGGAAGGGGCAGATTTAAGCCCCTTGCGGCTCTTTTGCTCTGTTCTTGCGTGACTTTTGTGACTCAGCAGCTAAACAAACAAGCATTTGCAATGCAATAGGTCTCGCATTAGGAAAGTTTGAGCTATTGGTATTGTAAATGACAAATTTTGTATTTATGTGTTTGGTTTTGAAAATAGCTAAATAATAGCTTTGTCATTTACAATGCCAATATTTTTAACTTTAGCAAATGTGACACCTATAGCATTTGTAATGCAATATGTGCTGTATTTACGTGACTTAGATGTATTGATATTACATATAATAATGGCTTTTATTTTTTTTAATAATTAATACTTAAATAACAGTTATTGTAATTTATAATGGTAATAGCTTAAACGTTTGTAAATACCTTTTGTGAAGATTATGTTCAGCGTATTTGATTGTGACGAAAATCCAAGAACAGAAGTGAAATATTAACATCTTTTTTTGACATTTGTAATAAAGCTTGAAACATTGAGAGAAGTTGTTTTTGAATGGTTGCACAGATTGATGCTGTGGTGGCGCTGAGTGATGTTGTGGTGGCGACGAGTGATGCTGTGGCGTTCATTGATGCTGTGGTAGCGCATAGGGATGTAGTGGTGGTTCTGAGTGATGCTGTGGTGATGCGATAGATAGAGGGAGGGCGATCGATAGAGGGAGGGCGATCGATAGAGGGAGGGAGGGCGGGCGATAGAGTGAGTGAGGGCGGGCGATAGAGTGAGTGAGGGCGGGCGATAGAGTGAGTGAGTGAGGGCAGGCGATAGAGTGAGGGCGATCAATAGATAGAGTGAGGGCGATCAATAGATAGAGTGAGGGCGATCAATAGATAGAGCAGGGCGATCAATGGATAGAGTGAGGGCGATAAATGGATAGAGTGAGTGCTATAGATAAACAGATAGAGTGAGGGCGATAGGTAGATAGAGTGAGGGCGATAGATAGCTAGAGTGAGGGCGATAGATAGATAGAGTGAGGGCGATAGATAGCTAGAGTGAGGGCGATAGATAGCTAGAGTGAGGGCGATAGATAGCTAGAGTGAGGGCGATAGATAGCTAGAGTGAGGGCGATAGACAGATAGACAGACAGACAGACAGACAGAGTGATGGCGATAGAGTGAGGGCGATAGAGTGAGGGCGATAGACAGACAGATAGAGTGAGGGCGATAGATAGAGCGAGGGCGATAGACAGATAGACAGACAGACAGAGTGATGGCGATCGATAGACAGATAGAGTGAGGGCGATAGACAGATAGAGTGAGGGCGATCGATAGATAGAGTGAGGGCGATCGATAGATAGAGTGAGGGCGATCGATAGATAGAGTGAGGGCGATATATAGAGTGAGGGCGATAGACAGATAGAGTGATGGCGATAGAGTGAGGGCGGTCGATAGACAGATAGAGTGAGGGCGATAGACAGATAGAGTGAGGGCGATAGACAGATTGAGGGCGATAGACAGAGTGAGGGCGATAGACAGAGTGAGGGCGATAGACAGAGTGAGGGCGATAGACAGAGTGAGGGCGATAGACAGAGTGAGGGCGATAGACAGAGCGAGGGCGAAAGACAGAGCGAGGGCGAAAGACATAGTGAGGGCGATAGACAGAGTGAGGGCGATAGATAGAGTGAGTAAGATAGAGAGAGTGAGGGAGATTGATAGAGTGAGGGAGATTGATAGATAGAGTGAGGGAGATAGATAGAGTGAGGGAGATAGATAGAGTGAGGGCGATAGATCAATAGAGTGAGGGCGATAGATCAATAGAGTGAGGGCGATAGATCAATAGAGTGAGGGCGATAGATCAATAGAGTGAGGGCGATAGATCAATAGAGTGAGGGCGATAGATCAATAGAGTGAGGGCGATAGATAAATAGAGTGAGGGCGATAGATAAATAGAGTGAGGGCGATAGATAAATAGAGTGAGGGCGATAGATAAATAGAGTGAGGGCGATAGATAGATGGAGGTGTAGAGTGAGAGGTAGAGAGAGGGGTGTAGAGAGAGGGGTGTAGAGAGAGGGGTGTAGAGAGAGGGATGTAGAGAGTGAGGGGTGTTGAGAGTGAGGGGTGTAGAGAGTGAGGGGTGTAGAGAGTGAGGGGTGTAGAGAGTGAGGGGTGTAGAGAGGGAGAGGGGTGTAGAGAGGGAGAGGGTGTAGAGAGAGGGGTGTAGAGAGACGTGTATAGAGAGAGAGGTTAGAGAGAGGGGTGTAGAGAGAGAGGGGTGTAGAGAGAGAAGGGTGTAGAGAGAGGGGTGTAGAGAGAGAGGGGTGTAGAGAGAGAGGGGTGTAGAGAGAGAGGGGTGTAGAGAGAGGGGGTGTAGAGAGAGAGGAGGGTGTAGAGAGGGGGGTGTAGAGAGTGAGGGGTGTAGAGAGGGAGAGGGGTGTAGAGAGGGAGAGGGGTGTAGAGAGAGGGGTGTAGAGAGACGTGTATAGAGAGAGAGGTTAGAGAGAGGGGTGTAGAGAGAGAGGGGTGTAGAGAGAGAGGGGTGTAGAGAGAGGGGTGTAGAGAGAGGGGTGTAGAGAAAGGAGTGTAGGTAGAGAGAGGGGTGTAGAGAGAGAGGGGTGTAGAGAGAGAGGGGTGTAGAGAGAGAGGGGTGTAGAGAGAGAGGGGTGTAGAGAGAGAGGGGTGTAGAGAGAGAGGGGTGTAGAGAGAGAGAGGGGTGTAGAGAGAGAGAGGGGTGTAGAGAGAGAGAGGGGTGTAGAGAGAGAGGGGTGTAGAGAGAGAAGGGTGTAGAGAGAGAGGGTGTAGAGAGAGAGGGTGTAGAGAGAGGGGGTGTAGAGAGAGGGGGTGTATAGAGAGGGGTTTGTAGAGAGGGGGGTTGTGTAGAGAGGGGGGTGTAGAGAGAGGGGGGTGTAGAGAGAGGGTGTGTAGAGAGAGGGTGTGTAGAGAGAGGGGGTGTAGAGAGAGGGGGTGTAGAGAGAGGGGGTGTAGAGAGAGGGGGTTTAGAGAGAGGGGTGTAGAGAGAGAGGGGTGTAGAGAGAGAGGGGTGTAGAGAGAGAGGGGTGTAGAGAGAGAGGGGTGTAGAGAGAGGGGTGTAGAGAGAGAGGGGTGTAGAGAGAGAGGGGTGTAGAGAGAGAGGGGTGTAGAGAGAGAGGGGTGTAGAGAGAGAGGGGTGTAGAGAGAGAGGGGTGTAGAGAGAGGGGTGTAGAGAGAGAGGGGTGTAGAGAGGGGTGTAGCGAGAGAGGGGTGTAGAGAGAGAGAGGTGTAGAGAGAGAGGTGTAGAAAGAGAGGGCTATATAGAGAGAGAGGGTTGTAGAGAGGGGGTTGTAGAGACACAGGGGTGTAGAGAGATCGGTGTAAAGAGAGTTAAGGAGGTCTTTTAGCTAAGATGACTTATTCATTGCACTTCCTTAATTAACTATGCTGAGCATCAAGTCACAAGAGCTTTTACCGAACTTTTAAAATAAAGTGTTATGGGAAAGAGAAAACACAGTAGCTCCAGTCTACGCCACCAACTAATCATTTCAAATGCATCAGCTGACATGAAAAGACAGAAAATGCTAGCTTTGAAACCTATGCATACATAGATTTTATAGCACAAGCACTGGTGCTGTCAAAGCGCAGGGTAGGAGGAAAAGAGTCTCTTTGGCCGTCCTAAGCATTAGTGCTTTCAGTGGGATGAAAAGTTCAGAAGCCCACAGAGAGGAGGGTGGCGTTAGCCGTTTATAGCGCAGGCCGAAATGCAATGAGGTATCATGATCTGCGCACAAGCTGTAGATACTGACTGTTCTCACTTTAAATTAAAAATAAAAGGCTGGTAAAATGTCATTAGGCAAAGGTCAACTACGGGATACATAATAGAATATTACCAATGGTGCATTAAAAAATAAGTTTTGCCTCATTGCCTATTAATGATATATTTTAATATTATATAAACTGACGCAGCTTGTGCTTTGCCCAGGAGTGAATATCATTTGCTAAATTCCTGTTACACAAGCTGATAAACAAGACCCAAACGCACATAGTCATACATATAAAGCCATATGTGTATAAAACATACATAAGAAGACATACATAAAGACACTAAACAGTCTCCTTGATCTGCGTTTGTAGCGAGTTCCCAGGGCATAGATAAAAGACTACCTGTGGTCACGTGGGGGGAACTTTCCCAGTACGAAGGTAAAGGGAAAAGAAAAGTGATTCCGTTGATAAGGACCCCTTGCGGTCTGGGGAGATCCTTCCCTGATGAAATGACACTTGGGTGCATGGCAATGGTATGCAACATGGCAAACAAAGTAAATGGTGTCTGTACATACCAATGGATGGTGTGTGATCGGTGTGGAGAGATGGTCCTTAGATCCTCATATGTTATCTCAAGAGCGAAAAACGAGCTAGATCAGGTGTGCTCGTAGTGTTAGTTGCCAAACAATATTTGTCGGGGGCACGCTAAATTGGTGCGATAGCGAATGCTTCCCTGATAAGGGCCAGCAAATCGTGGTTCTGAGGAAAAAAAAGGGAGTAAGAATGAACAAACAGTGAAAGGGAAACAGCGATGAGAAGGGAGGTCAAGGTGCAAAAGAAGAAGGGGGGTGGAGGGGGGAGTGGATTGAGGAGCTGGGTGGACAAAGGATCGCGAAGGAAAAAAAGCAAGCATGTAATGTAAGGTGACCAAGCATGCACACGTAGTCATCAGCGCAAGGAATGAAAGCGGGCCAAGGCCGAGAGTCCACTGGGTGCACGCGTCCTACCCAGAAATGACTGGGGGATAGGTGGGGAATGGCATGGTAACCTGAAAAAAAGGTGGGTGTGAGCCATGTGAAGGGGTCTGCAGTGAGCGCGAGACCCGAAAAGGCAGACGTGGGAAAGGAGAGGCTGCGGGTAAGGGTGTGCACCAAAGTGAAATGTGCACAAATGGGGCCATGCGGTGGGCGACCAAAGCAGAAGCTGCTGGCAGGATGGTGGGGCCGGAATAAGCTGTGCACATGTCGGGCCATGCGTCGAGTAACTAAAAGAGATGCGGCTGACGGGATAGTAGGGTTGAGAGCAAAAGCGCCGAAGGGGCGCCTGTGTATATGCTGCTATCCAATTATTCACCAACATTCCTTTGCGAGTGCCCACCTCGCATATATAATTATATTTTAATTCGAGGGTGCTTACCCCTCTTGCCCCCGAAAGAAATCACCGCCGCAGCCCTGCTCCGTGAAAACCGGAAGTCAGGCACTTTTGGCCGAGACGGGGGCGGGGCCTGCAATCCGGCAGGAAGTCCCGCACGCCGACACCGAGGAAGAAGTGAAGCCGGCCGACTGATGGCCTCTCCGCAGCCCGGGGCTCCCATGAGTTGAGGAGAGTCCCGGGGCTGCCAACAGCCAGAGTGTTGCAGGGCTCCCAGGTGCTGGAGGGAGCCCCGGAAGTGAAGTCCTGTCCCCTGGTGCCGCGAGGAGACTGCCGCAGAGAGGAGCCCGATGCCCAGCAACAGCCCGGTGAGTGCCCGACCAGCCCGAAAGAGCCCGGTGAGTGGGAGGGGAGGGGGATGTACGCGCGTGTGTCTGTGTGTGTTTGAATGTG
The DNA here is from genome assembly GCF_964263255.1 of Lissotriton vulgaris. Classification (NCBI taxonomy): domain Eukaryota; kingdom Metazoa; phylum Chordata; class Amphibia; order Caudata; family Salamandridae; genus Lissotriton; species Lissotriton vulgaris. The sequence goes on along the minus strand of NC_141687.1, from coordinate 1,841,002,540 downwards.
TCTGTGTGTGTGCGCGTGGGTCTGCGTGTGTGTATGCAGTGTGTGTGTGTGCCTGTGTATGGCTGTGTATGTGCGCATGCGTGAGTGTATGCCTGAGGGGGGAGGGGGGTGAGTGTGTGCGTGTGGGAATGTGTGAGCGCATGCGTGACTGTGTGTGATTGAGTCTGTGTATGCGCATGCGTGTGTGTGGTGCCGTGCGCGCCCTCGCGGAGGAATCTGAGACGGCGACGATCGTGCGTGAGCTCCGTCTCAGATTCCTTCTAAAACGCCAACAAAAGATGTCTCGCAGACAGCAGGCTTACGCCTGCTTTTTACGTCTGCGAGACCTAAAAAGGGCACCATGGTGCGGCGTATAATATTATAACAACGTGACGCATTTGGGAGATGCATCCCGTTATAAAGCCCTGCGCCATCAGGGGGCGTTCCGGCGCAAGGGAGGGCATTCCTGCTCTGGAACACATCCTAAAAGTGGCTGAGGGAAATCTACAAAATTTCAATCAGTCACCTTTAGGACAATGATGCGTCACACAAACCCTGCACCTGCTTGAAGCAGACGTATGGCTTGACCCAGCATTGGGGAGATAGGGTACCCCAGAGCATTGCTGGAGCTGCGCCATCGTTGCGACGCAACTCCAGCAGTAAAGCTTCGGTGACGTTTTGGGCCCATGGTGCGCCGCATTGCAAATACGGCGCACCATGTTTGGTGGTGGTAGCGGGCCGCACAATTAATGGCGCATCCCTGCTACTTTGCAGGGATGCGACGGTAATTGCAATTCTGCCCCTTAGGGGCATACTTACTTACGCGTTCTGGCGCATCTCCAGAGATGCGCCAGATCAAATGCGTCACGCAAAACTACCCTTGCGACACTGCAGATGCGCCTCATTTACAATGCGGCGCGCCCTGGCGCAAGGGTAGGCACTTGCGTGACTCATCTCGTCACGTAAGAGCGGCGCATCGCTGGAGTCACGTCGCCAACGCAATGCAACTCCAGTAATGCTCAGGGCCACCCAATACTTAACATGCTGTGTCAGTCCTTACGCCTGCTTCAAGCAGGCATAAGGAATTGAATTGACGTAGCAGCGTCGCAGAAGTGCCTGCGTTAAATCTTGTAGATTTCACGCAGGCAATTTTGCGAGGCGCACAGCCGCCGGACCGCCCACCCTGCGTACTAGGAACGCACCCATTGTGGTGCAGGCCCATGGCTTTATAACGTGATGCATCTCCCTAGATGCGTCATGCTGTAAATGACTCGCAGGGATGTGCCACGTTTACGCCGCTGTTGCGTCACGCAAGGCAACGTAAACGTGGCGCAAGGGGCTTGTAAATGTAATCTGCCCCCTAGTGTCTAGCATTACGCAGTTCTGTAAAGTACACTCATACATAATAGTTACTCAGGCCAATGAGACCACAAAATCGAAAACAAAGAAGCATAGTAGCAACGCCACTGAGAAGGAGAGCAGTGCACCTGAAATGCACAGAAGATTTTGAAATATAATTTAACTAAAATGTAATCGTCATCAGCGGCATTATTGGCTTGCTCCATGTAAAAAACAAATATTTGCAATACAACAACACAGAGCAGGAGAAAACATCATAGTAGTGAGTGATGAAATGGCTACTACTACTCACCAAGCCCGGGGATCTCCAAGCCGAGCTGGTCCAGCAGGTCGCGCTCCCGGTCCAGGAGGTCCGTCCAGCGATGGGTGACCTGGCTGTAGGTGCGCTGGACCCCGTAGAGGTGGGATATGGCCCAGCACACCTTCTCCCACCGCTTCCGGCGCTCCCGGATGTTGTAGCCGCCGGCCGCGATCCTGCCGCCTCCCGCGATGGTCCTGGGCAGGCGGCGCTGGACGAAGTAGACCAGCGCGCCCACTTCCTCCGGGCTGAAGATCTCCCATCGCATCACCTGCTCCCCCCTCAATCGACCGCATGGTGTCCTGGCACGGGGTCCAGGACTCCTCCTCCCCGCCGCCGCTGCCGCCCTCAAATGCCTGGGCAGCTTCACGGCACCTGGCTTCACCATGGTCTGGGCAGGTAAGGTAGGAAGTAGAAAATTAAGAAGGAATAGGATAGGGAAGAAGAAAAGAAAAGAGTTTAAAAAAGTAGTTTAAAAGTAAAGAAAAATAGCAGAAAAGACAAAAATATACAGCTAGGAAAAGAGAGGGATAGATAAGGAGCAAAATCGTTAAAAAAAACCTGAAAACAAGCAAAGGATGGCAAAGATAGCAAGAGGATTAAACACCATGCCCAGACACAGGAAATGAATGAAAAACAAGATGGCCGACGCCCGTTCACGAGCGCGAAAGTAAGTTCGCACGAGATTTTCCTCGCGATCTCGTGCGAACTTGTACTCGCAATGCGCTTACTGCGCGAGATTATACATAGCGGGCGGAAACGGAAATACGTCACGCAAACAAAATGGCCACGCCCGTACTCGACCTTGGGGTAAATTTGTGTGTTGCGCTGCAAGCGGCTCGCGAATACTGCAAAAAAACTCGCGAAACAACAAGCCGCAAAAAAATATAAAGCTCATTCACACGAATTGGCGGCTTCCGCGGTCGGTTTCGCACGACGCCGCGCCCCGCGAATAGCGCGAAAAAACCGAAAAACGATTTTTGCAAAAGCAAAAGCAATGAGCAGGTGCAAAAGGTCAACCTCATGATTTGTAACGATTCCCTGTAGTGCTTCCTGAGGGGGCCCTCCAGAATTCGGTTGCCTGCTTGCAACTATTGTGTGACCCTGCTCTGACCTTAACTGTATGCCACAAAGGTCCTGATTTACAGCTAAGGGAGCAGACAAGCAGGTGCCAGGCTGGAACTTCAAATTCAGTGACACATTAATTAGCCCCTAATTCATTATTGTCAGTTGGGGCAGGGCAGGTGTTGTTAATAAACTAACCCCAAATTAATTCATGTCAGTTCAAGCAGGGCAGGTGGGCTTGATTTTCCCCCCCATCTTCTACAGTGATGATGAACCAGAGGGTGGCATTGATGTAACAGAGGGTGGCATGGGTCAAAGAGAGGGTGGCAGTGGTGAAACAGAGGGTGCTGGGAGGCTGTGATGATGAACCAGACGTAGAAACAACATAGTCGCGACCGTTGCGAGCCGACAAGTAAGTTCGCAATTGCGAACTAGTGCCAAATCCTCGCGAACTGGCAGAAACACTTGCGAACACAAAAAAAAAATCCGCAAATTCGCGAGAATTCGCGGATTTTGCGGATTGCGAGTTCGCAAATCCGCAAAATTCGCGAACGCGAGATTCGCAAAATTCGCCCATACTTAAAAGCAAGCCTCTCTCGGCCCGCCTGTCTGCACAAGAGCATGATGGGTCAGTGGAGGGTGTCAACCTTTCTCCTACCTTGACCTCAGAACAGCAGAGGGACTTTTGTCAGTTTTCCTCTCTGTTCACTCTTACTTCTAGACTCACACACCTGTGCATCCATGACATTGGCACTGGAGACAGTCCACCTGTTAAAAGTAAGACTTACAGGTTGTCAGACAAGATGAGCGCCAGTAGCAAGGAGGAAGTATCCAAGATGCTGTTGTTATGGGTCATTAAGCCCTCCAACAGTCCCTGGTCCAGCCCTGTGGTGCTGGTATCTAAGACTGCCTCCCTGGGCTCGACTCCAGAACTTAGGCTCTGTGTGGACTACAAGGGACTCAATTCTGTCACAAACACTGACCCACACCTCATCCCCCAAGCTGATGAGTTCATTAACAGATTGGGCTCTACCATGTTCCTGAGTACCTTTGATCTCACATTAGGGTCCTGGCAAATTGTACTGACTGAGGGGGCAAAAGAGAGGTCTGCATTCTCGACCCCAGAGGGCCACTTCCAGTTTAGGGTGATGCTCCTTGGATTAAAGAACACCCCTGCCATTCTTCAGAGGTTGGTTAACAGGTCCAAGCTTGGAAGGAGGCCTTCTGTGCCACCTACCTGGATGGCATAGCTATCTACAGTTCCAGCTGGGAGGAGCACATGCACCACCTCCAAAACGTGCTTCAGGCACTGCAGCACATGCCAAATTCTCAGAGAAAAAGAGGGGTAAAACCTAGAGGCTACGTTTCCCTTGATAACCTTAATTACACACTGTCTAGACCTATGTGTGGGCAACACCCCTCCATCCCACAGAAATAATCCTAGTATAAAGTGTTTAGGTTAACAGTTATGGCAATATTATGAATATTGTAAAAATTCTCTAGTCAGTGGGACAAGCACGTGTTTTGCCCCCTATTTGACCTACAGGCCTGGGACTTTTTCCAGGCAGTAAGAAGTTATAATAGAAATATGGATCCATATCAGTTGACAAATAGAACGCATGTTGGCTTAATACTTACCTAAGAAACGTTGATGTCTCATTTGACCAAGCTTTATATTGTCCATGTGAATACTCTAATAATCAATATTTCTACTATGACTTGTTACTGCCTTAAAAAAGCCCCAGGCCTGTGCGCCTGCTAGGGGGCGAAACATGTGTCTTTACCTCTGACTAAAGACTCTTTAGAATATTCTCAATATTGTCATAACTGTCTAGCTAAACACATAATAACTGCAGCAGGTTGGCCTGGCTATCAAGGCTAGTAAGGGCTAGACAGGGCAGGGTTCTATGTAGGCATGAGCGGGAAATCCGTTACGCCCGCGGATTTTGCGGATTTTTGGGAAATCCGCAATCCGCGAATTTTGCGGATTTCCCGCAAAATCCGCAAAAAAAAATCCGCGGACGTAACGGGTTCAAAAGTTGAACCCCCACTCATGTAACTATTTTACAATGGCGCCAGCAAGCTGCCAGCACCGTTGTAAAATAGTTACAAAGTTAGCTTGCACAGGAACCACTAGATAAAACGAAGCAGGTGCTGCTTTATTTTATCTAAGTGCTTCCTGTGCAAGCTAACTTTGTAACTATTTTACAACGGCGCTGGCAGCTTGCTGGCGCCATTGTAAAATAGTTACAGCTCACTCAAGGGACCCCTGCGCCCTTCGGGGCGATTGCATAGTAACACATACATGGTCGCTCGAACTAGTTGATGCTCAAATTCAGTGACTCATTTATTAGCCCAAAAACAATTGTGAGCGTCGTCGAGGCTGGACAGGTGTGCCTTCTTCCCAAATCTACTGTGGAAAATCAGCTGTGATGCTGGATAGACTTTGCATCCTTGACTTTCACGAGCGCAATACCCGTGCTGTTCCTGTGACCAGGAGCTTCTTTCTCTTCATCTGCTGAACTGATCTTTCTCTGACCTTTTATACACACAAGAGGCACATACATGAGTAGGCACATTGTGTTCGCACGGGTTTCTGCAAGTTCGCGAGCGTTTTGTACAATTTTGCAATTTGCGAAATTGTACAAAACCCTCGCGAACTTGCAGAAACCCGTGCGAACACAAAAAAAAAAATCCGCGAGGATTCGCGGATTTTGCAGATTTTGCAGATTTTGGCAATCCGCAAATTTGCAAATCCGCAAATTCACGGATTGCCAATCCGCAAAATCCGCCCATGCCTAGTTCTATGGTATATCTGGACCACATGGTCCGTGAGGGCAAGGAACAGCCCCTCCAGGCCACGATTGAGACTATCCTGGCCTGGCAACCCCCTAAAACACAGTGAGTGAGGTCCTTCCTGGGCTGCACAAGATACTATTGGAGGTTTGGTAATAGAATTGGCAACACTGTTGCCCCTTAACAGAGCTGACTTCAAAGAAGTAGCACGGAAAGGTGATCTGGACAGAGGCCTGCCATAAAGCCTTTGACACCCTCAAGAAGGCCATGTATACAGCACCCATACTCAAGGCTCCTGACTTCTCTGAGGAGTTCATAGTGTAGACAGACACTTCAGAGCATGGTATAGGGGTTATCTTAGCACAATTAAATAAGGCTGCCTAGAACAACCGGTAGCCTTCATTAGCAGGTGGTTACTTGTATAGGAAAGAGGTGGAGTGGGATTGAAAGGGAGGCCTTTGCTGTGGTCTGGACACTTAAGAAACTGAGACCTTACTTGTTTGGGACTCATGTCCGGGTTCAGAAAGACCACAGGCCTCTTGGATGGCTCATGCAAATCAGGGGTGAAAATCCCAAACTGTTGAGGTAGTCCATCTCCCCACAGGGGAGATGGTCTTTTGACTTTACAGTGGAACGCCTTTCTGGGTCAGACCATGCGAATACTGAAAGTCTATCCAGGTACTTCCACCTTAGTGATGAGTACTCACAAGTGGTTGGGTAGTTCTCTTCACTTTCAGCTGGGGAACACACATTAGATCTGTCAGTCTTAGACTCGTCTTCCTGCCAAATGTTTTGCCTTTCTCCTCCATTTTTTTGCTGATTTCGTTTTGCTGGCCTTTGGACTCTGCACACTTTGCCACTGCTAACCTGTGCTAAAGTGCATGTGCTCCCTCCTTAAAATGCAGTAATATTGACTTATACCCAATTGGCATATTTAATTTCCTTATAAGCCTCTAGTAAAGTGGCACTACATGTACTCAGGACTTGTAAATTAAACGCTTCTGGAGGGTCTGTAGCACTATATGTGCCACCCTCTTAAGTAGCCCTTTAAACATGTCTCAGGCCTGCCATTACAGACAGTGTGTGCAGTTTAAACGGTCATTTCAACCTGGCAAAATATCCTTTTGCTAGGCCTAAAGCTTCATTTTTAATACATATAAGTCGCCCCTAGGGTAGGTCCTAAACAGCCCAGAGGGCTGGTCACTGTGTATTCAAAAGTAGGACATGTAATTTGTCGTGGTAGTGAAAAACTCTTAAATGTATTTTTCTCTACTGCAAGGCCTACCTCTCCCATAGACAAACATTGGAGTTACCTTATTACATTTAATGAGCTGTAATTTCCAAATGAGAGCAGGTAACTAGTTCATGGTTGGTGTCTTTGGAATTTTAATGAGAAATCATAACTTATGGTGAATTCGGATTTTAAATTACAATTTTGAAAATGCAACATTTAGAAAGTTGAAAAAAGGAGTTATTCTAGCTGTCACTTTTTGTGCTGTTCTCTACTTAAACAGACTCAGACCAATTACAGATTATATTGGCCTTTGTATTTATTGACCACGATTTTATACCTTTTGGGAGCAATTGCCAATCTCTTCTTTTGTCACAGAAAAGGAAAACACTATCAATTGCTTCAATATTTACATACAAAATCAGTGAATAATTGTGACAAAACTTTCTAAGTGACAAACATATACAAATTTCAAACGCAGAAAAAACATAAACTATAACAATTCATGTATCATATTGATTGCAGGAATAAATTACAAAAATGAATTACAAAAATGAACCAGTCATCGATTTGTAAGGTGTAGCAGCAATTGTCATAATTTCTTTTTCAAAGATGGATCTATTAAGCTACTGCTAACTTCTGGGAACTAATATTTTGGTCTCTAGGGTTGAATGTTCTTAACTGGTCCTCTAAAGGATCCTGATCATGTATTGATGTTTCCTAGGAGGTCTAAAGATGCCGACGTGTTTCGTGCCTCATTATCATTCACGGGGTTCACCTCAGGGCTATGACTGTGTGTATTCTGCTCTATCTTCGTATTTTTAGAACATTTAGAAAGTTGGCATTTTCCTGCCTTAGCCAATTAGTGCCTGCACCCTGTCTCTGGTCACATGACTGAGTGTAGCTGACAGTTGGGATTTATGTAATCAACATAGCCAGCTACACATAATAGGGAGCTTAGGTGTTCCTGGGTGGGCCAACATTGGCAGGATGGGAGGGAGCTGGGCACAGCCCAACTTACACTTGAATAGGCTGTGTCCTGCCTGCATACAAAGGGCTGCATACCCCCTATAGTTAGTCTGGAGCCAGGGCAGGGAAAGCAGAGCACCTGTGCAATTCAAGGGCATGCCTCTAGAAGCTTCTCCCCGCAAAACTGGGTATAAATACTGGACCTCAGACACCAACTCTTAAGTTTACTTCTGAACCTGTGGATACTCTGCTAGGGAGGCTGAACGAATGCCACTCTGCTGCACTGCTGCTCTGACGGAACTGCTGCCCTGCTGCCATCTGCCTGTGAGATAAGAACTGGACTTGCACCTTTTGAGCCCAGGAAAACTAAAGTGAATCTAAGGGCTAGTCTGACGGCCTAGAGCTAGCCCCTTGGCCACCAGGTGGCTCCTCTCCGGTCCTGGACCCTTGGTTTAGCCTCAGAGAGGGTGAATTAAAGTTTTTGGGCTCTTCATGACTACGAACGTGACCGGTGGTGCCAAAACCTTGACACTTGCATACTCTGGCAATGCGAAGTTAACCAGTCCCACCATTCACACTTCAGAATCGACCGCTTGTGGGAAGTGACACAGCGTAGCACCAGCCCGACCGTTCACAACAACATCGGAATCTTTGCACTACTACGCTAACAACCAGCGACCCCTGGCCTGCTCTTCGCACTACATCAACAACTGGCCGCAACGCTTCCTTGCTCCTCGCGACCCCTCTCCTGTGAACAAGGCTCTTGTTGCTGGACTGGGAAAGTAATTATTTGGCAGGGCTCACCTGGTCCTGTGTCCAACCCACTCTCCATCGCAGTATGCCTCAACTTTTGACTTTCTCCCGGTCTCACACCCCCAGATAGATGTGGTTGATGTTTTTTGCTTTTTGTACTATTTTAACCTAAAATCTTTAGAAATTCATAACTTTGGTTCTACTGGTTGAATTTTTGTGGTTTTAGTCTTGTTTCATTCATTAAATTTACTCTATTTTTCTAAGCTGATGTGGGGTCCATTTTGGTGTGATCTCACTGTGCTACTGTTTGAAATGTTGCACAAATACTTTACACATTGCCTCCAAGTGAGGACTGTCTGCTCTGTGCCTAGCCACCAGAGGGGTAAGCACAGGTTAATTTGGGGTTTGCTTGTGACTTCCCCTGACAAGGATTGTGGTTGCTGCTTCAGCAGGAGTCACCTCACACCCCAACCAATAATCCAATTTCTTACAAGGGGCATCTATGCTGCCAAATAATGTCATTTCTTTATGGCCATTCCCGGTCATAACATCTTTTGTGGTTTCCCAACAGACTCTTTTATCCAACAAAGCTTTGCCGTCAACCCCTTATGGTGCGGTGGCTGAGAATAAGGTTCTGGAAGTTTAAGCTTGATTTGTTTGGCAAATAGGTATTGGTCATGTTTTATTATTCTCTTCCAGATAGGAGGAGTGATGGTACGGCTGGTGGTTTCCTCTGTAGAAGGACAGAAATAACATTGGGTAATTATATAGAAAAATAAGAAAATCCCAACTGAGATATAAGTTCTGGTTGCTAAAATGAAAACAAATTGGGTTTGGGAGGGATATTTGGGCTCATTTCCTCTTGCTGTAATTCAAGGTCCTTGATTCTTTATCTGGTTGCCTGGTTAACCCCGCCTGACCCACATCCCCTCCAAACCTTATGTCACAAAGGAGATGTTGCTATGAAGCTTTCCCTTTCCTTAATATCAAAAATACACCATTAATGTAGAAATATTTTGTACGGCCCCTTACTCTATCAGACCATCTGTTGAAATGAATTCAAGTATTTCTTTCTCCCACCTCCCAAATCAACCCCACGATAACAACCACAAAAATATAGTTTGCTTGGAGACTCCATCTTTGCTTTTCTCCCTTTCTTCTCTCAACACTCCCACAGTTAACTACAATCCTCCTGGACTGTTGCAGGCGCATGGGTGACCTCTGGTAGAGTCCATCTCTCTTCAGTCCATCTGTCCTCGTCTTGGCCCTCCTCCTCCTCTGCAGCAGGGACATCCACCCCAACACAAGCGTCCTCCTCGGCAATCTCTTGGGTATTGCACAAGTTCCTCCCTTCACTGCATCCTGCATCCTGCATGTCGGTGTCAGCGGGTCTCTTGTTTTGGCCAGGTATGCTCAATAGGCTATTCTTCTGTCCTTCCGGCGGTGTTTCCTTCCAACCACAATCTCTCTGCACTCCTTTCATTCTCCTCTTCTCTATCGCTCAATTCAAGAGCATAGACCTTTTTAGGTCTTGCCTAGCCAGCTCGCATGTGCTACTCTAGGAGATAACCTTTTGGAATTGGTCTGCCCTTTTGAAGCAGTTGTTTTTAAATTATTTTGACCACTGAGTTTGCGAGGGCATGTACCGCCTGTTTGAGGTAAATTATATATACGTTTCTCGGCATGCTATAATTGGTCCTGAATTCAAGCTGCTTTGTGTGTACAGGGTCGCTCGCAAGTATCATTTGGTTACTGAGACTAAAGGTTCAAACTAATCGATGCAACAAATGTCCCCCTGGTTTTCAACCTGAAGTACTAGGGCTCCCGCAGAGCAGCATTAAATGCCTGGCACTAAATGGCAGTATAGACTGTGTAAAATTAAAAGGCCTTCTAGGTAAAGAGGGCTATTTTAGCTTTAATAATCAGGCTGGAAGGTTTGGAATATATACATTTGCTTTGGGAATATCGAGCTCTAACACCACCCTCAATCCATTTTGAAAAGCCAAATGAGTGCCTTCCTTTTGCTTTCAGTGTGTGCATAAATCTATAACATTTAATGCAGGTGACACTGCACTACTAATAATCCTTGGGAAATTGCAACACTATTTTCTACTTCTTTTTAGTGTAAGCTGTTTAAAATTAGCAAGCGTTTGTCATTTCAGGAATAAAGAGTGCCACGGTTTTTTTCTGTCTTACTTGGCAGCGCAGCATAAAAGTAGCTTCAGGAAGCTCTACCCGAAGAGGGACTTTGGCTCCACTGACGTTAGGTCCCTCGAGTACAGCATCTGAATGGACAGAATTTGTGTGCCTGCATCTAAAAACAAGTGTTTGCTATGCAATATGTCTCGCATTTACGTGAGTTTGAGCTATTGACATTGCAAATAACAATGTCTTTTTTTTGTTTTCGTTTTTAAAACACATAAAAGGCATTGTCAATTACAATGCAAATAGCATAAACTATCGAAAATGCAAGACCTATTGCATTACAAATGCTTGTTAATAGTTGTTGGCGCATCCTTCTGCCTCCTCTCCCTCTGTTCCTTTGGTTTGGTTTCCTTTCTTTCTACCCTTTCCTGATCCTGTCTCTTTCTAGCAATCCGTGGCGAGGAGCAACCGGCGTCTGATCAGCCCTACGAGCCCCACAATTTGTATTAATTTTGTTGCACGTCAGAGAACAAAAGCAATAACCAAAACATCCGTACAGTCTTCTCGATTAGCTGGGTGCTCAACAAAATAGATTCAATAAATTCAGGACATTCTACTTGCAGCCAAAGCCAGTGGAGGGCGGTGACTCTCTGAGATAGTAAGGTGGAGAGGTTTAAACTGCGCACGTCAGGCTGGCCGCCGTCAGGCTGGCCGCCGCAAGACAGTTGGCCAAATTGACTTGCGCAGTGTAAACTGGTGGAATAAGCACCAATTCCTGCTGCTTCCTGCAGAAATGCCCAGCTCCCAAACACTGCTCGCGCTGGGAGCAGTGAAAAATATAACAGTAATTCATTTTATTACCGCTTAAGCTTTCAATTTTGCTGCACTGGCAGCAGGGGGGGGGGGCGACTTTCCTCTGCCCTAATGGGGGGAAAAGGGGGACACCACTGGGTAAAGCATATGAGAGCTACATCATCACCAGATGTTTAGAACACGGTGTTACATGGGCCCAGTTCCTTCACCCGGACCTACTCCGGAAGTTTTAATTGCCACGATAAGTTCACCATCTACCTCATACCTTCTCCCACTTCCATGGGCAACCCTTAATCTGGTACACCGCCTTTGTTGCCTATTGGCACCAAGCCATGTCTGTTCCCCAGGCAGTGGCCCTAGGAGACGTAGCGACGCCGCATGCAAATGCCACTTTTCGTTTAGCCACTCAGACTCCCACCATCAACCACAGTTTTTGGTATTTAGGCCACGCCATCTCACCCTTGATATTAAGCAAGAGCCACTTCCCCTCCAGCGGGGCCTTCTGGTTTTGTACTCGTGCCATTATCCGAGTTACTCCCTCCCAGTAGGTCTGACTGATCGGGCAGGCCCAAAGTTGATGGAAGCAGGAGCCCTCCCGCCACAGCCCCTCATGCAAAGCGTGGAGTCATCCCTTCCCATTTTGTGCAGGATCACTCTTGAATAGTACGACCATTGTACGATGCATAATGGAACCAACCAAAACCCAGCCCTGCTGACTGCTATACCTTGATCATGAAATCTCTGCTGGCAAGTACCACTTATCCTCTGAATGAATTGAAGCCATTTGTAAGTTGACCCACTGTGTAATTACCTCCAGGTATGCAACTTTCTGGTCATGGCTGCTTATTGTATAGGCCTGGAACGAATTTAAGCTATGCTGGCGTAATCTAAGAAATGTTAAGAATTTCATGCAACAAATGATATACAAAGTTCCCCCAAATTACACAACTTTATGTAAATGCATACCATTCAGGGTTATAATTTACAGCAAACTGCCACTTGATGTAAACAATTATAGAGAATGCATGAGAACAAGTGGCTGTTGTTAGGGGTGCTTTTGGTTTTTGCACTTTTTTAACCTGAAATGCAATCTCACTGCTAAAATATAGCACTGAATGACATATTTGCCTTTTGTATAATTCCAGGATATTTTGCCAAAAGTTTGCATAATTACATGCAAGCAAATAACGTACATTTTACACACCTCTTGTACTGTGGACAGTGGACCCTAACCTATGCTAAAATAGCAAAACCTTTGCAAGGTTACGTAAGAAAACACACCCTTGAACCCTTGAAGTGGTCTACTCAAGCAGAAATCTATTTGGGAGAATTAAGCAGCCATTGAATTTTGCAACAGCAATAGGACTTCCTGGTTATGCTAAACCTTTCACTTTGTATTGCAATGAACACAATGGATTTGCACGGGTACAGTGTCATGGGAATCAGAAAAGTGCTACTAATCTTCAGTTCTCGACCAAGACTTGGCTGGGCTCCCATCATGTTTATGATCCGTGACAGCTGCTGCAAATCTTGTTGAACCATCTGAAAATATTGGGTTAAGTTACCCTTTAACTGTTGCTGTGCGGTATCGTTGTTACTGCGCATGTATCCAAACCCCTTGCGGACTTAACAGATGTGCCTATTATTGACTATAATCTTACATATTTTGTTGATGGCTCATGTCTCAGAAATAATGATAGTGCGTCCTAGTAGCCAGTTTTGCTGTATGCACTTTGCATCAAATTGCGGAGAGTTGTCTCCCACCTACTATGAAAACAGTGTACACAGATTCTAAATATGCATTTGGAGTATCTTGTGCGTGACTTTGAGCACTTACGGATGCAAAGGGGTTTCTTAGAATTCGCCAGAAGCCCTATTAAAAGTGGACAGTATGTCCAAAATCTTTTGAATGCCTTACAGCTGTGTAAAACGGTAACAGTGGTAAATATGCTGCGCACTAACATCCCCATGATGATGTTTCAGGGCTAACACCATAGCTGATTCAATCACTAAAAATGCTGCTTTGTCTAGAAATGCTGATGTTACTATGTATATTATGAGAACTGACGTATTTCCTCTACCAAATCTAAAGGATTTGACTCAATTACAGGAACAAGCTTCCGAAAGTGAAAAACAATCCTGGACCAAGCAGAAATGTCAGAGGGTGCGGAGAGACAGCGGCGGGCGTGTAGTTGCACCAGAATTTCAGCTCCCCAACCTCAACAGATTGTGTCATACAGTAGCCCATGCAGAGGCATAATGCAAACCCTTGAAGCCTCTGCAGTGCAGGGGGGGGGCAACTTTTCAAGGGGGCCCATCCAGCCGAAGGTCAATGAATATCTATGAGATATGGAAGACTTCGGGGCCCCTCATCACATTCTGCAGGGGTACCCCATCATTTTGCGTTATGCCACTGAGCCCATGTCAGTAGGGATGGCATGATTCATGAAGCAGCAACTCATTGGTATGCTCCCTTCTTTTCTTTCATAGCCCAGAACTATTGCCAGTTCTGTGCCATCTGTCTTTCACACAATGTTGGAAAAAGTATTAAGGTCACTCCCACTGCCCACTCTCCATCTTGGGCCCCTTTGTGCACATCTAAATGGACCAAATGACAAAATGTGCAAATTATGTTCACGTCCTAGCTATTGTGTGTATGTTCTCAGGATGGGTGGAAGCAAAACCCTGTGCCCATGCAGATGCCCTTACAGCAGCAAAGTGGTTACTTAGAGACGTTATCCCTCATTTCAGACACGGTGCCAGATCACAAGGACGACGGGACACACTTCATGTCAGCAATAGTACAGGCAGTCCTCAAGGCTTTATGGGTAGATCAGCGATTCCATTGTAGACATCACCCAGAGTCAACAGGCAAGGTTGAAAAGAATTACAGTACCCTCAAAAACAAGATAACAATGAAATGCTCAGAGATAGCCCAATACCCTGCCATTATTATGGTCCCTAAGAGCGATGTATTTCAAGAAGACAAGAGCCGTATGAAATAATAATCATGGGCAACTAATGCTGTTAGCCTCAAATACCCCATCTTTACTTGCAAACATGCACTTGAATGATGATGCAGTCTAACAATATTGGAGAAAACGTATACAATGTCTTTTTACGTTTTAAGTTTACGTCCTCAGGAGCAAGCAATCTTGCCAAAGTGACTGCCCAAGGTCTACCACTCCCTCCAGCTCTGTGCTGTGACTGGGCATACATGTGCAAGCACCAAAGGAAGACTACACCGGGGTCTTGCTTGTGTTGACCCTACCAGATTCTGCTCATCGCAAACACAGCGGTCAAATATCATGGTTTGGCGATGTAGAATCATTATTTCACAACAAGAAAGTTGCCCTTTTTTTTTTGAGTTTATATAGAGCGAACTAGACCCGAGACAGCGGGTATCAGAGTGCTTTACACGAGCACCAGTTTTGTTATAGATGAACACATTCATTTGTTTCTGTTAGGCACGGGAAGATTACGTGATTTGCCCAGAATCACAGGATGTTGAGTGTCGTTGCCGAGACTCGTACCTGATTCCCTAGCTTCGAGGTCGACTGCTCTAGCCGTAAGGCTACATCCTCTCCTCTCTTCCTTGGTAAAAGGGTGCTCCTGCTTTTGCTTCTGAACCTGTGCCTGGACCTGAATCCCCTGCCAGAACTGTGACTGCTGTGGCTTAGTTCGTGCCGTAGGGTCAAGTGCTTTATGTCCACCTATTGAGCCACCTCCCCTACCACTACGAGATGATGCACCCACAGACTCTTATTGTTATCATCGCTGTCCAAAGTAAGTGATCCCTTCCCAGTTCCCTTTGTGGATCTGGCCTGCTATCTTTACCACTGCTCTGATCATCTGGTTGGTGATGGGATATATCCTTGCTGCAAAATGGAGAGTTCTTCCGCAGTGGAAATGGACTGAATTTTCCTTGCACTGAGCCACTGGTCTGCCTGCACTGGTAACTCCTATGACCTGATGCTGGAAAATTAATTCTTCTTCTTGTTGGATTCGCGTACACATGCGTGTTGATGTGGCAGATAGCATTCCTTTGATCGGAGTACCCATCAGGTGATATGGCACTTGCTTTCATTGTTTCTATTATGGGCACCAAATGCCAGAGTGTGTGGGCATCTAACCTACTTCCTATTCTGGCTTTGAAAAGTTTCACAGTACTTTGAACCAGAACATGCCAGATGTGACTCATTTTGTAATGACTGAGCAAGGATTTACTTGCAAACACAGAGAAGCAAATATCTCCAGAACTTCTGTGGGACATAGCAAATATCAATCAATCAATCAAGGCATTTGTATAGCGCGCTACTCACCCGGAAGGGTCTCAAGGCGCTGGGGGAGAGGGGTACGTCAATGCTCAAACAGCCAGGTCTTGAGCTGCTTCCTGAAGGAGAGGTGGTCTTGGGTCAGCCGAAGGTGGATGGGGAGGGAGTTCCAAGTCTTGGCTGCCAGGTAGGAGAAGGATCTTCCTCCGGCGGTGGCTCTGCGGATGCGTGGTACGGCTGCGAAGGCGTGGCTGGTTGATCGTATCTGGAATTAACCATAGAGAATATTCATTTTGAATTACCTACTTTTGAGTTCTGCCTTCATGAGGAAGACAAAACTCGAAAGTAGATCATTCAAAATTAATATTATTTCATAAACATCACCTGCACTTAGCCTACCCTTGGCTGTCATTAGATCTGACTGGGACTTTCCATCCAGGATACATTGTTCCTGCTATGAGACACTTTGATCATACATTCGAACTGGGTTCTCCAGTGTCAGTCCCGGAGGGCCTGATCCATGCCAGATTTTTAGCATATCCACATTTAGATAAATGTAGTTATCTTAAAAATCGGGCATGGATCCAGCCCTCCATGGCGGACATTGGAGAACCCTTCTTTAGAACAAAGGAGGGGTAAGCAGGTTTTTCCAACTACTACTAGATTTATTTCAGCCTTAATTCCCATGCACATAATGGCTGTTGCTGTAAATAAAATAAGATGAAATGTAGAGCACTTAGAAGACATTACTACTGAAACAGCTGTAGGATTAGTGGCTGACCAACTAGAAACCAATGCTAAAATGCTAATTCAAAATAGAATGGTATCAGATTACCTTTTAGCAGCGGGGGGGGGGTGTTCTTTGTATGTATTGCATGTTGCCCCCATCTTCTCAGCACATTCTTTAGCATACATAAACAGATATATAATAAGGAAAGTGCCAGAAAACTACACAAGATATAGAGTGGGCCAGATCTATGTTCCAACAGCATCTAGACATGTTTGGGATGAGTGTTTGTGCTCTGGAGAATTAAAATGTTTGAATCATTTTTAGCAATCATTAATTTTAATTGTGGTTTTGTTATACATACCAATAAAATTAATAATTTGCACCATACCCCGGGCAAAGCAGTGTTGCGTATTCTACCAACCCCAACAGAACCCAGCTTGAAGACTGTATAAGTGTATCCGAAGACCCCTTCTGTTGGAGTTCGGAGTGAGGCTAGCGCCACTGCAGAGGGCAAAATGGAGCCACCCCATGAACTGATTAATACATGGGCAGCTCTAGGGGTCTCTCAAGGGATTATCACCTACGTTCCCTCAGAGTAATGTTATGTGCATGATAAAAAAGAACCAGAAACTGGTGTTCTAACACTCTATTCGACCTGCAAAAATACTGCATCTATTATTTTGACTGTTCCACTACACACAAGATAAGTTTAGTTAAGTGGAAGAGCAGTACGTATATACGTAATATCTTGACGATGCAGTGGTAGATACTATAGTGGATGCAATATTTTTGTAGGTCGATATGGCGACCGTGGTGACGTGACACCCTGTCCTGTAAAGCACGTAGGGAGACGGCGCAACCTACCTAACCATCCTAGAATGAACTGTGCGTTAGGGTCCTGATCTGGAAAACATGTAGCTACATTTGGCTTTTTGCGGGTTTGGAGGGGGGGGAGGGGGATGCAAAGACTTATACTAGTTCTACATACACATCTTTTAGTGAACGCAGTGTCCGTGAGTGCTAAACACAGAAGACCACACGGACATGGCCCTTTGTTGTGAGTCGCCTCCAAAGTTACAGATGACGCTGCAGTTTCAGATCTTTCGAAATCTGCGCTGGCTCGTTCAGTGCGTTGCTTCCCGTGGGAGCCGTGGTCTAGCCCAGCTCCCTACCGACGCCCCTGTCCGCGACCGCGGCGCCCTGTGATCTTGGGTAACTCGTACTTTCTTCCTGCGCCTCAGTTCCCTCATCTGCCAAAACTAAAAGAGCACAATGCCCAGTGGGTGTGAGGCGCCGGGCGCGCGAGCGTGGGAGAGACAGCGATGCTATCGAGCCGGATGGCTCCCGCGCGTCGCGGCTTCGAACAACAGGGATACTGATCCCATTCTGGGTCCGCGGCACCGGCTGAAAGAAAGGCTTTCACTGGGCTGGGGGTGTTTATCTTAGCGGCTGTTTTTAGGCCGAGCTGTATCCACTTCTACCCACCCAGGCGTCAACGTGTCCCGGCTTTGTAGGCCGCTGACTCCATGGCTAGGGTGACTCGGTTTTGAGAAGCGAAACCCAGGACGGGTCAGACATAAAAGTAAGACTAAAGTCTTTAGTGTTATTTGTATGTCTGCCCTGTCCCGGTTTTTTTGCTTAGCCATGCAAATGCATATATGTGTGTTTTGTGTGTGTGTGTGTGTCTTGCTAGGGTGCCTATATTGTTTATATTTCCATCAGTTTTTATTGAGATTTATAGAGACTGTACAAGCATTACACCAGTGCATACCGTGACACCATACAGTGTATGGCATACACTGAATTGCACATAATCAGTCTGTATAACAAAGTTCAGATGAGGAGTGGTATATTGTAAATGAGTGTAGAGTCAACCAACTTAGAGTAGGACTACTGTTGGCACCGAAGCTGAAAGATTACACTGCACCATCCGGCAGCCCCATAAACAATATTACATATGTAAGAAAGTTTTTAAAAAAACTGCATTTTAGAGGCTGCAAACTTTGTCCCCCTTATAAAAAGTTTTGACTAGCCAAAAGAAGATACCTGAAATTTCAAGTTATCTAACAGCACACATGCATCCCAGTTTCTTTGCATTCCGGGAGCTGTAGTCCTGTGTTTGTAATGACAAAGGTTTACTACAAGTATCAGAAAGGAAATGACAAAAAAATGAATGGATAACTTACAATGGGGAGCAGAAGGTGGCGGGGAGGCGCCCTTGGGCCTGTGATGGGAATGATTTGCAATCCTCAATTGGGAATAAAAATAAGTGAATATATGGACACCCATCCAATGAAATGCACACTTTTCTAATGGTGTGATGCGGAAATGCACCCTCTCCAATGGTGTGATGCGTGCCAGGGCCAGGTTGACTGTGGTGAATGGGCTCCTGTGACCTGGATTCACCCCTCTTTAATCCTGCTGTGTGACTGGGGCGAGGGAGCACAAACGACCCTTCAAATAATTGCCCTTAGGTCTCTGAGGAGAGGGCTGGTGAGAGCGTGAAGTTGCACTACAGTGTAATTAATGTGCCCTCTCCCTTGGGAGTGACAGTGCAAATCTGGGACGACTGTCACCCCAAATTCTGCTAAAAGCACCCCACTGCAGGCTTGCATCATCAACTGCTATTCCAGTACTGAGTTCTCATGCACAGCTTTGTCAGTGCACCCCTTGCTATTCCAGTACTGAGAACTCACACACTCTGCCTCTGCCAGGGCATCTGGGTCTAGGCCTGCAGCGGACCCTGCATTTGCATTGCTGAAACCAACATATAAGTATAACAATGCAGCCCAACGCCTGCTGCTACTTCACTACTGCGACCACAAACATAGCTCTGCCAATGCACCTCGATATAGGCCAACAAGATGTCGCTGATTTCTTTTCCAAGAAACGCATGCTGTGTTGCTGGGGCATCTGAGTACAGACCTGCAGGACGCCACGTTTGCCAGAGCTCCATCGTCCATTCGTCACTTCCTTCTTCAAGTATGTCTCTGTCGGCACTCTTTCAAAATAGATTTTTCTTTCAGTGCCCCTAATGATAATGACATGTATGCAGTCCGACGCACATGTCAGAAAAGGCTAACGAAAGGTGCCCTTTATCACAAAATAATATTCTGACCCGGACACCTAAAAATATAAAGGTCCCTATTCAGAAAGGGAAATCCAGTGGTAAGCGTTAGTTAGTTTATAACTGACTTTGACGTGTTTACACCTGTCAGCAGTGCTTTAAGTGGGATGAGAAAACTGGGGAGGGGGGGGGAGGGGGGATGTCTTTCAAAGGGGCCTGGCTTGAAACATTTATGCTACAAATCTGTGCTCAGCATAATGTGCCTCCCGACTGGTCTTTTGCTGCTTCTGTTATTGCCTCCACATAATACAGCATGTGACATTACACCTACAGCAAGCCAGGACTATTGGCTTTGTCAAAGGTAGTTTGTTGGATAAGATACATATTCTACAAGCATACATACAACTATGGCTTCGTTGTATATAACATTGAAAATGCTTTAGTTCCTGCACGAGATGCTGTAGCGTAATGGCTAGAGTGGCCAATTTTGGAGCAGGTTTGTGTCTCAGCCTCGGCTCAACATCGTGTGTTTCTGGGCAAATCACTGAATCGCCGTGCCTCCCGAAAAATAAATGAATATGTCATTGTAAGTGCTCATGTAAAGCACTTCGAGTTTTGAAATTGCAAAAAAACCTTACATCAAAAACAGTAAACTGCTGTAGAGGTAAGATTATTTTTCCATTCTGAGAGTGAGGACGAAAATGGAGAGCCACATAGTGTGACCCGTCTCTGCACCTGCTGTAAAAGAACTGCCAGGTGCTCAGCACCGACAGAACCCGGACCACTTAAAGACCTGCCTGTTAGGAATGCTCAAAGGGGTTCCAGGCAGGTGTGTAAGCCCTGTCACTAGCTAGCCTAGCCTGTGTCAAAACAATAAGCAAAATAACTAAATAAAGGGTTTATAAAGTTGGCGTGTGTCTAATACGTCTCTTGCGTGTTGCTTCACTGCTTAGTTCTTTGCAGCAGGCGGGCTCGGGTACCGTAAAGAATAAAGGAGGCTATTTGCACACCTGCAGCATCAATATTTGCATTGCTCCGAGTATCAGCCTATCATGGTGCTTTATCTACGTCCAGCTACCAGCACCAACCTTCCCGAAAACCGATAACCACCCAGGACGCGATAAACACTGAAACCTCAGAAGGTGCTCAGGAGGCGACAGCCGCTCGGCACGTAGGGACGACGGAAAGAGAAGAGAGACTCAGAGCAGCCTGTCACCTGTGGGGAGATGGGGAGAGCCCAACAAGCAAGTGCATCTGAAACACTGGGTCAAAACCGCTCGCATCTCACATTGCACTAGGCAAGTGAGTGGATCTGCTCCGTCTTTAGCAAGAGGCTTTCAGGGTCAAGCCTGATACACAGCTGACTCTCACCCAACCCTACCATCATGTTATAATTTTCTGGACTCTGGCCTAAAATGAAACTGACTTTATTCCAGACCCAGCACTAAGCCCTTTTAAAAAGAAGGTAGATGGGCAAGGTGCAAGCTGTACCTCAATCCTTCCAACATTTTAAAACAGTTGTACCCGACATAAACACTGGATACCTCAGCCGCACAGGCCTTTCAGAAATGAGCTTGACATGTTATATTTTAATTGCATTTATAGCACTTACTGTCTCTGATGTCATGCTGAATCTCTTTGTGCCATGGAGCAGGCTGTTCCAGAGTCCAAGGCCAGTGGTTAATTGTGTTCATTGATTATTATTGGTTATTGATATTAGTCTTGCGCCCTATAGGAAACCATTCCATGCTTTTACCCCATTTTTTCGTGGTAGATTAGATAAGAGTTAGGTATGATCTATATGTGGGGGCAGTGTAAGTTCATGCAGGTGAGTGGTGGGCTCAATGGGTAAGGCAGAGGAGGTTAGGTATTTTTAGGGCGCAGGGGTATGACTTTCAGAAAAGCAGAGGCTGTGATCTTTGAAATCAGGTGAGACATTTTCAGAATTAAAATAACAGGGATAAAGGTAAACAAGCTTGTGACTTGGAGTAGGCTAAAGGCAAAGGATGACAAGTAGGGAGAGGGTAATTCAAAAGAGAAAAGTAGGAACAACAATTGCAAGTTTTAGGTCAAGGTCACGTTTTCACGCATGGTGATTTTAGGAATATAGAGGAGGTTTTTTGAGGGAGCAGATAATCCGAGGATGGCAAACTGTTGACATTGTTTGTGCATGAATTGCTGAAGCCCTCCAGCTCATCTACCGCCATTATGTGAAACTGTAGACAACCACGCTTTAGACTGTGACACAAGATTAAATACTTTTCTGAGTAAACAAGCATGATGTAATACCCCAGTGGTGGTACGGCTGTAGTTCCACAGATACATCCATTCTGCTCTGACTGTGTGTCTATGATGCCTTCAAGTGTTTACCCATTTGGCACCATTTGCACTTGCATGGCCGTGTTTATTGATAGTCTGACATTTTAAAGTAAAAAGAGGTTAAGAAAAAACCCAGGTTCAAAGCTCGGGACCTCTGAACAGGGAAGGCAGTTTTACGGCTAACTTAACATGGGGTACAACAGAAGGTGCAGGCCTGCGGGAAGAAGGCAGTGTAGAGCAGAACCGTAGGCTAAAGGGGAATGCAGTCTAAGAGAGAAGGAGGAATTGCCCCTTAAGCAGGGGGCGAAATGCAGGCTGGAGCTCACAAATTTAGAAGGCTCGAAACTGAAGATATTGTATTTACAGTAAATAGGAAAGTGCAGAAGTGCCAGCGGAAGGCTTCTCTTTGGATGGATTCGAAGAAAGAGTCTCAGAGATGACAACTTCAACGTCTCCGGCGTGAGTCCTCAGACTTTGGTCTCTGGACGTCACTCTCGCCACAGCTCTGCGGCGATCTGCGCTGCCTTCCTGCCAGCCGTCCGTGTCAGGGTTCGAGCCTCCCCTCAGCCCGCTCCTGCCTGTGTCAGCTGTTTTTTCCTGCTCTGTTAGTGTGCCCGTGAATTAGATTTTGTGTGTTAAACCTGTTTTGTTCGCATTCCCTGCCTACTTTCCCGCCGTTTCCGTCTTCACCCAGGCCCTTCTCAGCAGCAGACTGGACTATGGAAACGCCCTCTACTGAGGAGCCTCGGCCAAACTCCTGAAATGGCTCCAACGCATCGAGAACGCCTCAGCTCGCCTGATCCTCGACATCCCTCGCCGCAACCACATCACACCACACCTGAGAGACCTGCACTAGCTCCCTGGCAACAAGAGGATAACCTTCAAACTTCTCCTTCCATATCGCGTCCCGCCGGCTCCCTCCTCCCAGCCGTTCGTCACTCCCCCTCCCCTACATATGTCAGCCGCTGCACGGTTGCGAAGCGGACATGCGCAGAGGACGTGCCTATGGCAAGCCCGTCTGCGCCCATCCGCTACTGGACCGCGCCCAGCGCCAGAACCCTTGGCCCGCGCGAACGCCACAAAGCCCGTTCCCGCTACGACTCCAGCACCCTCCACGCACTCAACGCCGGACGATCACGTACCTGCTGCCTAGCCGCCCCAAAGCGCACCTAAGGCGCCTTCTCCTGCCGGAACTGCAGCTTTACCAGCATCCGGCCCACCATCTCACCTTCAAAGAACCCAACCACCTCAGATGCATCCTTCTCAACACCTGCTCCTCCCGCAAACACGCCGTTGAACTCTGGGACCTACTCGACTCCAACACCCCGGACGTCGCCTTCCTGACGGAGACCTGGCTGAACCCCTCCTCGGCGCCCGACATCTCCATAGCCATCCAGGAAGGCTATAAGATCACCTGCAAGGACCGAACCAACGGAGTAGGAGGAGGAATCACCATCGTCCACTGGAACGCTCTCAAAGTCTCAACCTACACCGACGACACCCTCAGCACCGCCGAACACTTGCACTTCCAGATCCACACCGACCCCAACACCACACTCAGAGGAATCCTCGTCTACAGATCCCCCCGGACCCCGACCACAGTTCAGCAAATCCATTGCCGAATTCGGCAGCACACACGCCCTCGCCTCCACGGACTACATCCTCCTCGGGGACCTGAACTTTCACCTCGAAAACAACAACAACTCCAACTCCTCTACCCTGATCGTCAACCTCGCTAACCTCGGACTCAGACAACTCGTCACAACACCCACCCACTCACCGGCCACAGTCTTGACCCCATCTTCTCCTCAAGCTCCCACGTTTCCTTCAACCACACAACCGAGCTCCACTAGAACGACCACCGGTGCATCCACTTCACCTTCCGGAAACCCAACACGCACCACCGCACCCAAGATATGCCATGCCGCTGCTGGAGCAAATCACCGAAGACCAGTTAGCCACCTACCTCGCCCGGAGCCCACTGACAAACCCGAACGACCCTGCCGCCGCCGCCCGCAACCTCACACAGTGGATCAACGACTGCGCCGACACCCTCACACAGCTCAAGATGCCCCCCAACAGTCACACCAGAAAGAAAGCCACTGGTTCTCTGAAGACCTCCAAGCAAACCTGCCAAAAGCTGGAGAAGAAATGAATCCGGGAACGAACACCAGAAAGCTACGCAGCCCACAAGAACGCCACCCGCAGACACCACCACCTCATCAGATCTGCCAAAAAGGCCTCCTTCAAAGACTGCCTAGACACAACAGCAAAGAGCTCTTTAACAATGTGAAGGAACTCTCCAACTCCAGCTCCAACACCAACGAGATCCCACCGTCACAGGACCTGTGCGACTCGCTGGCCACCTTCTTCCACCGCAAGATCACAGACATCCACTACAACTTCAACGCAGCGACCACCCCAGCAGCCACCGGGACCAGGACCCCACGACCGCCATCCGTGCCAACCGCCTGCTCTCCTGGACCAACATCAACCACGACGACACCATCAAGATCATGAACACCATCCACTCTGGATCCACGTCATACCCCTGTCCACACCACATTTTCAACAAAGCCAGCACCACCATCGCACCCCACCTCCGGAAAGCCATCAACATCTCCTTTGAGACAGCGACCTTCCCGGAGAGCTGGAAACACGCCGAGATCAACGCCTTACTCAAGAAACCCAAGGCGGACCCCAAGGACCTCAAGACCATCCGACCCATCTCCCTGCTCACATTCCCGGTGAAGTTCATCAAGAAGGTCGGCAACAAACAACTGACCAGCTTACTCGAGGAGAACAGCATCTTAGACCCGTCCCAGTCCGGATTCCGCAGCAACCACAGCACCGAAACTGCCCTCATCGCCGCCACAGATGACATCAAGACCCTGCTAGACAAACGAGAAACTGCGGCCCTCATCCTCCTGGACCTGTCAGCCGCCTTCGACACGGTCTGCCACCACACCCTACGCATAAGCCTCCACAATGCTGGGATCCAAGAGAAAGCACTGGACTGGACCACTTCCTTCCTCTCCAGCAGAACACAAAGCATCTGCCTCCCCCCCCTTCAGCTCCGAAGCCACCAAGGTCATCTGCGGCATACCCCAGGGCTAATCCCTCAGCCCAACGCTGTTCAACATCTACATGGCACCGCTCGCCCACGTCTCCCGACTGCACAACCTCAACATCATCTCCTAAGCCGACGACACCCAGCTGTCCTCTCCCTCACCAAAGATCTCCACACCACCAAAACCAACCTCCATGAAGGAATTAAGGCCGTCACAGAATGGATGAGGAACAGCCGACTAAAGATGAACTCAGACAAGATGGAGGTCCTCATCCTCGGAGCCACCCCCTCAGCCTGGGACGATGCCTGGTGGTCAACTGCACTAGGAACAGCTGCAACACCCACCTACCATGCACGCAACCTAGGGGTCATCCTCGAATCGTCCCTCTCCATGACAAAGCAGGTCAATGCCGTCTCCTCCTCCTGCTTCAACACCCTCCGCATGCTTCTCAGGGTCTACGAGTGGATACCCAACCGAAACTAGAAGGATGGTCACCCAGGCCCTTCTCAGCAGCAGACTGAACTACGGAAACGCCCTCTACTCAGGAGCCTCGGCCAAACTCCTGAAACGGCTCCAACGCATCGAGAACGCCTCCGCTTGCCTGATCCTCGACATCCCTCGCCGCAGCCACATCACACCACACCTGAGAGATCTGCACTTGCTCCCTGTCAACAAGAGGACAACCTTCAAACTCCTCACCCACGCACACAAGGCGCTCCACAACACCGGACCAGCATACCTCAACAGCCGACTCGCCAGCTCCGGTCTGCAGACCGCGCCCTCGCCATTGTCCCCCGCATCCGAAGAGTGACCGCCAGCGGCAGATCATTCTCCCACCTCGCAGCCAAGACATGGAACACCCTCCCCATCCTCCTACGGAAGACTAAAGACCTACTGACCTTCAGAAGACTCCTCAAGACCTGGCTCTTTTAACAGTAGCAGCATCCCCCCCCTCCCTACCGCCTTGAGACCCTCACGGGTATGTAGGGTGCTTTATAAATGCTATGATTGATTGATTGATTGATCTCTGCCTGCCCTGGTAACCTTTTCAGAGGGCGCCTAAAATAAGCTGATTTGATGTATTATAACTGAGATGCTTCCAACTATTACTTAAGAGCGCTTTGCACAAGCAAAACAATATGTAAAATATAACTTGTATTAAGTAATCCAAATATTAAAGCAAAACTAAGAGGGAGTTTACTGAAAGAGAAGTGGCCACGGGGTTGATTGATTAATCATTCAATCAGATAGCTTTATTCGAACATTAAATATGATTATGTTATGTTATGTTAGCAATTTTTAGAGCACACAAATACCCAAGGGTGTCTCGTCGCTATGAACTGTTAAGAAAGTGGTAAGGCTCCTTATTATAAAAGCAAAGGCATAAAATCACCCTTAATTTTAAAACCATTAAAGCTATGCATTAAAATCCTGGCCTTATTACATTTTAAAATAAAAAACCCATGTGATTACTAACACGAAGAGCGCTTTAAAGAAATTATCTAATGCTAAAACAAATCAGTGGTGAGCTCACAGTCTGTAAGTAAAATAGGGCAGGTCTACATTTGGTTAGCCCTGAACCTCTCAATGCTGGGATTAGAAAGTGGCTTGTATAGCTAGAGTAAAAGCTACAGAAAAATACAAAATGCAACAAGCTCTGTGGAGAACTTTCATTGCCTTGGCAAACAAGGATGGAAGAGAATTCATATAATATTGCCCAAGGGGAAAACACAGCTGCTATCTAATATACCCAAGCCTGAATCATCTAGTTAAGAGAACCCTGTCAGAAGTGTTAGTCACAAACTCCAGGCATGGCTCGAGCCCTAAAGCGGTTTGGATTAAAATGTAATCCTTATTCTGGGTCTTAGTTAATTCTCCTACTCCCTTTCTTACTGTCTCATTTAGAGAAACAATTGTTTCATCTGGGATCTGTCATCCCTGTGCTGCCCTTATTACGGCCTAAGATAGCAAATCAGGCTATCCAATAAATAACACATCACCTCGATGTAAGCCAACCAAGGAATTTTGAGACCCATGTTGCAAGATAAACAGTTCTCAATGATATCTCTATTAAGCAGGGCTTGAGAATTGCTCCATACAGAGCACCACAGTAGCAGTGAGGCCAAATTAATGTTATCCTCAACATTCTCCAAGCCAAGCTCCTCATGCAATATAAAACTTGGACTGCTTGGTGGGAGGCCTAAAAGCCTTCTGCATGCCAATTAAAGAAGCTGGGTTAGAGATGAACTCAATACAATTAATAAAACGGGTTCTTGGCTTGCCCTGGATGCACAAGCGAACCCGGAAACCTGCGAATCAAAAGTGACCCCAAGATAAGAAGATGTATTAACTCTTGGTTTACCATCTATGGTCAAAATCTAGATTTTAACATTCCTTGGTCCACATGCCATTAAAAAAGTCTTAAGAGGATTTACTACCAGCTTCAAAGATGCCATAAAGTAAATGTAGCCTTCTATTAACCCCTTGGGGGTTCTTGTAAGTAGCACCCCATCATCCGCATAAGTTAGGGCCAGGATAGGGGTATTCTTATCATTGGAATGTCCGCTCCCTTGGCCTGTCAGTGCCTCCTCTAAGTCACTAACATACAAAAAGAAAAGCATCTGAGCAAGGATGTACCCTTGAGGCATGCCTCGGTCCATTGCAAAAATAATCAGTGCATTCACTGCCAGTCCCGCACCTGACGGTAGCAGAGAGATCTTTATGTAGGGCCCTCAAGAATTTTGCGCAGCCCTTATCAATCCCCACAATTTGGACCTCACCACACTGTCAGAGGCGCAGGTGAGTTCATGAAGGCTAGAAAGACAGACAGTCCCTTACAGCTAGATTCATCAAGCTTAAATCCGCTCGCAAAGGGGCAGATTCTCAGAATCTGCCCCTTTGCGACCGGGATTTTTACATTTGGGATGCATCATCCCAAATGCAAAAACCGGTAACTAAGAATTCGCTAAATTGCGATTCTTTGCATTTAAGGAATCTCAAATTGAGATTCCTTAAATGCAATGCATGAAAGTGAAAAAAATAGCCAATTCGCTATTAGGGCCCGCAAATTACCATGAAGTACAACTTCATGGTAATTTGCAAAAACTTTGAAAAATGCACTAAAGGAATGAATGGGGAGATTTTCCTTAATTGCGGTTCGCAATTTGCGAGTCGCAATTAAGGAATTATTAGAAATCGCAATTTTTTTAGTGATATCTTGATGCATAGCATTTTGCTATATCTTAATAGCGAATCTGTATTTTTCGCTATTAAGGAATAGCAAAATGTGTTCTTGATGAATCTGGGGGTTAGTTTTTTGTTTTTTGTTTTACATTTTATTGAGCCGAGCAGATAGGTATAAAATACATACCCCCAGATTCATCAAGAACACATTTTGCTATTCCTTAATAGCGAAAAATACAGATTCGCTCTTAAGGAATAGCAAAATGCTATGCATCAAGATATCACAAAAAAAATAGCGATTTCTAATAATTCCTTAATTGCGACTCGCAAATTGCGAACCGCAATTAAGGAAAATCTCCCCATTCATTCCTTTAGTGCATTTTTCAAAGTTTTTGCAAATTACCATGAAGTTGTACTTCATGGTAATTTGCGGGCCCTAATAGCGAATTGGCTATTTTTTTCACTTTCATGCATTGCATTTAAGGAATCTCAATTTGAGATTCCTTAAATGCAAAGAATCGCAATTTAGCGAATTCTTAGTTACCGGTTTTTGCATTTGGGATGATGCATCCCAAATGTAAAAATCCCGGTCGCAAAGGGGCAGATTCTGAGAATCTGCCCCTTTGCGAGCGGATTTAAGCTTGATGAATCTAGCTGATAGTAAACACAAAAATCAGCAGGAATTAAAACAGACATTTTTCGATTCATAAATCTTATTCGTTATTCAAATGGACCAATATGGATTAAATACCGAAAGATAAACGGAAGCTAGATTGCAACAGAAATCTGGCTGTGTCATACATTGTTTAAAAGTAGACAAATCATTCTCATTAGAATTCTAAAGTGCCGGAGTGCGAAAGTGACCAGACGTATTTATACTAAGATTGTTCAAGGGCCTATTCGTTTACATAAAATCATCGTAGAAACTGAGAAAGTTTGATTATAGAGCACTACTTAAAACAGAATTATAAACAATCACATTTGTGCAAAAGTTTCCCTGTTGAAATGCTGCAGAATAAAAGTGCTAACATGTCTTTAACATTTTTTTTTATAAAGTGCACCTCGGGCGTGCCAAAAAAAGTGTGATGTGCTATAATGCTCCCCAGCGTTAAAGTGCAATGACTATTGGGTTTGTATTTCCACCATAGTTTCAGAATTCTCAAAAAACTTCCAAACAGCGTTAAATTTTCTTGTTGAACCTACCCTTTTGGAATATGCTTCTTCAAACATCATGGTTTTTTAAATTTTATTTAACTGTTTAGCATAAGAAGGTAGATCTACTGAACTCCAATTTTGGAGAATTAGGAAACGAGCCACAAGAGAACAAATCGCAGTGTAGGTCTCTTCTGCTTTTGTCAGATCAGATCTTACTTTAGAAATGCCAAAGAGAGCTACCTCTGGGTCGACCCTCTTCTGAATTGCCTGTGATATAGCAGAGAAGATCTTGACCCAGAATAACTCCAGTTTTGGGCACGTAAAGAATTTGTGGAGCCACCCCCTTCCCCTTCTGCCTGACATCGAAAACATCTATTTTCCACTTCCAGATGTCTTTTACTCAGCATTTTAGGAGTATAATATGCCAGCCACCGAGATAAAAAAGCAATCCTTTTAAAGTTGGCTGCTCTTAATGACTTACTTCCTAACTTGGCTATAGACTGCCATTCCTGATGGGAAAAAGAAGAGCAATTGGTTTCCCGTGTTACTCTTCCCAAGAATTCCTCCACCAGGGGAAGCTCATTACACTCTATCAGCTGAGCGCACCAGTTTCCAACCCCCTTAATTTGGCTCTGTATAATGCGCTCACCTCAAATAGTGGAATCCCGAAGAGACAGCATGTTTAAACAAGCATTGGCATAGCCAATAGGTCTCGCTTTTGGGACCTTATGTGTTTATCCTGAAGTTTTGGCTAGGTTGTAGAGTATTGTGGCTGATGTGTATTATGTTGAAAAGTTTTAATGAAAAGTGTTATATGTGGCACTTAGTTGTATTATCATGTGATGTGTATTTATGCTGCATTAAGTATAGTGTAATTACGTGGTGTGTAATTATGTGGTACTGAGTTTTGTTATGTGTAGTGTATTTATATTGCATTGAGTGTAGTCTAAATTTGTGGCATGTTATTACGTGGCACTGAGTGATAATATTTGGATTGTATTTATGTTATATTGAGTTGTGTGTAATTATGTGGCAGGTAATTATGTGTCACTGAATGGTATTGTGTGGGGTGTATGTTGCATTTAGTAGAGTGTAATTATGTGGTATGTAATTATGTATAATCAATAGGAGGGGGGAGTCAGAGTATGAATCCTTTCAGTCTCCGTTGTGATATCTCATAATCAGGGGGGGGGAAAGGATCACTAGTCCTGCTTGAACCAAGGTTTTGCAGGTCGGTAAGTAGGTATCTCCCAAAAAGACCCTCATACATGTGTATGTTGGAATAATCTCGTAGCGGTATATATTGTGTCCCCGCTTTTGTTTACACGTGCGTGCGTAATCATAGGGTCGTTTTTTTGTGTGTGCACCCTCCACCAGGAGGTTTTACCTTTGGTTTAAGGCAGTAGTGATCATCGATAAGTGGTGAGATAAGTGGTGATTAAAAAAAAGTCCGGACAGCCAGAGAAGGAAGTTTTAATGATTCTGGATTCGGACAATTAATAAGTTAATTCGTGCAGCTTTAGAATGAGTTAGGCTTTCGAGCGCACTTCATTTGTGGGTTAAAAAGGTCAACATGTTTCAGCCTTAAGTTGCCGACAGGTCAATAGGCTTTCGTCAGGACCATTAGGGGTGAAAACGTGAAAAAAAATGTATAAAGAATAAAGAATAGGTGAATTGTAACCTGATTCTTCAGGGAGTAGAAGGCATCATTGTACCTGTAAAATAAACAAACATACACACAACATGCAGGGAGATGGGGTAGGGAAAACATACAGTTATGTACAAAGGTACTTTCACGAAATCAAATGATTTCGAAAAGGAACTAGAAAATGGCAATGCTTTTCAATGAACCACACTCATTTCTGGCGTCAACTCTCCCATTATCATGCTTCGGCGGAGGGAGGTGATTCAAGCTATACTGTAGTGCTGTGCCCATAGTTCTACAATTCGCTGTGACTTAATTAATTTGATGCGTGGTCTAAGGTGGAATAACGTCGTGGTATTCGGAAAATGCCTCGTGAATTGCGTTTATTACGCTGCACACAACCAGTGATCAGGTGTCATTTCACTTTTATGCGTGTTTTATATTGTTTTCATTAAGCAATTGTGATCGTAATTGTTACAATGGCGCTTATCTACGAGTGCTACTATTAGTGATAGTTGTTACTATATTCTGCGATATTATTATGCGAAGTTTATGTCTGCTGAGCCGCTTTTAGGTAAGCTTCTGGACGTAATGGCGCGATGTACGTATGAGAAGTGCATATTTAAAAAGGTCGGGCATTGAAGTTCTGTCTGCGTACCTCTACAATGTGGAAGAAGTACTTCCTCTGGGATACGGCAAGGAAGAGAGAGGCCTCACTGCAGAAAGTCAAAAAAGGGGGTAGCAGTTTTAAATGAGTTATGATACCTGCGGTTGCGCTTTTAAGCGAAGACGCGGTGTTGCCTGATACCTCCGGTCCTTCTTCTCAGTCCTGGCAGCTTGTGCTGTCTCTGCCAAAGATCGCCCGGAAATGCGCGAGCATTCATTTCCGGGTAGATTAGTACTCCAATCCGATAGAGATGGATGAAATACTATTGTACAAGTTACACAATAGTAGTGGAAGTGATGTTTTGCGCGTGTGGATTTAATTTAGTATGTAATCTAAAGCCTCATTTAATTTAACGTCTGGAGACCTGTAAGTTAAGAAATTAGAATTTATAGGCTCAGAGACTCCAAAATCGCAATGGGCCATTATCGAGCACTTTTCTGGTAACCTCTCTTAGCGAGAGATGAAAGGCTACAATTGAAATTATGGGATAAATTCTCATTTATGAAAAATCGACATATTTGGTCAACATAAGAATGGATCTTGTTAAGGGGCATACGCCTAATTTTCTAGTTCTTTGTAGTGGGTTGACATCTTGGTTGTAGTTTTCTTGCAATTGACATTGCTCCGGTGCTCGCAGAGTCATTGTTTTGCCTTACGGCACGTCATCCCTATGTATCGCATCTGGCAGGGACAGGTGATCATATAAATGACGTGACTTGTATTGCAGTTAGTGTGGCGTCTTAACTGCCAAATGAAGTTTGGGAGTAACTGCAATTCTTTAGTGGGTTCTGTAGTTGCACAGGCGGTACATGTCCCGCATGGATAATGTCCGGTTACTGGGGTAGTATTCCATAATCCTGGTTGCTCTTTCTTTTTCTTTGGTGGTGATCTGAGGTGGACCAATAGGTCCTTGATGTTCCTACTTCTCCTATTGGCAAATCTTGGTTTTGGCCAGGTCAGGGTATTGGATGTTATGATTTTCCAGTTCCGGTTGATTATTTTCTTTACTTGGTTCGTGATAGGACTGTAGGTAGTGACGCATGTAGTCCTGTCATCATTAGGTTTTGGATGAGTTTCAAGTAGAGACTCTCTCGGTTGGTTGCGAGCACGTTTTTTGCAAGAATTGATTACCTTTCTAGGGAAGTTTCGGACTGTGAGCTTTTCACACAAATCAGTGGCTTGGATCTTGTAGTCTGCCACGGAGCTGCAATTCCTCCTCAATCGCAGGAATTGACTGTACGGGAGGTTTTCTCTTAATGGCCGGGGATGAAAGCTATTAAAAGAGAACAGACTATTTTTTGCTGTAGGTTTGAAATATGTTCTTGTTTGTAATGTATTTCCCTCTGAGAAAATGGTAATATCCAAAAAGTCCAGACTTTTTTCGTTGGCTGTGTATGTGAACTTTAGGCATTTGTCTTGGCTGTTCAACCAAACGTGGAAATCTTTTAGGGATGTAGTGTCTCCCTGCCAGATTAGCAGAATGTCGTCAATATATCTCTTCCAAAAGAGTATATGACGATTGAAGGGGTTGTTTTCATTGTGTACATAGGCCTGCTCAAAGGTGCTCACATACAGACCAGCTACGCTCGGCGCGAAAGTACTTCCCATTGACGTTCCATGTCGCTGGAGGAAGAGGTTATCTTTGTACTGGAAAAAGTTTTCCGTAAGGGCCAGTCTGTAGCACTCTAGTACGAAGTGCCTTGGAGTTTTGTAAGGCTAGTCAGTACTAAAGAGTATTGTTTCTAAAGTCTCTAGTGTTTTCTGTTGTGGCAGGCTGGTATAGAGGCTCTCGACGTCTAACCCTACTAAGAGCATGGTGTTCTCTGAGTATTCAAAATTGAGTAGCATGTTGATAAGATCTCGTGTGTCTTTTAAGTAGGTAGGTGTTGTTTGGACCAATGGTCTCAAGTATTGGTCTGCTATTTCAGAGAGGGGCTCTAGGATGGAATTAATTCCAGAGACAATTGGTCTTCCTGGTGGTGGCATTCTGCCTTTGTGTGTCTTGGGCAGAGAGTAAAAGTACGGTATTACTGGTGCTTTTGTTTCCAGGTAATCAGCTTCTTTTTTAGACAGCCAATTGTTGGCTTCCGCTTCTTCAGCCATTAGGGCTATGGTTCTTTGTAAGCGTGCTGTAGGATCTGTTGTCAGTACTTGGTTGAATTTGGTGTTTGCCAATAGGTCCATGCATTGTCTGTCGTATCCTTCTGTTGTTAGTAAGACTATGCCACCACCTTTGTCTGCTGGTTTTATGACAATATATTTATTGTTCTTAAGATCTGTGAGAGCAAGATTTTCTGCCTTGGTTAGATTTTGGAAAGGTTTCGGAAGTTGTTGGTTTAGTTCGTCCACTTCCTTCATTATAGCTTGTTCGAAAGTGCTTATTTCGATGGGTACCTGCGAATTGAGAGGACAAAAAGTGGATTTGTTTCTCAGAGTAGTGTCTCCTTCTTGAGGTAGTCATTGGTCATCCTTGAAGAAAGCTTTGAGTTTCAAAGTGCGGCAAAAGTCTGCCAATTTGCATTTCATCTTAAATATGTCTGTTTTGGGGGTAGGAACATAGCCTAAGCCTTTATTTAGGACACTTTCTTGGTCTTTAGTAAGTGTTAATTCTGTCAAGTTCACGATGAGGTCGTTGGACCTTGCCCCGTCTTGGCCTTGGTGACGCTTCTGGTTTGGACCTGTCTTGTCTGGTCGGACCAGGTTACTCCTTTTTGCCTGGACCTGCGTTTGCCCTGGCCATTCCCTAAAAAAGGAAGGCTTTGTTGGTAATTCTGAACGCCTTGCGGTTGCATTTGGTGATTCATGGGTACTTGGAAATAGGGGTTAGGCCACCCTTGGAATTGTGGGTTGAATGGATGGAATGGCATTCCTTGTCCATTGTTCTGGAAGTATGGGGGGCGCCTGAAATTGCTATGGCCTCTCCTCTGTCCTCTCCTATTTCTGTAGTTTCCTCGACCGCGGTTGGTTGTTTCATCCCCGCTCTGATGTGAACTGTCGTTTGATGGCACACTGTTGGAGTCGTAATTTGAAGCATTGTCATTAGGTTTGAAATCTTTGCTACTATACGGATGAATACGTTCTAATGGAAACCTGTTCAGTTCTTTTGCAAGTTTTTGCAGCTTTGTTTGGGTCAAGTATTCCTGGCTTTCTTTCATCTCTTTATTGATTTCATCTAGACGGGTTTTATAAATGGTTATGTTCACCGTGTTATTTAATTTGGTCTCCAAGGTCTCAATCTTGACTGCGAGTTCGTCCGTTAGTCTGGTAGCTGTTTTAATTATTAGTACTAGATAGTCTCTTGTACATTTCCATGATATAAAATACCAGTCTTTATGAAAGGCTAGGTCTTTTAGGAAGATCCGTGGGGCATTTGTAACCCACAATCCTCTGGGGGCGGCATTGACCCGAAGATATTCGGTCATAATTATCCCATGTACAGCCGTGCGTACTTGTTCTTTTTTCACTTCACTTAACTCGTCCCATTCTGCCGTAGAAGACAGAGTCTGGTTGAGGTCACCTTCCATGAGTAGCGGTGGTCTTGCAAGAATTTCATCTATGTCCTCAGTGGAATAGCTGAGTCCAAAGCTGCCTTCCATGGCGGGAGTGCCGTATTGGGCAGGGTGTTATCAAAAGGTTCTTTTCTAAAAGAAATCTCCCACAGCTCTGTTGTGATATCTCATAATCAGGGGGGGGGAGGATCACTAGTCCTGCTTGAAACAAGGTTTTGCAGGTCGGTAAGTAGGTATCTCCCCCAAAAAGACCCTCATACACGTGTATGTTGGAATAATCTCGTAGCGGTATATAATGTAATTATGTGGCAGTGAGTGGTATTATTTGGAGTGTATGTTGCATCAAGTACAGTATAATTATTTAGCATATAATTACGTGGCACTGAGTTGTATAATGCGTAGTGTTTTGTGTTGTATTGAGGAGAGTTTAATTATGTGGAGTGTAATTATGTGGCACTGATTGGTTTTATGTGGAGTGTATGTATGTTGCATTGAGTAGAGTGTATTTATGTTTCATGCAATTATGTGGTAGTAGGTGGTATTATGTGGAGCGCATGTTGCATTTAGTAGAGTGTAATTACGTGGTGTAATTATTTGATTTTGAGTGTTGTTATGTGGAGTGTATTTACATTGTATTGAGTATAGTGTAATTATGTGGCGTGTTAATACATGGCACTGAGTGATATTATGTGGATTGTATTGATGCTATATTAAGTAGAGCGTAATTATGTTATATGTAATTATGTGGCACTGAGTGGTATTATGTGGGGTGTATGTTGGATTTAGTATAGTGTCATTATGTGTTATGTAATTATGTGGCAGTAAATGGTATTTTGTGTTGCATAGAGGACATTGTAATTTTGTGGAGTGTAATTATGTGGCACTGAGTGGTATTATGTGGATTGTATTTATGTTGCATTGAGTAGAGTGTAAGTATGCGGCATGTAATTATGTGGCAGTTAGTGGTATTATGTGGAGTGTATGTTGTATTTAGTACAGTGTAACGATGTAGTGTAATTATGTGGTTTTGAGTGGTGCTATGTGGAGTGTATTTATATTGTATTGAGTAAAGTGTAATTATGTGGCGTGTTATTATCTGACACTGAGTGATATTATGTTGTTTGTATTTATGTTGTATACACTGTAGTGTAAATATGTGGCAGGTAATTATGTGGTAGTGAGTGGTATTTTGTGTTGCATTGAGTAGAGTATAATTATGTGGAGTGTAATTATGCGGCACTGAGTGGTATAATGTAGAGTGTATTTATGTTGCATTGAGTAGAGTGTAATTATGTGTTATGTGATTATGTTGTAGTGAGTGGTATTATGTGGGATGCAACAACATTAACTGTTGCATAATTAAACACTTATAAGGTCCCAGAGGCGAGATCTATTTCCTATCTTAAAGGTGATTCCCCGTCTTCCAGTAACCTGTGTCACCTAATACAGCTGTATTACCACTAGTACCAAGCGTACTCGCTACTCCCATTTGAAGAAATTCAAGACATCACAGGACATGACCACTAAATATATGGAAATTGTCTGGCAATAATAGTGGGAGTACAGCCGTATTAGGCAACACATGATACTGGAAGATGGGGAATCCCCTTTAAGATAGGCGATGCTGATTGGACTGGGACGGAATTACAACCGGCAGCCAGGAGGACTAAAAAATAAGAAACAGTCAGTCCTGAGGAAGTTGCGGGCTAACCCCCAGTTGCTCCGAAACACTTGTTGGCTAGGAATATTGAACCAAAAGATGAACTGTAAAAAATAAGATACATCTTTATTATTTTAATATACTAAAATGGACTACATATCATATATAAGCGTGTACTAGCGGCTCAGAGTCCATAGTAAGAGTAAAGTACTACAGCTGCCTCTAGTATACCCATTGAACTGCTACTATAAGTATCATTATTATTGTTATCACTATTGGCGCTACTACTTTCTCTATTAGCGATAGTACTGCCAAATCAAAAACTTCTAATAGTAGTGCTCAAAACACCATCATTACCACTGCATGTAAGTCACTTCAGACAGACTCTTTCGTGCGCCTTGGGCTATCCAGCACAACTTGTTCACAGGAGACAGGGACCCAACAATTACTTTCATTAGGATTGCGGTTTTTCCGCATTCTCCGGGCCGGAGGAAGTGTCCGCCGGCCCGGAGGATGCGGAAAAACCGCTGCGGACACTTCAAAGACCCCCCGCCAGATTAGGATGGCTGGGGGTTCAGGAAGACCGTCCGCCGCTTTTCCGCCGCGGTCGCCTTACGACCGCAGCGGAAAAGCTCTAATATGGAGGCGGTGTCTAACAGACACCGCCAGCCATATTAGGATGGCGGAAAACTGATGCCTTTCCGCTGCGGCTTCTCCGCCGTGGAAAGGCATTCGGATATTTCTTTGGGGGCCCGTTGCAGGCCCCCTATGATGATGGGGGTGCGGGGGGTGCACATGGAGAGTACCTATGGTACCCCCCTGCATTTCCGTGCACGAAGCAGCCGTTTTGTGCATGCAAATTCGAAGCATGCATATTTAACCTTGCGGAGGGTGCTGCTTCAAGCTGCACCCGCCGCAATGTTAAATATTGAGGATGTGACCAGGGTGGCGGTCACATCCTAATCTGCACGGAGGGACCGCCGCTGCCCCTGCGGACGGTCCCTCCTACTCTGGGGTGGTGGACGGACACAGGTCCGTCCGCCATCCTAATGAGCACCTATGTTTGGCCACCGCCTTATAATAACTGACGCTCTAGTGCTCAACTCTCCAACTAATAATGGATGAAAGAAACTAGATCTGTGATATCTGGTCTGAGAACGTTGACCCTGGAAATGTAGTCAAAAGATATGATTAACTTTCCACCACTCTTTAAACAAAAAATAATAATTGTTAAATTGTTTCTAGCATGAGAAAGTAATAATCGTACTCAATACTAGCAAATTTGGTAGTTTTATGTTAAGGCCACAAATCAAGAAAACTATTCACGTACAAAACTAATATCACTTTCACAGAGACCATTACTACTTAGCTCTTACTATCTATACAATAGATTGATACTCAGTGGGAGAGGGTTGGTCCTGTTAGCCGTTTCATATTGAATACCGTTTTATTTGATTTGCCCACACAGCTTGTGAAAACGTAACTTTTAAAAAGCAATCCAGTGGATGAGCCACTCCATGAAACGGACTTAAAGTAAGATGCACTCAGTGAGTTGACTGAACACCACTGAACAGTGGGCCTGGAGGTCTTCATCTGCTGCTAATAAATATTTAATTTATAAAAGCATGATGGACAACAAGAGGCAGATACAACTGTGTACATTAGGCAAGAGTTCTGCAATATTTGCATCAGTTTCTTTTTCACTCTGCACGACTAGATAAAACTTTTTTTGCGCAGTAACACTACTTTTGTTAAGTTGGTGGCGTTCTCTGGGTCGAAGGTCAGCAATTCAGTTTAATCAACCTAAGAAAACTGTCTATTTTTTGCAAAAATATTTCAGAGACAAATGATGTTAGAAGGCAGCTAGCTCAACGTGCTCTTACGACATTCTGTTAACAAAATGCATTCCATAAAGCTGTGTTTCAGCCATGCCCAAATAATCTAGGGTCCAATTCTATTAAAATTAGGGATTTCGTGTGATAGGCCTGCTCTTCAAATATTGATTCGTTGACCATTTTTTTATAGAAGAAAACAAATATATTACATCGAAGTAACACACATGCAGGGCCTGCCCACACATTCCAATAAACTAGCTAAAAAGTTTATACCATGGCTGATGCT
The DNA here is from genome assembly GCF_964263255.1 of Lissotriton vulgaris. Classification (NCBI taxonomy): domain Eukaryota; kingdom Metazoa; phylum Chordata; class Amphibia; order Caudata; family Salamandridae; genus Lissotriton; species Lissotriton vulgaris. The sequence continues at coordinate 1,840,963,731 of NC_141687.1, read as the reverse complement.
ATGTGAGATCTTGCTCGCCTGGTTAACATGCACTATTTTATCCATCCTTGAGCATACTGACTGGCTGCCCCGGGCCACCAAAGGTGGCCACCTACAAGGACGGCCACCCTTAGTGCCAGAGGAAGGCTCAGACCCATGAGCGGTCTAGTGTTGTGGGGATCAGATGGTCCCCCTGTGATGTCACTTCCTTCGTCCAGGGGGAGGGGCAAGATAGGCTATATGACCCAGGGGCGAGGGTCAAGCACCCTCTTTGTTCCTGGACGCGGTGGCGAGCTGACCCTCGCCCCCCCTTCCCCCATGGACTTTGGACGGTGGCTGCCCGTGCGCTTTTTGCCCGCCCTTCTGCTTACCCTGCTTTCGGGCAGTAAGGGGGGCTTGTTGCTACTAATATTACTGTCTTTTGTGTTGCAGGCAGAGTGACTGGGCGATTCAATGCAGGAAGGTACAGCAAGGTACCCTCTACAGGAGCAGCGGAAGGGTGCGAGAGCAAATCATCCCTAGGGAGATCCACGCTGGGATGGATCCTGGAGGAGTGACGGCACCCCGTTAGTCATTCGGGCGGTTGTAGACCTGAGCAACCGGGGTTACCTACAACGCTCCGCCCCCCAGAGGGGGAGGGGCGTGAGTAAGGGGTGGAATGGAGGTCCGCCGAGGGGAGAGGTTAGACCTTCCCCCAAAACTGACAACGCCCCGCGGTTAACACCATGGGGGTTATGGCTCATCAGGTGGGCGGGTCGCTAGAGGCGGCCTGCTCTTGGATCGCCCGTAAGATAGCCCAACATGTTGGCATAATGTACATGCTAATAAAACTGCAACAACTTTCTCCAACAAATCATAGTGTGGTGTCTGTTATTTGGGAAAGTTGGAGGAGGAGCGGTCTGGGGCTTGGGCCGATATTGGCACTATGGGTCTGTGCACTTATATCACTTCCACACCCAACAGCTTTTAGGTCTTGCTCCCCAATCAAGACCCTGCTTCACCCACCCACACGGTTGATTCACCACGCCCTCCCCCAGTCTGTAACGCTATTGCCGAAGAACAGCCTCTGGTTTTCACTCCTGCCTGGGACTGGCGGAAGTATGTTTGATACAAGGGGGAATGAGTTTACAAGGGCCCGAGTGGCGCTTAAAGCCAAAGAAAGGCTTCGAAACACCGCCTGTTAATACTGCCAGCCAAGCCAAAAGGGTACACGTGCTTCCAATACCAGACTGGGCCACTGGGCCAACCGCTACCCCTGACCAATGGACCCTGTTTATAGAAGGAAGAAAGCTGCTAGCTTGAGCAGTAAACACACTGTTGACACTGACTGTACTGAGAAGAAAACAGACTTCTGCTAATCACAATGTAAAAACTAGTTTAACCAGCGTGTGATGTCAACACACAGCAGTAGTGTAGCACCCTTGGTTTCAGACTATCAATTAAGAGAAGCATTGAATCCTAGAGTGCGCCTCCATCCCCCTAGTTAGTACCCTCTCCTCGGGGCCACCTCACGTAGCCTCGCTGTGCTGGGAATCTCGGCTGCTTCGCTCATGGGAACTCTGCCACTACCGACAGCAGTGCTTGACCTCACCGCCACCGGGCAGCTCTTCACCATGCAGCCCATACTGCACCAACACAAATACCCGGCAGCACAGCTCCACAGCACTCGAGCCGCAGGGTTTGTCCACCTCACCACCTGTGTAGAGGGCGCCACCCACCCACGTGCAGAGCAATTCAAGGCCCAATATACAGCTCGCAGGGAAACCACGCCAGTCACCACTATGTTGTGACGTGCTCTGACCAAGAGCGATCGGCGAACCTTTATTTATTCCCTCGAGTCTATGCCCGGCCCCACGGGTGCTTGCTGGCACAATTTATAGTAGTGTCCGGGTGGCTCACTGGTATGAGTGATGCTATAAAATAAAGTAAATGCTTCTGAGAGAGCGTGGTCATGGAGACTTAAGGGGCACTGATAAAGGGTGGTGGTGAGGGACTCGGCTGAGAAGGTCTGCTGGTGGGCAGCCCCTCTATGGAAAGGGGTCATGAGTTTAATTTTCCTCTACTGAAATGAAAGATAGGACCAAGGAGGGGCCTGTGACAGGGGATGAACTGTCCATAAAGAAATGACTGGAACGAGGAAGACAAGGAGGTAGTGCAGGTACTATTTCAGCAATACTGGAGTTGGCTAATGCATTTTGTTTGTTCCAAATATGTTATTAAATGTTAAAAGAATAAAGGAGACAGTAGGCATATAAACATAGTGTACATATCCGAGGTCCAACATAGTACAAGTGTGATTGGTAAAATATATTTTATTGTCAACATATGTCTGGACATATAGGTGAGAGTATTAACAAGAGCCACCATAGGGCATTTGTCAGGAAACGTGCAATAACCTAAAAATAACATAGTATTATAGAGTCAAATTATGTTGTGAAGCACAACAATGGGATAGTACTGAAACCTAATAGCTAATATAATCAGACACCTAGGCGGCTTGAAAGAAAGGATAGAAAAAGTCTTGTCCAATAGAACATCGAGGAAGGTCTATTGGGCCAAAATAGTGAGATTTGCATAACAATAGGAGAAGAGAGGAGAGCTGGGAAAGAGTGAAGGGGGTGGGTAGAGGTGTAGGGAGGAGGTGAATGCCATTGGGGGACAGATGTTATGTGAGAATGAATAAGCCAGCCTGGGTGTAATGGAGTCCAGCTGTGAGATAAGAGGCCTTATAGTATACAGAAGTCCACTAAAAACATGAGTGCTGCATGAAACCTTTTTGCGCGTACAGAACATCATTCTAGGTCCAGCTGACGTAAATACTGCACCAATGGAAAGTGTGCGGGTCCATCAGTCAGTGCAAATGTAGCTTCCCAGTGATTGTCTGATGCTCGGCATTTCCAAATTGCTCTGCACCCGTTCCGTGGTGCCTTAACTGGCCCAAGTCCGCCAATGCTCGATGGATCAAAATCGATTTTATGTTATCGGTACTACAATTGTTCTTATTTCCAAATCCCCGCCCCAAAAAAAAACACCACACAGAAGCGCAAGACATTTCCAATAAGAACTTAGGCGTGGTGCGAAGTCATTGCAGTGCTGGACTCCTATTCGTCGTTGCAAGTAAGTGAGGAGGAAATAGCAAGAAATGGCCTTGCACAACACAGGATATGCTTGTTCTGCTCTGACGTCACTATGTACGGTGGTGTTTCACAGCCGGATAACTAGGTACTTAAGGCTGCTAGTGAGCCTGTTGAGGTGATGAACGTCTCCACCCTGAGGATATAAATAACCCAAGCTCTAACTTCAAACAATACGCTGCAGTCGGTACACTTCCTGCTCCAAGCCGATCTCGACGACGACGGCTGAAATGCCAGAAACCGGTCCCCGGAAGCTTGTCTCCTTTCTGGTGAAGAATTGGCTTGGTTGTTTAGTCTGCCCTGTTCCCATGATGCACTGGGCCAGGGACAGACGGATTTGCATATAGCCAGGTTCTGAGCTGGGATGGTGCAGTGAGCTAAATAACGGTGATGGATGATGCCCTGATCTTTGGACTGGGTAAGAGTGGTCTGCTTAATTCAGACACTCTGTTCATCACCACCCCTTTTTCCAAGCCGTGCTCGAGCATGCTTTAGTGCTGGCCTCAGCATTGTGCCCTTTCTACCGGTGGCTGCTTGGAGATCGTTGCTCGCTTCTGAGGGAAGAGAAAGGAGGCATTCACACAGGAAGGGCATCAGTGAGCAGGCAGGGAGAACGGAGGCAGGGCTGGAGACATGCAGCGGAAGGAGGGGGTATAAGAGAAAAACCAGGAACAAGCTCGAGCGGCAGCATGGGAGAGCGGGGGCTGCACTTGCAGGAGAGATAATTGCTGCCAAATGGCAGCATGCGCTCCTGCAAGTAGATCGCCTCACGTGCACCCGCTGACATTGAAGGCAATAGAACGCATGCACTTTTTTGGCTGAAAAGCCAAAGTGATCGGAAAAGGTCTATTTGCCTGCGCATGCGCGCTGCGTAGGCGAGACCTAAAAAGGACTGCAGTCAAGAGAAAAAGTCTTGTACCGTCTTATATCTAATTTTCTTCTGCAATTTAGCTGTTTTTAGAAATGATGGAACTTGCGAGCCAGATTCCTGAACCATTTTGTCAAGAAAAAAATTATCTAGTAAACAATTTGATTCCAATAAACGTGCTGTAAGATCCAAAATCGCTGCCTCATAATAAGTAAAAATGTTCTGCAATGCTAGACCACCCTGGTTCGTGTCTAACTGCATTATTGCTAACTTAACCCTAGAAGCCTTCCTGCTCCAGACAAATTCCATAAACATTGACTCCAGCTCTTTAAAGTAGTTAGCATTCATTTTCAAAGGTACATTTATAAAAAAGGAATACCAGTAGGGGAAGAACAGACTTTTTTATGAGAGGGGTAGAAAATACAACTTATCAAGCAATACTTTGATTTTATTCCACATTGCTAAATAATTTAAACTGAACAACTGTTCATAGTGGTTGGAAACATATATATCCAGATATCATATTGCTTCCGCTTTCCAAGCTTGATATTTGAAATTGGAGGGTAGAAAATGACAATCAACATTCAATGTTAGGATCTCGGTTTTGTTTTGATTGATTCTATATCCTCCTATTGATTCAAATTGGCTAAATTCAATTAATGTCTGGTCTAAGTTGAGGCTCTCAGGGCTCAGATAAGAACAATGTCATCTGCAACGAGTTTTAATTTCGCCATCCCCATTATTGGAACATTTATTTCTGGATTTTCACTGATTCTTATGGCCAGGTGCTCAATAAAAAAAGTGAACAGTAGAGGGGACATCGGGCAACCTTGTCTGGTCCCACAATTGATATTGACTGTCTGAGCCTGGGCACCCTGGTAGATGTTCCTCAACATATTTACAATTTGGCCAGGGACACCAAATTTGTCCAGACCAAAGAAGAGTGATTTCCAATTAACCAGGTCGAACGCCTTTTCGGCGTCCACCATCATGATGAGTGTTGGAGTTTTATTGTTCGCAAAATAGTCGAGAGCCTGAATCAGGAACCCAGTATTAGTGGACATAGATCTGCCCGCGACAAACCCGTACTGATCGCTATGAATTAGTTCCTGGGCTATAGGGGTAAAGCGTTGGGCCGAGACTTTCATTAGAATCTTATAATCAGCATTAAGGAGGCTGATCGGTCTGTATGAATTGACATCCTTATGATTTTTTCCCTTCTTCTCAAAGCTGACAATTATAAATTATTTGAAACTAGAAAGGACACAGCCTCCCGACTTAATATTGTTGAACAGCTTCACCAGGAAGGAAGTCAATCCCATAGAAAAAGTTTTATATAGTTCGATCGGGAACCCATCAGTTCCAGATGCCTTTGCTCCTGCAATAGATTTCAGAACATTACAAACTTCTGTTTCTGTTATGTCAATTTGGACTTGTTCCACTAGCAACTCTGACAAACTAGGAAGATTTATCCCCTTGAAATATTCCTGAATTTGGTCCCTTCTTGCCTCATATCTAGTGCCGTACAGCTGCAAATAGTGTTCCATGGAAACTTTGGTGATACCATCTTTCTTCGTTCTTGTATCCCTGGTCTTTGGATCACATATTTCGGTAATCAAGGCTGCTTCTTGTCTGGTTTTAGTTGCCTCGGCCAGCAATTTTTCAACCATTTGACTGTCGTCATACACACATTGTTGGTATGTCCGAGAACTGTTTATTTCTTCAATTAAAAAAATTCCCTCAAAGCCTGCTTCGCCTTTTCTTACTGACTGCGAGCTTCCCCGCCCCCTGTACCAAGATATTGCTCCAGGGCAAGGCATTGTCCACTCCCTGCTGAAGTATGACTGTTTTTTCATGCCGTTGTTTCAACTGGGCGGCAAAAATAGCAATCATCTGCCCACACAAGGCTGCTTTAAAAGCCCCTAAACAGAAAAGGCCTCTGCCGTGTTTTCATTAATCCTAAAATATTCTAATATCCATTCTTTTGTATCAGCTACCCATTGGGGATTCTGAAGGAGGAGACGATCCATCTGCCATCTGGATCTTATCTTCCTTCCCTCCTCAATTTCTAACTCAAGCCTTACAAAAGAGTGATCAGAGAATGAATTTGCCCAAATTTCAGTACCTGTTTGTTTCAGGTATCGAGATATTTAAAAAAAATCAATATGTGATGCCGTATGAAATTGGCGAGAATAGTATGTAAATACACATTTAGGCGGGTTAGTTAGACTCCAGAGATCTAACAAGAGATGCTCCTGTTCTATAGCATCTAGGACTTTTTGGTTTTAGGCTTTAACTGCTTCTTGTACTTATTGGAGGTGTCTTTCTTCAAGTCTTGAATAAAATTTAAATCCCCCCCAGAATAATTTGTCCCGGTATTCCCCTAAGTAACTCACTGATTTTCAACAGTGCGGTGGTATTATCCACTACTAGGCCGTAGTAATTTACAAAGTTTATTATCATTCCGTTTAATTTGGCTTCGATCCACATCCATCGTCCAAAAGGGTCTCTCCGGACTTGGCCAAACTCCCATGGAAGAATAATGCAAAAATAAATAGCTACCTCTCTTTTGGCAAGCCCAGATGATGCATAAAAAGCATTAGAAAATGCTATAGGTAGAACAAGCTTTGGGGAGTAAGTTTTTAAGTGAGTTTCTTGGCGAAAAAACACCTGCGGCGAAAGTGAAGCTAACCACCTGATAAGTCCTCTATACCTTTGTTTGTTTAGTAACCCAGTAACATTGATTGAAATAACACAGCACTTATTCATCATTCCTATAAAGTTTTGGATAGCCAAAGAAGAATCCTAAAATCCTGATTACCATCCCCCAATTGCCCCAGCTAGTGATCTTTTTTCTGCTATACCCTATGTTGGAACCAACCTTACCCTTTACTGCAACCCTCTCCAGAAATGTGGACCACCACACTAACCACATCTCGCCCCCTACTTCTCTATTGGGTGTTCTGGACCTACACCCTGGGTGACCCGCCTCCCCCGGCAATAGAGAACAGTGATGTAAACATTATCTAACATAGCATTTCACTTTGAAGCCGAAATCGCCTTATGAAGTCCCTTAGCATCTTCTAAGTCTGAGAACATATGGAATTTCCCCCTCACAAGGATGCGTGCATGGAGAACCACGCCTCCTGCTACAGGTGATGCCGCTCCACCCCAGCAATGGCAGCTCAGCACTTTCGGAGTACTTGAGTGTGGTAAAGACGGAAGACGGAAGGCTTGCTGGTGGTTTCTTTGTTTCCTTAATGCGGCTGGTGTCAGGTGGGCCTGCATGCAGGTTTGTTTACGGCTGCACCTCTGACTGCGAGGCACAAGGCAACTCTCGAGGACGGATATCAAGGCTGCTCTCAAAGGGCGCCACAGGCGGCTGGGTGGCAGCGGAAGTTGGAGTGTACCGGCTGCTGGCTGCTGGTTACACAGAAGGAGTAGCACAAAGCCCATGAGTTAGGAGGATTTTCTCCTTTGGATACAGAAGTCTGACAATGCAAGGCAACTAAATCTGTATAAGGGGCATTTGAAATGACATCTAAACCGGCTTGAAGTGCTCTGGGAGGTATGCAGGTATAGAGACTGAGGACGAAAAACTTCTTTATTTTCAAACTCACAGTGGGGCTGCAGTGTTAGAGAAGGTGGAAAAAAGGGAGTGTTTACCATGAGGACTTTGTAATACTTGCTGTGGGGATTAAAGGGAAAGGCAAAGATGGGAAAGCACAATAAATAGACTAATATAGTTGCTAAAGTCTAGTCTGTGGCAGGACTAAAAGCCACAACTTGTTTGGCACAGGCAAAAGCGCTCTCTTCAGCGGTTGGAGCCGAACACTCGGTCAACCGACCTTAACTCAAGCTTTGAGAGCTCGGAAGAGGAGCCCGCAGAATTATTCTTGGATAGTGGGGGGTCCGGCAGGCCAGCGGCAGATGGAGGATTCTAGTACTACTGAGAAAAACCAGGCAGCTGACCTTACAGTAAGAGCAAGCAAAGATGGGGGTAAAAATACTAAAGACTTTCCACTGTTTGAGCAGCAGTGGCTTGCCTCCCAGTAAAAATTCAAGAAGGCGCGTCATTGATCGCCCTGCTAGAGGACCAAAGGAGCTCCATGCTCTCGAGAGTTAGTGAAGCCACCAAGGACAAGAATATCTTAGAGAATAAACTTGAGGAACTTGAAAACCACTCGTAGCGATTAAACCTATAAATAGTGGGTGTTCCTGGGAGGAGCGAGGGCTCCCAGGTGCTGCAATGGGTGGAATCCTTTATCAAACAGAAAGTATTGCCTGGGTATAATGCGGACCTAACAATCACAAGGGCCCATAGAGTCCCTTTTCATCTGTTGCCTAATTCTAACAGTTCACGCACCATCTTGGTTTTAATTTTGCTGACTATCGAATTAAGGAAAGGATTTTGGCCAAGGCCAACAACTAAGCATGGGCGGAAAATCCGTTCCGCTCGCGGATTTTGCGGATTTTCGGTAAATTTGCAATCCGCGAACGCTCGCGAATTTACCGAAAATCCGCAAATTCGCACGCAGCGGATTTTTTTTCTTGGTGATACAATTTTGCGGCGTGCGGTGTAAGTTCGCAATTGCGAACATGTAGGTGCGGCGGGCAGCAACAATCTCGCACTCGCGAAATTACAAAAATTGCAATTCTGCACAAGAAATCCACTAGCAAGCAGCATAGACTTTCTGAAAATGATGATTTTTATCAGAATAACTCCTCAGGTTGACATTTGCCTGCACTTTTTTGGATTTGAGGCCTTTTGACTTTCTTTGGATCACTTTTGGATTAGAAATCAACTTTCACAAGTAAGCTTGTTTGGGGCATTACAGTTGCTGTAATGCTGTTCTGCAGAAAAACGAGTTTTGCAAAAGTGAAAGCATTCAGCAGGTGCAAAAGTTCAAACTCATCATTAGTAACCATTCCCTGCAGTGCTTCCTGACTGGGGCCCCTCCAGAGTTCAGTTGCTAGTTGCAACAATTGTATGACCCTGCTCTGACCCTCACAGCAGGCTCATAGAATAGCTACAAGTAGGCCACAAAGGTCCTGGAAAAAAAATTGCACTGCAACAGAAAGCAAATTACAGATAAGGAAGCAGGTGCCAGACTGGAATTTTAAAACAGTGACACATTAATAAATCAACCCCAAATTAATTCATGTCAGTTAAAGCAGGGCAGGTGTGCTTGCTTTTCCCCCCCATAATCTACAGTGATGATGAACCAGAGGGTGGCATTGATGTACCAGAGGGTGGCATGGGTGAAACACCATTCCATGTAGTGATTCCTGACTGGGGCCCCTCCAGAGTTCAGTTGCTAGTTGCAACAATTGTATGACCCTGCTCTGACCCTCACAGCAGGCTCATAGAATAGCTACAAGTAGGCCACAAAGGTCCTGGAAAAAAAATTGCACTGCAACAGAAAGCAAATTGCAGATAAGGAAGCAGGTGCCAGACTGGAATTTTAAAACAGTGACACATTAATAAATCAACCCCAAATTAATTCATGTCAGTTAAAGAAGGGCAGGTGTGCTTGCTTTTTCCCCCCATATTCTACAGTGATGATGAACCAGAGGGTGGCATTGATGTACCAGAGGGTGGCATGGGTGAAACAGAGGGTGGCAGGGGTGAAACAGAGGGTGTTGGGAACCTGTGATGATGAACCAGACGTAGAAACAACATAATCACGACCGTTGCGAGCCGACATGTAAGTTCGCAATTGCGAACTGGTACAAAACCCTCGCGAACTGGCAGAATTCCTTGCGAACACAAATAAAAAATCCGCAAATTCGCGAGAATTCACGGATTTTGCGGATTGCGAGTTCGCAAATTCGCAAAATTCGCGAACGCCAGATTCGCAAAATTCGCCCATGCTTACCAACAACAAAGACAATTCCAGATTAATGAAACTTCAAATTGCTGTATATTTCCTGACATGTCAGCGGTAGCCGCACGTAGGTGCAAAGAGTTTGTTAAACTCCTTTTCCTCTTTAAAGCTCAAGGCGCTCTGGCATCTATAGCCCAACAATCCAAGCGACAGGCCCTTGTTTTGCTACAGTGTATTTGTGAATTATAAGATATAAACTGAGGCATTGTACCCAGCCCGGCTCTAAACCCATACCAGAGTCTAGAATTAATTCTTTTGTCTTCCATCCAAGCTAGCAGCCATTCCAAAATTTTCCTTCCAACTCTCTTAACTTGAAGAACAGGGGTTTAACCCAGCGGCGTTGGGGCACGCCTAAGATCTTCAAGTTCACCTGTCTTGGTATACAGAGACACAGAATATTTCTGGATGGCATCAGAGACCAAGTTTATTAGCTGCAGCTAGTAACAGTGATCCTAGAAATACATCACGGTGTAAATTCTCAGGAGACTGCTCAATTTACTAAGGCAAGACGTCTCCTTTTATACCCTATATTCACATTATAAATGTACACCCACTGCACAAAATTCTAGCTAATAAGGTACATTTTCAAACAAAGTATCACATAACAAAAACTCAATTTACAGTATCCCAACCCAAAAGTTAATTATTAGGAATGTCCCAAATTCAATCTCCACAAGCCGGACAAACCTATAATTGAAAGCATAACCCATGTAATGAAGAAACATTAAAAAAAACAGTAACAGATGCTGAACAAGATAAGGCATGTGCAAGGAAACTAAAAGTTAACGATGTCCTGAACATTGATTGGCAATCTCAGACAAAGATCAATCAGGGAAATTGGCTTTGTGAGGTCAGTTTGAGGTGAAGAGGTCAGGTCTTACAGTTCATTTCAGAGTCAAAAAGAAACCTAGTTAATGTATACATGAACTAAGAAGGCCAGGCCACTTTATTCGCCAGGCTACTTCACAGGCCTACGTGAGGGCAACACAAAATGGTGGCACTGAACAAAATTGAGTCAGACTCGAGAATTACAAAACCTCAGACCCTCCTTTTGCCATTACGTAGGCAATAACCTAAGACTCATGTTAATCTGAATCTAGGTCTATATCGATATTCATTAGTTCATCAAGTGTTGCTGTAGCATCATCTTATTATTCTTTACTTCTCTCGGGACAGGTCTCCGAACACACATAGTTGCAAAGACAACAAGAGAAAAAGATGGTTAAAACCATACCAAGGAATGTCAGAGTCTTCCATCCCCATTTAGACAGCAGTCCCTAAAACCATCCCCGTCAATGACCAGTCTCCTTCGTCTACATGGATAGACTCAGAGATTTTATACAACCTAGAGATGGCTTGGTACACTGTAGGGACATTATCTGGTATGTAAGCACAGCAACTGGATCCAATCAATTTACATACTCCTCCTCGATCTGCAAGTATGATGTCTAATACCATACAGTTCTGCAAAGTCATAAGGCGGTCCGCTTGAAGCTCAGCTGTAACATTACAAAGAGCACCTGCTGTCTCATTAATAGTAGCTTCAACAACGCGGACAAGCTGTCGAATATGCCTACCATTGATCATAGGACCCCAAAAGGGCAGGAAGCCCTTGAAGAAATCTCCTACTTCGTGTGCTGCAGTATCTTCCTGATTGAAGACACCTCTACCATCTCGTTCTATGATAGTCTGGAGCAGTAGTGTATGTAGGGGGAAGCAGAAACACCACATAACACGTTCCTAAAAAATCAGGTGGCAACCATGTGTAGGCTCTGTCATGACAAACAAAATATGTGCCTTTAGCTGGCACAAACGGTGGAGAAGTCCGAGATGAATAGACATAGGTTTGAGCACACACACTCTTACCTAGCTGAGCTTTCGGATTCCGACCATTATCTTGCAAACAAAAATGGCCTCGGTGGGGTACAATCCAAATAGGGGGAGACCTTTTTTCGTCTCTCCTTCTCTGTCAAGCTGGTACTATATCCACTCACGTTCCAACCAATGTAAGCCTGCACCTCATCCTTAGGGATAGCATTATATGCATCAATATCTCGGATCATAGCTACTATTTCCCTTATCAAGGCACTATTGCTCGAGTTATCTTTAAGGGAACGTAAGGGGCGTACCTCATTTGCATAGATAAACATGGTCTGAAAAGCCCACATAGACCCATTAAAAGAAAAAGGCAAAACCAAATATGGCATACCTTTATCTGTCGTATGAGCCATAAGACCACAAACCCAACAATAAGTGGTATTTACTACTAACTGATGCTGATGCAACAACTGTATGAACGAGTTGTTGACAAATTCTGATCTAGACGTCCCTAGAACCGCAGACCTTTCGTCAATACGCGGGCCACCCCTTAAGTCTTATACCGGGACCCCGCAGCTGAACCCGGATGGTGGTTCGAAAAAGAAAAAGAAAAATAGTCTCTTGTCTGAAAGAGTGTAATTCACACAAAAATTTAGATTTTATTTGTCCTTTTTAGACCTCAAGTTGTAGCGTTCTTTACCAGGCACAGTTTGATCCTGAAAGAGTGTCTCTGGGTGCGTAGTATCAAGTCTCAAACACGGCGGCACAGCTTCTTGCAAGACTTCATCATCCGCACGTTCTGACTGATTCCATTCCAGATGTGCATCGCTAAAAGGTACAAATCTCGGAACCCTTTCACTCTCGGAATCGGCAACACCTTCCCGGACCCACTTATCGTACGTTAAGGGCAAAGGTATCTTCTTTCAATGGGTACCATGTACCCGGTTTTTCTTGCCGAACACCTTAATAGCAGTCCGAGTTGATAACAGGACTTGGTATGGACCGGTCCATCTTAGTTCCAAGTTCTTTGACCTCTGGAAATTCCTGGTTAGAATCCAGTCGCCAGGTTGAATCGTGTGGCCTGCGTCTACAGAAACTGAAGGCAAAGTGTCATGGACCTGTTGGTGAAGAACACGCAATTTAGCATTCAAATCATGTAAGTAGTCAACCAACATAGGGTACTCGATATCACTGTACTTCTTAGGCCTCGGCACACCCCAGACATTCGCCGGACGTCAAAAAACAATCTCGTATGGGCTAAGTCCCACGCGAGAATGTACTGTCGTTCTCGTGGACAAAAGTGCCAATGGTAAGGCATCGGGCCATGTAAGACCAGAGCTCGCTTGCACTTTGGCTAACTTCAGCATCAGAGTGCCATTATAGCACTCGACCAGGCCTGCTGACTGCGGGTGATTCGCAGCGTGAAATTTCTGTTTAATACACAGACCCACACATACTTTCTTCATAATCTGACCCACAAATTCACTTCCATTATCACTCCATACCATCCTCGGCAAGCCATATCTGGGAAATAATTCTTTGAGCAAGACCTTGGCTGTAGACAATGCAGTATTATCCTTTAGGGGGTAGGCCTCTATCCATCTGGAAAAGGCACAAACAACCACAAGGACATACTTCAAGTTATTGCACCTTTCCATATGAATGTAGTCTATCTGCAGCACCTCGAACGGATACGTTGGAGTAGCAAAATGACCCGCTGGAGTTGGGGTTCCCTTTCCAGGATTATGTATCAAGCAAATCATACAGTGTTTAACCAAATTCTCAGCACACCTAGGAATTCCAACATTCTGCCATACCGGAGCCAACAACTTACATATCCCTTTTGAACTAATGTGAGCCAACCTATGAGCCATAGTAACCACCGGAAGCACATATGCATCCGGCAACAACCATCGCTGGTGCTCTGACAACTCAACCCAACAGCCTGTTGAATCCAACATTCCTGTACTCTCTCTCCACATACTCAATTCTTTCTCAGTAGCTTCTACCTGAATCATCTTCACACTTTCTGTTGTATCTTCACACATTCCTCCTTCCACAACCCATCTTGCAGGACCTGCAACATACATCTGACTCGTCACATCTTTCGCCGTTTCTCTCGCTACTTCATCTGCAAACGCATTCCCTCGACCCTCAGCATCCGTAACCTTCTTATGCGCACTACACTTCACTATCGCTATATGGGTCGGCAAAGTAAGTGATTCAAGAAGTTCACTCACTAATTGTCCATGCTGAATTTTCGTACCATGGGAAGTAAGAAATCCTCTCTCTTTCCACAAGGGACCAAAACTGTGAGCCACGCCAAATGCGTATTGGTTATCAGTATAAACATTCACTCTCTTTCCTTTTGACAACACACACGCTCTAGTCAATGCTATCAACTCCGCTGCTTGCGCTGAATTCTGTGCAATACGTTCTGTTTCAACAATCGCGTGCAAAGTTGTGACAGCATATGCTGCAGTCGTCTCTCCATTCGGAAGATTAAAGCACGAACCATCTACCCATAGGGTACTAGCAGGATTCGAAAGAGGAGTATCTTTCAGATCAACTCTACCCTTCGTTTCCTCCTCTGTCCGGAGAAAACAATCATGCTGTTCCTGAGCATCTATCTCTACAAAAACCGGCAACAATGTAGCTGGATTCAATGTGTTGCACCGCTTGATTTGCACATGGCTAGCCAAAAGCGTCAACTCATAAACTGACAAATGCGCACTGGTAAGATGTTGAGTCTACGTTCTATTCAATAGGGTATCCACTGCATGTGGGACCATCACAATCAATGTATTATTCAATACCAAACCAGCAGACTGTCGGATAGAAACAGCCGCTGTCACTGTAGCTCTTAGACAACTAGGCAACGCCCTAGCTACCGGATCTAAAGTAGCTGAAAAATACGCACATGGGTGCTGCTTGTCTCCAAATTGTTGCGTCAACACTGACAACGCACAACCTTCTCTCTCGTGGACATAAAGTGTGAAAGGTTTACTGTAGTCTGGGGTACCCAACACCGAAGCAGAACACAATACATCACGTAATTCAGAAAAACTCTTCTGACATTCGTCAGACCAAGGAAGAGGGTGTGGTGTGTCCTTAAGAGTAAGTGTCAACAAAGGTTTCGCTAGCAAAGAAAAATACGGAATCCACTGTCTACAATACGAGGTGATACCTAAGAAGGCACGCACCTCTCTCTGTGTGCAGGTCACAGTCAGTTGGGCAATCGCTTGAATACGCTCTGGGGTCAATCATCTTCCCTCCTTCGACAAGAGATGACCTAAGTAGGTCACTTCTTCGCGGCAATACTGCAACTTCGAAAGTGACACTTTATGATGAAGGTCATACAGGTGTCGCAAAAAAGAAAGAGTATCTTCTTTACAAATCTCTTCATCATCAGCAGCAACCAACAGATCATCAACATACTGGATAAGAGTAGCACCAGAAGGCAATGCAAGATTATCAAGCTGAGTTTTCAAAGCCTGACTATAAATGGAGGGACTCTCACAATAACCTTGAGGAGGGTGCTAAAACCGGAAACTGTGGCCTCCTAAACAGAAGCCAAAAATATCCCTACTTTCCTGAGCAATCGGAATACTGAAGAAAGCGTTCTTCAGATCAATAACAGAAAACCAAGCAGATGAGGCAGGGATCATAGTCAATAAAGCAGTAATGTCCGGGACAACAGGAAACTGTGGCACAACGATCTTATTGACCTCTCGAAGGTCGATCACAAACCGATACACAGGTGGCTGAGAAGAGTCAGTACGCTGAAGGACAGGCAGAACAGGACTGTTACACGCATTACCTCTTGTTTCTTCAACCACACCTTTCACAACCAAATCATAGATAATCACTAAAAGAGCTCTTTCGCCATCACTGAAAATTTTGTACTGAGGAATGCGAGGTAATTTAGCATTCGACTTAAGGGTAACAACGTAGGGTGGAATCTGCAAGAGACCAACATCATTGGGACCTGTAGCCCAAAGTGAATCAGGGAGAGAATGCAGTTCCAGTGGAAGGCGATCCTTAGACAGATACATCGGGGAAATCACTTTCTTACCCACCGTAAGATTTACTCCCGAAAGAGAACAATGTAATGTCGCATGCAATCTTTTCAACAAGTCCAAACCCAACAGATTCTCGCCACAGCCAGTCGTTAGAATAAGGGGAGCCTCCAATTCACAGGGACCAATAGAAAGGGGCAAACAACAAGAAACCGGATTACGAACTGGGGCACCAGAAAATCCTACTGAAACATTGGTCAAGCAAGACAAAGGTGCGCCGGGGAGTTTAGAGTGCATGATAGAACTCTTTGCTGCACCAGTATCCAAAAGAAAAGGTTCTGCCACACCTGATGTAATCACTTCAACATAAGGTCCACTCTGGTCTACTGGAACTGACACTACTCCCTCCCTTTCTCCATGGCTGTCCTAACTATCTTTAAAACCAGCACTCTCACTTCCAACATAATAATCATCAGTGTAGTACTGAGCGGACTGGACGGTCGGAACATTCTGTTGGTCAAAATAATTCATAGAAGTCTGAGGGGAAAAGGAATGTTCATTCTGGGGAAACGTACCACGTCCCCTACCCCTTGGTACTTGTTGGAAACCACCACGACCTCTCAGACCAGACATACCATTTGCACGCTGTATCAAGATATGGCAACTATTCTTGAAGTGACCTTCTTGTTTACAATAAGCACACTGATTAGGGCCTAGCGGGAGTCGCAAAGCAAAAGACTCAGGCTTCTGCAACAGTTTCTGAAACTGTGGGGGTTGCTGAAACTGACGCTGATTAGGGCGAGGCGGATAAGCCTGCTGCAGAAGAACTTTCGTTTTTAATTCTCTAGTCTTCTTCTCTACCTTATCCTTCTCATCTTTACCTCTATTCTCATAGTATTGTGCCGTAGCCAATATCTGGGTCAAAGAAGAAACAGCCCATGAATTCTCAGAGTCCTTTAACTTATTAGAAAGTTCAGGAAGTAAATTAAAAACAAACTTATCTACAAACAACCTCTAACCACCTTCTGTACTCATGTCCTGACCACTATGATCAATGAATGTTTCCTCAAACCTAGTGAAGAAATCAGACACACTCTCGTCTTTCTTTTGTTTGCATGCTGCTAACTTGTCCCAATTCACCCGCAGAGGAGGCATCATAGTTTTCATTAAATTAATAATCCTACCAGGTAGTTCTGCAACTAAGGGTTCTGGTTTGGCACCTCCTACCTGCCGACCATCTGCAGCAGTAATATTAACCCACGTATCTCCTAACTCTGGCGCGTGATCCTCGTGACGGATCTTCGCCCACAAGGGTTGAGGAACTACATTACCCATCAACATATCTATGTCAGCTAAATTCATAACACACGCATCAACTGTCTGAGACAACTCCTTGTAATAACCAGCAGGATTTTTACGGGGTTCAGGCAAGGTCTGCTTAAGAGCCAGGACCTCAGCTCTCTTCCAAGGGTCATGCACCCACACTCGCTGAAAATGAGCCGGTGCAGCTACAACTGCCTTTCTCCATACAGGGGGAACCTCTCTCATATGATACTGCTTCACTTTTCTCCTAACAGAAGGGTCAGGTTTGAACAATGACTGAGGTGGAAGTCTAGACCTAAAAGTGAGTAGTGTCTCTACCGCTTCCTCAACATCGGAACCCACTATCGTCCCTTTAGCAAATTCAGACTGAAAATTAAGCAATTCCAGTGGAATTGAACCCAACTCATTATCTTCCCCCTCCTGACGAAGGAAGGTACACATGACATCAAAAACATAACTTTGTTTTGGTGCCTCCCACTGTAGGAAGATATCCATAACCACTTGTGGACTGTACTTGGAGGTATTCGAAACCCATCTACGAGCAAGGAGATCTAACACTGCCCGCTCTTTGGGACCAGGGAGCTGACTACGTCTCTGCTTACGTTCAGAAACAGGGGTCATATTCAGTGACCCAAAGAAAAGGAGACAAAAGACTAGTGACAGTCTCAGTCATTCATTGCCGAGCAGAAGGAGAAGAAGTTGACATGAGGACAGGAGACAAAGTGTTTTGAGGTGACAGAGACGTAGGGACAGAAATAAGAGAAATCGAAGATAAAGGAGTATAAGGCAAAGGAGTTTGAGGCAAGGCTGGTGGCAAGGCTGGCAGCCCTGGAGAGGGCTGCGCTGGGGAGGAAGAACCACCTGTGAAGCAACGGGTGGCTGAACAACAACAGGGGGTTGAACGACAACCAGGGGTGCAACAACTGGAGGTAACGGAGGTGCAGTATCACCCTGCACATAAGGGGGTGGTAATCTCAGTAAATGTGACATCAAAGGATCCTTTTCAGGGTCTTCAGTCACATTTGAAAGGGGGTTGGCAAAGCCGGGTAACCTTTGTCAATGGCCATGCAATGTTGTCTATCTGACACTTCAATCGCACGATCTTCTTCATCTTCCTTAAACTGCCTAGCAGCTTGAATTACCGATATATTCCTTTCCTTCCTATCACTCTCAGCTTGCTTAATTTCTCGCTGTTTGGCTTCCTTACGCCAAAGACGGAAAGAATCAAACATCGCCTGCCAGGCTTTCTTCTTAAATAGCGCAACTTCTAGGTTATCTAAAACATCTGATTCAAAACTACCATGTTGGGGCCATCGTAAAACACCATCTTTCCGTGTATAACGGACCCATACTTCATTAAAGGTAATGGGACCTACACCATGCTTTGAATAGAGCTCATAAGTTGGAGTTCCAATCGGAGGTATCGGACACAAGTCCTCCAATCAGGAATCCTTATTACAACTACAACAAAACCATTTCCTAAATTTGCTAAAACAAGGCATCTTTTAGCTCACTAGTCTTGCTTCAAACTTCAAGGGGTTATCAAAAATGATGCACTCGCAAATATACAAACCCCTCGGCTTCGACTATTGCAATGGCCGAATCAAAACCAAGAAACAAAACAAAGTCGTGGGAGTGACCCACTTATACTTAAGCAAAATGTCTGTCACGCCACCAGAAGACCGTCTAACGTCTCGCCTTACAAATCATCCCAAGAGGGTCCAAGACAGGGCGACAGTCAGGGCAGCAGTCCTTCGCAGTAGTCGGAAAGGGGAAGCCTCGCAAAAAAAACATGCAGGGGTTGATGAAGTGGCGGCCGGCCTCCAGAATTTCCTCACGGGGCTCCTCACAATCTTCGGGCTTGGACCAGTACCGCTGAAGTCCCACGTTGGGCGCCAGTTGAAGAACCAGGGTTTAGCCCAGCGGCGTCAGGGGCACTCCTAAGATCTTCGAGTTCTCCTGTCTTGGTATACAGAGACACGTAATACTTCTGGATGGCATCAGAGACCAAGTTTATTAGCTGCAGCTAGTGACAGTGATCCTAGAAATACATCACGGTGTTAATTCTCAGGAGACTGCTCATTTTACTAAGGCGAGACGTCTCCTTTTATATCCAATATTCACATTATAAATGTACACCCACTGCACAAAATTCTAGCCAATAAGATACATTTTCAAACAAAGTATCACATAGCAAAAACTCAATTTACAGTAGCCCAACCCAAAAGTTAATTATTAGGAATGTCCCAAATTCAATCTCCACAAGCCGGACAAACCTATAATTGAAAGCATAACCCATGTAATGAAGAAACATAAAAAAGAAACAGTAACAGATGCTGAACAAGATAAGGCGTGTGCAAGGAAACTAAAAGTTAACGATGTCCTGAACATTGATTGGCAATCTCAGACAAAGATCGATCAGGGAAATTTGCTTTGCAAGGTCAGTTTCAGGTGAAGAGGTCAGTTTCTTACAGTTCATTTCAGAGTCAAAAAGAAACCTAGTTAATGTATACATGAACTAAGAAGGTCAGGCTACTTTTTTTCGCCAGGCTACCTTCACAGGCCTACGTGAAGGCAACACAAAATGGTGGCACAGAACAAAATGGAGTCAGACTCGAGAAATACAAAACCTCAAGCTGTGGATTCTATAAGACGTATTGACCGATAACAGCTAGGATTACTTCAAAAAACCATTTTAACCAGTGGAACAATTATGACCAATCTCCACAATCGAGGCAAGGCAGTTTTACATGCCAGATTAATAAAAATCATGATACGAGGAGACCATAGCTCCAAATGTAACCTTATAAAGATCCATCGGGACTCCATCAGGTCCAGGAGCTTTATTTGAAGGGCTAGTGTTGATTGCCTCAAAAACTTCTTCTAAGGGAAACTTAAGTTCCAGCAAGAATTTTGACAGTTAAGGATTCGTACCCTCCTCACTTGCATCCCCCAGACTGTACAAATGGCAAAAATGAACTACCCATTTATCAGGTGTTATACTGGTGTCCAGAGCTAAGTTACTATAATTGAATGGTGTACTTTTATGTACCCTATGCCAGAACAAACTGGCATGTTTTTCCTTGCATGCAGGAACTAAGTTGCCCCATACTTTGAGCTGATAATCCACATTCATTTTTTTCACGATTAGCTTGTAGTCTTTCCTGTAGCTGGCTATTTTGGCACTATCTCTAGGGACAGCTTGAAGGGCGTGATGTAGATGAGTGCAAGCTAGTCTACACTTCCTATCAAAGCAAGGCTGGGATCCTTTTTCACTAACCCTAACTGTTTTTGTCAAATAATCTTTAATGAATTGTCCTAGCCTTGTTAAGTACCCAACTGTCAGAGAAAACATTTGCTCATTTGAGAGACACTTGTTTACCAGGGGCAGTTGTTCAGTACATAACTTACACACAACCCTTGGGAAGTCAGCCCCTCTCCACACTAGCCTTCGATTATTGTCTTTAGAGATGAGCTTCCTAAACTCCTCCACCATCCCAGCCTTTTTCACATCAGGGACACCAATAGTATTTATTAGGGGGTTGTGATCACTGTGGACGCTACTGTCACCTGCCACTAAGCAATTCAAAAGATGTTTGGAGACAAAAATATCATCTATTACTGATTGGCTCTTTATAGAGTTATAGGTGGGAATTCTACATGGGGAGATGTCTAAGAACTCAATAGTGCTGCAGAGACTATATTCAAGTATATAAGAGAGCAGCAAAATGTCCACGTCAATCCATCCTCTGGGATGGCAGGTCTCTTTCACCCACCTTGAAAAGGTTCAAAGTGAGGATGTTACTATGACCACCTAACCTAGCGTTGAAGCCCCCGATAATACCATGTTAAAGTAAACATATGGGCAGGCAGCTGGGGGTAAATGGCAAACTGAAATATTTTGACTCCTGGCAAAGCTCGCTGCAATAGTTTCAGGAGGGATAGAGCCTACCAAATTCTTCTGAGAATACAGAGAAAGAGGAGGCAACCCATCGGTGGGAGTTGTGGATAAACATGTCATGACTCGCACAAAGGCGCAGCTTGCAAGGTTAAGAGTTGCGTTCAATTCTGGAACCTTGAGTCTCTTGCTGTTTTTTGCCTGCATCTCATGGTTAATAGCTGAAGCCCAGGTTACCGTTCTAGGCTGATGGACAACAGAGCCCACAGCATTGTTGTCACTCACATCCTGTGTGCATAATTTTGAGAACAAAAACTATTACATTTTCTCCAGGCATGCACAAATAGGTTGGAGACAAGTTTCAAGGGTGGCTATTAAATGGCCGGTGATCCTCAAAATCAAGTCAGACTTAAATTGCTCCATAGCAATGTCACTAAGTTGGTAAGTAGTAGTTGTTTGTACAATGGGGGTACGTTTCCTAGGACTCAAGCCTTTCTTTTTTCCTTTTGGCTGCAGGAGTTAGTTCCATTGGAGGTGAAGGAGTGACAAGGATTGAAGTAGTATTTGCCTAAAGGCAGATTCACACACCTCAACCCCCTCAGTAGCAGATGGTGTGTGGTTTGCGACACGGTACAAATGACTAACAGATGGTAATTATGTGGTGGAAAAATCAGTAGTTAGAGAGAGTCGGTCAGCCAGCTGGATCTCGTTCGTACCCCACTGCCCGAGCGAGAAACCCCTCTAAAGTCATGTTATCACTCAGATTCTGGATTTGAAGTACTATGCGCGTGTCTTCGGGACCTTTGCCTTGAGTTGCTGTTAACTTCCCACGTTTGAGCAAGTGCCCACAGTAGACAAGATGTTCCACAAAAGTGAAGGTATTCGATTGGGGTTCACCCCTCTACCTTTTATATATTTTGGAACCCAGGTTCTTTAGTTCTTTGGCTTGGTGATGGCTATCAAAGTTAGTTTTTTTGTTTCTCGCCCGACCTGTACTCGTATTGACACAGAGTGTGACATAATCGTTTTGAAGCCTCTAGAAGCATGTGCCCTTGGAGTAAGAGACTTGCCTCTGGCTTTTAAGTTGGTTTGGAGACACTAAGCACTGCACTTTTTATGGAGGCTTCCGCCTGCACGGCTTGGAGTTTGCCCCGTTTCAGTGGCCTCGCACATTATTGCGTTCTTGTTGCCCATGTCCTGATGAGGCCCGACTTAGTGGACCGAAACTTGTCGACTTCATAAATTGAAGGAGTCAAACTGATTAAAAGTCACATGCAAGACACCCAGATACACAATTTTGGAACTGTGTGGAGTTTGGAAGTAATCCTCCCATGTGTTCTGGACTATCTCCCACACGCATTGGGCATCAATTGTTGTTTTTTCGCAACCTTCATTAGATTGTATGTGTAGGAAGGAATCAGGTAATACTGATGATCGTTGTGTTATTGTTATTTATTTGATTTATCTTATGTATGTTCAAGAAAATATGAATTTTCAGTTTGAAAGTCAACTTGGGGTAGATTTGTGAGTGCTTAATTAATTAAGTAATACATTTGGGGACTAGGCTCCCACATGTAGGGACTAAATTATTGTTTTTCTTACAAAAAATCAGTTGGATCTTTTCTCACACATCATTTTTGTGAGTTCTCATAAGAAAGAGAAGTGGTCACCTCCGCTAGGAGGCAACGTGTGCTGGAAATAATCTGGTACAATCTGTTCAGTGAAATTCCATGCCTGAAACTACCATCAGCCGAAAGTTTAATTTGATTGGCAGGTTGGGGGGCCACTTCAGGCGTGAGTTAGAACAAAAGATGACTTCCAAGGAGCAAATCTGACTCATGCAATGAGCTGTTATGAGCTGTAGTGAGCTGCAAAATGACACTAACAATATTGACATAATATTAGGTAGACAGACTTTCCTCCTCCCTCTCTGCAGTGCCACCGCCACCTCCACCCAATATTTATGAAGACCAAAAAGTGAAATTGGAGAGCACCTAAGGAAAGGTAGTGTACAAACTCCTGTAATAGGGTTTGCTTCTCAATCTCTCCATTACTCATCACTTAATCCAAAAGCTGATACCATGCCCCCGTACATAGCATGGTACTCTGGAGCAGTCTGGTACACACTGGACCTTCTAACCTCTGAGGCCTATGGCCTCTTTTAGGTAGCCTCAAATACAGGCTCTGCCTCCAGCCTACCCTCTTGGCACGTCCCGCCGACTAGCTCTGCCTCAAGCCCAAACCCCAGCTCAGTGGTTAATTTGTAAAAAAAAAAAAAATGGCAGGGCTATCATCAGGAGGCAGCTTGCAGAAGCTCCTTTCTCCTGCTAGCATCACCTAAAACAGAACTAACTACTAACCATGAAAGTGGGGAGAGGATGTGCATAAAGGCCAGAGCTGCCGACTTCGGAGCTGGGGAACCAGGTTCGAATCTCAGCGTCAACTCAAAATTCTGTAATTCTGGGAAGTCACTTAATCTCCTCATGCCTACCATTAAGGAATGTGTCCTTAACTGGTGCTCGTGACAAGCACCAGTGTTGATGATTAAATGGTGGTCCTGAGCACTGGAAACCACCGGCTCAAATTAAGCACTGCCCCAGGGAAATGGCCAGTGGCGTGTAAAGTATTTAGCTGCACTAAAACAGTAATGAAGTTGAAATGTGTTGGAACGGAAAAGTCCCTCGCATGGTGATGGATGTGTACCTCTTTCCTGAGGGCCCCAAATGTAATGATGTCTGGATCCCTGAAGCTGAATTTTGAATTTTGTTGTCATTGTGAACACAGACCATGCCAGTGTCTCAGGGATTGGGGTCTTTTTGGACCGGGAAGGGTGCCCAAAGTGCTACGCTCATAGTGATGAAAGGCAAATGGCTTTGCCAGGAGTTAAGCAACACAAGTGCAGTGGTGGCAGCATACAGTGTAGTGAACCTGTAGAAGTGAACAGGTCTTTTTACCTGGGTCACTGTAGTGAAGCCTACAAGCACACGTATTTAAAGTTCCACTGCTGTGTACTTAACTCATCCTTGGCCTACATCAGTTTGGGGTGTACTGCTGTTCAGGGCGTGTGTTATACTTGTGCTGGGTATATGTGTGACTGTGAATGGTACAATACAGGGATGGTGCAGTGTTGGGCAGTGTGTGTGTTATATGCATGTGCTGGATGTTTGGTGCTTTTGAATGTTACAATACATGGAGGGGGCAGGGTTTCATTTTGGAGACCCAGAGATAACTGGAGGAACATGAGGAGGTAGAGAAATTCCCTAAAACACATTTGTGGATTGCTGCCTTCCTGTTAGCTCGGTGGGACACCCTGGAGGAAGGGAGAGCCAGGTTCTTCGGTACATTTCAAAGGGTGGTCTTTGATTCAGAGAACAATCATTGGAAATGGCTGGGGCACATCTGAGAAAGGAGAAATAAGAGAATCAAAAAGACTATTTCCCTGTGGCTGACATCCAGGTGTGAAACTCTAGTCATTCCAATGGCCTGTGTTGTGCGGCTATCAGATTTGAGTCGCCCCTGCTGTGACAGTCTTCTTTCTGGAGGAGAGATCACTTCAAAAGGAAGCAGACTCCCAACATAAACTCAAAGACTCAGACTTTAAATCACATTTGGTGTCTGGGAAGGGTGTGTAAAAAGGGGAACTCGAGATCCCCAAAATAAGCAACTGTCAAGCAGCCAGCTGGGCTGCGCAAGGAGGAGAAGCTTTGCAAGACTCCTGCTTGTGATGAAGAATGGGGTCCAAGGCCTGCCAGTCTCCTAGCTGGGTGATGAGTCATCACCTAGAGAATCCAAAACCACCTGTCCTTGGAACCCCAGGGCCTGTCTTTTTGCCAACACTAGTGTGCCCTGTAAGGAAGAGGAGGGCTGGAGGCAGGGAGCTCCAGTATGAGGTCCTGCTGGTTGTATCCTTGTAGTGAGGTGTGAGGAGGAGGCTGCTGCATTGATCAGGTAAGTGCCTGTGTGCTGGGAGAAGTTATCAACCCCTGTACGCCAGAGGAGGGCCGCAGCAAAGTGAACTCTGAACTATGCTGCACCAATCTGGCCCTAGCACATTGTGGAGAGAGGTCGGCAAACCTGTATGCCTGTATGAAGACTGCTGCTGTGCCGATCGGGCAGTAGCCATGTGCGGAGTGATGTCAGTGAATCTGTATGCCAGGTGGTCTGCTGTGAACATTGCTGCCATTCCAATCGGGCTGTAACTAGGGGTGGGCGGAATTTGTGTAACCGTGTTACGCAAATCTCCGCAAAACTGTAAACAATCTCGCGAACACGCAGTAATTCCGTGAACATACGGAATTGCTTGTTCACAATGCTTTTTTACTGTTTGCAATTGTTGTTTGCGTGCTCGGGGGGAAATATCTTGCGAACACGCATTTGAGAACGTGAACAAGCAAAGAATTTTGCAAAGTCGCTGAATGCAGAATTTTGGGCAATTTCACGTTCTCCATGGAACGCGAATTTACCCAAATACCACAAATACCGCAAGCGGAACTTAATTTACCACCCAGGCCTAGCTGTAACCCAAGTGCAGAGTGAAATCTGCGACCCAGTATGTCCGGTGGGTCTGCCGTTACGATTTCTTCTGCGCTGATTAAGCTGTAGGCCATGTACCCTTATGCCGGGGTGCCACCAGGACAAGGCAAGGAGCGCCCTCTGGTCGAGACCTTCATTGTGAGGAGGAGCCACCTGCAGTAGCCTGAGCGGGCCTATGCCCCGAATGAGAACACACGAGGAAACTCAATCCACCCCACCTGTGGGGAGGGTTCCAAGAAACTTACCACCATCTGAGGAGCATTGAGGACATCCAGCTGCTGCCTCCCCAGGACCGTGTGTTGAGGACATGAGTAAAGAACTGCTGAAGTTTCTGCTCCCTCAAAGTGGGTGCGCTCATAGACTCTAGTCATTACAATCCCGCTGGTGCAGGTAAGGCTGATTTTTGGGCGAGGCAGCACAGTAAAATGTGTCTGCCATATACCACTTCTGCGGTGGAATACTTTTGATTTTAATACGGAGTCAGAGTGGGACAATGGAGACTCGGGCTAGTAGTGGGGCTTAATCTGAATGTTGCCTGAAATAAATGGGGAATAAACACTTCGGCTAGCAAGAGTGGCGTGGTACTCAGGGACCTGCCTGTTAAAATGCTAGAGCTATGACCCCATGGGAATGACTTTTTGATTTGTTTGTGAATGCTGTATTTTACTTTGTGCTCACACATGAATCGTCCTTTTTTCATAAAAGGAAGTATTAGACTGGACAATTATGTATTCTTTCTGCTGAACATATTTTGCGTTGTGAGCCTGTGTTCAACCCCTGTGTCTCTCCCACACCCCACTCCCCCCCACAACCACCACAAGCAGCCTTGGACGGCTCGACCCACGCTACCACTGAGAGTCAAGTGCTGAAGAGGTACTTGACCCAGTTGCACAGGATCCATAGTTTACCAAGCCCTGGGACATCAAGAGTAAAAGGCCTCAACCCCTCGGTTGGGCCCAGTTACTCCTGCTTGCACCGTTGCCCTCTGAGCTGGGTTCTGACAAAATAATAAAAATCCCAAAACAAATTAGAGAAACAGAGTAAAATGTAATTAACAAAATTACACTGAAATGCAAACAATCCAAAAAGAGAACCCAGAGATATGAATTTTGAAAGTTTTAAGTAGGAATAGCACCAAGAAGCACAACCTGCCATTGATAGTCAAAGGCAACTTGACATGGACTGCCATAAACCCAGCAGAACTGTCAAACAGGCTTTGACAATGTAATGTCAAAAAAGGCTTACTGTGATTGGACCTGCCTGGGGGGACAAAAGAAGGATCCTGGCTAACTATCAGCTAACATTTGCTTGTGACAGGGAAGGCCTCCATGAAGTGCGCACCATGTTGTGTCAAATGAAAAACCAGATCGACCATTCAAATAGGACTTGACACTTTAATGTCAAAAAGGATCCTCACAGCCACACCATGCATATTAAGTCAGTTTCAGAAGAGTCATCTCTACCCATTCGGGTCAGCCTACTGTTTGCTCCTTGGTGGCATTTCACACCAATTCACGTCCTTTCAAATGTTAATTACTGACAGTTTTATCATGTTGAAAAAGGGAGTACAGGCACTTTATCACTGGTTAGCAGAGTACACTAAGTCCTAAAGCCAGTAAAAACAGTCAAGGAACAAAAATCTGGGGATTGACTGACACCATTGAAGCACTGCCTCACTTTACCCTGGACCAGTAGTTTTTTCAAGCTGGAAATGAGGTTGCTGTGGTCTACAGTGGTGTAAGCTAGTAGGTTCAAAATTTCCAAACACCCTACATGAGGGGTTGAAAGACTATGGTCCTGATTACGATCTTGGCGGACGGGATACTCCGTCACAAATGTGACAAATATCCTGTCCACTGTATTACAAGTTCCATAGAATGTAATGGAATTTTAAGTTGGCAATTGCAATTTTAGTCACTTTTGTGACTGAGTAACCCTGTCCGCCAAAATCGTAATCAGGTCCTAGATTCTCTAAAATCCGCAATTGCAGTTTCTGGACCCTTGCCATATCAAGAAAAACTTAATGTCTGTTGTGTAGCAGACTTCTGGATTCAATGAATGCTGAAAGCTGGCAAGTGACCTCAATGCCCATTATTTTGCTTAGGAATGGGAAGTTAAAGGCGGGTCTTTAGTATGCCAAATCCAAAGTATTGGCTGTTGCTTTTTTTCAATATTGTGGTTACAATGCTTTGCGTAAGATCTTTGGAAGCTAGACCTTTTGAGAGCAGGGTCTTTGTGTTTCTTCTGAAATTTGGTCCAAGTCTAGTCAGGTGCTCTTTGGCATTGGAAGCATGTCAAGCCTCAACTGGGAGGGTTGAGGCATTTTTCTTGCCTAGAGTTTTATTTAGATGCTCAAAACTCATTTCAGAGATGGTAGAGAAGTGGGACTGGCATATTGGAGCTTTGGCTGGGCTGAAAGCCAAATATTGGACCAAACCCAGAACATTTTGAATAATTGTTGATTTGAATTTTGGCTTGGTTATTTTTGCCATCATATTTATTTTATTTATTTGCATGTTTGTATGGCGCTGTGAATCACTCCCGAAGGAGTATCTCCGCGCCTCTGGCAGCAACTAAAGAACAGGAACTGGTCATAATTTAGTAAAAAGCCCTAAGGCCAGCTAGAAATTAAAGAGGAACGTTTTGAGTTTTTTCCTAAAAGGGAAATGTTCCCTACATACTCTAATTTCCTTCGGGAGTTGGTTCCACGACTTGGGGCCAGCTACAGATAGGGCCCTGCCCCCCTTTCTTGCCTTCATGGCCCTGGGAACACATAGCAATTCCTGATCTCCTGATCTCAGGGATCTGGATGGAACATAAGGGATGAATTTTTCAGTGAGGTAGCCAGGACCTTTTCCAATAAGGCATTTGTGGATGACACAGCAGATCTTAAACATCACCCTCTGCCTTACTGGAAGCCAGTGCAGTTTGGCCAGCAACGGTTTTGAGGGAGTACGAGGCGGGACATTTAAAACTAGTCGTGCAGCTGTGTTTTGCACAACCTGCAATCTAGCAAAGATACCCTCGTTGGCAGCTAGCATCAAACCGTTGCAATAGTCCAGCCTGCTTAACACTAGTGACTGGACCAACGTTCTCCTGGTGGTATCTGGTAACAGAGGGAATACTCTCCTGAGAAGCCCAATCACATGAAAACATGAGCCCACCACTTGATTAGTTTGTTGTGTTAGGGTAAGCTCATGGTCCAGTTTCACTCCCAGATCTTTTACCACTGTTTTGGGCTCCGGGACGGGGCCAAGATCTTGAGGCCACCAGTCCGGAGTCCATAAGCGTTTGGCCTCTCCAAAGAGCATAACCTCGGTCTTGGAGACGTTGCACTGCAGGAAGTTAGCTGCCATCCAACGTGCCACCTCCTTCATCCCCTGGGCGAAGGAGTCACGCACCTCGGGAGTCATGATTTTAAAAGGGAAGAGGAGTTGGGTATCATCCGCGTATGATACTGGAATGAACCCATGGGATCTCATGATGTTAGCTAGGGGTGCCACGTAGATGTTAAATAACGTAGGGCTCAAACAAGAGCCCTGTGGCACCCCCTTCGAGATCGCCACCACCTCTGATTGGTATGGTCCCAAGATGACTCTCTGGGTGCGTTTGCTGAAAAAGCTCCTTAGCCAGGCCAGGGCCTTGCCTTCCAGACCGATGTCAACTAGTCTGGAGGTCATGATGTCGTGTGACACAGTGTCAAACTCCGCTGACAAATCTAGAAGCACCAGGACAACGGAATAGCCCTTGTCCTGTAGCATCTGAAGATTGTCAGCGACGGACAGCAAGGCGGTCTCAGTACTGTGCCTGGGCCTGAAACCCGACTGGGAGGAGTCGAGTCCACCCGCGTGTTCAATGAATTTTGACAAATACTGATTCACATGTCTCTCAGCAAGCTTCCCTATAAAAGGGAGAAGAGAGATCGGTCTCAGATTTGTCGAATCAGACCAGGGGATCGAATTGTTTTTACGCAGAGGTCTCACAAGAGCCTGTTTCCAATCTAAAAGGACTTCCCCAGTACACAAGGACAAATTGACTACATGCCGTATTCCAACCCCCAGATCATCCAGCAGAAGTGGCATAATACGTGCTGGGATGATGTCAGTCGGGCACCCACTCTTTGTTTGCGTGACAAGAACAGTCAACTCTTCAATAGAGATGGGTGGGAAGACGGTAAGCTTCTTAGCCTCATTATCTGTAGTCATAGTATGTAGCTGGATTCGACAGTCAGTTGTTACTGGATTGTTAGAGATGGAGTTCGACGCTAGTATCTTATTATAGATGGCGTCGATTTTCCTTACAAAAAACTGTGAAATGTTATCACAGAGTTCTTGGGATTCGATCCCCTCAGTGTCACAGGCAGTGGGCTTGGTGAACGTCTGTAGAATTTTATACAGGGTTTTTACGTTAGAACCGGCAGCTGATAATTGGACTGCTATATGTTGTTTCCTAGCAGCACGGATTGCTTTATGGTAATTTTTAAACGACCTCTTAAAGTCCTCCTTATCGTCTGCCTTGTGTGTGACTCTCCATTTTTTCTCTAACTTTCTCATGGTCTTTTTTTGTTGTCTGAGATCCCCAGTGAACCAGACTTCTTGTTTTGGGGCCGGTCGGGGTTTATAAGTTCTCGGCGGGACCACATGATTAATAGTTGTTAACGCAGCTTCACTAAATGCGCTTAGGGCTAAAGTGGCGTTTTCACCGCATGCTTCCCATATGGGTTCAGAGTAATTTGCCCTGAAGTCTGCAGGGATTAATTTGTCCCAGGGCCTTCTAACATCGGCCATCGTCCTATGGATAGCTTTGACTTTATAGTTAGAACGAGTATAAAACATAATAACTGAGTGGTCTGTCCAATCAACTTGATTGGGAGTAAGACAGTTAATAGCTGTTGAGTTACAGAGCACTAGATCAAGAGTATGGCCCGCAGAATGAGTCGGCCCCTGATTCTTTTTATTAAGTCCAAGTGTGGCCAAGTCAGTTAACACAGTCTGTGCCTCAGTGCACGTGGTGATCTCACTGTGGATATTGAAATCCCCCACCAGAATGAACTCAGAGTTAGCTTGCATGTGAGGAGCCAAAATTTCCATTAATTTAATGGAGAAGGTCCCACACGAGCCAGGAGGACGATATACAAGTGCACCCTTCCTGGTTTCCCTAGAGGTAGGGTTGATCTTAAAAATCATGAGCTCCATTTCTGGGGTACACACAGTTTCAATGACTGCAACCTCCATCTCTTGTTTGAACACAATAGCTAGCCCTCCTCCCGTTTTAATCGGGCGATCCAACCTTACTATTTTGTACCCTGTAGGTACCCCCAACGTTATGGCTGGGACTGTATGAGGCTTAAGCCAGGTCTCCGTTAGGAAACACAGATGGGGTCTCTCTGTTGTAATGAGGTCCCAGACCTGTGAAGCGTGAGAGACAAGGGAGCGTACATTGCACAAGAGATTTTTACACGTTAGGGGCGGATCATTAGGGGCATAGGTGTTCAGTGTTACAGGATTGGTGCTCTGAGCAGATCTGGCACACTTTAGATGACAGGGAGTGATAACCGCAGTGCTGGTAAATTGCATGTGACACCCCGAACATGAGAAAGGTCCCCCCACACTGGAACGAGTCCAGAGGGGGCACAGTGTGGTAACGTACCTGCCTATTTCCATAAGAGTCTGGCGTGAATAAAACTGAGTAGTGCCTTGACCCTTCTCTGCTGGGAGGGTGCAGACCGCCATGGCCCCCTTCCCCTAGCCCCGTCCTGTCGCGGACGGGCGTAGACGGGCTGGTCTTTGGCTCGTCTCGCAGGCTTAGGCGCCACACTGCGCGTCAACACTGCGCGTTGGACCGACGAGTTGCTTTATGGCCCTTGAGTTTGGGAGAGCTAGAGCGCTAACCGCTCGCCTCCCACGATGTTCCTGGCTCTGCCCCGCCTTCCGCACCCGTGATTGGCTGGAGGGTTGGACTGGGCGGGCAGGCACAGATCGACTATCAACAAGAGCTGGTCCCTCAGTGCGTGTGGGTAAGTGGTATTTTTAAACAATGTGCAACTAGTATTCAGTTCTCACACAGATAGGCAATACTTTCCCAAAAGCAGTGCAATCAAAAAATAAAATTAGTCACAGGCTCACGGAGCTGCTTTCTACAGTTCAGCAGTTTAAAATAATGACGAGCGGTAATGCTCTAAAATTGGCGCCAAGCGGGTTCAAGGAAAGCTGCCACCGTCCCCCTTACCGCGCTGGCGAGTGCCTCCTCGCTACCTTTATGGCCCTTGAGTTTGGGAGAGCTAGAGCGCTAACCGCTCGCCTCCCACGATGTTCCTGGCTCTGCCCCGCCTTCCGCACCCGTGATTGGCTGGAGGGTCGGACTGGGCGGGCAGGCACAGATCGACTATCAACAAGAGCTGGTCCCTCAGTGCGTGTGGGTAAGTGGTATTTTTAAACAATGTGCAACTAGTATTCAGTTCTCACACAGAAAGGCAATACTTTCCCAAAGCAGTGCAATCACAAAATAAAATTAGTCACAGGCTCACGGAGCTGCTTTCTACAGTTCAGCAGTTTAAAATAATGACGAGCGGTAATGCTCTAAAATTGGCGCCAAGCGGGTTCAAGGAAAGCTGCCACCGTCCCCCTTACCGCGCTGGCGAGTGCCTCCTCGCTACCTTTATGGCCCTTGAGTTTGGGAGAGCTAGAGCGCTAACCGCTCGCCTCCCACGATGTTCTTGGCTCTGCCCCGCCTTCCGCACCCGTGATTGGCTGGAGGGTCGGACTGGGCGGGCAGGCACAGATCGACTATCAACAAGAGCTGGTCCCTCAGTGCGTGTGGGTAAGTGGTATTTTTAAACAATGTGCAACTAGTATTCAGTTCTCACACAGATAGGCAATACTTTCCCAAAAGCAGTGCAATCACAAAATAAAATTAGTCACAGGCTCACGGAGCTGCTTTCTACAGTTCAGCAGTTTAAAATAATGACGAGCGGTAATGCTCTAAAATTGGCGCCAAGCGGGTTCAAGGAAAGCTGCCACCGTCCCCCTTACCGCGCTGGCGAGTGCCTCCTCGCTACCTTTATGGCCCTTGAGTTTGGGAGAGCTAGAGCGCTAACCGCTCGCCTCCCACGATGTTCCTGGCTCTGCCCCGCCTTCCGCACCCGTGATTGGCTGGAGGGTCGGACTGGGCGGGCAGGCACAGATCGACTATCAACAAGAGCTGGTCCCTCAGTGCGTGTGGGTAAGTGGTATTTTTAAACAATGTGCAACTAGTATTCAGTTCTCACACAGATAGGCAATACTTTCCCAAAAGCAGTGCAATCACAAAATAAAATTAGTCACAGGCTCACGGAGCTGCTTTCTACAGTTCAGCAGTTTAAAATAATGACGAGCGGTAATGCTCTAAAATTGGCGCCAAGCGGGTTCAAGGAAAGCTGCCACCGTCCCCCTTACCCTTATCATAGCACACCTTCTTCGCTCCCTGAACAGTCTTGTGGTATTTTCTCTTGATAGCTTTGCAGATTTCCTTGTCAGAGACATCCTGAATTTTTCTCCATTGGTGTTACAATTCGTGATCCTGTCTTTTTAGTAGGGTAAGTTTGTATCAAACTTTTTTAGAACTGCCTTAATTTCTCCCTTTGGTTTTTTAAGTCCCAGGGAGACAACAATGTCAAGAGTTTTTAAGGCACTAGTTACTTTGGAAGGCAGGAATTGGGTCAACTGAGTAGATTGGACAGAACTCAATAAGTGATTTTAGGATTTTATGTGGTCACTTTGAAGATCTAGTGTTTGTATTCTATATCAATCCTAAAGGTGTCTGACGAAGAAATTGGTTCAACTTTTAGGTCTCTGGTGGATCTTAATTGGTTCGAGTGGTGGTCTTATTTTGTGGGAGGGGAACCTAATGTGTATCATTAGACTGTGACTCAAAGCAAGAGGGAGAAACACTGAGAATTGAGAATTGAGAAATAAGAAGGAAATGGTACGAAAACAGTGACAAAGGTAAAAGAAAGGATTGAAAAAGAACTTTTTCAAGAGCAGTTCTAATTTGCAAAAAAGTTACGTAGTTTGTGTCATTCAGCGGGTTCACCTTAGAGTGACAGCCCCTTAGTTCAGAGAATCACTCTTACCGATTTCCTTATGGCTCGCAACCACCTGTTGACAACCTTTATTGGCACGCTCTACTGCCAACAATGGTCTCCTGCGATAAACACAAGACAAGACCTACTCTATTCCTAGCATGTTTTCTTTTCTTAACCCATAACTGTGATATTGTAAACTGATTCTAGTTGGGTGGCACTGTTGGCCTTAGTTGTTTACTTGCACTTCGACTCCATAACCTTTGCAACTACTGTGATTTTCTTGGTTGCACATCTGCTGCTAAATCATTTGTTATGTTAGTCAAGTCAAGTAAATTTTACTGTTTAGTTAATAAAAACCATTACAATCAGATAAAACCATATAAAATCTGTTGAATAAGTAAAATATCTTGTGCAATGAGCCAGTGTGCAAATTAGGTGAGAGGACAGCGCACTATGTGCAAAAGGCAAAAGGCAATGTGCAATCAGGTGAGCAGATGATGCATCCAGAACAGTTCAGGCCTAAGATTAACAATTATGTTAGTCATTGCAATGCTGTGATGGTTGGTTATCACCCCGCTGTCATCTCCCTCACATTCAATGCTCAGGCTGGGGTGAAAGGGCGGGTAGGGAGGAAAAGGGTGTTAGAGTACTGGTTCCTTTCTTTTTCTTGGTTGTATTCAGATGTATTTTGATGTACTTTTTTTCTTTTACACCTGACTATTTGTGTGGCTTGACACTCCCCCTCTGTCCCTTGATGATGTCTACTCCTTGGCGACAAATCTACTGCACCCACATTCTCAGAGGGATATCATTGACACGAATACACCCCAAAAGCCTGCTGCTACAGGCACTATGGTCATCTTTTAAAGCTCGATCACCGAAGTGGCTGTCCTAACTGCAAGCACAATTCACGTCCTCCCCTCATACTTCTCATAACCATATACATACTCTTACAACAAGACTAACAACCCCTTGAAGTGCATCTAAAATTCATCTCCCTAAATGCTAGGGGACTCAACCACCCAGCTAAGCGCAAGACAATTGAAAACTAACCTTATAAACTCAAAACGAGTGTAGTCCTACAACAGGAAACCAAGTTTACCCACAAAGAAATGTCGTGGTTTGAGATGAACTGTGTGTTCCCCTACTAACAATAAGAAGAGAGTGGTGATAATGCTGATTACTAGAAATTCAGACTTATCTGTTGACTCTCACATAACAGATGAGGAGGGTAGATGGATCTTGACAAAAATCTCCAAAAACACAAATTGTTTCCTTGTCCTCATTGTGTACAGCCCAAACATTGATAATCCAGAGTTCTGGGACTCCCTGGCTACTCCTCTAGTTCAAGTACCTACCAATGGTTTCATCATCATGGGCGGAGACATTGATCTCCCCATGAATGTTACCATTGACAGACGATCCAAGACACAATTACAGCCCTCTAAATCACACAAGTCGCTTCTTAAACTGTGCTCTAGATTCAATCTGCACAGCTCCTGGAGACTGCAACACCCTGATACCAAGGACTATACCTTCTTCTCCAATCCACACAAATCATACTCCAGAATTGACTACCTGCTGATATCTAAGGCACACACACATCAAATCGACCGGACAGACATTCTACCAAGACTAGTTTCTGATCACTTTGCCATTAACCTATTTCTTGATGGTACCAATGTGAGACCATCTTGTAAAATTTGGAAGTTCAATGATGAATCAATTAGAGATGCAGCATCCAGAAACATTATTGAAAACACCATAATTAACTAGGTTACAGAGAACTTGGTCTGAGATACTTCTCCCTCCACCTATTGGTATGCACTCAGAGCAACTGTTAGAGGCTCACTAATTGAGATCCAATCTAAATTAAACAAAGGCCAAACAATGCTAAAACCCTCTCTATTGTTACCAATAAAAAAATACGAATACAATAGAATCTTTAGTGAGAGGGCTGGGGTCTGGATTAACAAATATAAAAGCCTAAAATTATGTGAGGCAAACAAAGCCAGTAAGATATTGGCATTATATTTGAAATATATGCCATAAGGATATAAATGCCCTTAAAGATAAAGGGAACGTAACTTACACAAATCCACAAAGAATCTTGGGCATCCTCAGAGACTTCTACAAATCTCTATGCGTTTGACTCAAACTCCTCTACAGAGAAATGCAGGGATTACCTGAATAACATATGCTTACCCACTATCACTAACCTAGAGAAGAAGTACCTTAGCTCACCGGTGACATTAGAGGAAATTGTAGTGGCTATCAAGGCCATTAAACCACTTAGGGCCCCAGGACCTGATGGATTTTCTACTAACTTCTATAAAACATTCCCTCTGTCCTTAGTCCTACACTTCTTGGTCTCTTCTGTCACTTCTCAGATTTAGGCATTATTGCAGGCATGGCTAGATAGGTCATAGTGATCCCAATGGAGGGAAAAGACTCAACCCTGGCAAAAAACTACAGTCCAATCTCCTTAATTAACTTGGACACAAACATCTATGCCAAAATCCTTTGTAAGAGATTTGACCCACTTTTACCACGCCTGATTAATCACACACAGGTTGGGGTCATGAAAAATCGACTATCTAATGACAACCTTCTCCTCCTATGCCATATTATTGAGAGAGCCAAATCCATTAATTATGACACCTTTGTGGTAACTTTAGATGCTGCAAAAGACACATAGGGATAGTCTCCTGGGAGACATATTATTGTCTGCGACCTGTAAGTCTGTCCTCACTAACTGGAAAAATACTGCTGCTAACTTGTTTCGATCCAGGCTGAACTGGGATGCTTACTAAAGGGTGCAGATAACATCACTCTTTAAAACTCCACCTGGAGACCATAGGACAGATCTCTTTGGAAGGCATTTGACAACTACTTTGCCAATACCAAACCACCATGAGTCTCTTAGCACACCATGAAACACCCTCATAACCATTTCCTACCTTAAATTCCTCTCTTGTCCGTCGCCAGATTTTTGCTTTCTCTAAAGTATGTATATTGCGGCGTCTGGTTACAGGTTTGTCGTGCATACTGCTGTAAATCTCCTGACCCATTTTTTACACTTATGTTTTATTCCACATTCAGGATTTGATTGATTTACCTTATGTTTTGTTTTTCTTCTGTTCTTTAGTGTGCTAGCCAGTCTTGTACAGGAGAAAATTCAGTGCACCGGCCTACTTCAACATGTATTTTGCATTACTGTTTATTTGCACTAAACCCCAAAGAATTATTTAAAATTTAAAAAAAATAACTTACCAACAAAGGAGTTGAAAAAAAGCCACCTGTCAGCTCCACCAGAGTTGGTGAACAAAAACGGGCAATTTTAGTTATGTCTGGAAAAACAGGGGGACAAATAATTCTGGGTGTGCTGATCACCCTTAAACATATCCAGGTAGAGAGGACACACATGATATATCTTTAAAAAAAAATGATTACTTTGTGGGCATTTATTTGCATCGCATTTGTTGGGAATGTATAGGCTAAAAAAAGACAGAGCAGGTGTATACAGACATTTCTTCAAACTAAGCAAAGGAAGTGGAGGAACAAGACTTTCACTCCCCCTCTTTGCTGGTGATGTAGCCCATGTTGGCCTAGTAGTGAGTTGTAGGTAGGTCATGCATAAGGCAGCTACATGAATGGACTAATGCAGGATGTAGTAGTGCTTTGCGGACGGTTTAGGTCTGATCCAAATGTTTTAACTGCTATCATCTCCTTAGTTGAGCCCTTTACATCTCATCGAACCAGCCTATGTTCTCAAGGGCTACCGGGTGCCGCTGTGACTTATCTAGCATCATCCGCAGAGCACTGCCTGGAAGGAACCCTGTTCATCCATTCCCTCACAGAAACCTAAGGTCAGCAACCCAGAACCTGCTGCCATCCACCAAGTGCAAGCATTTCAGACGAATCTCCTTCAACCTCACTGCTTCCTTCTCAGAAATGTCCTTCCCCTCCATCTAATACTAGAAAACACTTTCCTGAGACTGTCAGAGAGGTCTGAACCCCACCCTATTCCCGCCTGCCTACTTTCCACCCACAACGATTAAAGTGTTAGAACATTTAATTCCTACATCTGTTTTTCATCATTTATGTGGCAATTTACTAGTCCTTGTTTTCTCTGTTTTTCCAACTAAGGCCAAAGTAAGTTATTTACGTATTCGCTGTGTTGTTGTTTTGTCTACTTGCTTCACAAGTATCACATGCATTTCTCTGCCTTGTCTTGCTTTTCGACCCAGGCTACCAAGAACGAGCTATGCATTACTCGCAGCAACCAATCTGCCTTTTAGGATCAGATTCTTTGGGCCTCGAAGGAAACTCAGTCACAGCTCCCATCGCGACGGCAAGTCACATGCGCACCCCCATCTATGGAGGCTATCCTGTGTAATGCTGGTGAGTGAAAGCTGGGGGCGTCTCTTTCATTCCTTCGCCCTTTGTCAGATGTTCAATCATTCAGACTAGTTAGTATGCGAAACAGCCCCGTTTAGCATTAAATGATCAAGGTTCAAGCTCTAATGATTTCACGTAATCTCAGAGGTGAGCCTGTTATATGAAAAAGAGGTGAGCTGGCATGCCATTGACTCTGCTCCAATCCTACCGGCCTCGCTGAGATGAGCCTGACACACTATTGTCTCTCCCCAGACCTATCAACCTTTAAACGTCGAGGCGGAGAAGTGAAGGACTCGGTGATGACCCTATCACGTGACTGTCTTTTGCCCAACCTTACCAGGCTAATTAATAGGTGATCATGATGTCACGTACATTTCCTCAGAACCACTTGCATTTTTAGAGGTCGGCTCCCTCGGATATCGTCCTACTGCTACTGGTCTTTCAGAGGACGTGATATCTAGAAATGACTGAATCGGCCCCAGCTGCACTATCCCTTCGGGTCGTGCCGCGGAGTGACCAACCGACGCGCACGCGCCAGCCTGAGCCCGCCAGAAGTCGCTGATTGGGCTTGCAGGATATTAAGGGCCGCAGCACATCATATTGTTTGATAGGGAATCTCTGGAACGATTTAGTGTTTCCTGTAATGGAATAATTTATGTCTAGCTTGGAATCCGAACAGAAAACGACGTGTTAAAATGAACAAGGCTGTATTGCTGGTGAGTGAAGTGGGATGGAATCTAAAAAATAGCAGAAAATGTTCTAAAAAAATAACATTAAAGAATGCGAAAAGTGACAATGAGGGGATTCTTCAGTGTGGTCTCGCCTGCCTTTCACCCCGGAGAGCATGAGGCAGGGCAAACACAGGCTAGCTTTATTCACTAAATAAAACAGATAAAGGCCACGTCTGCCAGCAGATATGGAGTCAATTAGGGAAGAAAGCACAAATGCACAGGGGCCTTTTTATGCTGGATATCCCTGAATAGAATGTTCTCTGAAGGGTCTGTTTTTATTATAATCTTAAATACTTCCTAAACTGTGTTTTGTATCTTCTGTGTGTTAACCCTTTTGGGCCCACTACACACAACACAGAGAGACTTCATGTCTCATAAAATGTACCGGACAAAACGCTTTTGGACAGAAATAAGTAAACAGGATCGAGAGAAAAGCCAGAGACCTGAATCTTAGGGCCTAAATATGCGTTTGGAGGACCGCCAAACTCACGGTGGTGCAGCAGTGGCGGTCCGGCCACCGCGGACTGCCGAATTACAACTTGGGCGGTCGAACCGCCATAGCACCGCTGCAACCACCAGGAATCAGAGATCTCTGGCGGTGGCACGACGGTCGGAGGACCGCAATATGCTTGGTGGTGCCCTGTGTCACCGCCAGAATACACATACAATATCCCAACTGGTATCATTAATAAGACAAATAGAAAAGTTATGCAAAAGGCATTATGAGAACAGAAATAAGGATACTCAATACGTTTTTCAAATGTGCTCAAGGCATCGTGTATTAGATGGAAGTAGTTAGGCAATATACAGTTGTAACAGCACTGTAGGTAGACAAATAACGACACAACCCAAATTGTACTTGGTGCTCAAGGTGTGCTAGTGATATACAGGGTGGCGACGCAAGTGACAATTGTGATCAGCATAAACGGCGCGTAGTGAATGTGCTGGAATATATACAGTAACCAGAATTTTTTGGAAACAATGTGGCTCCAACTGAATCGTAAAGCTTGAGTTCTGAGTTGAGTTGGCTGTAATTGGGATGGACCACATTGTGTGCTGCGCCTCTTATTGCGCTGAGCGGTCGACGATGTTTCGATCCTCATTATTTGGGATCATCTTCAGGACTGTGTTGTAGGGGGCAATGGTGCTGTAGGATAATTGATGCGGTCCGTGGTTCTTATGGGGGAGAAGGACACCGTCGGGGTGATCGATGCAGGCCAGGACGCGTAATCGTCAGGGCCGTGGCCGCTGATCCGTGGGCAGCGAAGGCGTGACCGATCCAAGGAGTGATCGGAGTCAGGAGAATGAATCTGAATGGATGGAAAAAGGGGGTCACAAAAGGTCCCCTTCCCTTTTGTGACCCCCTTTTTCTATCCATTCAGATTCATTTTCCTGACTCCGAAGGTACAATTTGGGTTGTGTCGTTATTTGTCTACCTACAGTGCTGTTACATCTGTAAATTGCCTAATTACTTCCATCCAATACATGATGCCTTGAGCACATTTGAAAAACCTATTGAGTCTCCTTAGTTCTGTTCTCATAATGCTTTTTGCATATCTTTTCTATTTGTCTTATCAATAATACCAGTTGGGATATTGTATGTTTATTCAGATTATCTACCCCAATCCCAACGTGGTTGACGGGTCTTTCTCCTGTAGTATTTTACAAGACTGTGTCACCGTCAAGCATATTACAACTTTCCTCACCGCCAGCGGTCTCATGGAGGTTCTTACTCCATGAAACTGCTGGCGGTGAGGAAAGAAAGGGGACCCTACAGGCCCGTCTTGGCCTTGTGCACGATAGTACATACACAAGGGGGTACATGTTTTACCCCCCTGTGTGCATGTACCCCATTCCTGCACGGCATGGACTGCACAGTCCATGCCGTGCACAGTGTAGTCCATGCCATGTAGAAACGTGCACTGGCGGTCCCCAAAAGTTTAAGGCTTATATATGACCCTTTAAACTGCACAGCTGTCCAGCCCACCAGACCACAATAATACTCGTAATTTAGCGGGCAGTGGGCGGCCCTGTTTGGCGGTGTGTAAGCGGGGCGGTGGCATGGCGGCCCACTCCCACACCGCCAAACTCAGCATCGGGCCCTCAGCCTCTCCAAGGTATGGGTTTGTAGAG
Organism: Lissotriton vulgaris; assembly: GCF_964263255.1. NCBI lineage: Eukaryota > Metazoa > Chordata > Amphibia > Caudata > Salamandridae > Lissotriton > Lissotriton vulgaris. Next base: position 1,840,922,944 of record NC_141687.1, on the reverse strand, counting down.
GCCGCTTCGGGGACCCGGGATGAAACGGTCTTAGCCAGGCAAGTGGGGCAAGGCTACTATTGGCATACTGCTAAAATGTCCCCCACTTCCAGCTGAGTTAAACATGAAACCCGAGGGAGACTCCAAAGAATGGAACTACGTGGAGAGTTCAATTCAAAGTGTTGGGTACAGCAGTCAAACCTTTCAGTGGTTGGCTAATGATAAGAAAGGGGCCGTCTGACATGGGGAAGCACAACAGAGGATAAGATAAATTCTCAACCCTATGATTAAATACTGAAGCAGCAAACTCCAGCGCCCAACCTAGATAATTCAGTAGACACACGCCCAACTGGAAGCTGCTGACATGTAGACCCCCCCTTGAATGGAAGCAGGCCCGGCTTTAGCGCTGTTGGCGCCCAGTGAGACAATCATTTTTGGTGCCCCCCTTCCCATGACCTCCTCTACGGATTCCCTCATGACCACTGGGCAAGAGTGCCCTTCATCTCTCCATAGACACTCTCTCACATACATTGCATTTGTTTTAAAGCACTGGTAAAAGCTAAGTTTACTAATAAGAATGTATATCTACCCAAAAAAACAATTTTCAGCAACATTAGAAATAGATAATGAAAGACTGTGGAAAAAAACAGAATGTCCTAACCTATTTTATGCAGTTTGCATGCAGCTCTTTGATAACAGTTCGTAACAGTCACTGTTCTATATTAGGGTAGTAATATCTTATGACCTGCAGTGACAAAAGGATCTCTGTGACAAAAGCAGTAATCCACTCAGCTATCCACATAAAATACAGATCTGTGATCTGCACGGTAGGAGTTATTTGCAGCAGGCATATTAACACTTTGTGCTACTTTATGGCAAGTGAAAGCTTCCATTAGACAAAACACTAATCTCTATCTCTAGCAGGAACATTAATCACAAGAGTTATCTTTTTTTTTTTTATTTAAAAAAAAATAATAATAATTTTATTTAGAAGATTTTCCAATACAGTACAGTAGTAATTCAGGGGGGGGGGGGGGGGTTCAATTTTTTTTTTTTTTTTTTATTTTATTTAGAAGATTTTCCAATACAGTACAGTAGTAATCACAAGAGTTATCTTGATATTTTTAATGCTGCCTGAAAACTGAACACACAAGGAAGTCTGCCACAAGTGTTTTAAAATCAGTTATTGCTAAACCCAGTGCCCCACCGAGGTCAGCGCCCCCTCCCCAGGTCAGCGCCCAGTGCAGCACTGCCCTAAAGTGATTGTCAAAACCACCTAAACCTAAGAAATAGTTACGATGTTCAAGCGACCATTCTTAAATCAATGTTTCTAGGACACTCTGCTTTCTGAGGATAGAAGAAGTCAGGAACGTAAAACGGATTTTCAAGCTAAACCGCTCATCTTGCTTTCCAGTAGCCACAACTGATGCCAGGTAGTGCCCCTGTTGACTTTGAGTATTGTCTAGATTTTCCTGGCATACATTAAGGCAAGTTGAGTTTGTTCCATTGCCTACTGTCTTGATTGCTATAAAAACAAGCATTGGAAAAGCCAAGAGGTTTCATCATTTGAGTGCCAATGCAAACCTATTGCCTTTGTCGATGTGTTTTAGGTCCAGCCTACCAGACAGCACAGCTGTCTGGTTGCTAACAACATATTGTGGGCTTGTCAAGAACTTACAGAGGCTTGAAGCCCATTATTGATTACCATTGGCTTGTTTTATTGTCACTGATGTTTGCTTGCTTTCTTGTTGATGACTTTTCTTGTTTCAGCCTGCCCATTTTGCATTTGTTCCTCCCATAGAGCAGACACTCTTTACTATATCTTTGATTGGTTGGTTTCCGTGCTCAACTGCTCACTTTTAGGGAACTACTTTTTTTCTGTCAGGACTCCATGACAGTGCATGTGTTTTCCATCTGTCTCCCTCATGTGATTTTCCACATTCCTCTCTATTGACCATGTGCTTTCCACACCCCACCTGTGTTGCTCCCTCTAGCTGGTGTGTTTCTTACTTTGCTCTCTTGTCCCTTGTTCCCTTCTTCATGTTGCTCTACTCCACCAGCTTCACCCCCATGCACACCCCCTCACCCAACCTGCTTATTTGTTTTACGTTTTTTTAAATTGTGCTAAGTTTTTAAAGGGCCCTTTGGCACTCGTTTTCTTTTTTTTTATTTACCAATCCATTCCTGTGTCATTTTGCTTTTAACCGTGCTGCACAGCAGCCACGATTCTGCACAGCATAGCTAAAATATTGGCAAAGCGAATAGGTCTCATAGGTAAGACCTGTTGGCTTTAACAATGCCTGTTGTGGATGCTTTTCAGCATCGATAAAATAGACTGGTGACAAGGCTCAGGAATGGGGTGGCCAGGAATGGCCTGAACTGGAAATATGCTGGATACCCGTAGGGGGCTCCAGTCAGCCCGCAGTAGGAAGTATGCGTGTGGTCTGGGTCAAGTGCCAGATTCCTTCACTGGGCTGGAATGAGCCCAAAAATGAAGATTTGCTGGTAACGCTGACTGGCAGTATGAAGTCCTTTCGGGACAATGAGTTCTCAAAGGGGACAGCAAAGCACAGCTGCCAGGCCCTTCAAAAAGATGTTTTTTAAAAAAGGAGGGGTGGAGGAGTAACCGAGGAGCAGGTGGGGGAGAAATCAATATGGGGCAATAGGGCAGCACATTTTTTTAAAAAGAACTGGCGGAAGAGACGTTCTAGCAAAGAAGTAGAGAGTGGGGAGAGGGCAAGCAATGGAGAAGCTTGAGGTGGGGAAGAAAACAAAATGATAAAGCAAAACAAAAGCCTGGCAGGAAATGGAAATGACATGGAAAGCAACCCTCGAAGAGGAGAGCAAGAAAGCATTTGCACTCCCTTAGAGTTCAGAAAGAAAAGGGAAAGAAATAGTTACCTGAATGTGCGAAGTGGAAGGATACAAGCCATGTGATTAAAAGGATGGTAAAAAAGCTAAGCACTGAGAAGGGACAAACAAAAGAAAAGGAAGGAAAGTGTTGTAATCTCTCTCCTCATTATCCTGCCCTACCTCTTTTTTCCTTGGACCCTTCCACCCTCCCCTCCTCTTCCATTGTTCTTGACCCATTCCTTAGAATGTATGTCAAGGTTCTACTGTGCACTCCCAGAGCACAACTGCCATTTGTGGGTACTGGATGTTGTTGAAGGAACTTAAGCTGAGTAAAGCTTTGAACTCCACCTGGTGTAAGTCTCTTCAGTACAGAAAGCCATTGAATAATAAGCAATCTAAGGAGATTCACTTGAAAGCAAATTAGCAGAAATCAATGGCCTGAGACAAAGCCCACTGTACGTACTGCTATTATCCACAACAGATCTTGGACAAAAAACAGCTAAAAACTATCTGTGCGCGAGACCTAAAAAGGACCTGATTGTCATAGTTTAGAGCATAGTAGAAATGTTTATTTAACCCCTCCCATGCTCGTGACGGAACCGTTCCATCACGAGCCTTGGGTGGGCTGTGCTGGTGACGGAACGGTTCCTCCACGGCCCTCTCGCCGCGCCTGCGCGGCGCGAATTCCGCACCTGCGCTTACGTTCTGAAGCTCGGGCGGGGCCGTGACGGAACCGTTCCGTCACAAGCACAGCTTACCCGCGTGCCGTGACGGAGCGGTTCCGTCACGAGCACGGGACCGCCGCACGGCCCCCCCACCCCCTTAGCACTGCGGCGGAATAGCCGCCGCAGTGAAGGGGTTAAGGACGTGTGAACTCTATGGCAGACATTCAGATCAAAGTAGCGTCAGATCTTGGTGTCAATTATTTTTTAAAACAGATTTTATTGACTGGTCACATGAATAGCCACAGATCTCTGTAACCCAGAGGAATCTGCCAAGAATCAGTATATTTACACAGTAACACTATCAGTCATTGCTTTGTAGTCTAAACAATGGAAACAGGTAGAGTGAACATGGGCCCCCCTCAACCCCCTGAACCCCCACCAACAACAGCACCCTCCCCTCCCACCCTGATCCCTCCCCCCCGCATGACAATCAACCGTTCAAGCCACTCGCGCACATTCAGTCGGTCGGCTAGTTCACAGATCTTGGTGACAATTTGTCTCTTCTAGATGCTGCAACTAGGATAAAATGTTTTAAGTCATAACTCAAAGTGCTTGCGATGCCTCAGGGACAAGAGTGCTTGAACATTAAATCCTATACTTATGACTGGTGGGAGGATCTGGCCAGTACTTTAGTATCTCTGAGTGCATTTGACACAATTTCTTTAGAAAGAGGGAGCACTTCTCATGCTTGAACAAATCAAAAAGGAGCAAGGTTCTGTTCTGGGTCACCCATGTTATATGTGGCATGGGTAGGGTTATTCAAGGTGTAGTCCCTTAAGAACTACCCCTTGCTTCCCTGATACCCGACAACTATTTCATGTGGCATGAGAAGGTATTTTCATGGTGTAACCACTTGTTCCCTCACACCTGGTGCATACCTCATATGTGGCATGGGTATGTTTTTTCATGTTTGTTCATACTTACTCCCACCATCCGACATAGTGCACGTCTGTATGTGTGTGTCGTGTTACAGTGGGGACATAGCAACATACAACAATATATGCCAACTCATTGAGGTGATCCAGCCAATACAGTTTCTGGTGTGCAACATTAATACATCATGGCAGGTGTGCAATACATACTGGGCTGAAAAGGCGTTTCCCTCATTCCCTCTGCTGCTGTGGGCTGGGCTGACTGGGTTGGGACTGCCTGACAGACGGACAGTCTCATTTTGCTCATACTCGAAGGGCCTTTAACAGCTTGTCAAGTCTCTGTTTTTTTACTTCTTTTTGTTCACTGCAACTTGTGCACCTGGCCACACTTTTACTACCTAATAGTATTGTATTGGAATTGCATTTATATAGCACTTAACATCCCTGCTGAGGCATTGAAGCACCTTACTGCAAGTAGTACGCTACTCTGGCCCCCATGGTTAGTGGTTAATCCAATGATTATTGTTGGTTATTTCGGTTAGTCATGAGTTCTCCACAAAAAAAGCATTCCATGCATTTACTCCACTTTCTTTGTGATAGGTTACAATGAATACCACTTGGTATGATCATTAGTGGGGGCTGTGTAGTTTCAGGCAAATGTTTGATGAGATAAATAGGCAGGCAGAGATTAGTTATTTCTAGGTTTGCAGAGATAGAGTTTTGAACAAGGAGAGGTTGTTATCTATGAACCAGATGTGAACAATTTTCAGAATTTCAATTAGAGAGGTGAAGGCAGATAGGCAAGAGATTGAGGGGAGTCTATACTGAGAAACAGAAACCATGCAGAGGGTGGAAAGTACGGAGAGGTTCACTTTAAAGAAAGAAAGGAGAGGACCGATCAAAACATTGTAAATTAAGCTCAATTCTTCATGTAGAGCTTTAGCAATGTAGTGGGAGAAGGCATTCTGAGAAGGCAGGTAATCTGAGTATGTAAGCTGTAGAAAGAAACAACTTTATAGATAGTGCCCCATGTCCATGGTTGAAGCTTAAACATGCAAGTCCGAGTGTACACATCCCAAGCCTGCTGCGTGCCAAGCCAAGTGCAGCTCTTTTAAAAGTTTGGGGAACCCCAAGCTTGATAGAGGATCTGTACACTGCACAAGGGAAGGTGGTGCAGACACCCTCTTTAGGAAACGTCTCAATTAATTATCATCCCTCACTATTCTGCATTAATGGCTGTTTCACTCACTCACTCACTAAAAATTAGTTATTTGGCAGTGGCAAGTGTATCTCTCGAGTGTGCTGTCAGATTTATATATCTAATCACATTCTTGGTTGTTTCTACGGCACAGCAGATTAATCAGAGATAAAAAGGTACCTAGCACTGACATTCCACGTGCATGTTGTGTGTTTATGTATGTGTCCAGTGTGGTACATGCATTGCATGTATAACTGACCCAGAGCAATAGTAGCCTGTGGGTTCCATGTGGAAGCCCCTAGGGCTCTCCATGTGCACTGGAAGGAGGTGGGGTTAAATACCCCGACAGTGGAAGTGTCCTGTTCACACTCCTGAACTGGGAGGGAGGAGACCTACACAGTGAAGTGGGGACACAGGAAACAGAGCTCCTATTGAATTTTGATTAGGTCCTTTTACTGAGAGGGCTGTTAAGTCTTCCTGTAACACTGCCACTTGGTAGATGACGGAGGTGAAGGTAGGTACTGCAGTCTCTATTTTTCAGAGTCTGAAGGGTCCTTTAGGGGAAGCCAACCTTGTGCCTCTTTTCTGATCACTATGTGTGTGTCTGTTGGCAGGCACGTGACGTGCAGAAAGTTCACGCCTCTGTGTGCCTCTGTTCTTAGTACTCCAGGCCGGAGACGACCCTGCCGTGAGGAGCATTACTCTGCACAAAGGCTATATCCGGAGAGCAAAAAAAAATGTGGGCACGTCTATCACGAATTTGTCATATGTTTAATTGAATATGATATGAATTCTAACCAGTAGAAGGTAAACATGCAAATCTGAATAAAACTTTTTGCAGTTACTAGCTTTGTGCTTTGAATCTATTTAATGTTATAAGTTTGCATTACTTTATTTTTTGTCTGGGACCCCTTCCCTTTGTAATGATATCTGGAGAGCAGACTGAAGAGGCACTTGAACAACAGAAAACAACCCCAAACAGGTCATGTGTATCTAAAATATAATCGTGTTTATCTGTGCACATACTGTTTGAAATATTAATTCATACTTTCTACAATATACATTGTTCATAAGCACACGTGCTATCTGAAGTATGAATTCATGTTCATAAGTGTGCACCATGCTAGAAATGTGAATTCATGTTCATAGCTTCACTTGCAATCTGAAGCTTCCTGCTGCTCAGTGCTACTTGTTAACCAGTTCAGTAATTTGTTGAGCACAAGAACACTAAGCACCTCAACCCCCGAAAAAATAATTGCTCCACCATGCTATTATTGATTTAAAACCTGTATATTTTAAACGCATCAATTTATGTCAAAAACGTTTACAGAGTTAAATGTACAGTTTAGATGCGGTGTGTGAGGGTACAATACATGTATATGATTTCTGGATGAGGATAAATATAACATTGGGCAGATTTCACTGGGTTTAGTTAGTAAGGTTACAACAGTTTGTGCACCAGGGGCTATTTACAGAAAGCACAAGAGCACACATGTGAAAGAGTCTTAGGTGGGCTTGGAGACTGTTCACCTCCACACCCATGAAAACCAGGATCTGGAGCTGAAAAGATAACCCCTCTTGCTCGAAGAGGAACCTCTTATTGTGAAGCGCAGTAAATAATCTGTTCCACTACCTTTGGGGCTGCTCATGTAAATCTACGAAACAGCCCTTCTCGTAGGATGAAGCTGCAGAGTACCACCGGCCCCAAGAAAGGCTAAAATAGGAGACAAACGATAAATATAGACTAGGAGTCAGTATTATATTCGACATATGGCAAACAAAAAATCCTTTAGACACCAGGACACTTCAAAGATACCTAATAGGTAGGTGTATATGGTGTACTTATTGGTCAACGACGTTTCGATCCCCCTTAACAAATATATGGGATCATCATCAGGACAGTAAAGTTGTGGTATTGGGTTCTCCAGGCCTACATACTCCGCAGAATACCCTCTATACCATAAGAACAGTTGGCACGGAAACTAGAAAATGCAAAGAACAAGTTTATTAAGACCCCATGGGGTGGTGGTACATTCCTACAGCACCCTTCGGTAATGCAAGAAGTATCACACCAAACATCGGTGTAAGTCCTTCTTTTATACAGTTTTACAGACATTAAAAGATGGGCGGTACATGGTTACAGAGTTTTAAGTACATATATGGTCATTTTTGGAACACAGCCAACTCATTGGAGGGGTTACAACACCACTGGTCAGTTTGGCGAAACATTCCTGAGCGATGACGAGTCAGTCGGAACTACGCATGTGCGGGCCTGACCGTTACTAAAAATAGCCTGTTGCTGGGCAAACTCAAGTGGTCAGTGGTACAGAGAAAGGACCAAAGGGCATGCTGACCCCAAGGCGACGCATTCTCTAAAATGGCCGCCGTAACATACAAAATGGCGGTTAACAAATATTGTCAAGATAAGGGAATAATGTGTAGCAAAGCTTAACGCTAACCCAGTCATTGTCAAATTACGACAGACTACCCTTTTAGCGTTTAGCTGAAGCTACCTCATAATGGACATAATCAGGATACTCATCTTCTATATCGATGGACATAATTTGGGCCAATTCCTTATGAATCATTTGTTCATTATTGGCAAAAACTCGTCTGGATGGAATACAGGCTGATAGACACATAGAACATAATGCCGGGCCACATTGAATACATAAACATAAGAAGAATAGTATTCCAATTATTATACACAGAATTGTCAGTAACTTCCAGCCCCATGTACTAAGCATTGACCAGAACCACCCCGAAAAGGTCTACGTACCATTGTCAGGATGGATCTCAGCAGCAATTTTATGTAATTTGGATATGGCATCATACACAGATGGTGAATTATCAGGTACATAAACACAACAACTACTTCCGATAATGCGGCATGCCCCCCCTCGGTCGGCTAGAACTACATCTAGAACCATCCGGTTCTGGAGCGTTACAATTCTATTATTTATTTATTTATCTATTGAACTTGTATTGCGCACAGCTACCCGCAGTGGGTTTCCCGGCGCCAGAGACAGACTAGAGAAGAAAACAAGCCATAGCCGAGAGAAAAGAAAAAACAGAACCGAGGAACCTAGAACAGAAGAGTCTTCAATTTTTTACGGAAAGCAAGAAGACCCGTTTCTGTTTTTAGCGCCAACGGGAGAGCATTCCACATCTTGGGTCCTAGACATGCAAATGAACGGCCTCCCATTTTTGCCAGTCGGATTCTAGGAATCACAAGATTGCCATTGTTGGATGACCTAAGAGAGCGGCCGGGCTGTTATGGCTGGGCAAGATTTTGCAGGTAGATAGGAGCAGAACCCTGACGAATCTTAAATAGGAAGCACAGAGTTTTGAAGACCACACGATCAGAAATTTTTAACCAGTGAAGGTCACGCAGAGCTTGCATTGCGGACGTTCTCCGTGGAACATTGCGCAGCAGGCGAGCAGCTGAGTTCTGTACAACCTGGAGTTTATTGATTGTGGCTTTATCTGCTCCTAGATAAAGCACATTGCCATAGTCGATGCGGGACATCACAAGGGCCTGTACGACAGTTCTTCGAGTGGACTCAGGTTCTAGAGATCTGAAGCTCCTCAGTTAAATTCCCTAATGCAAAAGCAGTATCATTGGCAACTGCTTCAACAACACGGGTTAATCGTTGTATTTTTCGGCTATTTAGGGCAGCTCCCACAAAAGAAAACAAACCCAAATTGAAGTCAACATATTGTTGAAGTGCAGTGTCTGTTTGGTCTATATCATCGAGAACTACTGCTCTCTTGACTCTGTTCAATATAAAATCATGATACAATACATAATCATTATGATACATGGGCAGAGCAATAAATACAGGGGGCAATACAAAAGAGATGTAGCATGTTCCTAACCATCCTAAAGGGAGACGATGATAACCTTTATTACCACATATAAAGTACGTATTTCGGGAGGCCACAAATGAAATGCCATTCGGGGTATCAAAGGTAAGAGTGGTGTTACATTCACTTCTGCCAACTGGGATTGTACCTTTATTACGTACACAGAGATTGGCCTTTGTATCAATGACATTAATAACATGAGAATTGGACATGTTAATATTTCGATGATTGCTGTAAACTCGTGGTGCAGACACATTGTCTGGGCGGTACTCTTCCCATTCAAACTTAGTACCTTCAGCTTGTGGATAGCATCTCGATCATTAAAACAAATTTTGTTCAGACGAAAAAGCAGCCCCCCTCTTGTTGGCCATTGCAGAGTGAACAGGAGGGTGTACCAGGCATTGCAAGACCCATTATGAGAAAACGGGAGTGGGATAAGCGGTGTGCCTCCTTTCTTCTGATGCCCAGGCAACATCCCACATACCCAGCAGTTAGAAGTATTCGTCATATTGTGAGTGTGATGCAGAATTTGAATAAAACTATTGTTCAAGTAAGTCTGTCGGTGCCGTTCTTCATGATATGGTAGAGTAAAATGAAAATGTTCAGATGGAGCCGGGGTAGTCGGCAGCAAATGTTCTCGCAAAGGTACCACAAGTTCTACTACCCAGGCTATCACAGCTATTACCACAATTTGTTGCGTGCTTATCTAGGATCCTGATCGATACTGTGACCTTGTGCCCCTCAACGGCTATAAATCCATTTATTCCCTATATTGGCATAACCGTTCAAGTGCGATATTCAGAAACTCATCTCTGGCCTCACACGAACAGAGCCACATTCCAGAATAGCTTTCTCTGCCACTTCCTTTGCAACCAATTAGTGCAATGACAGAGCAGAAGTCACTATCTGAGATTCCTAGATTAACACTCTGAGTTCTTCAACAAGATAAAAACTCAGCAAACCTGGAAATCCCCGCTTGCTGTGTTTTGATTAGTAATAGAACTCTAATGAGCAACTGATAGCGATCACTTCCTAAGTGACATCTTTATTGACGTCTTATGTCCAGCAAACTTACGTCAAACATGGCACCTTTCAGGTATAAATACTACCAACGTTGCCTTAAGCAATAGCCTGTTGCCCGTCGCTTGATGAAGCTGCTGTATGCAAGCCGCTGATACCATTATCGCTGCTAAAGCGCGAACGATGGTGTGGTGAACTTAGGAGCTGAACAGCCGTCCCCCTGCGAAGAGCCCAGCAGATGCAAGCTGCCCACGGACGCTGTCCCCCCTCCTCCTCCTCGACGCGCTGAAGAGAGACGCTGCCTTTCTCCTGCCGAGAAATCCAGCTCCAGCGTTTCTGGTCTACCCTCGCAGGTGACTGGGATACCGAGTTTCCCTGAAGGAAGTACCAGACCTCCATCATTCTATTCAGAGGTATGGTGTTGACTAAACCCTTAGTGAGAATTCTTGAAGCAAACCTTGGCAAAACCAACTTAACTTAAAGCTACTTACTTACTCCCCTCCCACGTATTAGGCTTAGGTAAGGTACACTGGGGTAGGCGTAGTTAGAAGCACCAGTTGAGTATTTTAGCCTAATGTATATATGAATGTATATATGTTTTATTACTTTTAAACCATTGTATGGCTAAGAAACCATATCAATGCTTTTACAGTATTATTTCGCAATACTTATCTTACTGTACGTACTTTTTATAATATCAAGTCTTGCAATTGTGGCAATACATTTCTCTTGTACGAGAAGAAAGACTGTTCAATAAATGTTAACCTTTTATTGACAAACGCCCGTGTCTCTGTTCTCTACATATTGTGAAAGTAAACTGCACCAACCTGACTGAGTAAAATAACTGTCTATTGTTTCACACGACCCTAGAGATTGACTCTTGATCTGAGGAGCAAAGTTGTCATGTTGCACGGTTGTTGGAAAACGGAATCCCTTCTTGTCTGTGCCGGGGAAGCTGATCACTTCCTATTTCAGTCAAGAAAGTTTCCAGTGACCTCTGAGCTAGTTGGTAACAAACCCAATTAAGTTTAGCATAGTCAGTAGAGGCCTGGAAGATCCGCACTTCTACGTCGATACTACTGTTTATGTTATTCCAATGCGCAGGGCCTATTGGGAAAATAGGAACTACGCTACATGGCGCCCAACGTTTGGTAAGGCGATAAACTAACGCAAGACGTTAGAGTAACTCAGTCGTGCATATTTCACACAGACCCCTTTCTACCGTAAATACTGCAATAGACGTCTAGAGTGGGTGAAAGGTTAAAATCCGCCCGACCTCAGTAGGAAGAGATTCCTATGTAAAGCTCTGGTTTATTCAACGTTGAAGGATACAGTGTTCCAAAATATTGTGCACCTAATCTTTGTCTCCTTGGAGACCAACTCTGCAAAACCTGCATTTATACAATGCCAGGAGAAAACGGAACCACTGGGGCCGCAGTTGATGCGACTCAGCAAGGTCCCGAACACACAGACCCGGATGCAATTATCATCCCGGTCTACTTAAGAAAGTCTATAACGTTAAAACTTATAGAAAACGGACTGACACCACAAGGTGGTACAGTAATTTTCGTGATAGAGGCTCACGAATATCGGCAGACAGAGGTATTCTATTCATGGATAAACTTTCCAGCGGCAAACGCTAGAACAAAAGAGTTTCACTATTACAAAATAGAGAAACCTCCGGAAGAGTACGCTCCTTTCGAGGAGACTGAAATCCCACTAAAATTCCAAGAGCACCTGCTCTGGTTTAATGGCGCCCTAAAACATAATGATCATATTACCAGGCTCGGTCCACTAGGTAGACCAGGAGCAACGTGGCCGGTTCTAGCCAGCTACACACCACATCCGGACATTGAAAAAATGTCAAAAGAAGAACTCTTAGTTAACATAGGAGAATTAACAAAAGCATATAGAGAGTTAGTAAAATTATTTATTAAAAATAATTTAAACACTCCTAAAAAGAGCTGGGATGGAAATAAACAATCCACTCCCAAGGAAAAAGTTTTCCAGTCCAGAGGAAGGTCTCCTCGACGGAGGGAAAGAACTCCGACTCGAGAACACCAGTCTCCCCAGAGGGAGCCCTCTGAGACAAGATATAACCTTAGAAATAGGGATAATCTGAAAAAACCTGATAGATATCAAAGTATTGATACACGTCCCTCTCGATCTTTTTCGCAGAAATCGGAAAGAAGAGGACGGTCAGACCCAGGAGAGCACACCAAGTCCAAAGACAAGGAACCTGCTCAGAGTAAAAAATCTCAATTTCCAAAAAAGAAGGTAGCCAGTATTAGAGTAATCAACCATGCCGAGAATACTGAGGACACCGTTGAAAAACGGGGAGTGGGCATTGACAATGTTGGACAGTGCAGCAGAAATCAGTATAGCGTGCAAGATCTTGATGAGTCATCTGGAGACAGTGGACACAAATGAATACATTCAGGTTGAAACTGCCGACACCAGACTTAGCGAGCCCCATAAAATATACGAAATAACATTGCGTATAGAGGGTGATAAGACTAGGAAAATAAGGGGTCTATTTTGGGATAAACTCTCAAAAGGCTATGATATTCTGTTAGCTGAAAAAGATTGTCCCCCAGAGTTTGTCAGGGAGTGCCCTCGTGGCGAAGAAGTGATTATGCCTGCCTTCTCGAATCACATTCCGATTCACAAAAATATACATATGCAAGGAAATGGGCAGTAGCCCAGGCACCGGCATTATATAAAAATCATGTAGGATGGGATGAGGACTCTCCTCCCCACAAAATCCAGTTAAAAAGTGAACCAACTGCCCAACGGCAGTATCCCATTAAGCAAGAAGCTAATAAACAAGTCAGGGAGATCTTAGATCAACTTGAGTACCAGGGGGTGATTGAAACATGCACCTCTCAAATGAACAATCCTTTGTTTCCTGTCTCCAAGCCAGACAATTCATATCGTCTAATTTTGGACTACAGACACCTTAATGCATGTTGCAAAACATTTGCAGTACAAAACTCGCATAGTGCAGCCCTAATGAATAACATAGTTAGGAAAAAATATAAAACGACATTAGACATATCTAATGGTTTCTTTTGTCAAAACATTGCACCAGAAAGCAGATATTTGACCGCTTTCTCAGCATTTGGGTCGCAGAAAAAATTCTGTCGACTCCCAGAGGGGTTCAAGAACAGCCCAGGACTATTCTCAGCCAGGGTAACAGAGTTACTACAAATATATGATGATGAGGCATTATCTTACGTAGATGATATCTATCTCACAGACGACGACTTGGATACTCACTTGAAAAGAGTGAACACCATTATACTTGGGTTCGCAGCAGAGGGTTACAAATTCAACTTTAAAAAGTCCCGAATTGCCCATCTGACAGTACTATTCTTAGGGTACGAAATATCAAGTGAAGGGAAAAGCCTAGCGGACAACTTCTTAGAGAAGTGCGCTGTACTCCAAGCTCCAAAAACGCTGAAGAATCTACAATCCATTCTAGGTTTTCTGAATTTCGGAAGAACTTACATTCTAAATTACGCAGAGAGGGTTAAACCTCTCTACGAACTAATTAAACCTGATTTTAAACAAATCAATTTGACTCAAAAACACACAGAAATTTTGAGATCACTGCAAACAGACATGTTAGCTAAAACTAAATTAGATACACGTGACAATACACGCGGTCTTGTAATCCGAGTCATCCCAGGAAGATGCGGATTCACGTACCTGACCTCTAATGAGGGTGAAAAGGTACCAATTTCAATTAAATCTCACTTATACACACAAGTAGAAAAAACATTCAGTAACACGGAAAGAACTGTGAAAGCAGTGCAAATTGCATTAGCAAATGAACGAGAACTAGCACACGGCAAAAGGATTAATATCCTCACAGCGGAATCCGCCTTCGAGGCGCTATTCAGCCCAGTAAACCTGCCTACAGTGTCACTGGATCCGAAATGGATACAGTGTGTAGATTCTCTAGGAGCGGAAGATGTGAAATACTATTTCGCCCCGCAATTTGAAGAACTGAATGATTTAGAATATGAAGAAGAATATCCTCTGCCAATCGAACTTCTGCCTCTCCCACAGTACGCCTGTATAATCTATACAGATAGATTTGTACAGCATTTCAACGTAGAGAGAAAATCCTATGATGCAGCATGTGCGATTATTAAAGGTCGTTGGCTGTGCGGTAAATTCAGACCAAAAGTAACAAAAACTGAATCTGTAAGAAACTGTTCGGTTCAGAGAACTGAAATCAGATGTTTGAAGATGGCGCTCGAAAATGCAGAACGTGAATTCCCGACAATTATCGTGTGTGATTCTCATTTTTGCGTCAACTCTTACAACAATAAACTGCAGAGCTGGATTGAAAACGATTACAAAGATGTCACAGGTGCCACAATAAAGCATAAATTGCTCTGGAAACAGGTAGCTCTTTTACACAAAGAACTACAAAAGACTCACGTGGTACACGCACAGAGTCTTCAACGTGATGGCGTTCACGTTGCAGGGAATTCATTGGCTAATACAGCCATAGCGGAAGCAACTAAACCGGCTTCCGTAGCCACAAAAAAGCGTACAGAAAAATACATAGACGGGGAAACCATGCTGGCAGTAAAAACGACCGTAAAAGGCGACTGTGCAGCACTACCCGTGAACTATCCACTCAATTATGCATACGTAATCGATGCAAACTCCGTTCCTTTTGCTCGAATCCCTGGAGTGGGGGACAGAGTAATTCCAAACAGGAGCAGGAGGGGCTTCCTCTAACTGGAAGCACACATGGGGTTGGGTCTGAGACACCAAACAATTAAGGATTCTCTGAAAGAATTACAATCAGAGTACTGGTGGCCAGGAATGAGCATAGATATTCAATGTTTTGCTCAAAATTGTGAAAACTGCAACAGAGATCGCAGTAATAAACAGGCCAGTGTAGTTTCAGGAACCCTGATGGACAGCATAAGGCGGTCTATCTGCGCAATCAAAGAAGAGAAGCGCGTCCCATTGTACATAGTTAAGGCTAAACACACTTAAAAAATGTGGCCTCCAGCGCTCGGCTGACGCCTAGAACTGTTATAAGAGAGATCTGCGAGTCTTTATCGGCACATACGCAATTACCACGTTCCATTCTGACCAGGGTCCTGCTTTTAGCTCTCGAGCTTATAAGGAGGCCATAGCCAGCATGGGAATTGGGTTGCGGTATTCTTGTCCGTCGCACCCCGAAGGGAATAGTGTGGTTGAAAGAAAAAACCGAGACATAAAGCGATCTATAACAGCGAAGGTATTAGGTTCAGGCGCTGGGTGGGTCAAACATCTAATAAGTGTCCAGACCAGTCTTAATAACTTGCCAAGAAATTCTCTAAAAGGTTTCAGCCCATACGAACTATTGTTCGGAATTAGAATGAACATTCAGGACCTCGATAGTCAGATGTCAGTGGTACAAGAAAAAACAACAGACTTTGACATCAAAGATCGGTTGGCTGTTTTACAGGAACTGAATGAAACAAGACAATCCTTAAGCAACATAAAGTTAAAGCAACAGCCATCTACCACTGACGAGGCACCACAAGCAACAGCCCCAGCAAGGCCTGTCTGGATTCCAAAGAGTGGGGATCTAGTCAGAGAAAAAATCGCGGTGAAGAAGGAATTTGGGCCTTCTTACAGAAAAGCAGTACCTGTCTTGGCAGTCACCGGAACAAGATCAGTTGTACTACCGCCCCTTGCTGGTAAAAAGGAGAACAGAGTTGTGTCCATCGACCTGGTAAAACCACAAGCATGTGGCCTATAATCAACAGTAGGCCCAGTGGACTCCCAAGAAACAACAGAATACCCAAACTTACAACAATCCAAGAGGTTCAAACTGAAAGACTAATCACATTTGATCAGCCTGCAGTGCACAGAGAAGGACTATGCAATAATGCCATGGAACTCGTGCCTCTTGAGACACAGATTGAAACGGTTCGTCAAGAAACACCAGTCTACAATAATGTGGCATCAGAAAGTGCTACCGAGAGACAAATTGAAAGAACAATCCCAACAATTGACAGAACTGCCTCTGGTTATTTCATCAACTTCGACAACTTCTCTGAAGATCAAAACGACCCCGAAGTGATGCCAGAAACAAAAAAGTATTCTAAAGAAAATACAACAGGACTCCTTCAACAAATCAAAGAATTATATCTGGATTCACCGTTGATTGAGCATTGGATTATTTCAGGGGTATTTATACTCCTACTATGCCTAATTTTAGTTTTAATTTTAGGAAAGTTTATTACAATTGAATGGACACAGCAAGTCAGAACATCAACCTAGTCCTGAAACCACACAGATCATCCCACGTGAAGAAAAGAGAACTGTCAACAGTAAATGTCACAGCAATTCCAATACCTGGTGGGGTAGTATGGGAGAAAACTGACTATGAGATCTATGGTCCGGTCGAAATCCTGAAGTATCCTCATCAACTGAAGGTTTCCTTAAGTGACTTTGTAAAACCTAGTACATTCTCTGATGATTGGGACTTTAACAGTATTAATGACATGATGTCTGATTTAGTAATGTCAGCAAGATTCACAGAACATGATTATTTACAAGGTTCATCTAGTTATGAGCAATTATTCTGCTACACACATTATGGTGATCATTACTTGCATAAATCTGCACAGCCTAGAAATGTTTTTAAGTATAATCAATGGGAACATTGTGCTACACCACCTAAAAGCAGTTCTAAAGCATTTTTTGAGAAATTCAAATACTTCTCAGGGTTTAACACCAGTGATGCAGAAACGTTTTATTACAAACTGTTAGATAAAACAGGAATGAAAACAATGCTGACAAATTCTAAATTGATATATTCAGAAGCATTTTATGACAAAATGATGACATTTGGTTTTGATTATTGGAAAAATAAAATTGAAACGAAAACTATTTGGGGTACAAAAGATTGGCAGGTACAAGGTCTTGAAGCACTATTCAGAACCTGCATGATACCAGAACAAATGATGTTTTTAAATGACACAATACACCAAACATCTTGTCTTGGCCTAGCTAAGATCAAAGACCTTAACAAACCGTCTATTCCAAAGCCAATACCTGAAAATACAACTACAGATATTGAGTTAGACGTGTCACAAATTTTACATTTTAACAGAACACATCCTGATTGGAAAAAGTGGTTAATCTGGCCTACTGACACAAACAGCTGTCAAGATAGATTCCTGAACAAAACACAGGGGTTAAAAATGACCAGACAAGACCCTAGATACTCCCTAAGCAACACTTGTCTTTTCTAAAAGATGGTGCTGATTTGCGCGATTTCATTCTTGGACCACGCAAACAGCGTCAAAAGCGTTTCATAGCGACCAGTATCTATGCTGCGTACAACGAAACTTGGAAAGTCACACAAATTGAAACAGCTGAAAAAATACGAGAAATTGATCGTATTAATTTGGAAAAATCACTTTCTGTAGTGGACAATGGGTTAATGACTCTGTCCTCCAGAATATATTCGTTGGACAATATTGTATCCTCTGCCTTTGATGTGATAGACAGAGACTTGCTAATGTTACAGCATGGCCAATCTCAATTACGTTCTATTATACAATTAGGCTGGACGCTGCAAAATCTTCGTTCAGGCTATGTGCCTTGGCGTTTAATCAACACAACGTCATTATTTTCCATTTTTAACCTTACTGATAAACGAATCAGTTTGGCACAGAAAGGAGCAGACTATACAATCCTGAGCATCGAAAAACTTGAGAGATTATCATTGACAATGTCAGAGAGTCCTGTCATTGAATGGATAATACATGGAATTATCACAATTCCGATAACAACTTTCCGATTTAAAAAGTGCCTTGAGTACATACCTACTGGCCAGTATGAACGATTGGGTAAAGGATATGTAAAATCAGAATGGAAATTACCATACACACATTCATGCTACAGTGACAGCGACAAAAATGTATTTCTTAGTGGTGAAAATTGTAAACGGTCACTAAGCGGTATACTTTTGTGCCAGGGTATTAATTTACACGGAGCTTGTGATGGAAATTCTAACAACCTTTCATGCCACCAGCTTGTCACACCTGCAACTCAGATAGAGCCCTTCTTTATGCAACTTGCAAACGGGAGTTACATTCTTAGAACGGATCACAGATGTTGTGGCCTAGTGCCAGGGAAAAGTTATCTAGTAAGTGTAACATCCATGGTCAAATGCTGTATGCAAGCATTGTTTCCAAGCGGGCTTGCAGACACAGAGACTGCCATCTGGCCTCGTCTGAATCTCTATTCTATACGAATTGATACTTTAAGCAAAATGAAGTCTGTGCTTTTGCAGACAACAGTGCCCATAACGTCATCAAAAGAGACGTATGATCTCCTAGTTGCAAGGACAGCTACGGAGGTTCATGAACTTTTATCAACAAATTGCCCCGTGCATTTCGTAGAAATGCTTAGCCAACTCCTTAACATGTCTAGTGCCACAGGCATCCCAGGCATATTTAAGACGATTTTTACGGGACTGCTAACACCATTTCAAGCAATTCTGGGAATCGTTCCTAATTTTGTCCACTCTGTTTTTGGCGGCATACCCTTATTTTTGGGACTTGTAGCAGGGATTTTATTTTTGACCGTCCTGCTTCGTTATGGCAAGCCAAAGCTCAGACATAGCTCCCATGGGAATGGAAGAGACAATCCTAGCAATGCGCTACCGGGACAGGATAACTAACGTCCTTGGATTGGCCAGGCTGAGAGATCTAAACATGACCTGGTTCCTTTCATTCAGACCTATATGGCAGAACTGTATCTTACCGGTACTTCGATGTATGCTATGCGGAGATGAGTGCGTGTTGGACATCTGTCTTTCACTTCCGTCAGCAGTACCAAGGACGTCGATACTTTGCTCAGTCCGATAACGGCTCACGCATTGTGTTGTCCCCAGCGGCTACCAATCCTGATGACGGCATTCGTTGAGACTCCTGTGCTACGACTAGGTGGTAACAGTGGAGCAAGTGACAAAAGCAACATCACCCAGGTACGACCTTCTGTGAGCATTGCTGATCCCGACTATGATGACAGCAATCATTCTCACACCTGCCAAGTTACAGTACTATCGAATTTGGTTGAACTGTCACCTGATTTTGTAGACCAATTCTTTGAGAGCCTGTCTGATATGATGTTCTCACCCGAACAGAAATAATAACTTTGGAGAAGCTTTCCGACACACAGCGTTCCCATGAACTCTGAATTCGGCCTTCAGTTTTGAACAAAAAAAACTGCTAAAAGCGTTGGAACTCTATTTCTTTTGAATTGAACACTTTTTAATATTCACCCTTTTTTGGCACGAACAATTCTTTGCTTAAAGTAAAAACTATTCTTAGAGAACAGAAGCTTCAAACTTCTATTTCTACACACATCCAGAGACATAATAACTTACACCAGCCTCTAGCACATTTATTGCAATGCATTTATATGTGATGATTTATCTCGCCCTTCTTCTGTTTCAGAGATATTTCATGTGTAATTCTTTTTGCATAATCGTTCATTGATTTCATATGCTATAATTTTTGAATGATTTCTATGCTTCAAAAACGTACAGTACCTAAATTTCACGTATTGCAATATACACCTATTTCAAATGCATTTATGTATTTTGGGGTGGGCAATGTTACACATGCATCATATTGCTCTAGTTTTAGTAATTTGATGGACATGAACCCGTGGAGTGGGTGTTGCGTGCTTATCTAGGATCCTGATCGATACTGTGACCATATGCCCCTATTCGGCTATAAATCCATTTATTCCCTATATTGGCATAACCGTTCAAGTGCGATATTCAGAAACTCATCTCTGGCCTCACACGAACAGAGCCACATTCCAGAATAGCTTTCTCTGCCACTTCCTTTGCAACCAATTAGTGCAATGACAGAGCAGAAGTCACTATCTGAGATTCCTAGATTAACACTCTGAGTTCTTCAACAAGATAAAAACTCAGCAAACCTGGAAATCCCCGCTTGCTGTGTTTTGATTAGTAATAGAACTCTAATGAGCAACTGATAGCGATCACTTCCTAAGTGACATCTTTATTGACGTCTTATGTCCAGCAAACTTACGTCAAACATGGCACCTTTCAGGTATAAATACTACCAACGTTGCCTTAAGCAATAGCCTGTTGCCCCTCGCTTGATGAAGCTGCTGTATGCAAGCCGCTGATACCATTATCGCTGCTAAAGCGCGAACGATGGTGTGGTGAACTTAGGAGCTGAACAGCCGTTCCCCTGCGAAGAGCCCAGCAGATGCAAGCTGCCCACGGACGCTGTCCCCCCTCCTCCTCCTCGACGCGCTGAAGAGAGACGCTGCCTTTCTCCTGCCGAGAAATCCAGCTCCAGCGTTTCTGGTCTACCCTCGCAGGTGACTGGGATACCGAGTTTCCCTGAAGGAGATACCAGACCTCCATCATTCTATTCAGAGGTATGGTGTTGACTAAACCCTTAGTGAGAATTCTTGAAGCAAACCTTGGCAAAACTAACTTAACTTAAAGCTACTTACTTACTCCCCTCCCACGTATTAGGCTTAGGTCAGGTACACTGGGGTAGGCGTAGTTAGAAGCACCAGTTGAGTATTTTAGCCTAATGTATATATGAATGTATATATGTTTTATTACTTTTAAACCATTGTATGGCTAAGAAACCATATCAATGCTTTTACAGTATTATTTCGCAATACTTATCTTACTGTACGTACTTTTTATAATAACAAGTCTTGCAATTGTGGCAATACATTTCTCTTGTACGAGAAGAAAGACTGTTCAATAAATGTTAACCTTTTATTGACAAACGCCCGTCTCTCTGTTCTCTACATATTGTGAAAGTAAACTGCACCAACCTGACTGAGTAAAATAACTGTCTATTGTTTCACACGACCCTAGAGATTGACTCTTGATCTGAGGAGCAAAGTTGTCATGTTGCACGGTTGTTGGAAAACTGAATCCCTTCTTGTCTGTGCCAGGGAAGCTGATCACTTCCTATTTCAGTCAAGAAAGTTTCCAGTGACCTCTGAGCTAGTTGGTAACAAACCCAATTAAGTTTAGCATAGTCAGTAGAGGCCTGGAAGATCCGCACTTCTACGTCGATACTACTGTTTATGTTATTCCAATGCGCAGGGCCTATTGGGAAAATAGGAACTACGCTACAAATTGTCAACACAAATAATACAGCACCAAGGATTCTTTTGTCTCGTGCTGCAGAAGACGCCATAGTTCAAAGTTCACAATGTCTCAAATGTACAACTAAAAAAAATAAAAATATGAGTGCTGAGCTCCGAGGTAGCCGTTGTTTTCTTCTCCGGGGTCAAGACGGGTGTCGCTACACTTGGCAGAACGGATCCCCCCCCCTTGAGATTCCCGGCTTCCATTTCACAAACCTGGAGCGGTAACTCAACCAGTCTCGCACCCAAAAAAATTATTCTTATCGTGGTCGCAGATTGTATCTTTCTCGTCCAGAAACAGTGTGGTCCGGGAAGGCTCCCTCCGATTCGGCAGATGTTACAGCTGGGCTCTTCTCCTCGTCCAAGATGTCTCGGTAGTCAGACAGCGCAGTCGGGCTCACCAGATCCGGAGAGACACGACGGCAGTGAGTAGAGTGCACCCACCGCTTTCTGTTGGTAACTCGCACAGCCGTTCGAGTTGCGAGCAATACCTGCTTGGGGCCACGCCACCTCGGTTTCAAGCTGTTCGTCCTCTCAAACGAACGAATCATCAAATGGTCGCCAGGACGAAGATTGTGAGCCTCTCCAATAGAATTGTCAGGGAGCGCTTCTCGAACCTGTTGATGAATAGAGAGTAAATCATTAGTTAATCGTGCCAAATAATCGTTCATCATTATACAAGGCACATCATGTAACAATCGAGGCTTAGGAACTCCCCATATGTTCATCGGCCTTCCAAACACCACTTCATAAGGTGTGAGGCCAGTTCAGGAATGGGGCACTGATCTAATAGAGAGTAATGCTAAAGGCAAGGCATCCGGCCACTTCAAAGACGTGGATGCCACAATCTTTGCTAACTTTAATTTCAAAGTAGCATTGTATCGTTCAACAAGACCTGCTGACTGAGGATGGAACACAGCATGAAACTTCTGCTGGATTCCCAATCCCTTCAACACGTACTCCACAATTTTCCCAACAAAATGAGGACCATTGTCGCTCCACAAAAATTTACAAACGCCGTATCGAGGGAAGTACTCCTTAAGCAAAACCTTAGCTGTTGTCAACGCTGTATTATCCTTCGTGGGGAAGGCCTCAACCCATTTGCTGAAAGCACACACCACCACTAAGACATACTTAAGGTTATTACAACGCTCAAGCTGGATGTAATCCATTTGCAGTACTTCAAACGGTGCAGTAGGTGGAACGAACCCTCCTTTCTGAGTATGCGTCCCTTTTGCAGGATTGTGTTGTAAACATATCAAACAGGTCTGCACTACTCTCTTGGCCCTATTGGCAATCTCAGGATGCTCCCAAACTCGCGTTAGCAATCGAGTAATTGCAAGAGCTCCAACATGTGCCAACCCATGTGTCATCTGGACCATTGCTTGCAAGTAAGCTGCAGGCAATTTCCATCGTTCCATATCTTTGCTCCTCCAACAACCCTCATCATCCAGCACTCCCTCTGCTGCCCAGATTGCAAGTTCTGCTTCAGTCGCTGATTTCTGAATGTCTAATATCTCCGCTCTAGCATCATGCCATCGCTCAGCCTGCGACTTCACCACATACATTGGGGAGTTATTTCGTGACATAGCCGTTTGTCTTGCTATACTGTCTGCAAAAGCATTACCTTGTCCCACTTTGTCAGTGATCTTTTTATGTGCACTGCATTTGATTATCGCCACTTTCTTTGGACAAAGCAACGCATTCAAGAGATCACGCACTAGTTCTCCGTGCATAATATGTACTCCATGCGAAGTCAAAAACCCACGTTCTCTCCCGAGTAGGCCAAAGTCATGCGCTACTCGGAAAGCGTACCGGCTGTCTGTGTAGATATTCACACATAAGCCAGCAACCAATTCGCAGGCTCTTGTCAAAGCTATCAGCTCCGCTGCTTGGGCCGATTTCTGTGGTATTCGTGCCGTTTCTACCACTGTCTTAAGTGTCGTGATCGCATATGCTGCAGAAGTTGTGCCATCTGTCAGCCTTAAACACGATCCATCAACCCACAGTTCCCCATCCACATCTGGAAGTGGCGTATCCTGTAAGTCGACACGACCCTTTGTTTGTTCTTCAGTCAGGAAAACACAGTCATGGTATTCTTCCTCATGGCCCTCCGCAACCGGATACGGCAATAAAGTGGCAGGGTTCAGAGTAGCACATCTCTTTAGTATAATATGTGGCGCCAAAAGTGTAAGCTCGTATCCTGTCAAACGTGCACTCGTAAGATACTGGGTTTTCGTTTGGTTTAGCAGAGCGTCCACCGCATGGGGGACTAACACCAACAGTTTGTGTGACAAAACTATTCCCTCACTCTGTCGTATAGCTACTGCTGTTGCTGCAACTGCTCGGAAACACCCAGGTAACCCTCGTGCTACAGGATCAAGAATGGCCGAAAAGTACGCACAGGGTCTCTGCTTATCCCCGTGTGTCTGTACTAACACTGATAATGCACACCCATCTTTCTCGTGCACATACAACGTGAAAATCTTTGTGTAATCTGGTGTACCTAACACGGGTGCAGAACAAAGGGCCTGTCTCAATTGTTCAAAAGCATTCTGACATTCATCTGTCCATTCAAGGGGCATTGGTGTAGTTTTGGACAGTAACGCTAACAAGGGTTTTATAATGTGCGAAAACCCCATTATCCACTGTCTACAAAAGGACGTTAATCCTATGAAGGCACGTACATCTCTCTGAGTGCGGGGGACTGGTGTATCTAAAATTGCTTGAATTCTATCAGATGTTAATGCACGTCCCTCCTTAGACAAAAGATGACTGAGGTAGGTCACCTTTGGTCTACAGTATTGTAACTTTTTCCTAGAGACTTTATGATTATTCTGACCCATAAAAGGAGAGCAAGGCAAGAGTACTCTCCTCACATTGTGCATAAGTGTCTGCAGCCAATAGGAGGTCATCAACGTATTGAATAAGAGCTACTCCAGATCGCAATTCAAAAGAGTCAAGCTGTCTTTTTAAAGCCTGACTATAAATGCTAGGACTTTCTGTGTAACCTTGAGGAACACGACAAAATCTATACGATTTATTATTTAACGTGAAGCCAAATAGATATCTGCTGTCGGGATGGATGGGAATTGAAAAGAACGCATTTTTAAGATCAATAACAGAAAAAGTAGTGGCAGTCGGGGGGACCAAAGTGAGTAAGGTGGTGATGTCAGACACCACCGGGTATTGGGGCACTACAATTTTGTTTATTTCTCTCAAATCAATAATAAATCGATAGACCTTGTCGTCAGTATCCTTCTTAAGAATCGGAAGAATAGGGCTGTTACAAACATTGTAGGGAATTTCCTCCACTACTCCTGCAATAATCAAATCCTGAACGATGTGTGTCAGGGCAATCTCACCTTCTCTGGATATCTTATACTGCGGTACACGTGGCAAAGATACTCCCTCCTTGACAGTAATTCGAATAGGCGGAATGAGCATCTGTCCCACATCCGTATCGGATGTCGCCCATAACGTGTGTGGGAGAGAGGCTAACGCTTCAATTTCTTGCATGGTACATAGTCTACCTGAATCTGGATAATTGTCATTCAGAATAACCCGCACTCCTTCAGGAGCGCAGCGTATCGTTGCTCGAAAATATTTGAGCAAATCTATGCCCATAATATTGTCTGGGGTATGAGGCGACAACAAAAATGGGCATAGACCAAAAAATGTATCAATGCAAAATGCAAGAGGTTGTGATAATGGGCTTGGAGAGGGTGTGCCATCGAACCCTATACATGTAATCATTTCGCCAGACAGGGAAGCCCTTGGAACCAAGTTTTTAAACAGAGCACTACGAGTAGCTCCTGTATCAACTAAAAACTGATCAGTAGAACCCAAAACGCCCGCTGATACATATGGACCTCTTTGATCTACTGGCACTTCAACCGATTCCACACCCCATCCTACGCAATCCTATGCATGCACATAATCCTGACTCTCCACGTTCTCACTCTCCGATATCTGATACTGATTTCGCCGATCAAAAACATTTCGTTCATCCTGACCACGACCCCTCGTCTCAAACCTACCACGATCACTTCCGCCACCTCTCATTCCCGAATAACTGGTCCGTGACCTTCCACCACCTCGACCACGCTGGCTACGTTGCTCACGAAGCACCGGACAATCTCCAGCCCAATGCCCAAACTCTTTACAATATGCACATTGGTCCTCAGCAATATCAGTACGACCATACGACGCATTACCCCCTCCTCGCCTGCCCCTATCATTCCCTCTAGATTGCGTACCACGAACCTGTGCCAACATCACCTTCGTCTTCAACTCCTTCGCTTTCTTATCAACACTTTCTTTAGCCTCTAATTCCTGCCGCTCGTAATACTGAGCCATAGTTAACAAAGACGCAGGGGTCGCCGTGGTCCAAGAACTTTCACTAGTTTTCAATCGCTTTGCAATCTCCGGTAGGAGATTAGCCACATACTTGTCGACAAACAGATGCCTACCCGTATCATCTGTTAACAATTGTCCACTGTAATCATGAAACGCTTCTTCAAAATGTGTGAAGAAGTCAGATACCGACTCGTCTTGTTTCTGTTTGCATGAGGCTAACATAGTCCAGTCAATCTTTTTAGGTGGAACAAGCGTTTTCAATTTATTCAAAATAGCTGTTGGGAGATCTAAAATCAGCTGACAGGGTTTACATGCAGGCTCCCTGTCTAAATCAGCTTGGCTTATATCTTTCCAATTTGCTCCTAGCATCGTTTGGTCATCAAACTTACGAATCGCTCTCCACATATCAGGGGGAAGTATTAGTCCAAAGAAAAGATCTATATCAACTAATGGCATAACACAGGAAGAAATAGCCCCCTCCAGTCCTTCATAGAAAGCTGCCGGATTTTTACGGGGATCAGGTCAAGCATTTTTCAATGCAATTACATCCGCTCTATTCCAAGGCGTGTACACCCAATTATATATGAAATACCCTTTTGCATCCCCAGACAATTTATCATCACTAGTACCTTGCCCTTTAGGGGGAACATACAAAGGGGCAGCTTCACGCATAGGCATGACATGCACTTTCGAACTCTTATCTGTTCCAAAGATAGAACACTCTTTGGATTGCTCCGTCGACCCCGGCACGGACTTCTCTGATGCTTTTCGTGCTTCCCGCAATTTGGACGCCTCATCCCGTAGCTGGACCAATCGTAGGAAAAAGGCATCCGCATCTGAAATATCAAATAAACCTTTACGCATATTCTCATGATGGACTGATATATCCTTAGATTCTAAATCCTCTGAATTTTTACGAAATCGCTCAACAACTTCATCTGCAAAAGTACTTAAAAAACACAACTGTTCACGTTCTGACCACTTATTCCTTTCAGCATTGATCTCTGACATAGTTATTCTATTCAAATTCAGTTTCCTGAATTTGAATAGAATAACCGCGCAATTCCGCGGCTCTATTAGCAGTTAACCTCGTACTCGCATTATCTCGATCTTCATCACCGAAGTCCTCGTCCGGAGCCGTAGGCTGAACATACGGAGGCGGAGACCAATCTAATAACGAAAAATCATCAACTTCATTAGTAAGGACAGGATAAAGCCGACATCGAATAGGAAATTGACGGCTCGTTTGCAAATTACGTTCCCGTGCCTCCCTCTCTTTCTTCTCTTGCAACTCCTTCTCCTCCAGCTGTAAAGCTTTATCTCGAGCAGCCTTGCGCTGCTCTTTTTCCGCCAAGGCAATCTCACGCTTCATTCGTTCACGCACTGCTTTCTCCCACATTCGTACACAATCAAACATATCCTGTCTAGACCTGCGTTGAAACAAGCATTGCTCCACAAACTGAACCTTTCGTAAATCAAACGACCCATGTAGTGGCCATTGCAACTCGGTATCAGACTTAGTGTATTTGTTCCATAATTTACTATACAATATAGGGGGAAGGCCAAATTTAATATACATTTCACGGTTAGGAGTCCCCTCTGGGGGAGCCGGCTGAGACTCGTTTAATCTGTATGTGGTACCATTCCCAAGACAGCACATCCCTCGGAGTGTGCTTAAAACAGGCATGTTCAAAAGGTAACACGGAAACGTGATACCATAAAAATGGCACTTACTATACTTCACACAAATGTGCCGCTCAAAATACAAACAAAGTTAGAGAAACATCTTTCCTGACCTTTTGCTAGGCGCCTTGATACCTGCGGGTTATTGTTCTGCGGAATACAAATTATTTTTCAATTCAATTACATGCCTGCCTATGTGAAGTGCACTACACATATACATCAATTCATAGACTCGAATGTTAGCTAACTCAAAGCATATTCATATTCATAGAACCACAGTAAGCGTCCACAGACTACCTTACCAATCACAATTCTTACCCAAATCTCAAATATCCAGGTTCCAACTGCCAAGGTCTTTGATCGAATCAGCCAAACCGGCACTGTACGGCAACGCAGACGAGCAGGATCTCAGTCGGGGACCGGCGCCACCTGGAAGGTCAGATCAGAAGGAAGGGAAGAAAACACTGTGGGTGCCAAGACTCGGGTCACTCAGTGGCAGCGTACGCGTCCATGGCGAGTTTCCAATCCTTCGTCACGACCTCTCCTTCGGGCATCCGAGTCGCCGATGAGTCCCTTCGTGGTCGCCAATTTGTGGTATTGGGTTCTCCAGGCCTACATACTCCGCAGAATACCCTCTATACCATAAGAACAGTTGGCACAGAAACTAGAAAATGCAAAGAACAAGTTTATTAAGACCCCATGGGGTGGTGGTACATTCCTACAGCACCCTTCGGTAATGCAAGAAGTATCACACCGAACATCGGTGTAAGTCCTTCTTTTATACAGTTTTACAGACATTAAAAGATGGGCGGTACATGGTTACAGAGTTTTAAGTACATATATGGTCATTTTTGGAACACAGCCAACTCATTGGAGGGGTTACAACACCACTGGTCAGTTTGGCGAAACATTCCTGAGCGATGACGAGTCAGTCGGAACTACGCATGTGCGGGCTTGACCGTTACTAAAAATAGCCTGTTGCTGGGCAAACTCAAGTGGTCAGTGGTACAGAGAAAGGACCAAAGGGCATGCTGACCACGAGGCGACGCATTCTCTAAAATGGCCGCCATAACATACAAAATGGCGGTTAACAAATATGGTCAAGATAAGGGAATAATGTGTAGCAAATCTTAACGCTAACCCAGTCATTGTCAAATTACGACAAAGTATTGCCTGAATAATTAGCCTATAAGCAGAGCAGAGGCGCAGGGAGATTCCAATAATAGGAATAGAACTGGAGATAGACCAAGCGTGGGTCCTGGTGTGAATTACAGGCGTTGGAGAATGGAGACCGCCAAAAACAGTGTCAGTAAATAATTCTTCCGCAGCGGTCCCGAATCTGCTGCAAATTTACAGTGTGCGCGCCGTCCAGCCAATGTTGGGCTTATTATCAATAGGGCGTAAGCGCACCCACTGAGTTGCAAGTGCCTAAATAAGGGTTTAACCGTTAACCGATAATGTCTAGTGCCAGACACATACTCAAACTGAAGTGTGAAATGGGACTAGCTGCCCGACCTGACCATGGTAAGACTGTAAATTCAACAAGTGTTCCATTTCCATATCATGTACGCCCCAAAAGCATGAAGGGATGTCAGGCACATATCTGAACTTCGACAACTTTAAAGTGGCAGGTCCTTGGCACAAGAGAACCGGGACCAGTGCTTTAAATGGGGAGGGACTGTCTGGTACTGAGTTCCTGCACTTCTTTAATTTGAAAGGGAGAGTTCCTGCACTTCTCAGATCTGCTGCAATACATTCAATGGAAAAGTATCGGCCCTTTTCAGGTACAATCAGGTGCTCTAAATAGTGAAAACCTGCACTTCTATATTTCCATTTAATGCACTGACCAGGACCATGGTGGTATGAAGTGTTAGGATGCAGCAGGCATAAGCGTAAAGTGCAGGGAAGTGGAAGGACGATAGGGAGTGGTTGTACTGGCTGGGGCACCCCATTTTATGTACAAACTTTAAAGAAACCGAGGGGTAGAACAACAGTCTGTGTGTATACTACATAGTGCGCACACATGTGGGCACTATACAGCACATGTGATGCCTGCATAGTGAGGGTCATGGAGAGAGAGTGCCACAGTCCACAACTGTGTGCCGGCGGGGACAGCAGCCAGAAACACAGAGCAGTGACGCTGGGAGACTTTTCCGAGTAGTGGTGCTGAGGTTAAGGTTACGTCACTGAAGTAATAGGGGTGGTGAAAAATCAAAGTATTACATCAAGAACTCCCACACAAAATGAGCCATGCCCATTCAGCGGAAAATGGCCTAGCGGCAGATTTTGCAGCACATTGCCCCAAATGTAATGAATGAAGCATGGTGCAGTAGCACAATGCCATTTACAGAGAGCACTTTTCCCTTGAAATTCCCTCTTGAAAGGGCCACTATGTATCGGGCAACTAGTTTTACTACCAAATGGCACACACACGGTAATACGTAGAACTTGGATTGCTGCGCCGATTTGTCATTTGTGCATCACACTAATAAAGTGTTTCGGTTATGTTTATACTTTATTTTCAAAAGACGTCAGAATTAGAAAACAAATTGAGCTTCCTTTGTACCTTCCAGGCTCCTGATTTATTTTGAAATATTTGTAAAATTCATTACAAGTATTTACATTTTTATTATGCATTTAATGCTTCCTGTACCCAGCAGGATTGTCATTTGGTTCATATTACTAAATTCCTTGACTTTCCTAACAGAGAAAGAAGTAAGTAAACACCGATCTCCATGTTAAACAAGAATCAGTTTGTCAGAAGACATTTCCTGACACTTGACCTCTGCCGTTGACCTCGAGCAAACGGGACTCGAGAAACATAAAATGTAAACGCCTCTTTATTGCTCATTCTCCGTCTGAATTCCTGCAAGGTTATTTTGGGTATGCTGCAGCACCCCTGCACGCACACTTCCAGCCCCCCTGACAGCGAGAGCGAAGGGGGAGCACACCCCTTACCCCGGCCACGGCCAGGCGTAGCTGCTCCTCAGAGACAAGCCTCCGCATCTGCACGGCCAGAACCTGCACTCCGCCGCTCTAGTGCCGTGCGTGCCACCCGCGTGCCCAGGCCCCAGAGCACAGATTGTGGGCAGAGAGGCCCGTCTGTTGCAAAACACCAACAACCTGGAATATTTGCACCGAGAACACGAACGGAGCTGCCTCTGGAAACCTACTGCTCCCCACTCAGTGATACTCATTTTAACGGTCATGGAAGGATGAAAAGCGGAGTTGGCAGGCGTCCCGACTGCGCGCATTTCCAGCTCAGTTCAAATAACTTGTAACCTGAGGCCTGGTTCGCAAAAATACACTTTTCTGCCGAATGTTGTATTTGTGGGCAAACATTTAGCGCGTGCAATATTAACCACATTCAGGCATATGCATCAAGCAAAGAAATAAGGAATCCTTATTTGCGATTATTAAGGAATCGCAAATAAGGACTCACTATTACCTATGCAGAATGCAGAATGCGAAAAAATAAAGAATCGGTAAAAATCGCAAAAAAACATTAGCGATTTCAAAATAAAGAATCGCAAAACTAGAAAAACCTATATTATCGCAAATAGCGAGATCGCAAATTGCAAGATCGCTAATTGTGATATCGCAAATTGCGAGATCGCAAATCTACTGAGTCGCATTGGGAGCAGGCTAATGACCTCACAACCAGGAAGTCAATCAGCCCATGCTGCTTTCTGTGCACAGAGGAACTGAAAGCCAGAAGCAGAGTGCTGGGGGAGAGATTAAAAAATACAAACTTTGGTTTGCTGACAGGTGAAGACAGCCAAAATGTCCCAAACAACAACAGACAGAAGAGGGTGCTGTGGCCAGGAAGAGAAAGTTCAAGTTTAGTGAGAGGGAACTCAAGTGCCTCATTGAGGAGGTGACAAGGAGCCATGATAAGCTTTTTGGGAAGCTCCCACTAAAAGCACCTGAAGCAGAAAAACGAAGAATATGGAACAGGATCAAGAACAAAGTTAATGCTGTGGGGGTGACACACCGCAGCATAGAAGACTTAAAGAAAAGATGGAACGACCTGCATAGCCGTGCCAAGGAGCGGATAGCACAAAGGCTGAAGGAGGCTAAGGGGACCGGAGGAGGAACTTCAACAGTCCCAGAAAACACAGCCCTGGAGGACCTGGTTGAGGGCACTATCCAGCCAGAAGCAGTGGTGGGAGTAACGCAGCTGGATACATCTGGGGCGGCCAGTAGTACACAAGGTAAGATGCATGAAAATAAAACATATCAATGTACATACTAATTGTGCCCAATCTGTAATTAACCACCAAAATCACAGTAATAAAGTCCAGTCCACATTTTACATAGGGACCCAAATGCATTATGAGACTTGTAGGCTATAGATCTAAATCGGTAGTCATAATACAACATTGTAAGCCCATATGCCACAAAAATGCATTCCAGTCAGTGATTAGAGACAGTGAGAGCTTAAATGTAAAGTAATTTAATGTGGCACAACATTAGCACCAACACAAAATAATTGTGCACTGTTTCACATCACAGATGCAGCAGAAGTAGACACTGATGACAGTGAATGTGGAGACAGCACACAGGCTACTGAAGAGGCTGCCATGTCGACACCTGCAACACCACCAACCATACCCAAGGCACCGCCAAGACACAGGGCCACAGTCACACCACTGCAGCAAATGCAGACAGATCAGGAACATGAAACAGCTCCTGAGACAAGCCAGCCTAGTGTGAGCCCCACACCTACACCTCAGGCAAATGTCCGGATGAGTAGAAGACGCAGGTCAAGGACCCTCATTGGGGCACAGGAGGCAGAAACTCCCAATGTGTGGGGTGGCATGGAGTCCTAGATGATGAGGATGCAGCGCATGCAAGCAAGACATATGGGAGCCATCAATCTGCAAATGACAAAAATGAATAAGAACATATCAGTCATGGCCGGGAGTGTGGAGGAAATGACTACAGCAGTTGTGGAAGGAAACAGACAGACAAACAACACACTGTAGGAGTTGGGTCGTGTGATGCAGGAGGGACACAACACATAGAGGAGGAGGCATCGCCAGTTCATGATGTGCTTGGCTGCCTATACCAGGTCTAACAACAAGATATGCAACAGCGTTGTACTGCTGTCACGTAGGTCAGTGGCAATGCAACTAAATATGGGCCTTTGTTGTGGGGATGTGTCCAAAGCACTTGGCCAACTAACCACTGCCGTTGAACTGATGCAGGCTGGTACTAGTGAACACGGCAGTGTTACAGGGGAAGAGGGTAGTGAGGCATCCAGCCTTAGCAGCATGTCTGCAGAAATCAGCACTGGCAGGAGGTGCAGTACCCTTAGATCAGCACCTACTGCTGCAGCCAGGAGTGATGATGCAAGCGAAAGACGTGTGGGTGTGAGAGGGAGGAAACGCTAAACAAAATTAGACTTCTGGAATTTTCCATGGTGACGTAACCATGTCCAAGACATTTTTTGTGACTGAGGATCAAGTCCATTGTGTGTCTCATTTGTCCTTTAGTCCATGCAGTTATTGTGCTAATGGCCACCAGCTATGTTTATCTAAACACCACTACCGGTTCACGTGCTAGTAAATTTCTCCTTTCCTGTAATTAAGTGTTGTGTCTCATCATTACATACCTCAGAAATAATGCTAGGTGATGTCTGTACATTTCCTTTACCCCTCCGCTGCACTTGCCAAATGCGCCCGTCGTGGTTGTGCCGGGGGCTGATTGTCTTCAGTGTCGGACACCTCTATGGGGATACATCTTCTTGTTGCTATATTGTGCAACATTGCACATGCAGCCACTATCCTACAGCATGTTTCCGGCTGGAACAGCATTGCTCCTCCAGTTTTATGCAGGTTTCGGAAGCGACTTTTCAGCAATCCAAATGTCCGTTCAATAACATTACGTGTCCTGATGTGGGCTGCGTTGTACCTCTGTTCTTGTGGGCTGGCTGGGTTCAAGTAAGGAGTCATGATATAGTTCCTCACGGCGTATGCACTGTCACCTACAGGGTATTAAGCAAAGTGTTAGTGTCAGGTATGCATTGCCATTTCATACTTCAGTAATGGGTATATGTATTTAATTTTACCTAGCAGGTGTCCTTCGCCAAATTCTACCCCGAGCAGACGTGTGTGAATGCCACTATGTCGAAAGATGTATGAATCATGGGTGCTCCCAGGGTATTGCGCTACAATGTCGGTAATGATGTTTTTCGCATTGCACACTGCTTGAACATTGATGGAATGATACGATTTCCGGTTGCAGAAGATATACTCATTTTCTGCTGGGGGACATATGGCTACGTGGGTGCAATCTATGCATCCGATCACTTGTGGAAACTGTGCAACTTATATTAGAGTTTAGTTTGGGTCAATTCCTGTTGGGTTGTGGGGAAGGTGATGTGGTTGTGGATCATAGCCATCATGGCGGCCAGGAAGGATTTGAAGAACTGTGAAAGGGAGCTTTGTGATACCCCTCCAGCCTCTGCCACTACCCCCTGGAAACTGCCTGACGCAAGCAGGTGCAGGCAACATAGCACCTGGCCATGAGTTGGGATGGCATGGGTCCTAAGTGTCTGGCGCTGCATTAGTGGTTCCAATTCAGCTATTAAGTAATGAATCATTGCAGCATTTAGCCTGTACTTATCATATATTTGCTCTGCAGTTTGTCCCAACAAAGTGATGCGCAGTCGGAAGATCCTCTCCTGTATTCTCCTCCTGGCCTGGCATGCTGCATAGATCCTCATCCTCCTCGCAAACACGTAGAGTGCTGCCATTGTGAAAGGCCTTTATGGCCTCATGAGCCAGTTTAAATAGCCTTCTGATGATTTGCACCTGAGTAGAATTATTTTTTTAACCACCTGATTGTGATTCCCCTTAATCTGCACTTTCTAAATAGGGATTTTCAAAGAAATCGCTATTTGCGATTTTTCATGCATTGTATTGCGATTCATTTTAGCGATTCCTTATTTGCTATCGCATTTTTGGTTTTTCGCTATTAAGGAATCGCAATATATCATCCCTATTTTAGCGACTCAGTATTTTGCGGATTGGGAATTTTTGCTTGATACATTGGAAAATGCTAAAAAGCGCTCACAAATAGCTAATCGCTATTTTTACGAGCACTTTTTAGTTTGATGTATCTGGCTGATAATCAGAAGCATCCACCTTCGATAGTGAAAGAGTCCTGGGGTTGGCTTTGAAGTCCAGCAGGGATCGCCATTTACAAACACAGCAGGGGTATTCTGCCATGCACTGCACCCACAACAACAAAACACGGAAAGGAGAGCGGCCATCAGGTTCTAATTAAGGGAGATGAAGAGACAGCGTTATGAAAGCAACATGAGGGGGGTTTTTCTGTCCAAAAAAAAAGTGTACGTGGCATGAGAACAAAAATCTTAGCAGTTATTTGTATTTTTTTGTTCGTGGTGTGAGGCCATGCATAACTTGCATACTGTTTCATAAAGTGTACAAAGGAAATGTTGAAATCTTACAAACAGTTCCATTAATCATGTTACTTATTCTACCTAGAATTACATTACAGAGGAATATTAGTTCTTGGTTCTGGGTATCCTAAGATGTTTTGTTGCTCATATATTTATATATATAGCACTTTAAGCCACCGAAAGATCACCTCAAAGTGCTGAGGCTGGAGGAAGAGGCAGGAAAGGCAGAAAGGAGGGACAAAGAGGGAAGAATGAGTGAGGGAAGGCAGAGAGAATGGGCAGGAAACCTTGAAGGTGGGACAGGTTGAAGGGAAAAAAAGGAGAAATAGAGTGAGAGGGCAGCAGAGCGCGAGAGGATAGGAGGCAGAGATGTTTGAGAGGAATCAGGGGTTGACACAGAGACATATTGATTCCCTGTCCAAGGAATACGAGTGCAGGCCAGAGAGAGGCCTTGGGATACACTAGACTGCCCACCTACTCCAAAGAGTTTACAGTCAGACCTCTCATGAGTCTCTTCCTAATCTAAAGGAGGGAGGGAGAACTGGGGCTGTCAGGGGACGGAGACTGCCAGAGTTTGAGAAGTTAGATCTTTCAACGTGGCTTAAAGGGGTGAGAAAAAGGGTCAAGTTTGCCAGCAGTGCTTGAAATGCAAAAATACAAGTGCATGTGTTCACTATAATTGGATACTAAATTCCTACTGAAAAAGGCCCGTACTCTACTGCTGATAATCAAATGAAGTTTGGACAATGTTTGTCTTATGTATCTATAGTGCCCGCCTCTTCCTTCTGCATCACGGTAGACCCTCGTATGTCTGCAACTCCTTTCCTCATACAGATGACTGCTGCTGGTCCAGAACAATTTTCTGTTCTGCTTCTCATTTAGCCTCACCACTTCTTCCACATGACCTTGGTTATGCTACTGCTTAACATCCACCAAGATGTCTTATTCCTTGATTCCTTGACATCATACAAGAATTCAACACAAGCACACTCACCATGCCATCTGTCAAACACATGTAGAGATTCCACAGACAGGTGGAGCTGAGTTATTCTTCATGCACTGCTGACAGGTATTTCCTCAAAGGATATTACTGTTTAATATGTTACTGCTACCAGGGTTCATGGCTGTGGTATAAGTTTCGGAAGTGCTTCTGTGCTGCAGATGGGCCATACAGGCTCACACTTTGCATGGACAAGCAGCATTTTCCCCCATGAGAGTAGAAGAGTTGTCTCCTGTTCTGATATCCCATCCTGCAAAATGGACTGGATGCTGATGAATGCAGCATGAAAAGAACAACGTAGCCTGATCTTAAACTGCCACCACTATTCCAAAACATTCTTTGCGCAGGGTTCAAGATGGAGGCTGAGAGCCATGCAAGTAGCCCATTGTGTTTTAGAATACAGTATTTTCCACTGATATTCCCAGGCATTGGAACCTGAGATTCCATACCCTGCCAGATCTAGTAGCCCAATGTCCAATAAAAAACAACATTAGCCATTCATCTTGCCAAATTTCCAACATCCCTTTTAGAAATTGTTAAACGGTCAGCGTGCTCTAGAATACACAGTCTGGCTCACATCATTCAAATGAATGTCCCCCTTACTAAGCATTGGTCTAGAATATTGATGGGCAGTTCCACAAGTAAGTTTTGTTTCAGCTCTGAAGATGGCTCTCCTCCCCCAACTCCCTAAGTTTTGTTGCACCCATGCCTTGTAGCCATGTGGTAAGTCTCGCAAAACATACCACAGACAGGGAATTATGCATCTATCACCACACTCATTAGCAGCCCTTCGGCCTTCTACAAGCACCTGCATACCCTCTCGGGTGATTATTGCTCCACAGAAATCACAAAACATAACGTAACATACATCTCAAGGTTGTGGTTCTACAGCTGATCTTCTCCTCACTATGGTGCTACAATCCAGGGCACCACTGCACAGCTTTCCTAAATGTACAAAACCTCCTTTGTAGACTTTGAGGTGCGAGGACAGCCATGATAGGCAGGCAAGACTTTCTCTGGAAGGGGGTGCATGCTTAGAAACTCAAATTCAGTAAAACATGTCCACTCTGCAACAAACTGCCAAGGCGATGATTTTTAATCAGGGAAGGACTTTTACTTATATAATGCTTTAATAGTAAAGTAAAATATAATAGTATGCAAGTCAAAGTATCTCCACCAAGTAAAGTGATCAAGGAACTAAAATAGCTCAGTCCTATCTGCATACACTATGCATGCAAGGGGAGGGGCACCTTTTGTTTGAATCTTTTTAGTACCTCTACCTTGGGTTCAGGCTGTACTGCAAGCAGATTAGAATGCAGTTGACAAGAGTTTAGATCAGTTAGCATGTCCTAGCCGCTACAGCAGCAAAAGCCTTGAGGGTGGTCTTGAAGGGCGTGCTGCAAGTTCTTGGGTGTTTACAATCCTTACATCATGAATTGACGCAACTGGGTACAGTTGCATCGGTTCTTGGTACATGTGCCAGTGGAAAGGTCATGGTGTCGGTGATGTCCACAAGCACACACCAGGAGAGCTTCACCTGAATCCAAGCAACCCGCCACTCAAACAGCTGAACCCACCAGTGTACAGCAACACTGCCCCTAATCCAATCTTTCCACTGTGCTTATCATAGAACCTCTGAGTCAAAATGTAACTGATGTGCGGTTTGCAGGCACCGATTTATATACTAAAGTCTGGTAGTTGTTGACGATATAACTAGCCACTAAAGTGCTAAAATGTTTGGAGGGATGAAACTATCTTCTCGTGTGTGGTGCTCAGCTCAGGAGTGATGGGGCATTGCATGGCAACTACAGGGCTCATATAGTCCTTTCAGACAAGTTTCAGCCAATCCAATTGTCGTGTTTTGCTGCCCCAGGAAACACAGGACTCGATGGCAGGTTGTAAGTCTTTTTATTTACTTATTGTTTAGCATACATGATCCCTGACCTCTTGCCCCGAGGTCCTTCTTCAGAGTGTCCCCTGTCCCTTCCTGTCCCCTCCCCTAACCGGAAGCGGTGTCCGGTGTCCTCTGTCCTCTGCCCTTTGCCTCAGGGTCCTAGTGCCCCTGGCCTGGGCACGACATCTCCCCCTTTGTTGCAAACAAACATTTCGCAGGATGCTGCCTGTGGTCATAGAGAGAGAATGAAAGAAAGAGAGAGAGAGAGAGAGAGAGAGAGAGAGAAAAGAGAGAGAGAGAGAGAGAGAGAAATAAAAAGAAAGAGTGAGAGAGATAGTGATAGATAGTGAGAAAAGTCTTCACAGGCCTCCGTCTCTTTACATCTCCTCAATCAGTCTTTTTGTCTTCTTGTACTCTCTTCTTGGTCGTTGTTCTCTGGTGTCTGCTGGTGCTTCCTCCTCTTGTGTGTCCTCCTTTAGTCCATGTGTCGGCAACTCTTCTTCTTTTGTTTTCAGTTCTCTGAAGTGCGAGCTATTTCTGGTGATGTGGTATTGTCCTGCTGACACAGTTATTATTGGCCCTTTCACTTCTGTCACCGTCAACGGGTCTCTTGAGAATGCACTATCTGATTTCCGCAATTGTCTTTGCCGTACCACCACGGTGTCCCCTTCTTTTATTTTTGTGTTTGTAGCGTGCCTCCTCTGATCAGCGTACGCCTTCAGTTTTGTTTTCGCTTCTTTGTCTCTCGTAGCTATGTCTCTGTGCTCCACGCTTTCCACTACTTTCACGTGTGGCAACCTCGTTCTGCTGGAGAGCCCCAACACCAGTTCAGCGGGCACCTTCCTGTGAAGCTGTGAGGAGTGTTTCGATAGTCTGTCAGTACCTGGCATAGTGCTTGTCCAATTGAGCTCTGAGTTAGCTTACCTCTCTGTATTGCCTTTGTAATTGCCCCCATGAACCGTTCGGCCATTCCGTTTGCTTGTGGCCACAGAAGAGTTATTCTTCGATGGTGAATCCCGAGGTATTCCAAAAACCTTTTGAATTCCTCACCAGAAAATGGTGGGCCATTGTCTGTGTTCAGTGTCTGTGGTGAGCCCATGCTGCGAATACGTCATCCAGGACTGGAAGCTTTGCATTCGCCGACATTGACGCTACTTGTCTTACGATTGGGAACCTGGAGAATTCATCTATTATTACCAACAGGTAGTTTCCTGTCTCCAGGGGCCCATAGAAGTCAGCCGCCAGTTCTGTCCACACTGCTTTTGGAAGTTTGGACATTTGCAGAGGCTCAGGCTTTGATGGGGGCCCTGATACTTGGCACATGTGACAATTCGTCACAGTTTCTTTGACCATGCTGTCTAGTTCCGGGAACCACACTTTTTCTCGTAGCATTTTCTTGGTCGCTACTATCCCTCGATGTGACTCATGTGCTAGTTCTACTGTCCTTCTCCTCAATGTTAGGGGGCATCACTATTCTGGTGCCTCTCATCACTATTCCATTCTCGCTTTCTGAGAGCTCTTCATTGATCTTTTTGAACGCCAGCAGTTCTTCTTTTATCACTCCTTCTTCCCAACTGCTGTTGTTGTTTACGTGCCTCCACCTTTGGGTTTGGTCACTTTCATTATGACTTGCATGGTGAGGTCTTGTTTTGTCTCCGGTTCTAGCTCTTCCATAGTTATGGTTGCCGATGTGTTGTGTTTGAGTGCGAAATTTAAGTATTCCTCTGCCATGGTGGTCGCTTGTGATGCTTGTGGCAGGGGGTGCCTTGATACGTAGTCAGCCGGATTGTCTTCCTTCCCTGGTTTGTGTATTGTTTTGAAATTGTAGTCCATTAGCCGTATCCCCCACCTCTCTATCCGGGGTGGTATTTTTGCATTTGGATTTCTGTATATTGTTATCAGTGCTTGGTGGTCCGTTATTATTGTGAAAGGTGTTCCATAGATGAACATGTGATAGTGTTCACATGCCCATACTACGGCCAAGCTCTCTTTTTCCGGCTGGGAGTATCCTTTTTCTACGTCCAATAGGCTTTTGCTTCAGTAGGCTACTACGCTTCTTGGGTGGTCTTTTCCTGGTTGGTGTTGTGCCAATGTCGCCCCTAATCCCACTGGGCTGGCATCTACAGTCAGTTCAGTTCACAGCCTCGGATCAAAATACGTTAGGTGGTCTACTGCCGTCACAGCTTGTCTGATCTCTTCAAAGGCTTTGCTGCATTCTTCAGTCCATGTGAAAATGTGGCCCTGTCTTGTCAATTCTCTCAAAGGTGCGCTTACAGTGGCAAAATCTTGAATGTATCTTGCACAATAACTGTCAAGGCCGAGGAACGACCTCACTTCTGCCACATCACTTGGTTGTTTTGCTCTTTCCAGCGTGTTCACTTTGCTGCGATCTGGCCGCATTCCTTTCTTGGAGAAGATGTGGCCAAAAAAGACTTGTTAGTCCCGCTCCAGTTCACATTTTGCTTCATTCAGTGTCAGACCCGCCGGCTCTAGGTGAGAGCATACCTCTCGCAATGCTTTGTCGTGCTCCTCGTTCGACTTGCCAAACACCAAAATGTAATCGCTGTAGTTTAGGCTATTTTTCACTGGCCTTATTACCTGGCGTATCATCTCCTAAAATATCTCAGCAGCGGACGATATTCCAAAGCTCAAATGTTTATACCTGAAGAGACCTAGGTGTGTGGAAAATGTTGTGATGTATCGAGACTGAGGATCAAGCTCTAACTAGTGATATCCCTTACACAAGTCTAGTTTAGAGAAACGCCTTGTGCCTGTTAGGCAGCTGATCATATCATCAAGATGAGGTCCGGGGTGTCTCTCAGGTTCGATTGCTTTGTTTGGTATTCTCATGTCGACACAGATTCTTATTTTTGACGTGTCTTTCTTTGGTACCGCCATTATCGGTGACACCCAAGGCGTTGGTCCCTCTGCTGGTTCTATTATGTCTTGCTTGAGCAGTGCTTCAAGCTCATCTTCTACTTGCGGCTGCAAGTGTATTGGCACTCTCCGATGATGTTGCGCTACTGGCCTAACTGTTTCATCAATGTGTAGCGTTATTTGCCGTCCTTTTAACTTCCGTAGTCCTTGCAGCAGCTTGGGGTATTCCTTCAGGACGCTTCTTTTCTCTGACATATTGTATGTCATTTCAAGGAGACCCATCATCTGGGCCGTGAAATTGCTCAGTAGGCATGGTGCTGGAATGTCACCCTTCAGCACATGAATTTCTTCTTTTTGTCTTTTGATCTTTGTATGTTAGTTCCTCCTCAAATTTTCCCATGTTTGTTACTGGTGTCCGGGACCCCCAGGTAAATACTTCAACTCAGGACGGTCTCAATGTTGGTTTTACTTTCACCTTCTCGTATTCCGACACACACATGATGTTACATGTTGCGCAGCTGTCTAGGACAAACTTTGCTTTTTGTGATCCTATGCTTATGGTCACAGACTCTGTTTTTTTCATTTTGTTTTTGTCTACAAGACAGATCCTTTCTTGTTTTTCACCCTCATCTGAGGATTCGGCAGTAGCGTCCGACATAAGGTAGAGTCGTTCTGCCTCTTCTTCTTCCCCTGACTCTATTGAGGAGCTCCTTGTTCCTGTTTCGACATGTCTGACATGCCTGCTTGTCGACATTCGTTGTCTTCCCGCTTTTCCTCTGTCATTCCTGAAATGCAGTCCCTGACATGCACTGGCAAAGTGGTTTCTTCTGTTGCATTTCCTGCATGTCTGGCCAAATGCCGGGCACGGGCCTCTATGTGGAAATTCAAGTCCGCACCTGTAGCATGTTACTGCTGGTTGTTTCTTTGGTATCTGTTCATTTCTTTCTTTCTTCCAGCCACTCGTGCGGTTGTTGTTTGTTATGCGGTGTGCTTGTTCCACTCGTCGTTCTTTTCCTCGCTCCATCTCCTCTGCGTGTGCTGTTGCTCTTGCCTCGGCTCTTGCTAGTGACAGGATATTTTCTAGTGAGGTTGGTTCCTTTAGAATTCTCGCACGGAAATCCGTGTCACGGCAACCGTCAATGATACGCAGTCTAATTGCTTGTTCATTATTAAATTTGTCGAATTCACAGTGAGTTACGAGCTGTTGCAGTCTCGTTGCAAAATCATCCAGCGTTTCCTCCGGCTGTTGAAAATCAATCGTGAAAGTGTATCGCTCAAAATCGACATTCCTCTGCGTGTCAAATTTGTCTGTTAGGCGCTTTTTTAGTTTGTCGTAGGTGGCAGTCTCCTCTTTTGGTAGTGTCACAAATTGATCTTCAACCTCATCACCTACTAAGTTTTAGGAATAAACCCAGTCGTTTGACTTCGGTCACATCGGTGGCTTCCATGTATCTCTCAAATCGCCTGACCCATTTCCCCCATCGTATGCCTACTTGTGGCTCAGATAAGTTGAATGGTAGAGGTATTCGACATTGTGCACTCTGTCTTTCTACTTTTGGGTCTGCCATCCTTTTCCTTTATTGGTGTCGATTTGTTGTTTGGTTCTCTTTCCGGCACTCTTCTGTTGTAGAAATTTTGTTTGTTTGTTTTGCCTTGTGCTTGTTTATTTCCTTGGTGCTTTCCCTGGCACTCATTTGTTGTTTCTTCTTTATTTTATCTTTGCTTGTGTTTGTTTGTCCCTTTGGTGCCCTTTGGTGCTCTTTCTGGCACTCTTCTGTTGTTTCTTCTTCTTTATTTGCCTTTGCTCGTGTTTGTTTAATTGTAATGGCCACCGCTCTGTTCTTTCTTCCTATTGGTCGATTTGCCTGACTTCAAAATGGCCGCCAGTAGTCTCGCGAGACTTCGCGACCAATCCGAGCGCTGCCTGACTTCAAAATAGCCGCCCGATTTTCCTTCGCGCTGATTCGCCCTTGCCGCCTGACTTCAAAATGGCCACCTCTCTTCTTGCGAGATCTCGCGCTTGAATCTGCTCAGTTGGCGTGCTCACTCCGCTTTCCAATCTGCTTACCAAAGTGTTGCAGACGCTTCTTTTCCTTCATCAGCGACGGTCGGGGTGGGCTCCCGCGCCGTTTTCCTAATGCGCACACGAGACAGGGTGGGCTCCTGGTCTCGATGATGTCGTCGCTCGTCCCTCGACCCGACACACAGCGGCTCCTCTTTACTTCTTCAATCCTGCTGGGCACTCTATGCACGTTCCTTCGTCGCCAGTTGTCGTGTTGTGCTGCCCCAGGAAACACAGGACTCGATGGCTGGTTGTAAGTCTTCTTTATTTACTTATTGTTTAGCATACATGATCCCTGACCTCTTGCCCCGAGGTCCTTCTTTAGAGTGTCCCGTGTCCCTTCCTGTCCCCTCCCCTAACCGGAAGCGGTGTCCGGTGTCCTCTGTCCTCTGTCCTTTGCCTCAGGGTCATAGTGCCCCTGGCCTGGGCACAACACCAATGTCGTTTTGAGGGGGTGAAACTACCGTAGCCGAGCATAGCACAGAATGCATATGATGGCTATATATCTAATCCTTTTA
This sequence comes from Lissotriton vulgaris, assembly GCF_964263255.1. Classification (NCBI taxonomy): domain Eukaryota; kingdom Metazoa; phylum Chordata; class Amphibia; order Caudata; family Salamandridae; genus Lissotriton; species Lissotriton vulgaris. The sequence continues at coordinate 1,840,879,418 of NC_141687.1, read as the reverse complement.
AATCACGTCTGATCAAGTATTATGCCCTTCACCTTTCTCTGAAAAGGGAAGCCTCTTAGACGTCAGAGGCTAAACTCCTGCAACACTCCTGACATGGTGCTGGAATCCAAAAAGGTTTCATCTCTATTTCATCGTAGATATTGAGGTTTACCCAGACACTCACAAAACAAAGCTGCATCACCTTATGGAGGAATTAGTGGGAAAACAGTAACCAGCAAGGTGGTTAATAGTCCCAAGAACCCGGGGCTACAAACACAGGGCCCACCTGGATTGTGACCACATCTTCTTATGTACACAAAACTCATGGACACCCAACAATCATAGGATTTGGGGTTGGGGAAGTGAGTGAACCCAGTTCTACTACCAGCAACGGTTTTCAACAGGGATTGCCCTCAAAAGGTTTTCCTTGAGTGGAAAAGACGCCGGGCCGATCAGAAAGATGAAATTAGGAGCATGTTGGCACAGATATACTGTACCAAGGGTGCCTGAAAATACAGGAAGTAACCCTTGTGTGTCCATCAAGGGTACACCAAAAGGTTTGACATCTCTGTAGATGAAATTATGGCTCAATGCCTGACCGTCTGCAAAGAAGTTTGGGTCAGGGATAATGCATGCACCTTGCATAAGGGTCTTACTCGGATCTTATGTCATCTGTCTGGGATGGTGAGCTTATAATGGAAACCTGCAGGCACCCACGTACTTTCTTGCTAGGAGTCCAATAGATTTGGGTCCAAACAGGTCGTCTCCATATCCAGCTCTGTCCAAGGCTGGAGGCATGGCTCAGGATACTGTAAGTCTTGGAGATGTTCTGACCATGGCTTGAGTCAGCTTAGTGCTCATCCATCCAGCCCTTGGTTCGCCCGTGGGTCCTGCTGCATCTTCTGGGGTCTGGAACCTCCCATGAAGAATCATCACACCAGGAGGGTGAAAGGCCCTAAGCTTGCAACAGAGGTCTAAGGTCATACAACTTGGCTTAAACACATGTCTGTTGCAGACACGCAATGATCAGCCACCTGCAGGCGCTGACGCTCATGACAGACACAGTATACGCTTATTGCAGACACTGACCCCTTCAGATATGATAGCAGTGATGTTCCTTCCTCCTTCTTGGCACACTCACTGTGGCAGCCACTGGTGGGCCTGCAGGGACACTACACTCTCACAGCAATGCACATCACAAGACATGATCATCAGATACACTCTGTCTCGCAGTCTACCAAGAGGAAATCAAAATCTGATCCCATTCACCTGGGCCTTTATCCTCAGAGACCCAGCGGATTCCATCAAAGCAACCATTGGCAAAGCCAGCAGGTATGGTTTAATGTGCCAAAAGACGTAAACACAGGCATTGACAAATGCGGTTTGCATGCACAAATGCTGTTTAACAAATGAGAGCCTCCCTTTTTGGCTGGCAAATGCTGGGAAAAATAGCAAACGGGCCTGCTTTGTGAATACTTGTAACAACAAAGGGAGTTTGGCCCATGCGGACGGAAGTGGGGTAAGGGCCCAAATACTGTATAAAAAAGGAAGGAACCCACACTTCAGTAATTTCACACCATTCAACTTAAGGTGAAAAAAAGAGAGATAAACAAAGTTTAATATGTTTATCCGGGCGATTAGTTGCGCCGTTTTATTTTTTCAATTTTATCAAAAAATGAAGGGTCACTTTGGTCTAAAGAAATCACAGTGTCTTGAACGTACTAGCCACCAGCGTACAACAAAAAACTTAAATCAAACAGTGCATCAAAACACAATAATTTTGTACAACATACAACGTGAATTCTGAAAGCATACTATGAGTGAAACTTACAGTGTGTAAAAAACACAAATTGTGGCAAATTATTACAGCAAAAAGGGGGAAAAAATATATATATAATCATATATTTCAACATGACATGATCAAAAAATTGTTAATTGTTAAATGTAACCAATAAGGAGTCTATTGATGAATCTCCAAAAGGAAACAAAACCACCTCTCGGTGGCCTTATTAGCAGGCTTGTAGTTCCTAACAATTTAATCTGTTTGTCAGAACTGAGGACTTAATCCTGTCCGCCTACGCGTTTCGAGTTTGTGATGTGTCTTCTCAAACTCTCCTCAGGGCAAATTGAATTCTTTTCCCCGTTTATTAAACCTATTCATAAAAACATAAAGGTTTGGGGGACACTTGTTACTATTAGCTCCCATCAACCTAATCACGCTTTCTCATACATACTACTATTAAAGTGACACATACCTCCGGGGAATAGAGGTGGTACAATTCATCCAACCCACATATGTCGGTCTCAAAGGGGTTGGTGGGTTCTGTGCGTGCTGGGAAAATCAATGGTTTTGCTCCGATTTTCAAATCGCTTTCCACATAGTTAACTGCAGGTAAAATGAGTGTATTACTCGCTGTTTTCAATGCGGGAAATATAACACTTTCAGGGGTGTTAGAAACCATAGTCACTTACTTTGTTTGCTTTTCTTATCGAAAAATCAGAATGCCTTAGTTCAAAAGATTGTACCGGTTGTCTTTCAACAGCGACTGGTGCCGTGATTCTGTTGAAAAAAGCACGGGCGGCAATTAGTAATCACTCGGGAGCTTCGAGCTCCTTTGTAAGTGCACAGAGCGCGCGTTGGTGTTTACCAAAGGCTGCGCTTGAACGGGTCGACTTTTTTAATGTTAACCGCTCGTTCCAAAATGGAAAGGCGTGTGCGTCTTGTTTGGGCTTCGCTTTGTTGCGCGCTGTCAGTTAGCAGAGTGCTTGTCCTACCTGGCCGCTTGGCAGCGTGCTTCACTTCCTCATTCCTTCACTGCGAGTGAATGTGAATTCGGTTGCCTCAGTGATTCAAAGGAGTGAGCTCATCATGGCTAAGCCAATCAGAAGAGGATTCTTTTACATTCTAGTCTGATGCATTATGGGGCATGAAGTCCCTTTGATGGTGAAGTCGGGATTATAAACTAGAGACTTCACTCATTGAGTTCAACCCGGTATTTATGGTATTGAACCGGAGTATCAAGTACGCTTCTTTTCGTAGAAGCGCTTTCTCCATATCAGGTGACCGGTGCTGTGGGTCAATGCCAGATAGGACTGTCCATGTGAAATCAGTTTCCTTGTGATTTGCTAACGTGAAGTGTTCAACCATTGGGGCATTCTGTACTTTTCTCTTGAGCCTAGAGCGATGTTGTGTTATTCTGGCGTTAACCTGCTGGCATGTTTTGCCTATGTATAATTTATCACAGGCGCACAGGATCCCATAAATTACGTTCCTACTTTTGCAGTTGGTTTGCAAACTGTGTCTCCATTTGATGCCATTATGACAAAATTCATCTCCCTCCACTGCACTTGCACAAGCTACACACGTACCGCATTTATGGTGGCCTGTGATGGGTTTGAGGTTCCATTTTGTGAATACGTCTTAGGGTTTTAGTACCCTGCAAGTTAAGGGTCTTTGTCTATTGTGCATTTGGCTATACTTTACATCTTATATAGGTATTGACCAGCTTGCCTTGTGGATCAGATATCAGCCTGGTTAGCTTGGAGCTTGGATCTGGACTTGAACTTTGATATAATATGGGAAAGCGTAAGGTGACTACAGCTCTCCTGGGAGGGCCACGGCAGGTACTGCAGGCTTAGTGGTAACTATGGACGCGTTTTTGCAGCGGGCCACAGTAGTGCTGGATAAGGAGATTGAGTTGATGTACCGACGCCTTTCTAGGTCCCCAGTTATTTGGTCCCATCTCGAAGTCCAAACACATTCAATCATCTTCAGTTAGCAATGATGTATCACTAAACAACTCAGGGGTTCAGGAACTGTTACAGTAACTCGATGTGTCAAATAGCCACTTAACAGCCCAGTAGTAACCACTTTCTCCCATCATTTTGATCGCCAATCCAAGAGTCGACAAAGGACTTAGGGCTTCATTTATGAAAAGTGATGCATCGCTGCGTGAAAACAGCGATGCGTCACTTTTCACTGCACTCTCCCTGCGACACTACGATGCGTCATATTTACAGTATGACGCATCATGTCGCAAGGAGTTACAGATACGTCAGTATTTCTGACATATTCGTAGGCGTAAAACTGACGCACTGCTGTAGTGTATCACAAAAGTGACGCAACGCCAGCAATGTGTACTTTCACAGGGCAAGTCCCATGTTGTTAGTGCCTATATCAGTCTTACGTCTGCCATGAGGCAGGCGTAAGATTTTGATGCATTAGTGTTCAAGAAATGGCGCAGTGAAATCTTATGGATTTGACAGCGTCACTTCTTTGACTCTTTCTTGCGTCAAAACGCCCCCCTTGCATACATTATACCTGGGACGCCGCTGATGCTTCACAAAAAGTGAAGCACCAGCGGCATAAAAGTGATGCAAGGGCTCATAAATAAGCCCCCTATAGTCCAAAGATGTGCGGTAGTAACGTCCACCAGGTGCTGAGACAAACTGATAGCTGACAGATTTATCACGAGGAGGAGACCGGGAGGCGCTGAGGCAGTTATCTGGGGATCAGGTACAAAACAAAAGGTTCAAACCCTAGGGGGTAAGGCAGATTTTATGTGTTTATTAGAATCTTTCCAGGGTTCCTTGAGAGCTTTAATAGATTCTAAACTGGGATTGATAAATCAACGGTTACCTCTGATTGAAAAGGGCCTCCTAGACCTTAAACGCAGTTAACCATTAGGTGGAGAAGATGCTAATGTGGAAACAGGACCATCAACAATTTGCCCAGCTACAGGACGCCCCACCTTGGCAGTCACACACCCACACAACAGGGATCAATCACAGCCACCAGGGGAAAAGGCATGTGTCCCCCGTCCAGCTACAGACCCTGGTCCAAATCAGGGACATGCATATGGGCTGGTCACACAGGATCTATCCGTTTTGGAGTATAATTTATCGGGAGAGCAAAGACGGGGGGAGGCCTCTGTGAGGAATTTGCCTGTAATTCATTTACCAGCAGAATCGACCCCATATGTTGTGATACTGGGGAACGTGTCAATTCTCCCCATGGTCACTAAGGAGGGTTTTTTCCAACTAAAGAATAAAGTCCTATATTGGTTATCTTGTAACACCTCCTTAGGCATGAGGGTGGAGAATAATATCAATATGGTGAGAAGAGTTAACTGGATAGGCGGCTCTCTTAAGTCCTGTAAGGGCGACTGTTATAATTAATTTTAATAGACCCCACATTGCAGAAAGGGTTTTGGCGACAAATTTAAACTCCAGCCGTTTTGGTCCTATGTCATCCATCATGGCCTTACCTCTTGCCTTTTCTTATAAACCTGAGCTAGCGGAACGCAACTATATGGTGAATGTATTTAGGGCCCACCCAATAGATGTACACCATTAAATCTATTTAGTAGGAATGTCTACCCTAATATCTTTTAATCCACCCCACTTGAATCAGCTGGCTCAAGGTCGACTGGACCCAGGTCCGCCTTCACTGGAACTGACAAATCGTTTTGCATCCATAGCTGCCATAGATGATTGTGATTGACTTAGCCGACCCTTTCCCATAGCTATAGTGAAACCATCTGTCCAGCGGGAAACTACAGGGAAAGCCCATGGGATCCGGGGTGAATGTGGCAGTAATTTTATATCATGGAATATTGCAGGGCTAGTGAATAAGTTTTCCAGCCCACTGTGGAGTGTATTCTTAAAACAATTTTGTGTGATATGTTTACAGGAAACATGGTTGATCGATAGTAGTTCATTCTTAGAATGTTACAAGTCCTTCTTTATTCCAGCAACCCCTTCACCTGTAGGTAGACCGAAGGGTAGTCTTGTAATTTACATCTGGTAGTGGAATGCAAGATATCAGTTCTGTCTGCAGCTAGCCCATGTATTCAATCACTGGTATTAGGCAAGGGGTCTAATAAGGTGGGGCTTATCAATTTTTATAACTCAACATCATGTACTAGGGAAATATGTAATATTACCAAGTTAGGCTCCTTTGTCAGGCAACATTGTAATGATGATTTTCAAAATTTTATGATTGCTGGGGATTTAAATATCCATACATGTGGCTGTCCTAGAGTTGTAAATCTGGCTGATCTGGGTTGCCCACGCATGGAGGGGAATCACTTTCACCACTCTGTACAGGTGGACTTATTGAATGATCTTTTGCAGGAATTTGATTTAATGTCCCTCATGCTCTTTCCTGACATATGTAGTAAGGCTGTTACCCATTCCTTTAAAGGCAGGGGTGGTGGCTCATTTATTGATTTTATATTAATTTCAGCCTCTGTGCAAGACCTATTTGTAGGTTTTTCCATACTAGCCAGGGAGTATAGTGATCATAAACCCATGTGTGTTAATTCCCGTGGATCATTAATAACACCCAAAAGAGGAGCAGGGCAGAGTGGGGTGGTGAGGCCAATGGACGGTGGGAGACGGCTAAAATGGGTTCAGATCTCACCAGAAGTATTTTTTTAAGACTATTTTGGATTCATGTGCCATTGAGTTAGCCTTATGCACCACGCCGCTTACACAACCGGGGGAGGTTATTTGTGTTTTTAAAACCATCTCTGTTAAAATAAGTGAGTTTTTAAGCACATCGGCTCAACGACCAGCTACACAGACCCCCTAGATGGTTTGATTCTGCTTGCTCTCGGGCAGCAAGGAAACTCCGGGCAGCCTTAAACAGGAGCCCAAGAGACCCGACGTTGGTGAGATCATGTCGAAAAGATTATAAATTAGAACTGGTCAGACGTAAGTCGGTTTTAAAGGAGGAAGCCTGGAGGGGGTTAATTGAGGCCAGCACTCCGAGGAACAGCTCAAGGTTTTGGAGCATAATCAACAGCCCCTTTTTAACAAACGAGAGTGGAAGTGCAGCAGATGCACACATTAGTGAGGAGGAGTGAGTACTTCATTTTGAAACCATGTTTGAGAATTCCCCAGAGTTAAATTGCCCGCCGGGCCGTGGGGCAGAAATTCTGGACCTGGTTTTTAACATAAAGGAGATCAAGGAGGGCATTTTCCGTGATATCAAGCAACAAAGCCCATGGTACTCCAGCAGATCCTTTGATTTAGACCCAACCTTCTGGGCTCCGGTCTTTACCACAGTAATTAACGCAGCAGTGAAAACTGGCTGTCACCAGTCTTGGGCTACATCGATCATAGTGCCCGTTTTTTAAAAGGGGTATTGAAATAGCACCCATTGCTATAGACCAATCTCTTTGTTGGATTCGGTGGTCAAGGTGATGAGTCGGGTACTTTTAGATAGGTTGACTACCTGGGCTGAGGAACATTCCATTCTATCGGACAAACAGTACATATTTCATTCGGGAAGGTCCACTATGGTTCAGTGCTTTAACTTATGCATGATCCTTAATACATATACGGTTGCTCGCCCTAGTACTGTCTACTTAGCATTTATGGATTTGTCTTCCGCGTTTGACTGCATGAATAGGATTAAACTTTGGCAATCCATGCTCGTGAGCGGGGTAGACAGTAACATTGTTGCCTTCTTAGAAGATCTTCATCGAGCAACTAAGGCCCATGTCAGATATTCACAGGATCTAAGAGTCTCCCGTAATTTCTATATAAGGAGAGGAGTACGACAAGGGTGTATCCTGGTCCCCTTTCTATTTAACCTGTACATCAACGACCCAGAAAGGGCGCTACTGATGACAGGAGTTAGTTATCTGCAGGTAGGACGTCGTGGTCTGCCAGTTCCACTATATGCTGATGACGCGATCCTCATATCCAGGACCGCAAGGGGGCTACAAACGCTGCTTGACTCCTTCTCCACCTTTATGGTGGACCGGGAACTTTAATGATTCCAAATCTTATGTTATGCAGGTGGGCCCCATACAAAAAAGTATTTTCAATTCATGGTAGGATCTGCCAAGGTTCCCCGCACAGATGCCTTCTCGTATCTGGGGGTTGTATTGGATGATCAGATGAAATGGGGTCCCCTCAAAAAAGAAAGAGGGAAGAGCAGGTGAGGGTGAATACGGCCATTTTTACCTTTGCAGCCAAACTGAGTAGGAGACCGATTGTGGCCCTTTTAAAAATATACCAGGCTAAGTGTGTTGCGACGGTCTCCTATGGTAGTGAAATATGGGGGCATGTTACTACAGATATTTTACAAGTGGCAGAGAATGCATTCCTGAAGCGCTTATTAGGTGTGCCGTGTGGTACATCTATTATGGTGGCACATGAGGAACTGGGGGTGCCCTACCTGAGTGATATGCTGGCCCTCCGCCTCTTAAAATTTTGGTTGAAAATCTGAATGAGTGAAGGATTATTATTGAATCGACTATTACTGAAAGAGTGTATGACTCTGGATCTTGCTTACCGCATACCTCTGCTCAGATACGTCAAGAGTACTTTTTAACGTCTAGCAAGAGGGGAATTGTACATTAATCCCGAATCAGTAACTAAAAAGGATTTGGAGTGGATTAGAGTGTCCTTTATCACCCTAAGGTAACTAGAGAGGGGAGAACTGGAACTGAGGAAACCTAGTGTACGGAAATTTATAATGCTAAAAACAACATCACTGACCAAGCCATATTTATTGGGGTCTTTTACTACATATGAACGCTTTTTAAAGACCAGGTTTCGACTGGGTCTTTTCAATCTTTCTGTTGGCTGTGCCACGGGGGCGCCGTAGAGGACTATGGAGGAGTGAACAGAGCACCGGTGCCCGAAACAGCGTCAGCCTTAGCTATCGGAGGCTGTGTGGACGAGATCGGAGGAAGGGCCAAAGCACTACACAGTGGAAGGACGGCACCAGCAACATACCTCATTGGGCCATGCAGAGCCAGGGATTTGCCTGGATGTAGCTGTGGCAGTCTCCTTTGGTGTGTGAACTGCCATATGGTCCAATAGGTGGACAGCCGAGGACCTGGCCCCCGGGTCTTGGGGTGCGGCTGCCCCAGAGAGATCTCGTCCCTGCCCGGCGCCGGCGGCTGTAGCATGGCGCAGGCCTGAAACCGGGCAGGACCTGTGAGGTAAGACTGGGCTGAGGGCCTTCTGCTGCTTCCCGCTGCTCTTGCTTGGGATCTGGAGTTGGTGCGCTGTCACCCCCATCCTCCTGTGAGTGGCCCGAATTAAGAGCCTGCCGGGACGGAGAGGTGAAACGGGCTGCAGGCCATTGTGAGGCAGGCCCCCCGGACGTACTTAACTAATGAAGGGCGGAATCCCTCACAACACAGCGACGCCGCAATGGGAGGGCAGCTGATACTGCCCTTTCCCCCGGGTTGTGCTGCCTCTGAGGTGCATGAGGTGCCCTGCTTCTGCGCCTGTGGTTTGATTTGGAAGGCTGGCAACATTATGTGCTGTGGGTGATAGGCCTGTATCGACTGCCTTGTGGATGGTGCATAGTTGGGGGGACTTTTTTTACCGGACAAACAGGCATCACGAGGGAGGGGAAGGAACTGTGTTCAAGAGGATGGATATGTGGCGTCTCCTTTCCTCCCCGCTCCCCCATCATCGACTCTGGCATAATTTGCACAACAGTGACACCGTGCCCATGGTTGTCAGCGAAAGTGGTCACGCTGAGTAGTGCAGTCAACGGGGCGCATTGTGTTGGTGGTTGTGGGCAGCAAGGATATATGTGATGTGCGCTGCCTCCCCAGTCTCTGAGGCAGACTGTTAGACCTGGCATCCTTGGGGTGGTTTCCCCTGACTTTTTGATCTCTACCTCCTATGTTTTTGACTCTATGCTGGATTACGTTTTTCTGGTTTAGATGCTTTGGGCATGTTGCCACTGCTGATCAGTGCCAAAGTGCAAGTGCTCCTAGTAGGGCCTGTACTGATGTAGGGGACATGCTGTAGGAGTGGACTACTGCCAAATTCGTTTTCCCCTGCAGCAAGGCTATCTCGCCCATAGGACAGAATGAGGGAGGGCTGGGTCCCATGTGTACCTGCCTATCTTCCCCCAGAAGCAAGATAGAAAATCCAAACCTGGTTTCCCAGGATTCAGAAATCGATAATACATCTTTTAGCACAGATGGTTTTTAAATGTTGTGCCTGAAAATAGCACTTTTAGAAATTGGCTATTTCCTTGTCCAGTCTGTCTGTGGGCCTGCCTGGCTTTGCGAGCTAGAGGGAGTGTGACAGGGTCTGGGAAAGCTCCAGCAGTGGAGTGATAGCTGGCTGCCCCTGAAGGTTAGGAGAAGGAGTGGTGCTGGGCTGTGCCCTGCCTTTTACGATACTGGCTCCCCTGTCTGCTGGATGACGGATGTCCCTGCCTCCCTGCTTCAAAGAGAAAGATTCCCCAGGACCGAGAGGCTTCCACCGCCAGGGTCTGGACAAGGGCAACCCGTGCTTAAATCACAAAACCTCAAAGGCATCAAAGACAATTTGCTGTATAAAGGAAAGACCCGTGCACACTAGAATCAGACTACTTTTGACTCAAGAGGAGGATCCCTGCTGAAGAAGAACACCGGAAGAAGACCTGGGGAATAGTGCTGCCATTGCTGTGTGTCTGGGAGCTGACCTGCTGTCTTTATTGTTCTACCTAAGAGGGACCATTGGGACTGTGCTGTGTGCTTGGTCCCCCTCCTGCCAAGAAGAACTCTCCAAGGGCTAGAAGTAGAGCTAGCCTCCTGATCCCAGGAATCAGGGCCATCAAATTCCTGCCGTTTTGACCTGCACCGCTCTGCTGTCTCCAGAGCGGGAAGATCACCCTTTCTTTCAGCTGCACCGGAGGAGAACAAGAGCGGCGTGTGCCTCGCCGGTCCGCTCTCCCCATGGTGCCTGTTTTACCAAAGATCACCGCTGCGGCCACGGGGCCTGCCTGGCCGTGCCTTCCCCCAAGCGCCAAGGGCCCCTGACCTCCACCGCTGGAGCCGGGAGGTCCAGAGGTGCCCCCCCGCCGAGGAATCGCACGGAGAAGATCGCCGTGGAGGAAATGGGGCTCGTCGTCCCCGCCGCACTGCGATTGGCCCGTGGGCCCTGACGTCATCGCCGGAATCCCCAGAGGCCGCGCTGTGAGTGGCTCGCGACTCACCGAGTCATCAGGAGGAAAGCCCGGAAGCAGCGCTGGGATTGGCCCAGCGCATCTGCCAAGAGCTTCACGTCACAAGGAGCCCGGGAGCCGTACTGCCTGCCGCTTCCCCCCAGGTAACGCTTGAGTGTTTGCCTCAGACGAGCGCGTGTCCACCTGGGGGGAGAGGGAGGCGCGGAGTGTGTGGATCGCCGGCGCCTGCCGGTGCTGAAGGGATCTATCGCCGAGCCCCTCCCTGGAAGCCCGTACCGGCACCCGAGGGAAGTGCGGTACCGGGCTAAAAGGAAGATATTGTTTGGATCATCATCCGAGTAGCCTTAAGGAAGTACAGTTCATGGGGGCATTACATTCTTACGCGCACACGCGCCCAGGGTCCCCATGAAGAGAGGGGCAGTCCTTTCCAATCAAAGACTGCTCGTGGTGCATTCTGAATTGCACAATCTTTTGCAACACATTCTTTTTACTTTTTAAGAACACTTTCCACAATAAGAATACTTTTGTTTCAAGAAGCAGGTTTATGTCCGTTTTAAAGTCTGCCTAAAAATATATAAAGGTGTATTATTTTTATAAATATACCTGTGTGGTGTCCGTTTGTGGTGCTCTATTTTATTACTGTATGTGTTGGCACAAATACTTTACACATTGCCCTGGAGATAAACCTGTCTGCTCCACCAAGCTACCAGGGGGTGAGCAGGGATTATCTACTAACGTGTATCCACCTTGCCCTGCCTGGAGGAGAGGGTCCCTATTTGGTCAGAAGCCTTGGCCTCTGCCAACTGGAGACGCCCAATTCTAACACAGACCATCTGAGATCTTGGGAGCCTTCTACTCTAGGATATCTACCCAGCCTGGAACTCGCATTGGGGTTGGAGAAACTGTTCATTGGCACAGGTTATAGCACGAAGCCTGTGAGTTGATGCCTAGCTGAGCCAATTACCCTTTTTGTACTCCTATCTTCTACATAGCATGGAAGTGCTGATAGATACTAATTACAGAAGACCGGGAGACACCGGCTCGGCCGCTGCACCTGTACTGGCCTATTGGATGCCCAGATCTGCTATTCAGATGGCGTGCGGTCCGATAACCTGAAATGGAGCGATGGGCCGCCAGTGGGACAAAACTCAAGAGGTAGCGGCCACTAACTCTCAGGAGCTGGACGATGGAGACTTGCCTATGAGCATGCAATCACTAAACACGATCCCCCCCACAGAGGACGTGGAAGCGCAGGATAAACTGGACTTGTTACTGAACGAAGTCAGAGAATCCAGGAGAGCTATCAAACAGCAAATAGGCACCCTCACCACCGATTTCACCCAACTAAATGTGGACCATAATAAATTGGCTGACAAGGTGACAGATCATGGCTCCATACTGGAAGACCTCATGCCCCAGCACAAGGACCATGCGAATCAGCTCCAATCCCTTCGGAAGCAGGTCACGGGGCTGATGGACAGGGTGGAGGACGCAGAGGGCAGGGCATGAAGCAATAACGTTCGTGTTATAGGGCTGCCGGAATGAAGTGAAGGGACTGAAGAGCCGACCTACATGGAACATTGGTTCCGCACGCATGTGGCCCCAGAGGGACTCCCCGACTTCTTTTGTGTTGAAAGGGCGCACCGATCTCCACGGGAAGGCCGAAAGTGGAAGCTCCGCCGAGACCCTTAATTGTGAAAATCCTCAACTATAGGGACCGTGATATGCTGCTGCTGAAAAAAGCATGTGAGACCACAAATCCAGTTTGAGAACTGCCAACTATCACTCTATCCTAATTACTCGCTTATGGTACAACGGCTGCACTCTGCCTTTCAAGATGTAAAGAGAAAACTACGCACCATGAACCTCAAATATGCTCTATTGTTCCCTGGCCGTTTGTAGATAATCTACGACCAGAAGACATACTTCTTCAAAAGTATGGAAGACGTCGAAGAATGGCTGGAAGTTATGGAACCTACACAACTTTCAGGTCGGTCCCCTCCTAGACCACGTGGACCTGGAAACACAACATGTGACTGAGTCCAAGAGCATGAAGCCCTTTCCTGGTCCTACACAGAAGCAAGCCCATACAAGTAAGGAGACAGCCCTGGCGGCAGCGAACACCTTCAGGGACAGCTCTTCCCGTAGACTGTCGGAATCATCAGAGCACAGCACGGTCCGCTCAGACTCCGAGGGCAGCTTAACACTCTTTTCTACTGTGATGCCTCAAACGGCAGATGGACTACAGGGATAGCAGCTTGATCACGGTGATGCTGTTGTTGGTGTGCGCACTGCAGGTGCGCTGCTCCCCTGCACCTTGCATATCCTTTTTTATTGTTTCTATATCTGTTATTATGACAAATGTAATATTCTATATAATACACTCAGGCTCTAGGAAGCCCCAGGCTATGTGCTACGTTACTGTTGGATCTTTCTCCGACTCAAACCACAACCACGGAAGCGAGGATGGCCCCACTCCTCTGCCCTCGCTCGGAACGCCACACGCACGTATGTACAGCGTGACCGCGAACCGGGCAAAGGGAGAAGGTAGGAAAACGTAAAACAAAGAAAGAGTAAAGCCAATGCTCTCTCTATGTTACAGCAATGCAGACCCTCCTCTGTTTCGTAGGGAATGGTCTTCTAACCTGCAGCCATAAGAAAAAAGAAACACAGAAGAGGAACAGCACATTAACACAATGCCCAGTGTTCTTTCACCTGAATCCTTGTTCTCACACCATATATATGCCCAACACAACCCCAATCCCCTCCTTACTTGCGTAACATAGCAGGATTGACCCAAGGAGAGCGAAAATCCAATAGCTTCAAAATGACCGAATCCACGAGTTACTCTTTATTTCCGAAAAGGGGAAAAAGTCATACTTCTGACAAAAAACCCCTAAAAAACTGGAAGTGCAGACCACTACACTGTATTCTACAAAAAAATTAATATAACTGTGGCCACAGACTAGGAGCGCAGAATAAGTGAAGCGCTAAAAGCTACACCGTACTTCGGGTACTCAAAACCCGGAAATCGGCTTTACCGCGGTTCCCTCGGCAGCGAGGCAAACCCTTGAGCCCAAACTCGACTCCTCAAATTATGACAACTGTTCGTACTCGAGCTACACTGCTCAAACGCTCCTCTTACGCTTCCAAAGATACTTTCTCGAGCGGGAAGACGACCGGTGCAGAACCCCTCCGGGCCGCTGACACGAAGCCTCGTTCAGCGAAACGCCGCCTTCAGCCAGGTCGCGTAGTGAAGAAACGCTTTCCCAAACGTTCATACGATAGGTCATAAATCCCAAATCACACTCCAGACGCATGAAAAACGCCAACAAGGTAAGAAACCAAGCACAGAGCCCAAGTGCTGGCGTCCTAAATCCAAATGAGGGAAAAGGGGCGGGGGTTACCGAAAACAAGGAAACAGAGAGAGGACACCAGGGGAAAATAGAAAGGAGAAAAAAGATAGCCGAGGGGAAAGGGAAAGAACTGACTAAACCCTAACAGTACCTCCCCTCAAAGGCCTCCCAACCGGGCGAGGTTTAGACGGGTGACGGAGATGGAATAGTCTAACCAATCTAGGAGCATGCACCCCGGTAGCAGGTTCCCAAGAGCGTTCTTCCGGAGGATACCCCTTCCAATCAATCAAGTACATCAACCTCCCTCGTCTCCTCCGGGCGTCAAGGATGGCATTGACCTCAAACTCCACCTCACCCTCTACCATCACAGGAGGGGGAGGAGGCAAAGACTGATCGGTGTCTGTATATGGTTTCAACAATGAAGTATGAAACACCGGATGAATGCGATATTCATCTGGTAACTCCAGCTTCATCGCAACCGGATTGATCACCTGAGCTATGGGAAAAGGACCCACAAACCTAGGCTGCAGTTTCCTAGGGCCATCCAGTCTCAGATTCTTTGTTGACAACCACACCGCTCCCCTACTGAATAGGATGGAGAAGGAACCCTATGTTTATCTGCCTGTCGCTTCATGTCGTCTTTGGCTTTTACCAGATGTTCCTTGGCCAAACCCCATATCTTACTCAATGCCATTCCTAAAGAATCAACAGCAGGCACATGACCAGAAGGTTGAATAGGGATTGCCCTGGGATGAAACCCCATAGAACAGTAAAAGGGAGACATTCCCACTGCGGAATGAAAGCTGTTATTATACGCGAATTCCGCAAGAGGGAGGGCTACTACCCAATCACAAGTCAAAGAAGTCAACAAACACCTCAAGTACTGTTCCATGGTTTGATTGACCCTCTCCGTCTGGCCATCGGACTGGGGATGATAAGCTGATGAAAGGCAGAGTTTCATATGGAGAGCCTCACCTAACTCAGACCAGAACCGGGACACAAACTGCGAACCCCTATCAGACACAATGGCTGAGGGTAACCCATGCAATCGCACAATGGATGAGACAAATACGAAAGCCATTTCCTTGGCCGTGGGCAGTTTAGGTAAGGGGATGAAATGGCCCATCTTTGTAAAGGAATCAACCACAACAAGAATCACCGTGCAACCTGATTTCAACGGCAAGTCTGTAACAAAGTCCATACTAATCGTATGCCAGGGTGCAGGGGGTACAGGTAAAGGCAGTAACAGGCCAGATGGACTGGAATGAGATGGTTTACTCACAGCGCATACCGGACAAGAAGCTACAAACTGCTGAACGTCATGTCTCAATGACTCCCACCAAAACCAACGTAAACAGAATTCCCTGGTTTTATTGATTCCGGGATGCCCAACCAAAGCAGAAGAATGACACCATTCCAACACTGAGTCCCTTAAAGAGGGAGGTATGAACAATTGTGAGTCATGATACAACAACCCATCTCTCATTGCAAAGGAGGGCTGGGAAGACCAAGGAGTTAAATCTAGTCCCCTCAACTTGTCTTTCACAGTGGCTACAAAATCATCCAGTGAAATACTCCCCACTATCTTCTCAGATGGAATAAAAAACCCTGAGTCCTTGTCTGTCCCCCACTCATTCTGTTTCACATGGATGCGGGATAGAGCATCCGACTTCAATTGCGGAGCGGCAGGCCTGTAGGTGATAATAAAATCGTATTCATTGAAGAATGAAACCCACCTCATCTGCCTGGGAGTGAGGGCACGAGCAGACCGAAAGAACTCAAGATTCTTGTGGTCTGTGAAAATGGTAATGGAGTGGCGGGCCCCCCACAAGTGATGTCTCCACTCTTCGAAAGACAGCTTGATGGCCAGCAATTCGCGTTCAGCAACCGTGTAATTTCTTTCTGCAGGCAACAGGGTTTTTGAAAAGAAAGCTATGGGGTGCATAAATCCTGTTTCAGCATTACGCTGCGACAAAACCCCCCCCACAGCACCCAAGGAAGCATCTGCTTCTACAAAAAAGGGTAACGCCGGGTCGGGATGAACCAGAACAGGGGCTGAAGTAAACCTTTCAATCAACTGATCTAAAGACATTTGAGCCACATAGGACCACACAAAAGGAACACCCTTTCGCAACAAAACAGTCATGGGGGCCACTATCTCCGAAAAATGGGAGATAAACCTTCGATAGAAGTTTGCGAATCCTAGCAACACCTGTACTTCTTTCACATTTTTTGGCGATGGCCACGAGGTAATAGCCTCGATCTTCCGTGGATCCATTCGAATGCCCTCAACCGATACAATAAAACCCAGAAACTCTACTCTGTCGGTATGGAAGGTACATTTCTCAGGTCTCACAAACAACTGATGTTCTCTCAAGGTCTGCAGGACCTGATGAACGTGTGTTACATGTTCCGCATCCGTGTTTGAAAATATCAATATGTCATCTATGTGAACTATTACGCTCACATCCAGAAACTCCCTCAGTACCTCGTTGATAAAAAACTGAAAGGCAGCCGGGGCATTACACAATCCGAAGGGCATAACACAATACTCATACAGACCAAACTTAGTCCGGAAGGCAGTTTTCCACTCGTCGCCTTCACGTACACGTATGAGATGATATGCCCCTCGGAGGTCCAGTTTTGTAAACACCGTCGCATGCCTCAGCTGATCGAGCAATACGGGAATCAAGGGAAGGGGATACTTGTTCTTAATAGTACCCTTATTGAGCGCCCTATAGTCAACACAGGCGCGGAGACCACCTTCCCGTTTGGGAATAAAAAAGATAGCCGAGGAAACAGGAGAGGAGGAAGGACGAATAAACCCCTTAGCCAACATCTCGTCTACGTACTCCTTTAAATGCTGTTCTTCCGGACCAGATAAGGCATAGATACGACAACAAGGTAGGGTGGCCCCAGGAATCAGATCAATTCGACAATCAAAAGAACGATGGGGAGGCAGGTCCCTCGCTCGCCCTTTGTCAAACACCTCGGCAAACTCTACATAAGCCTCCGGTATTTTCTGCACGTCACACCTCAACCCATCTCCTACTGCACAAGATAGTGGAGTAACCCAATCAGTGGTGACTTTATAACAACTCTGCAAACAATAGACTGAATCAAGTGTCACAGTCCTTCGAAACCAATCTATCCGGGGATTGTGGGATTGCAACCAAGGAACCCCCAACACAACACCAAACGAAGGGGCATCAATTAAATCAAACCCAAGGTACTCCGAATGTCCGTTATCACAAATCATACACAAGGGTTCAGTCTGTCTAGTGATAGTACCTGAGGACAGCTCTGTTCCATCTATGGCCCTCACAGGCTCGGGTTGATCTTTCATAATCCAGGGCACTTTCAATTGTTCCGCTAGCTTGATATCCATGAAATTGCCCGTGGCCCCAGAATCCAATAACGCTGAAACAGGAGTCCTATGGCTGTTGGAAATCACTAAACAGACGGTGATCATAAAATGTTTGGGGACTCGTTTGACTATGCCAGAAATCTGGTAGGAAGGATTAAGTCTATCTCTCGTCACCAACTCTGCAGAAGGTTGCACACAAGCTTCTACTTTCTTCGATAACAAGGAAGAAGGTTTAACTGAGCAGTCCCTGGCATAATGACCGCCTTGCCCACAATACAAACACAAATTTTGTGTTCATCTTCTACTCTTCTCTTCGGCAGTGAGGGGGCCTCGTACTCCACCAATTTCCATTGGTTCCGGTGTTGTCCTACTCTCTCCTGGGCTCTTTACCTCGCCTCTCGATGGACCCACACGGGAAACCTGAAAGCGGTTTTTCTCTCCTCTCCTTTCTAGTAACCTATGGTTCAACTTCACCACAAGATCAATGAATTCCACACAATCTTCAGGAGGGTTCACCACCTGTGAGACGATATCTTTCAGGTCTTCTGACAACCCTTGGTAAAACAATGAGGTTCTTTTATCCACGGGCCAATGGGTTTCGGACACTAACCGATTGAACGTGGATACATAGGTCAGTAGATCCTGCTTTCCCTGTCTCAATTTCAACAATTCGGGTCGCTAGCTTGCATAAAAGCATGTTTTGCAAAAAGACAACACATCTGCTCCTTGAAAGCCACATAATTATACAATACAGGGTCATCATTGTCCACCAGTGGCACTGCCCAAGAAGCCGCAGTTCCCGCTAAATAAGATATGACAAAAGCTACTTTGGAAGAGTCATTAGGGAACGAAGCAGGGCGACACATAAAGTGCAAATGACATTGGTTCATAAATACACTGTACTTACTGGAATCTCCAGTAAACCTTTCTGGGACCGCCAATGGGACAGGGGTGGGAGTAGTTACATTAACAGTCAAAGGGGGATTACTGGCGCTCGCACCTCTATCGAAATGAAAAGTGGCAGGCTGTAATAAAGAAGGTTTACCCATTCCCCAAACTGGATCCTTAACCTTCCCTGCACTCATCTCCTGACATAACCCTTGGTTCTCTTGTTGTAATTCTTGCACCTTAATCTGAAGGGCATTAACAGCCCCCATCAGTTCCTGCACTGTAGGGACCCTTTCTTCCAACACATTCCCATCCTCATCTATTCTCGCTCGGGTGGTGTTAAATTCGTGGGCTTGGTTTTCTGTTGGATCTTTCTCCGACTCAAACCACAACCACGGAAGCGAGGATGGCCCCACTCCTCTGCCCTCGCTCGGAACGCCACACGCACGTATGTACAGCGTGACCGCGAACCGGGCAAAGGGAGAAGGTAGGAAAACGTAAAACAAAGAAAGAGTAAAGCCAATGCTCTCTCTATGTTACAGCAATGCAGACCCTCCTCTGTTTCGTAGGGAATGGTCTTCTAACCTGCAGCCATAAGAAAAAAGAAACACAGAAGAGGAACAGCACATTAACACAATGCCCAGTGTTCTTTCACCTGAATCCTTGTTCTCACACCATATATATGCCCAACACAACCCCAATCCCCTCCTTACTTGCGTAACATAGCAGGATTGACCCAAGGAGAGCGAAAATCCAATAGCTTCAAAATGACCGAATCCACGAGTTACTCTTTATTTCCGAAAAGGGGAAAAAGTCATACTTCTGACAAAAAACCCCTAAAAAACTGGAAGTGCAGACCACTACACTGTATTCTACAAAAAAATTAATATAACTGTGGCCACAGACTAGGAGCGCAGAATAAGTGAAGCGCTAAAAGCTACACCGTACTTCGGGTACTCAAAACCCGGAAATCGGCTTTACCGCGGTTCCCTCGGCAGCGAGGCAAACCCTTGAGCCCAAACTCGACTCCTCAAATTATGACAACTGTTCGTACTCGAGCTACACTGCTCAAACGCTCCTCTTACGCTTCCGAAGATACTTTCTCGAGCGGGAAGACGACCGGTGCAGAACCCCTCCGGGCCGCTGACACGAAGCCTCGTTCAGCGAAACGCCGCCTTCAGCCAGGTCGCGTAGTGAAGAAACGCTTTCCCAAACGTTCATACGATAGGTCATAAATCCCAAATCACACTCCAGACGCATGAAAAACGCCAACAAGGTAAGAAACCAAGCACAGAGCCCAAGTGCTGGCGTCCTAAATCCAAATGAGGGAAAAGGGGCGGGGGTTACCAAAAACAAGGAAACAGAGAAAGGACACCAGGGGAAAATAGAAAGGAGAAAAAAGATAGCCGAGGGGAAAGGGAAAGAACTGACTAAACCCTAACAGTTACATAATGGCTGTGGCTGCCAGTCCGAACTTTGCAATTGTTACAGTTTATTGTGTATTGGTTTATTGTTCATCTTGTTTGGTCTGGCCTGTTTTAGGTTGTAGTATGGGTGAAGATGCCAACAAGGGATTTTGTTCAGACAATACAGTTTTTTTTCAATGATTCTTTAGATTAAAAAACCAGATACTTTATTATCTATGTCTTAATTATTGCACAGACGAATGAATCAGGCATGGAAAACAAACAACGGGGTATCTTTTGAAAAAATATATTTTCTTTTTATGAAAAGTTTGTAGGGTACATTCAACACTACGGTTGATAACAAATGCAAACTAATGAAAAAAGGTACATCTGAATCACACCTCAGTTTCAAAAGTAAAAATCCACCCCTAGTAAAATCATAAAAGAGACCAATATTTTTACTGAATAATACAGTCACTTAATGTAAATTAATACATCAGGAGTTGGATAATCTAGTCGACGTTTCGGTCTTCTGTCGTGCAAATCCTTCAGACCTTCTTCAGGACAAAATTGATCTGCATTACAACAATGACCCCTAGGAGAACATAATACATGTTATTACTTATATATCCTCCCTTTCATTAATACATACAACAAATTCAAACAATTCAAGATAACCCAAGTAGAAAACAGTAGCAGCTTGTTTTAACATTAAAGGCAGTTCTGTTAATCCAGTTTTAAGTCATATCATTTTTATCTCTTAAACTAAAAAGAGATCTTTTGTAAAACTTATGTACAATAATTTTGGGACTTGGTTTGTCCTATCATGGACCAACTTTCAGCCTAATGGCTAGGGGTAAACATTCCCCTTATTCTCGATTAAAGTATACACATTCTTAAGTACATCTTCTTCTGCATACATTAAACTATTCTTAATCTGAATGTGCACAGTTCAATGTATCTAATTTTTAAAAGAAACAATTAAAGAATGCATTCCTTACTTCCCGAATATCAAAGATTGTCACCTTGACACTGTCGCAGAGACTTCAAATGTTGCTATTTCCGATTATACTCTACGACCAAAAGGATATATTGAGCTATCATGTTATTCGGCAATGTCTCATTATTTATTGCTGATCTACTCTGATCGTTTTTTTTATAAACAATATATACCTGTTGTCTTTAAATCTCAGCAATTTCAGAGTGTAGACTTCCTTTCATATTCTTTAAGAAATCTGGTGTTGTCCTGATATTCAACAGGAAATGATTCTGCATAAATCTGAAAAAAGGCGGTGTGTTGTTTATTTATTTGCAAAACCAACCTCGTTGTATTGCACTCTGTAATTATTTTTAACATAGTGTGACAGAGGAATCTAATCGGGATATTTCAGGGCTATGCAATTATGAGATGTTAGACAATTTCTGTATCCAGGTCTGCTTTCCCGTGATGTCTTAATTATACAATCATTCTTTATGAGGATAATTTTTATCAGCGATGTTTGCCAATTTTCTAAGCATCACCAATGTGATCAGATGTTGAGCCTTATTATTATATTTGGATTGTCGTACATATAGATAATTCGTTTCTGCTCATTGAGATTTTAACATTTTAGCATTATGTGATGCAGCCATGCTTGTTCGATGCTAAGTAGGTGTCTAAAGAAGAGGGGTTAACATTGTGTCACTAATACATTCAACTCAATCTGCAAGAGAGAGATAGCCTTTAAAGCTTTCCTGCAGCACGTTATATCTGACTAGGTAAAAAACAATTGTTCGACTGCCAGACAGCCTATTGTAGTGTGGAAAGAAAAGGTACCAACGCATAGCGAGTTAGAATTACTTATTAGAAGCAGCATGCACAGGGCTTCAGGCAACAGTCCCTTCAGTACGAAATTCGCGTGAAAACTGAGACTGCAGAAAAGGCCCTTTTACAGGTGCTCGTACAGGAGATTGACTGGTTTCGACCCGAAAGTAGAATAGTTTAGGAATGAGCACCATCTTGTAGGGTCTACAAGGCGTATCCGTAAAGGCTCATGTTATGGAGCATGTTTATTCAATGCGGGCAATCGGTAATTTAATTGCTCAAATATCACAAGTGCTAATTGTACAACCTGTTTAAAAATACAGAGTATTACACCCCTTCCAGTTTGGCATCACATCGCCTATTCCGGAAGTTAACAGGAGATTGGAGGGTAACAGCCCGAAAGTAAATGGTTGTGTACATGCGCCATTTTGCAAGATCTAGAATGCGTATTTTATTAGAAAGCGATATTGCAAAAACATATTTAGATGACATACGCAGTCGATGGTCTATTTATATATATATCAATAGTGATGGGTATAGTATAGTTTAAACCTCTACTCCTCTACAGCATAACGGTGTTCTAACTCGCTAATCTTTAGTGGGTATTCTCGAGTGGGTATTCTTTGTGTTGGCCATTTTGAGAGAATCAAATTACTTTACAACACTTCAGATTAGTAAAAACCACGTTCGGACTTTCTTATCTTTAGTTACTTGTCTCTATGTCGGCCATGTTTGAAGGTCCAAATTGTTAGGCATAACTAATGGTACCGCTAGTTATATATAATTCAATTATGTAACATACCGAATCTTTCGGATATCCTTTTTTTGTACATAATTATAATTTGTAGCCTGACCACAATGAATGGTTAGTCAATATTAATTGCTTGTTTGTTATCTTTGGTAAAATTAATTGATTATTCGTCTGTTCTACAAGTCCGTATATAGAGCTAATATTCGATGCCTCATGGATCATTTGCAATATATAACAAACTTATAACTTCAATTCAATTGGTGTGTGGGTAAGTACCTGTAGCTCCATGTTTTAAACTGTCAAGAAGCGCTCACATTCTGATTCAACAGACATTTCAGTATTTACTCTACATATCAACATATGTGATCTTCCTTTATATCTGCATTTCAACACTGTTATAATAGGACGTCATTAGGTTTATGTGAATACATTTAATCCTATTTATGGTAAGTGATACAACTTTCATATCTTGGATTAGAGTCAATACAGTATTATGAACAGCGAACAAGTGTATGAATCCTACACTAAACAAGCTAATGTTTGCCATTCTGTAACTGTGTTCAAGTCATGTTTAACACTGTCTGCAAGACACATCCAACGATTTTCTTTTAATGTCAGAATTTTATCTACATTACTCTGTCTTATTGTTGGCTTTACTATTTCAAGAATCCACCATTTCATTTCTTTCTCATTATGTTTAAATTGAACAAAATGTTCAACTAATGGCGCATTATCCACCTTGCATCGAATCCTCGACTGATGTTGGAGTATGCGCTTCTTGATCATCTGGGTGGTTTTACCTACATAGGCAAGATTGCAGGGGCATTGAATGCAATAAACCACATTTGTGGTATTGCAATTTGAAAAGTGTTTAATCTCAGTTTTCCGGCCATTGAGTTCAAAAGATTTTCTATTGTTGGTTGTTGAGCACGCTGCACAACTATTGCATTTATATTACCCAGTTACTGGTACGAGTTGTCTCATGTTGTTAACTACATGGGTTTCTTTCTCTTCATAGGCATGTACAAGACGATCTTTTAAATTTGTTCCTCGTTTAAATGCAAACAGTGGCTTTGGTGCTAGTTCTGGTAACCCCGCTAATAATGTCAAATGTTTGGTTATTATTTTCTTGATTTGGTTGGTAGAGGTTCCAAACGTAGTGACACATACCAAGTGTGGTTTGGCTGTTTTCTGTTTCACTTCCAATATGGACTCGCGGTTGTTATACCATGCCCTTTTCAACAAGTTTTTTAATAGCTTATTCGGGTACCCTCTTTCATGTAATTTTTCTTTCAATAGCTTGGCTTCATGGAAGTAGTCATCCCTCTTTGAGCAGTTCGTCCGTAGCCGGAGGAACTGACCGAATAGGAGTCCATTCCTCAGTGCTTGAGGAAGGTGACTATTGTACCTAAGCAAGGTGTTTCTGGCTGTAGGTTTTGTGAAAAGGGTGGTGTACAGGGTATTAACCTCCCTCACTTTTATTGAAATGTCCAGGAAGTGCATGGTCTAACTGTCACTTTTAATGGTAAATTTCAAGTCGGGATTACGTGAATTCAACCAATCATGGAACTCTGAGAGCAGATCACTACTCCCTCTCCAGATTAAAAAGACATTGTCTATATATCTCAGCCAGCATGATGTGTTGGCTGAGAATGGATTTAGAATGTTATAGACGTATTTTTGTTCAAAATTTGTAACATATATATTCCCCACATCGGGGGCGTAAACCACCCCCATTGCATCTCCTTTCAGTTGCTGGTAAAAGGTTTTTTTCACATAGAAAGAAGTTCTCGCATAAAGAGATTCTAATACAGTCAATTATAAATTCTGTGGGAACTGAAGAACCGGGTTTTAGAACCCAGCGGCGCCAGGGAAAAACGCCAGAAGTCTTCGAGTTCTCCTGTCTTGGCAAAAAAAGACACGGGACAGTTCTAGGTGACGTCAAAGACCAGGTTTATTGGCTGCAACCAGGAACAGAAGTGTACGAAGCACAACACGGGTGGTTCGTCAGAGACTGCACAATTTAGTAGAGCGAGACACCGTTTTTTATGCCAAAAATCACATTCCTGACTAGCATCAATTATTTACAAACTATCCAATCACGTAGTGACATTTCAAAAAGTATCGCATAACGACAAGCCCACTTTCAGTTGTCCAGCCCACCAGAAATGACAAGGCAAAATCCAACATTCTTGCTCGGATAGGCCGGACAAACCCATAATAAAAGGACCTCAACCAAAACCAAAAATAGGCCATAAAAGAAGGAACAGAAACAGATGAGAAGCAAGATAGAAAGGTTTGTGCGTGTACCATAAACTCAGCAATGTCATGCTCTTTGATCTCTATCTGACCAGCTGCCTAACAAGGAACTGGCTCAACGAGGTCAGCCTCGGGCAAGGGAGTCAGTTCGTTCAGGTCACACAAAAGTCAGCTATAGGTGTACGTGTCCCAAGGACTCGTTCGGCCGCAGTCATCTGCCTGTGTGAGGGCAACCACAAAATGGCTGCCGTACACAAAATGGAACCCGAAGGTTCGAACAAAATCCCTGAATATATAGTGTATCCATCAATCGATTATGACGAAAACACTCGTACATACCGCACTCGTCATTTGCGGTCCGCTGATACCAAAATCGTCTCGATACGACGACCTTTATTGAACGGGTTCAGAAGCACGGAACCTCAGAACATTGTGTAGTCTTGGCTGATCATTCAAGAGTCTTTCTATGAAATCAAGGACTTCCAGTTGAGAAATATTGGTATAGAGACTTTTTCTATATCCATTGATACTAGAAGCTCACAACCTGGATCGAAATTATGATTTTCTACTACTTGAATTACAGCCGTAGTGTCTCTGATGTAGGTGGCTGACTCAACCGCGAACGGTCTTTTGAAAAAATCTGCGTATTGAGCCAAAGTTTTTAATATCGAATTGCAGCCAGACACAATTGGTTTCCCTGGTGGAGCTGTGGCATTCTTATGGACTTTGGGTAGAATATATATGACAGGCACTGTTGGTGATTTATTTATTAGGAAGGCAGCTTCTCTCTCACTTAGCCAGCCACCTTCTAAACCTTGATGACTTAAGGTTAGTATAATTTTCTCAAGCCTGCTTGTTGGGTTGCCTGGTAGTTTTTTATAGTGTGTCACAACAGAAAGTTGATTCAAAATTTCGGTTCTGTAAGCATCTTGATCCCAGAGAACAATTCTTCCCCCCTTGTCCGCTGGTTTTATTACGGTATTTGGCAGAGATTGTAAACGTCTAAGAGCTTGTTGTTCATCTCTAGTAAGGTTATTGTTGACATAACTCTTTTTCTTCAGAAACAGATTGTCGATCTCTGTCATCACTGCATTTTCAAATGTAAAGATTTCCTTGGAAATCATATTATTCGTTGGAAAAAAGGTAGATCGATTATGTAATCCCGTGGTGTCTATCTCATTGTTGTTGGGTTTGTTAGAGAAAAAGTTTCTTAGTCTTACCAATCAGAAAAATTTATAAAGTTCTAACTTAGTTTGGAATGGGTCATTTCTATTTGTGGGAACAAACGAGGGACCAGCAGAAAGAACTGCTATTCCCGCTTCAGCCAATTGATGGTGAGATAGATTGAAAATTGGAATAGTTTGTGCTGTGTCTACCACTCGTAATATTCTTTCCGGGTCTGTCTGTGACCAGGGGTGTATTGATTCCGAAACCATCCTCTTTTGGTGGCACGAGGTCTCCGAGGTTGACCTGCTCCTCTCCTGTCCTAAAAAAGATTGTCTTGATGTTGACGGTTGTTGCTCGTATGTCTGTCTGTATGTGTTTTCTGTTCTTTGTTCACTATCCGTGTCAGAGCCTGTATCAGAGAATGTCGTTCTCTTACGTTGGAACTGGTTAGGACCCTGATTTGGACCTTGTATTTGATAAAAATCTTTTTGTAGATACGGATAGGTTTTTTCTTTACTATAGGACCGAATATCTCTGTGTAACTTGTCAGTTTTCTTATGTGAGTTAAACTCTTTAAAATCTTTGATTGTCAAAGCTACTTTTTGTAGCAGAGATTTGGCATTAGTAATATTAGAATCTCCACTGATTTTATTTTCAAGTGTTTCAATTTCCTTAGTCAACAGTTTGATATGTTTCAGTACAGTCTCAATACTAAGCACCATTCAGGTGCGCGAGCACTTATTTGATGCAAAACTGAATCCTATTTTGAATTCATCCTCTTCAATGAAGATGATTGGTATGTTCTTAATTTGTAAGCCTGTTGGTATAATGTTAGCGTTTAAACAATCGGTCAGAAACTTTGCATGCAACTCTGTTCTGACAAATTTTTTCTTTAGTCTCTCCAGTTGGTTTAAATCAGATTCATATGCTTGATGTGCTATGGGTCCCCTATTCCCGAGGAGTGAGGGTCCAGATGCTATTCTTAGCACATATTCGTCTGTGTAAGACAGAGTCTCAGCTTCAGACATAGGTACTAAGAGAGAACCTCACAGGAATGAAGAGATATAGGAAATAACTGACTCTTTTACAACTAAACCACTCGTGAGAGTGACCCACAACAGACAATTGTCTGTGCGAAACTATTTGATGAGGACGTGGGGAAACCTAATAAACCCTTGGAGGCTTGGGCTGAAGTAACAGTATGGGTGAAGATGCCAACAAAGGGATTTTGGGGCATATTATCAAGGGGGTTTATCTCCGCTTTTTTGGCTTTAAAAGCCAAGAAAGCGGAGATAAAATTATCTCCCTATTACCTAGCTGCCGCTAACACCAGTTAGCGACAGCTAGTAGGAGATAACGACCATCTTGGGCCCCACTTTGCATGTCAGTGATATTTATCACTAATGAGATGCAAAGTGGGCGTGCCAAGATGTTAGCGACTGAAAACAGTCGCTAACATCGCTATCTCCTATTACCAACTTTTGGAGATATTCGCGCTAAGCGGGAATATCTCCAAAAGCTAACACCTGCCCTGAGCAGTTCTTAGCCATGTTATCCAATGGGAGGTGGATAACATGGCTAAGAGCATTAGCTCGCTAATGCATGAATATCGCTGACTTTTCAGCGATATTCATGCTTTGCGGCGATTTTTACTGCATTTGCGTTAAAAACCTTGGTAATACCAAGGTTTATATGCGGTAAAAATCGCCGCAGCGCTGCGGTAAATTTTTGTCTCTAACCAAGCAATAGCGATAATTATCGCTATTGCTTGGTAATATGCCCCTTTGTTCAGACAATACAGTTTTTTTTCAATGATTCTTTAGATTAAAAAAACAGATACTTTAGTTATCTATGTCTTAATCTACGGGTTAGGCAATTATTGCACAGACGAATGAATCAGGAATGGAAAACAAACAACGGGGTATCTTTTGAAAAAATATATTTTCTTTTTATGAAAAGTTTGTAGGGTACATTCAACACTACGGTTGATAACAAATGCAAACTAATGAAAAAAGGTACATCTGAATCACACCTCAGTTTCAAAAGTAAAAATCCACCCCTAGTAAAATCATAAAAGAGACCAATATTTTTACTGAATAATACAGTCACTTCATGTAAATTAATACATCAGGAGTTGGATAATCTAGTCGACGTTTCGGTCTTCTATCGTGCAAATCCTTCAGACCTTCTTCAGGACAAAATTGATCTGCATTACAACAATGACCCCTAGGAGAACATAATACATATTATTACTCTTATATCCTCCCTTTCATTAATACATACAACAAATTCAAACAATTCAAGATAACCCATGTAGAAAACAGTAGCAGCTTGTTTTAACATTAAAGGCAGTTATGTTAATCCAGTTTTTCAAGTCATATCATTTTTAATCTCTTAAACTAAAAAGAGATCTTTTGTAAAACTTATGTACAATAATGTTGGGACTTAGTTTGTCCTATGATGGACCTACTTTCAGCCTAATGTCTAGGGGTAAACAATCCCCTTATTCTCGATTAAAGTATACACATTCTTAAGTACATCTTCTTGTGCATACATTAAACTATTCTTAATCTGAATGTGCACAGTTCAATGTATTCAATTTTTAAAAGAAACAATTAAAGAATGCATTCCTTACTTCCGGAATATCAAAGATTGGCACCTTGACACTGTCGCAGAGACTTCAAATGTTGGTATTTCCGATTATACTCTGAGACTAAAAGGATATATTGAGCTATCATGTTATTCGGCAATGTCTCATTATTAATTGCTGATCTGCTCTGATCGTTTTTTTCATAAACAATATATACTATTCTATTACTCAATTTGTTGACATCAGTAAGATAAAGGGCTGAGTTGTAAATGTAAATGTACATGTATTTATATAGCGCAAATCACCGACCCGGTATCTAAGCGCTTGCTTAGGGAACCCGTCCTGGTATTCCCCTGTGAGATAACCCCAGCAGGGTATCCACAAGGTGAAAGCCAGGCATCCCACCGCGAGGGGCCGTTGTGGAGATTAAGCAAGCTATTGCCCAGAGTCGCAGAGTGTGAACCCATGAATCGAGTAGGCACCGGAGCGAGAATTGTCGAGTCGGTGGAATTTTGAGCCCAAGACCCGCCGAGGCGGGGAATTGAACCCTGGTCCCGGGCTGACATCTGCTTCCAGGTCTGTCTCCTCTAACCTGTGAGCCACACTTCTCCACGCTTCCAGGTCTGCCTCCTCTAACCAGTGAGCCACACTTCTCCACTGCTTCCAGGTCTGCCTCCTCTAACCAGTGAGCCACACTTCTCCAGTTGGCAC
The DNA here is from genome assembly GCF_964263255.1 of Lissotriton vulgaris. NCBI lineage: Eukaryota > Metazoa > Chordata > Amphibia > Caudata > Salamandridae > Lissotriton > Lissotriton vulgaris. The sequence goes on along the minus strand of NC_141687.1, from coordinate 1,840,850,204 downwards.
GTGAACTTGTGACTTGCAGGTCACAAATATGTCAGGGGTAAGGGCTTATCTCAATAAACTCATCAATACTTTTTTAAGGATCCTCACTATCCCAGATATAGCCTTCTAAAATACCAATCATTGCATTCCCCTGCAGAACCGGATGCAAATTCTTCAAAGGGTGCAGAACAAGGCCAACATGTGCTTTTGTGTCAAGAAGAAGGACCACGCCCCCACCCCCCCTTCCCAGCTCGAGGCTCTTTACTGGCTAACAGTGAAGCAAAGAATTTACTAGATTATTTTGTGTCGTATTCACAAAACCTTCTCGGGGAGGGGAAACACCATTACTTTTCCAGCACAGGATCTCAAGTTTTACCCACTCTCCCTTGATCCAGCACCCAAAAATGAACTTTAAATAAAGTGTAAACAGGACAACCAAAGGCCATGTGTCCAGCTTTGAAAGAGCCTGGAGCTGGTTAACCACATCACTAAAAGATTTAGAAAAGAGATGAACACCTTGCTCTCTATGCAAGCCTTCAATCAGAGTAACATTGTACTTGACTTTCAATCAACACACATCTCTTCGTAGAGAAAAACAGGGCCACCCGTCCACGTTTGCAAGGACAATCAAATCTCTGGCTTCAGATCTGAAAGAAAGGAACTATGTAATATAGTAGATGGGTGCACTGATAGAATTGAAGATATCGGTCTCTTTCTAAAGGAACTATGAGGCTTTATTTCCTGTAAATTATATATCGGGGTCAGTATCCACAGAGCTAGTCTCTGCTGTGACTTAACAGAGTGCTGCCCAATGGGAACTGAACAACTGAGCATTTGACTCCTTTAGTCTGCTGACTGGCTCCAGCATTCAAAGAAGTTAGACCATTGACTTTCCTCTTCAGATGTGCTGTAGTATCTTCAGACGCTTCCTTCATGGACATTCTGCAGGTGATGGATACAGTGATTCTGGAGGTGCAGAGACTTGTTGATGTTAGAAGGGTTCACTCTAACGAAGCAGATGTTTGAAATAGCTAAGAACATGTTTCCTTTTAATCGAGTCACTCATAGGTGTGCATTTTCAAAAGTGATGTCAGTCTTTCGCCTTTTGTATAAACCTTTGATTTGATTTTGATGTTACTATTTCCTTTTCTAGTCAGCTCATGGTCCTTTGGCGGGGATGTCATCACATGGAGGAGATGGCTGCGGGCATATTTCCATACATAATATATTCTTGCTCTGGAATTGTGAGGGGCATTCCTGTAAACCCAAAAGACTCGGCAACACCTTTGAATCAATGAGATATGATTCGAAGCAGATCTCTGTGAGGCCCTTCAATTTCAACATGAAGCATTCAGCAGTGTTGTTTACTGACACTGAAAGCATGTTATTCCTCTGTGGTACACCACAAAGTAGTTGGGGGCCTTTGCAAAATAATGCATGAGGTTGCGCCATCCGCTCTTCCATCTTTCACCCATGGTCTGCAAGCCACCCACTTTGAAGAGGCAGGTGCATCCCGGTAGCCACTTCCTTCATTCCATTGTGAAGGTTGATTCTGGCCTTTGTGGGTTTGTTGGTGAGGGAGATGATCAGCTGGGTGTCCTCGGCGTATGAGACGATGTTGAGGCCGTGGCTTCTAACGATGGCTGAGGGGAGCCATGTAGATGTTGAAGAGGGTGGGGCTCAGGGAGGAGCCCTGGGAACTCCACAGCTGATCTCTGCAGGTTCTCAGAGGAACAGGGGTAGTCTGACTGCTTGTGTTCGGCTAGTCAGGAAGGAGTGGATCCAGTGCAGTGCCTTGTCGCATATGCCAGTGTCTTAGAGTCTCGTGATTAGGGTGCAGTGGGAGATGATGTCAAAGGTGGGTGAGAGGTCCAGTAGGATGAGGGCTGCGTTTTCTACCCGTTGGTGAAGTGAGCTAACAGAACGATGATGGATTCAACCCAGATCTGTGACTGGGGATGAGTGTCTGAAAAGTTTCAGCTCTCCGTCCATCATCGCCTTGTGTTTGCTTTGTTCACCTTAAGTTGGCAGGGTATGCCCAGACATGGGCCCCTTGCACACTTTGACACTGGATTCAAGGTAGCCTGGGTGATATGGGGTGTTACCCCGAAACCGGTCCCAGGATGCTTGTTTCTGGTCCAGGGAAGATCTGGCTTGGCAATTCGGGCTTGACTGTTCCCATGAGGAATAGGGTCAAGACTGATTTGCATATGGCTGGGTCTGAACTGGGGTGGCGAAGTGAGCTAAAGAACTATGATGGATTCAACCCAGATCTGTGACTGGGGGTAAGTGTCTGAAAAGTTTTAGCACTCCGTCCATCATCTCCTTGTGTTTGTTTTGTTAACAAAAGGAGTCAGAAAATGAAGTTTGCACTGTTGGTGAACTGAAAAGGCATATACAGAAAAAGATTTCATAGTTTGACAAAGAGCCAGTGCTTTCCTAGTATCTTTATCTGAATTATTTGCTCCCCCGACTTTATTTTGTGCATAAAAAAGGCGTAAATCCAAAATTGTGTTATCTAGACAGCAAAGTAAAACAAATGAACGCTTAATGGTCGTTAGTCGTAGCAGTGATTTTTGTCGACGGGAATAGCATCCAAACAGTATACACTTCTTCAATAACAAAAACATAAATTAGCAATAAAATGTTTACAAAGCAAATAGGCACACTGGTTCTCATGTCATGCCTGCATGTTAACAAAATACAACTTGATGCCTCAACATCAAAACCCAGTAGAACAATGTAACAATCCTCCCAATACCGTGGAGGGCAAATCCAAGCAATGGAAAAGCATGATAAACCACAGAACCACCAATGGCAGAGGGGGACTGACCCAAAGCCCACTTTATCTCTGTACTACTTATTGTTTTAAAGAATTGATAGCATGACGTCAATTATAAATGTAAAACTGACTGAAGCCAGACATAAACATGAAGTAGTACTCCAAGTGATTGGAAAAAAGGGTAATGCTGTTTTCCTATTAATTTTATATTGTGCTCCTCCGCAGAAGATTCATGGCCTAAACATGAAAACCAGACAGTAGGGAACTAAGTGAACACAAGTAACATCAATGAGCTGACAAAGAAACAGGGGTTCAATTCTTTGCGAGGTCCATCGATTATCCGTAAGCCACAGCACAGCAGACAACAAGCTCCAGGGTTTAGCTGCATCAACACCAAAAGAACAACTCCCTCTGCATTCCTTTTTGAACAAAGGACTCCTCAGAAGAGTTTCAGTGGCAGTATGAGGGTCTCCCCCAGGAACAGATCACTCCTCACACCACTTGCCAAGGAATGCTGGCCAGAGATCCAAGTGGACCTTATGAACAACAAACAGTGCCTTGAACTTGGATTTGTTGATGAGCAGGAAGCCAATGCAAGCTTTACCGACAGATGTGTTGATAGCTCTGTTTTGAGAGCTGTCTCTGCTGAGGGCATTGCAAGCGGCTCAGCAGCCTATGGTGCAGCATCCCTAGATAGATGCTACTCCAACAGCGAGCCCCAGCCCTAGCCACGAGGCTGCTCCTAGAAGATCATGACTCTCAATCAGCAGAGGTATAGAGCTGACATAAAAGATGACGAGTCTAACTTAAGGCAGTGATGCATCACACAGCACAAGTTACTAGCGAGTGTGCGGCGGAGGTTAAGGGGGTGCAGGACTCATTGGGTGTAGTAAGGGGCAAAAGACTTTACTTACTTTAAGAGCATGACATCCACTTCCTGTAAAGGCATGCAATACAGGAAAGAATGATCCACTGAGTAAAGTGCAACCAAGAAAACAAGGCGCATGACAGCACAGACTTCATAACCAACGACACACTAGCGCCTAGTGAAGATCAGCCATCACTGCAAGCAACACTGATTCTGTTCCCCGCCAGACATCAGTCACACCTGCAGAGGGTGAGGGACGTAAGAAAATCAGGGGATGGACATGTGACAACCCCCTCCAGTAACGTAGCCAGGTAACACAGGTTCGAGATGAGGCGGAACTTATTCAACTCATCAGGATTTAAAATAGGTTGCTTTAGAAATATGTTATCAATATATTAGAATTTCTAATGAAATCATATCGAACTAAAATACAAACAGATGAATTAGAACGTGAACCAGGAGTATCACTTTCTTCAATAGAGACGTCTCAAGGAGGCATCAGTGCATCTGGTGACTTCGGGAATCGATTAGTTGTTATTCCTGGCAAATATTTGGAGGACATTGAGAGCTCATTTGTTTTCCAAAAGCACCATCATGTCGTCCTAAGTCTTGGGACCCTTGCTGATTTTCACCTTCAAATGAAAGACACAATATAATAAACAATGGGGGCTAGGCCATATGTTTGTGCAAACATGTGTGTTCCTCATTTCATAAGTCCACAACTCTTGTGTAAGGTGCTCCAAGGCGATGAAAGGGCCACCACACTCCGGCGCAAGGAAGCTATACTTCCACACTGATACGTAATTCTCCTGTGCACCGAGATATAACATGTCAGAGTCTTAATTGATCCAGTATGTTCTTTAATTTTCTTTTTCTGATCTTCTCATACATCCTGCTATATTTACAATTAATTTCTTTTTTTTTCTACAGAGTTTATATAGCACGAATTTGACCCGAATCGGGTATCAGAGCGCTTTACATAGAACCAGTTGCGTTTCATGTGTACATGTTCTTTTTTTTGGTTAGGCACGGGGAGATTAAGTGATTTGCCCAGAATCACAGATTGTTCCGCGTCATAGCCGAGACTCGAACCCAGTTCCCCAGATTCGAGGACAACAGCCCACATGTTTAGTCCTATTGGTGTATTCACCATCGGCTTTGTCAGGGCAACAACAAACAAATCAAAGTTGCAAATCAATACAAAACCACACTACTGAAAATCTACCCGTAGGTGTGCAGTACTTTGAGTTTGTTCCATATTTCGGGAACATAATCAACCCACCTTGGGCTAACTCAAGGGCACGAGGGTGCAACCAAATGAGAGCAGAGAATAAGAATAGTGTTAGGCAACAAGATAGTAAAAAGAGTACTTTCTTTTCAACCTTATACCCCTAAGACCAACCGTGCAGCTCAGGAAAAAACATCTACAGACACCAATACTATAATGTGAACCATGTGATGATATAAGACAGAAAACATGTATTAGCGGCTAATGAATACAAATCTTACTCAAACTCTTATTGTAGTTTTAACTGTTCTTATTCATTAAAAAAATAAAGCTACTGACATAAGCAAATATGCATGTCAACATCATATACAAGGCCATGTATAATACAATGAACACCAACAGGAAGGGGGTAATTTCAGCCACAATACGTCATCCAGTAAAGTCAAGTCAACCCACATAACATCAAAAAAAGGGGAAAAGAATTACCAGAAATACAAAAAATTATACGGAATTGAATCATCGGTATGTCGCTAGGGCTGGATGGTTCATACTCATAAAAGGTAAATTTGATAACTCCCACAGTCCTGTGAGTGTCGCCCAACAGTGTGGAGGGAGCAGTAGGGGAGAAGGCGCAATCTGGTCAAGCAAAATAGTGGAAGCAGGCGGGTGCAGGAATCAGAGAGAGGCTGCTTTCCCATGTGTCACAGATAAGGGAAATATCTGAGAGAGTCATAAGTGCAGGGGGAGGCATGTAGGGGAGTTAAGGTGTATCACCTAGGGAAGCGTGGAGGGTGGTCCTGAGGCGTGTAAGGAGGGGTCATATGACTGATCTGTAAGTGTCAATAAATAGGCGCATAATGATTGCCAAATGTCTCTCATTGGAGAGGTCGGTAAAGTTAGTTGGTGGTGTCACAGTATTTCATACCAATGTGTCAGTCCATGGTGGGTAGTCGTGTACACCAGTGAATTGCAACTTCACTTTTGGCCAGTAGAAAGGCGATTGAGGAGAAGCACCCAATGGTTTTTGGGAGATCCAATGCATATCCCAGTAGAGCCCGCCGGGGAGTCTGGAGCCAGATCAGTCCCCAGCATTTGGGATAGTTTATTGAAGATCTCAGCTCAGTAGTGTTCTATATTGCTACAAGACCAAGCCATGTGGAGGAATTCCGCATCTGGAGTATGCCATTTTGGACAGTCAGAAGAGTGAGTCTGATCATATCAATGTTGAACAGAGGGAGTCATGTAGGCATGCCGCAAACATTTTAGATACAGGAGTGTGTGCCATTGGTTGGGTGATACCAGTCTAGCCTGGGCGCAAAGTACACGCCACATTTTATCTGTTATGTGTCTTCCCAGGTCGCGTTCCCAGTTGAATCTGAGCTTGTCGTCATGTGCAGGGAGCAGTGCAATGCTAGCATGATATATTTTAGATACTAAGAGTGACCCATCCGGATCATTAATGATGAGTGTGAGAAGGGAGAATTCATCCAGATCAAATGTATAGGTAGATATGAGGGAACATAGTGCATAGTGCATGTGATGTATAATAAAACACTCCATAAGTGGGGCAGCTCGAAAACGTGGATCCAGGGAGTGTGTGACAGCATGTCACTCTGGAAAGAGATCACCAAACGTTGGAGGTCATAGTGTGATGATGTGCGCTTCACCAAAGTTTTGCATGTGCTGTGGAGCCAAGGGTTTTCTGCTAGGATCAGGGCTGAGGAATCTAGGAGGGTACCCCCCCCCCCCAAAAGGCGCTGAGTTTCCTCCACATCCAGCAGGTAGTAGACAAAGTTTGAATGCCCGTAGCGTCCAAGGGTATTCAATTTGGGAGGAAAGATGCAAGAGTGATGGGAAAAGTAAGATCTACCTGTGGTTTCGCGTAGAGCAATCGTGCATCAGTATGGTACCAGTGATGAGCGTGCTGGAATTGCGCAGCAAAATAATAGAACTGGAAATGGGCCACTCCAAACCCGCCTCTTTCATAGGGGAGCACTAATGTGTCCCAACTGACACAAGGCCGGCGACCTGCCAAAATTAGTTTAAGGAATAGACTACACATGGTGGAGAAGTACGCATTGGTAAGCGGTATGGGAATATTGAGAAAAAGGTATAGGAAATGGGGAAGTATCACCAATTTCACGATCACAATTCTTCCGGCCATTGAGAGAGGCAACCGGATCCATTTATTGATTTGTGACAACAGTGTGTCAATGGTGGGGCCATAACTGAGTCTTATCACCTGCTCTCTATCTGAATGGATAACTACTCCGAGGTATGTAACTGGCCCATCGCCCCAAGTCAGGGGTAGTCAATTGGAACCGCTTCATGGCTGGTGTTACCAGAAAAAGGTCGGACTTTGACCAGTTCATTAGGAGACCAGATAGATTCCCAAAGAGCATCAGTTCATTCAATGTGGGGGTTAAGTTCTCCTCCCGGCACCTGACAAAAATAGTAAAATGTCATTCGCATAAAGGGAAATGAGTAATGGGCCAGATTTGAAGTGGAGGCAGCGGTGTATGTGGCTCATATGAAAGTGTCTTACTATGAGGTCCAGCGCAAGAATGAATAGTAAATGGGACAATGGACAGCCGTGATGCATGGCTCATGTTATAGTGAACGGTGCGGTGAGTGAGCCATTGACTTGAAGACGAGCAGTGTGTTTTGTGGATAGCAGATAAATGAAGGAGGAGAAGCCGATGAGAACAAACAATTTAGGTATAGCAGGGCGTAGGTAAGCCCACTCCAAGGAGTCAAACTCCTTCTCTGCATCAGGGAGCGCAATTGTGTCAGGTGAGATTCTATGGAGAACTGAGAACACCGCTCTTAAGATTAAAAAGGCAGAACAATGAGGGACATGCCCGACTGTGCAGGTGAAATTATCTGGTCCATTAGTAATAGAAGTTGCTTGGAGAGAACTTTCACCAACATTTCATAGTCTAGATGGAGAAGTGACAACAGCCTGTACATTCCGCAGAGTAAGTGGTCTTTACCGGGTTTGAGGAGAAGGGTTATGATAGCGTCATGCATGGTTGGAGGTAGAGTACAGGTTTTAAGGGACTCCTCATAGACAGTGAGTAATCTCGGCACCTGGAGATGTTTACCTTTTTTTAATAAATCTCTCCAGAATAACCATCTAGCCCAAGAGCTTTGGAGCCGTCAATGGAGTCTATGGCTTGCATTATTTTCTCACAGGTTATGGGTTCACTGAGGAATTATTGTTTGGGATTAGAGAGCCAGACCATGGCAATCTCCTCTAAATACGTAATATGGTCACAAATGTTGCCAAAAAGGCTGGAGGTGTAGAGTTGAATATAGTACTTAAGTAGGGTGTTGAGGATACCCTCATTAGAGGTGACCCTTTAGCCTGCGTGATGTATGAGGTGCCCCTTGCGGGGCTGAGCATGCAGGCTAATGTATGCCCAGAATGCTCAACCTCCCCCTATCTATGCGCCTGTGCATATTTACCCAAATAAAAAAATCTCCCTATCAGCCAAGTCACAGTATTCAATTAAGAAAGTTGCCTTGGCCCGTGCTTCGGGTGTCTTGTTACCGCCTGACATCTGGAGATCTAGGTCTGTCAGGGCTCCCTCAAGTCTCGTAAGGTACCCAGGTAAATCCATAAGGACTCCAGCATGCTTTGAAATACATATTCCCTGGATAAAGGCTTTGAACGTCTCCCAGAGTGTGAACGGGATGTAACAGAACCTTCATTAAGCTGGAAATATTCTAGAATCACTGTACGCAAGTCAGATCGGAACACTTCGTCCTGCAACGATAACGTTGGAAAACGCCACACATGTTCCCCTATGCCACCAAAAGGCATTTTAAAACCCACCAGAACTGGAGAATGGGCAGAAAGCATGAGAGTAAGATGTTGGGTGGAAAGCAACCAAGGCCAAAGGGTGGTGGAGAGAAGGCAATAGTCAATACTGGACCACGTGTTGTTTGGGGCTCAATAATAAGTAACTCCCAGGTCTGAAGTGCATTTTAAGCACCAGACGCCGTGCAGTGAGTGCACTGTACAAATATCATGTAGTATGTGCATTGATCTAGGTTTGGAGGTAGGTGAGGGTGACATAGTGTTAGTGAAAGTGTTCATGAGGAGATTAAAATCTCCAGCAACTAGAAGATGGTCAAAATCTATCCAATTGGTTTGGGCAGAGAGAGTCAGATCGAGCTCAGGCGAATCTATATTGGGGGCTTAAAGGGGACATTTTTTTGAATGAGAGTATAGGCTCCTCTAGAGTAGGAGCTGTATTTGGAAAAGAAGTGGTGTGTGCACCGGTTAGCAGTATAGGAGTCTCCTGAAGAAAAGCTATGTGTGCACTGTGACAGGTCAAATACTGCAGAGTTTGTTTGCCTTTTCAGTGTTTATTGAGTCCTCTAATAAGGTCGGGAATGTGAGAAGTAAATGATTACAATTTGGAGCGGGTATCTGGGCCATGTGGAATAGTGTGTGAGACTGAAATATATAAATTGAGAGCGACCATTGTGTAATGTATAAAGATAAAAAAAACAGCAAGCATTAAGGCAAACTTTCCCCCCTCCCCCCCAGAACCCTCAGCCCCCAGCCACACCCGGCACCAAAAGGCCAAGTACCAACCCCTAGTGTGAACCCGTTACACCAAAAAAATAAATATAATAATCATATGTGTATGTATCACAGGGGGTGGCAATGCTATGGCAGACACCCACATTCAATAGGAGCATCTGAAAGTGTGGTATCAGATATTTAACAGAAAGGTAACATTGAGACAACGCAAAGAAAATACCCTACCTAAACAAGGGACTGCAGTTGGTCATGAAAATAGAAACGTAACTGGAGGGTTCAGGATTGTCAACCTATTGGGAAGAGGTAGACACTTACGCTGGAGTGGATGTCCGATGAGGACCTGTCAGGTGTTTTATGGGAGGAAGGACGGCCTCCAGAATTTTGATGGTGAAAGGCCTATGTGTCGGCCAGAGTATCAAAAAAATGGAGCTCGCTGTTGATTTCCACCCTCAGGCGTGCCGTATGTAGCATGCCATAACTAAGTCCCAGCTTTTGAAGCATAGCTTTAACACAGACAAACATGCAGCGTGCCTCCTGGACCAAAGCAGTAAAATCAGAGAACAAGTATATGGTTGTGCCCAGCCATTTTAGAGGGCCTGCTCTCTGGTGAGTCATAAGGCAGGGTCACAGTCCCTGAAATTTAGAAGGCGAGCAATAAGTGGTCTCGGTGGGAAGCCCTAGCGTGGGCCTAGCGAGTGATGCGCCCCTTCTATTACAAATATAGGGGTAAAGAGTTCCTTGCCCAACTGGTCTGTTAATAGCCGTTCGACAAACAAAAGTTGCACCTGCCCCTAGCTTCCAAATCCTCATTTTTCACAGCCGCAACATTTAGGAGCTTTTCCATTCATTCTAGTCTCTTTGTTGTGTGTGCTGCGCCATCCTCCACGTTCTGTTTGTGCTGCGCCATCCTCCAGGTCCGACACTCTCCCAGCGGTAGCCTTGATTTGGTTCTCATGGCGGTCAAGACGTTTGCCCAACCTATCCAGCCTCGTGGCCAGGGTGTCAAATTGGCCATCAAGGCCCCCATAGCCTGCCCTGAGTTTCGCCATTGGACGAACACATGCACTAAAGTTGAGACGTCTTGTTTGGGGTCACCATAGCCTGAGAGATAAGGGCCAGAGAAGAAACCAATCCAGGGGGAGACACGGAGGTGAGCCTGAGTGGCAGGCATAAAGTCCCTACTCTAATTACTCCTAACAGACCTCTTTCCGTTATCAACAAACCTATGCTCAACTTCCATCTTTTCATTCACCAACACCCTCCTCTTCTTTTTACCACAATAATACAACCTCAAAACACCTACACTCTGATGCACAACACATCAAACACAAACACTCTTAACTCGTGTTCATCCCCTCTCACATACCACATACACTCTGTTCTAAAACACATCACCACCCCCTTTATCTTGCAGCTTTCACTCACTAAAAATACTTTACATACAAATTTTTCTCAGAAAACAAATACATCATCACCTCCTTTCACTACTTCTCAAAAACAAAACGTAACACACACACCAGTCCAGCAAAATCTCTCACACGCAACACCTCATAACACTTTCTGTCACAAACTAGAAACATACACCTGCTCCCAACTTCCTGACTACAAAAATAATACACACCATAAACCAACTACAATGCCAAGCTTTCTCTCTTCCCCCACACCTAAGAAATATCCAGCAACACAGCAACTCTCTTTCAACTGCCTTTCATCCATTGCACAATTTAGAACCATGTAACATGACCCACATGCTGCACCACCACCCCTAACTCATACACCTTCCATTCTAAACAGAAGCAAACAAAATAAGCAACATGCCACTCTTCACAACTTTGCATCTCTATGTCTACTGCACAACAGGGCTACTCTACAAAAAGAACACAGCTCACCAAATCATCCTCAACCTCCATCACCTACACATGCAGACTCATCAAAATGCCTTCTTTGCCTGCTGGGCGAGGAACATGATACAGAACAGCTATCCTCATACAGCTAATACCAGCACTAAGGACACATCTACTACAAGCCCACAAAATACGGCTCACTCTTCTACAAAACAAAGTCTCACCATCACTAGACCACATTTTCTAAACTGCCTACTAATTAATGTTCGATCACTCTCTAAAAGCAAGCATCACATCTACAACCCTCTCACTGACACACAACCTGACTTACTCTTCATGACTGAATCATATTTGGGAGATGATATGGCTCCAGTTTTGCATGAAGCTGTTTCTCTGAGCTATCAACCGATCACACAAAATTGTATTGGCAAAAGAGGAGGTGGCCTAGCTGTTGTGTTCAAGCAAACATTAAATATCACTAAAGCGGACGATGTCTCAATACAAGGTTGTGAAGCCCTATTCACCAGATGCAATCCTACTCCACCTGTAACATCCTGCTCCTTTACAGACCTCCACCTAGCAATGCAACATTCCAAGGCACACTTCTAGGGATAGTTTCAAACCTTATAACACTACACTCCAACCAATGCTTTCTGGGTGACCTAAACATTTGGTTTGACAAACCCAATAGGTCCCATCCAAAAACAATCATAACTGGCCTAGATGCACTGAACCTACATCAGATTTTACACAAACCCACTCACATCGCTGGACACATCCTAGATGTCATTTTTCCAAATACAGAACTAGTTATGTTTCAAACAATGACTCCAGTCACATAGTCAGACCACCATATGCTTGCTTTCCAACATAAAACAACACACCTAAAACCACCTTACATGCATCCACCTACCCACCGTAGAACAAACTCAATTTTGAACACTTTGAAAGACAATTAACATCCATTACGGATCTAGACACAATAAATTCCGTTCAAAACTATATGAGTGGCTACAGGAAGCTTTTGATATTCTAATACCACTAAGAACGACACAACAGAAAAAAAGAAAACAGGCACCTTGGAGAAATACAGAGCTAAAGGGGATAAAATAACAAATTAGAAAGTTAAAATGTACCTCGCTCTAAAAACAAACATCAGTGAAGATAAACTTCACATACAGAAACGTTGTGGATTATACAAAACAGCAATCAAAAAATCTAAAAAAAAGCTACTATTCAGACAGTATTTGTTGGACAGGCCTCGTGAAGGGGCCGCTCCCTCCCCACATCATAAGACTCGAACACCGGCTCTCCCGGTGTCACCAGAAGAACCACCCCGGCAACCCACAGAAGCAACCCGCAACCCGTCCCCAACGGGACGCCTGCCCCCGAACACCCCGACATCGGCCGGCCCGGGCCACCACCGGCAGCATTGCCCCGGCCCTGCCGCCATCTTGGACACTGCACCACGAGGCCGCATGGCCTCAGCTCGACCCCAACCCTGGGCCTGGCCAGGCCCCGACATCGAGGCACCACCATCCACCCAGGAGGTGAACGGACCACTTGGTAGGTCAATGGGAGAGAGGAGTGTCGATGGCTCTCCTCCCGCCAGGAGCCGATCGCCCCCAGCCTCCCCGGGCGCTGGCTCCACCCCCCTGCTGGGTGTCTCGACTCCCTCATCCCGGACCTCCCGACCTCCTAGAGCGAGGGTCCGGACATCAAAGGGGGCCAGACCTATAACTGGGGCAGCTCCAGAGCAGGAAGGCAGTTGTATCCTGGAGTCGAGAGACACCTAGAAGAACTCATCCTTGACGGACTGCTGGCGCTGCCGCAGCCCTGCCTTGTGAATCATCGTCCTGCCTGCTGGCGCTGCCGCGGCCTTCTGCAACCTACATCTTCGTCGGGACCTGCTGGCGCTGCCGCGGCCCTCTGCAACCTACATCTTCGTCGGGACCTGCTGGCGCTGTCCCGGTCCTCTGCAACCTACATCTTCGTCGGGACCTGCTGGAGCTGCCGCGGCCCTCTGCAACCTACATCCTCGTTGGGACCTGCTGGCGCTGCCGCGGCCCATCCTTGTGTGAACCATCGCCTTTGCCGGCTGGCGCTGCCGCGGCCCTTCTCAAGTGAGACTTATCAACCGAGCCTGCTGGCGCTGCCGCGGCCCGACCTTCCAGAACTCCGAGCTCGAGGATTGTGAGCTATCCATCGTACCACCTCAGTACCAGACCGGTACCAAGACTGTCCCGCTACCCTTTCCCTTCCAGAGACTAGAATTAAGAGGACCCTCGTGTCCCGATCTCACTGTATCGCTGATATCCTTGCTTCAAGAATCGTATATAAAGAGTGTTAACCTCATCCTTGTGTGGTGTCCATCTGTGGGGGGGAAGTTACTTGTCTGTACGATCGATGGAGACGGCCCTCTCCGGAGGCCTCTCCCCTTGTCCTCGGCCGACCCCCCAGGTCCCCGTCTAACATTGGTGGCAGCGGTGGGATCCGAACCAACGCGTAATCGTACAGAGAGTAACTCACCCCACGACTCAACCACAATGACAACAAAAGAGAGCGGATCCACAGAGAAATTCCAGATGGAGAAACTAGAAGAGTACAACCACCGAGAGCTAAAGCAATTTTGCATAGAACTAGGCATTGCTACCACCGGACTGAGCACGAAAGAAGACTTCAAACACGCCCTAGAATCTTGGGCAGAAACGGGTACGGCCGTACCCCAAAACCAAAACCTCGAGGCGCCAGAAACAAACACCACTCTGACAGAAGGAAGGAGATCGGGTCTCTCCCTGGAGGAGATCCGAGAACGAGAGAAAAGCAGACTCCATGAATTAGAGCTGGCATGACTTCGGTTGGATGGAGAGCTGAAATTGGCGGAACAAAAGATAACATTAGAACACTTGCGGCTCCGAGAGGAGCGGGAAGAGAAACAAAGGCAGAGGGAACTCGAAGAAAAAAACTGGCATACGAACATGAGCGCAAGCTAGCAGAGATAGAGATTCGGAAACAGAATAAAGATCTCGGGGTGCCCGAGCGCCCGAACACTCCGGGCACTGCAGAACCGAAAGTCCACATCCCCAAGGATGTCGGCAGAGAATATTATCGGAACGACGATATCCAGCAGTGGTTCAAGGCCTACGAGATAGCCATGACCTCCCACCGGATTGATCGAAGCGACTGGGGAGCCGGGTTATGGGGGAGGTTCATCAATGAAGGGCGCGACGCCCTGCTGCAGCTCCCGGACCATCAGATGACGTCCTATGACCACATGAAGGCTGCCCTCCTCACTCGATACGGACTCACGCCCGAGATGTACCGCCAGCGGTTCCGCGACTGCAAACGGATCCCGGGTACAACTTGGGTGGAGTACGTGAACTATTTCAGCCGAGCCTTCGAGGGGTGGATCAAGGGCAGCCACGTAACCACCTACGAGCAACTCTTTAACCTCATTGTGTGGGAACACCTCTCCAACAATTGCTTCGTCGAGCTGAGGCAGCATCTCCTCGACAGTAAACTGACTGAAACTCGGCAGCTCGCTGCCGAAGCTGACCGATGGGAAAGCACTCGAGTTGCCCGAAGTGGGCCCAGTGAGCCAAACAGAACCAACCAAGGTCCCCATCGCCCCCGAGGAGGAGGAGGCCAGGGTCGGGGCAGAGACGCCGTCCCGGCAGCTTCCGCCAGCAACACCCCGCCCCCGGCCGGTAGGGGAAACCCCCCGATGCGTCCAGGGTTCCGAGCCAACGTTACTTGCCACCGGTGCCAGCGAACCGGCCACTATGCCAACGACCCTAACTGCCCGAAGAACCAGAGTCCTATACCCCGCCAGGTCGCTGCCGCCGCCCTGGGTGAAGAGCAAGCACCCGAAGATTATGAAGAGTACGACAAGGAACAGCCCGAGTGGGAACCCGCCGCCATGTCCCTGGTTTGCCTAGGGGAAAGAGACATGATCCCGCGGGCTCCCCTACCCGCCAACACGAGAAAATACAGCCAGTGGGTGAACATCAATGGGCGCAAGGCCGAAGCCCTGCGTGACACCGGGGCCAGTGTGACGGCAGTCCGCTGTCATCTGGTAACCCCCGAGCAGATCCTGCCAAACGTTCTTTGCCCCGTCCGATCAGCTGACAACTCAGAGAGCCTGTGTCGAATGGCCTGCGTCCCCTTCGAGTGGGGAGGAGTGTCCGGTATGCTGAAGGTGACTGTCCGCGATGATGCCCCGGTGGACTGCCTCCTGGGAAACGACCTTGAAAGTTCCCCCTGGGCAGCAGTTGAGAGAAGAGAGCACCTGTGGATGTTGGGCCTCCCTGACTGGGCCTGCGTAACGACCCGGTCCATGGCCGCCCGAGCCATCCCCAGTCCCGAAGAACCCGAATGGCCAGCACCTCCTCCCCCGATCGTCCCGGAGAGAGACGCCCTCAGTACTGATCCCCCAGAGCAAAGCCAAGAAGGGCCCGCTCAGCTCCAGGACCTTCCAGAACTGGCCCAGTGGCGTCAAGAGGGTGGACCCACCCAGGAACAATTCCGGCAAGAACAGAAGACCTGTCCCTCCCTCGAGGGACTCCGACAGCAAGCCCTCGCCCAGAGCGCAGGAGACACCGCAGGGGCACACTGGATCTATTGGGACAATGACCTACTATACAGCGAGCTGAGTTGGGGGCCAGCCGGGTGCTGGTGGTGCCCCTCCGCTTCAGAGACTTCCTTTTGAACTTAGCGCACGATGTCCCCCTTGCTGGACACTTGGGACAAGACAAAACGTACAACCGCCTGGTAACACACTTTTACTGGCCCAAAATGCGAAATGATGTCTCCAACCACTGCCAGGCCTGCCCCACCTGCCAGGCTAGCGGGAACAGCGGCCGAAAAATCAAAGCACCCTTGCAACCATTTCCCGTAGTCACCACCCCGTTCGAACGGGTGGGAATAGGCATTGTTGGGCCCCTGGACCCCCGAACAGCACAGGGGCACCGGTTCATCCTGGTCCTGGTGGACCACGCCACCCGCTATCCGGAGGCCATTCCTCTTCGGACCGTAACAGCACCCGTGGTAGGCCGAGCCTTAATGGGGATCTTCTCTCGAGTGGGCTTCCCCTGGGAAGTCGTCAGCGACAGGGGCACGAACTTTATCTCCAAGTACATGAAATCTCTCTGGCAGCAGTGCGGGGTTACCTACCGGTTCACGACCCCCTATCACCCGCAAGGAAACGGACTGGTCGAGCGGTTTAACCGCACTCTCAAGGGAATGATCATGGGCCTGGAAGAGCCCCTACGTTGCCAATGGGACGTGCTGCTCCCGTGCCTCCTCTTCGCCTACCGAGAGGTCCCCCAGAAATCCCTCGGTTTTAGCCCCTTCGAGCTCCTGTACGGACACCCTGTCCGGGGGGCCCTCAGCCTGGTCAAGGAAGAATGGGAGATGGCCCCCCAGAAGACCCCTCCAGACGTGTATAAGTACCTCCTGACCCTCCGCAACCAGACTCGGCGATTCAGGGAACTCGCCAAAGCCAATCTTGAGGCCAGTCAGGAGGACATGAAGAAATGGTACGATCAACATGCCTCCTCCATTGAGTTCGAGCCCGGTCAGCAAGTATGGGTGATGTCTCCAGTCGAACCTTGTGCCTTGCAGGACAAATGGACAGGACCCTTCAAGGTGGTTGAGCGCAAGGGCCCTGTCACCTACCTAATAGACATGGAGTCCCCCCGGAACCCCCTCCGGGTCCTCCACGCCAACAGACTCAAACCCCACTTCGTACGCTCGGAGCTCAGCCTACTGATGGCAACAGATAGTGGGACGGAAGAAGACTCCGAGCCCCTCCCTGACCTACTGAGGACCTGTGAAAAAGATGGCTCAGTGGAAGGGGTCCGACTCTCCGATGCCTTGTCCCCGGAACAACGCCAAGACTGTCGGGCTCTCCTGCTGCAATTTGCGAACCTGTTCTCCCTCACCCCAGGGGTCACCCCCTGGTGCCTTCACGACGTGGACACTGGGGATAGTCCACCTATTCGACACAGGGCGTACCGAGTACCGGATCGGGTGCGCACCTGCATCCAGGAAGAAGTCTCTAAAATGCTCGCACTAGGAGTGATCGAGCCATCCGACAGCCCCTGGGCCAGCCCAGTCGTCCTGGTCCCCAAAGCTGCCGCCCCGGGCGCCACCCCCGAGCTCCGATTCTGTGTAGACTATCGGGGCCTAAACACCCACGCAGGCCCCGCAGTGCGGGGGGGGGGCCCCACTCTCTTCAGTAAATGAAGGGGGCCCCCAGGCCCCTCAGCACTTCAGAGAGCTGTGAGAGAGGCTTGCGCTGAAGCAAGCCTCTCTCCCTCTAAAGCAGGTGCAGGCTGTCTGCAGCCTGCTCCGAGCCCCTCGCCCCCTCCCTCTGACTGAAGAGAAACAAAGTAACAAGTTGCAATGTTTCTCTTCAGTCACAGCTAGCAAGGCCCGGAAGGAGGATGGGGTGGGTGGGGGCCCCGAGCAGGAGGCAGCACAGAGCAATTAGGACGCAGAACAAGTCATGAGGTCAGGTCTACCTAGTTGTGAGAGGGGATATGGAGATGGTGTTCTTCCGACAGGTTTTGAAGGCACATAGCACACTCATGACAAGAGTATGGATGCAAATATGCATGGTATTCATGAACTGGTTGCCATTTCCTAAGGAAGAATGGGCAGACGGGTATGCTGTCCCACACACTTGCAAGACTAGGTTTTGAATTAATGGTTTCAAGATCCTATCTTCTCAATGTTGTCAAATATTGTAGTTCTATTTCACAACTTTGGTTGTCATGTAACACTGCACCTTTAGCTGTAGCTCTCCACTGTGAAGTATTTTAAACAATAGCTTGATTCCTATAGGAAATCTTTGGGTTGGATATTTTCGAGCTTTCTGGTGAGAGTGGTGTGGAAAGTTTGTATTCTTTAGTGAATGTGCCTCTATAACATCAGTATATTGTTTCTCTGAATTTAAACTGTGAGAAAGGTGGAGTATGTCTTGAGTCGGTATCCCCTTTGGGAGTGGGGGCCCTCAGAGTCAGACTGTCAGCATTCTCAAGGGCAAAGCTCATATGAGAAGGGATGAGGCAGCAAAATGGTGCCCTCAGGTAAGCACTCTTGTTAGCACTCACCATGTGGGCGTCCGCAGGGGGGTTTGTAAGGGGGGAAGAGAAGGGTGCAAGGTAGAGAGGAGATGAGTGCAAGGCAGAGAGGAGATGGGTTCCAGGTCTTGTGAGAAGGGTGCAAGGGGGAGGGGAGAAGGGTGCAAGGTAGAGAGGAGAAGGGTGCAAGGTAGAGAGGAGATGGGTACAAGGCGGAGGGGAGAAGGGTGCAAGGTCGAGGGGAGAAGGGTGCAAGGCGGAGGAGAGAAGGGTGCACGGCGGACAGGAGATGGGTGCAAGGCAAGCGGGAAAAGGGTGCAAGGTAGAGAGGAGAAGTGTGCAAGGCAGAGGGGAGAAGGGTGCAAGGCAGAGGGGAGAAGAGTGCAAGGCGGAGAGGAGATGGGTGCAAGGTGGAGTGGAGATAAGGGTGCAAGGTAGAGAGGAGAAGGGTGTAAGGCAGAGGGGAGAAGAGTGCAAGGGGGAGGGGAGAAGGGTTCAAGGCAGAGGGGAGAAGGGTGCAAGGCATAGGGGAGAAGGGTGCAAGGCGGAGGGGAGAAGAGTGCAAGGCAGAGGGGAGAAGGGTGCAAGGCAGAGGGGAGAAGGGTGCAAGGCAGAGGGGAGAAGGGTGCAAGGCAGAGGTGAGAAGGGTGCAAGGCAGAGAGTAGGGTGCAAAGCGGAGGGGAGAAGGGTGCAAGGGGGAGGAGGGAAGGGTGCAAGGTAGAGGGGAGAAGGGTGCAAGGCAGAGGGGAGAACGGTGCAAGGCAGAGGGGAGATGGGTGCAAGGTAGAGAGAAGAAGGGTGCAAGGCAGAGGGGAGAAGGGTGTAAGGCAGAGAGGAGAAGGGTGCAAAGCGGAGGGGAGAAGGGTGCAAGGCGGAGGGGAGAAGGGGAGCATGGTGCAAGGCAGAGGGGAGCAGGATGCAAGGCAGAGGGGACCAGGGTGCAAGGCAGAGGGGAGAAGGGCACAAGGTGGAGGGGAGAAGGGTGCAAGGCAGAGGAGAGAAGGGTGCAAGGTAGAGAGGAGAAGGGTGCAAGGCAGAGGAGAGTAGAGTGCAAGGGGAGGGGGAGGGGAGAAGGGTGCAAGGCAGATGGGAGAAGGGTGCAAGGCAGATGGGAGAAGGGTGCAAGGTAGAGAGGAGAAGGGTGCAAGGCAGAGGGGAGAAGAGTGCAAGGGGAGGGGAGAAGGGTGCATGGCAGAGGGGAGAATGGTGCAAGGCAGAGGGGAGAATGGTGCAAGGTAGAAAAGGGTTCAAGGCGGAGGGGGAGAAGGGTGCAAGGGGAAGGGGGAGAAGGGTGCAAGGCAGAGGGAAGAAGGGTGCAAGGGGGATGGTAAAGAAGTTAAACATGTGCCCCCCCTCGGAAAACGGGAAAAGGGTGCAAGGTAGAGAGGAGAAGGGTGCAAGGCAGAGGGGAGAAGGGTGCAAGGCAGAAGGGAGAAGACTGCAAGGCGGAGAGGAGATGGGTGCAAGGTGGAGTGGAGATGGTGCAAGGCAGAGGGGAGAAGGGTGCAAGGTAGAGAGAAAGGTGCAAGGCAGAGGGGAGAAGAGTGCAAGGGGGAGGGGAGAAGGGTTCAAGGCAGAGGGGAGAAGGGTGCAAGGGAGAGGGGGGAAGGGTGCAAGGCGGAGGGGAGAAGAGTGCAAGGCAGAGGGGAGAAGGGTGCAAGG
The DNA here is from genome assembly GCF_964263255.1 of Lissotriton vulgaris. Lineage (NCBI taxonomy): Eukaryota > Metazoa > Chordata > Amphibia > Caudata > Salamandridae > Lissotriton > Lissotriton vulgaris. The sequence continues at coordinate 1,840,830,201 of NC_141687.1, read as the reverse complement.
CAGAGGGGAGAAGGGTGCAAGGCAGAGGGGAGATGGGTGCAAGGTAGAGGGGAGATGGGTGCAAGGCAGAGGTGAGAAGGGTGCAAGGCAGAGAGTAGGGTGCAAAGCGGAGGGGAGAAGGGTGCAAGGGGGAGGAGGGAAGGGTGCAAGGCAGAGGGGAGAAGGGTGAAAGGCAGAGAGGAGAAGGGTGCAAGGTAGAGGGGAGAAGGGTGCAAGGCAGAGGGGAGAACGGTGCAAGGCAGAGGGGAGAAGGGTGCAAGGCAGAGGGGAGAAGGGTGCAAGGCAGAGGGGAGAAGGGTGCAAGGCGGAGAGGAGAAGGGTGCAAGGGGGAGTGGAGAATGGGGCAAGGCAGAGGGGAGAATGGTGCAAGGCAGAGGGGAGAAGGGTGTAAGGCAGAGAGGAGAAGGGTGCAAAGCGGAGGGGAGACGGGTGCAAGGTGGAAGGGAGAAGGGGAGCAGGGTGCAAGGCAGAGGGGAGCAGGGTGCAAGGCAGAGGGGACAAGGGTGCAAGGCAGAGGGGAGAAGGGCGCAAGGTGGAGGGGAGAAGGGTGCATGGCAGAGGAGAGTAGAGTGCAAGGAGGAGGGGGAGGGGAGAAGGGTGCAAGGCAGATGGGAGAAGGGTGCAAGGCAGATGGGAGAAGGGTGCAAGGTAGAGAGGAGAAGGGTGCAAGGCAGAGGGGAGAAGAGTGCAAGGGGAGGGGAGAAGGGTGCATGGCAGAGGGGAGAATGGTGCAAGGCAGAGGGGAGAATGGTGCAAGGTAGAAAAGGGTTCAAGGCGGAGGGGGAGAAGGGTTCAAGGGGAAGGGGAGAAGGGTGCAAGGCAGAGGGAAGAAGGGTGCAAGGGGGATGGTAAAGAAGTTAAAAATGTGCCCCCCCCTCGGAAATATTTCTGCGTACGCCCATGGCAACACACACTACTTTGTGAGAGAGAGTGGGAGAGAGAGTGGAGTGAGAGAGAGAGTTTAGAGAGAGTGGAGAGAGAGAGTGGAGAGAGATAGAGTGTAGAGAGAGTTGAGAGAGACAATGGAGAGAGAGAGAGAGTAGAGAAAGAGGGTGGAGAGAGACAGTGGAGAGAGAGACAGTGGAGAGAGAGTGGAGAGGGAGAGTGTAGGGAGACAGTGGAGAGAGAGTGGAGAGAGTGGAGAGGGAGAGAGTGGAAAGAGAGAGAGTAGAGAGAGAGTAGAGAAAGAGACAATGGAGAGAGAGTGGCGAGAGAGTAAAAAGAGAGTGGAGGGAGAGAGAGGAGAGAGAGTGTGGAGAGAGTAGAGAGAGACAGTGTAGAGAGAGAGTGGAGGGAGAGAGAGTGAATAGAGAGTGGAGAGATAGAGTGGAGGGAGACAGTGGAGAGAGAGAATAGAGTGGAGAGAGAGTGGGGGGAGACAGTGGAGAGAGCGAGAGAGGGAGAGTGAGAGAGTGGGGAGAGAATAGAGAGAGAGAAAGTGGAGAGACAGTGGAGAGAGAGAGAGCAGAGATAGAGTTGACAGAGTTGAGAGAGAATGGAAAGAGAGTGGAGACTGACTGACTCAGAGACTGAAGACTGACTGACTGAGAGACTGACTGGCTGAGAAACTGACTGAGAGAGAGAGAGAGAGAGAGAGAGAGAGAGAGAGACTGACTGACAGAGAGAGAGAGACTGACTGACTGACAGACTGACAGAAAGAGAGAGAGACTGGCAGACTGGCTGACTGACAGAGAGTGGAGACTGACTGACTCAGAGACTGAAGACTGACTGACTGAGAGAGACTGACTGACTGAGAGACTGAATGACAGAGAGAGACTGACTGACTGAGAGAGAGAGACTGACTCACTGAGAGAGAGACTGTGATGGAATTGGGGTCACGGTGTGTATGAAGCTATGCAATGCCTCTTAAGATTGCTATTGTCTATTAATAAAAATGTATTATCAAAATGTGCTCTTTGTAGTTACATCTGCTTTTGAAATACTGCATTGTCGCATTGTCTAATGTTTTAAAATGGAAAAGATGAGGAGTAGTGGATGCACTTTTGTCAAAACTGAACGATGAGTGGGCCCGATGTTGTATATCATGACAGGAGTCTGCATCAGAAAACCCACCTAGAATTGGGCAAACTTCCCTGGCGTACTGATGGCAGAGACCCTGTAATGAATGAACCACCACCTATGATAGCCTGCTGGCAGACTAAGCCCAACCTTTGACTCCACCATCCAGTGTTACTTATAACGTCTGGATTAGTTACAGTGGTGTAACAATAGCCCCGCATCCCCCGCAGTATGGCGGGTCGCTGGCCTGAGAGCTCTAGACTGGCACGGAGGATGGGAGGGGGGCCCCCTCCATGTAGTTTGCAGGGGGGCCCCCTCAAGTTTCGTTACGCCACTGGCTGTCACCCGAACCGACGCTCACCCCATCCCCCGGGCAGATGAACTGGTTGACCGTATGGGGGCTGCCCGCTACCTGAGCATCTTCGATCTGACAGCAGGCTACTGGCAGATCGGCCTCACCCCCAGAGCCCAAGAACGATCCGCCTTCTCTACCCCGGATGGCCACTACCATTTCAAAGTAATGCCATTCGGCATGAAAAACGCTCCAGCTACTTTCCAACGACTCGTGAACCAGGTATTGGCGGGCCTCGAAGAATTCAGTGCTGCTTACCTGGACGATATCGCTGTGTACAGTCGTCACTGGGCCGACCACCTTCACCACCTCCGAGAAGTCCTGCGCGCCCTCCAGCAGGCCGGCCTCACCATCAAGGCCAGCAAATGCCAGATTGGCTAGGGGTCCGTGACCTACCTCGGACACCAAGTGGGGAGCGGTCTGGTGGCCCCCCTTCAGCTCCAGATCGCTGCCATCCAGTCCTGGCAGCCACCTGTCACCCAAACCGAGGTCCGAGCCTTCCTGGGGCTCACCGGATACTACCGGCGGTTTGTGAAGGACTATGGCAGCATTGTGGGGCCCCTCACCGAACTCACCTCCAAGGAAAACCCCAAAACCGTCAACTGGACTCCGGACTGTCAAGCGGCCTTCGAGAAGTTGAAGGCCGCCATGTGCACCGCCCCGTGCTCCAGGCCCCCGACTACAGCCGGGAATTCATCGTCCAGACGGACGCCTCAGATCATGGCATTGGGGCAGTACTCTCTCAACTCAACGCCGAGGGAGTCAATCAACCAGTGGCCTTCATCAGCCGACGCCTGCTGGCCCGAGAGCAGCGCTGGAGCACCATCGAGCGGGAGGCCTTCGCAGTAGTATGGGCCCTCAAGAAACTCCGGCCCTACCTCTTCGGTACCCATTTCAGGGTACAAACAGATCATCGACCCCTGCAACGGCTGATGCAGAGGCGGGGGGAGAATCCAAAGCTGTTGCGATGGTCCATCTCCCTGCAGGGGATGGACTTCACTGTGGAGCATCGCCCTGGCCAAGACCACGCCAACGCGGACGGCCTGTCACGCTTTTTCCGCCTCGGCGAGGAGAGTACCCAAGAAGATGGGTGACTCTCCCTGCCTTCAGCTGGGGGGGGACGCATGTTGGACAGGCCTCGTGAAGGGGCCGCTCCCTCCCCGCATCATAAGACTCGAACACCGGCTCTCCCGGTGTCACCAGAAGAACCACCCCGGCAACCCACAGAAGCAACCCGCAACCCGTCCCCAATGGGACGCCTGCCCCCGAACACCCCGACATTGGCCGGCCCGGGCCACCACCGGCAGAATTTGCCCCGGCCCTGCCGCCATCTTGGACACTGCACCACGAGGCCGCGTGGCCTCAGCTCGAACCCAACCCTGGGCCTGGCCAGGCCCCGACATCGAGGCACCACCATCCACCCAGGAGGTGAACGGACCACTTGGTAGGTCAATGGGAGAGAGGAGTGTCGATGGCTCTCCCCCCGCCAGGTGCCGATCGCCCCCAGCCTCCCCGGGCGCTGGCTCCACCCCCCTGCTGGGTGTCTGGACTCCCTCATCCCGGACCTCCCGACCTCCAAGAGCGAGGGTCCGGACATCAAAGGGGGCCAGACCTATAACTGGGGCAGCTCCAGAGCAGGAAGTCAGTTGTATCCTGGAGTCGAGAGACACCTAGAAGAACTCATCCTTGACGGACTGCTGGCGCTGCCGCAGCCCTTCCTTGTGAATCATCGTCCTGCCTGCTGGCGCTGCTGCGGCCTTCTGCAACCTGCATCTTCGTCGGGACCTGCTGGCGCTGCCGCGGCCCTCTGCAACCTACATCTTCGTCGGGACCTGCTGGCGCTGCTGCGGTCCTCTGCAACCTACATCTTCGTCGGGACCTGCTGGCGCTGCCGCGGCCCTCTGCAACCTACATCCTCGTCGGGATCTGCTGGCGCTGCCGCGGCCCATCCTTGTGGGAACCATCGCCTTTGCCGGCTGGCGCTGCCGCGGCCCTTCTCAAGTGAGACTTATCAACCGAGCCTGCTGGCGCTGCCGCGGCCCGACCTTCCAGAACTCCGAGCTCGAGGATTGTGAGCTATCCATCGTACCACCTCAGTACCAGACCGGTACCAAGACTGTCCCGTTACCCTTTCCCTTCCAGAGACTAGAATTAAGAGGACCCTCGTGTCCCGATCACACTGTATCGCTGATATCCTTGCTTCAAGAATCGTATATAAAGAGTGTTAACCTCATCCTTGTGTGGTGTCCATCTGTGGGGGGGAAGTTACTTGTCTGTACGATCGCTGGAGACGGCCCTCTCCGGAGGCCTCTCCCCTTGTCCTCGGCCGACCCCCCAGGTCCCCGTCTAACAGTATTAAAAATGCTAAAGGTGTACTGTAAATAAAGATTTCAATCAAATTCTCACTGAATTTCGTAAGCCAAGGTACCTAGCAGTAGCTCATCCCATTACTCAATATTTCATAGACAAAGTCGCTAATCACGTTGGAATTCTATTTAAAACAAAAACCACCAGCTTAGACCATTTTCCAAAACAACAATCCAAGAGTATGCTAACCAAGCCTCTCCATTCCTTCCAACAAATTTCGTAGAATGAATAAAAACAGAAATAGATTCTCTTTTGAGTGATTCTAAATTCTGTCAGTCAAACATTAATAGATTTTTTGTTACTGTTTATAATGTCAATCATGACTGTCAGGCCAATAGCTGTGCAGATTGACAGGTGAAGGGATAACAAAGAAATTCACTAGGTGATGCCCTTTCCACAGATTATTGGTTGTGAGCACTAAACTTTTATGATTAAAACTGTATGTATGTGCACATGTAATGGTCATTGAATTTAACATGTGTTGTCTGTAATGGCAGTGAGTTACCACACCATGAATATTCCACTCTACGCCATTCCACCCTACTTTACACTACTCCACACTATGCCATGCCACTCCACACTGCGTCACTGCACTCTACTCTGCCCCATTCTACTCTATGCCACATCACTCTGTGCCTCTCTACTCTACATCACTCTACTCTATGTCAATGTACTCTACCACAAAGCTACTATGTACCACTGCACTGTTTGCCATTGCATTCTACACCAATCTACTCTGCACCACTCTACTATATGCCACTGTACTCTATGCTACTGCACTGTACTCTGCACCACCCAACTCTACGCCAGTCTACTGCACTCAATGCCAATACCCGCTACCAGGGCTTTAAGTGGGATGAAAAAACTGGGGGGTCTCACAATGGGGTGTGGCTAGTGTAATTAGGGGCGTGGCTTTAAATCACTTACGCAAAAAATCTGTGCTTAGCATAGTGTGCCGCCCGACTTGTATTTTGCTGTTTCCGTCATTGCATCCAGATATTTGATACAAGTAACATCATACCTACAATAAGTAAGGAATATTGTCTTTGTCAATGGTTATTACTTGCAGAAGATAAATAATGACTTGTATATAATATTGAAAAAGCTTCCACTTAAAGCCCTGGTGAACCTACCACAATGTTGCTGCTCCTGAGTTTCAGAAAGAGAAGGGAAATCCAGAAAGAAAATGACTCTTAAAGGATTTCCCTTCCCCCACAACGCTCCCCTGGCATGACGTCATGCTGTAACTTCTCTACTACTGAGAAGTGAGCAGTGTGAGCAGCGCACATCCATGTGCCTGGTGCTGTCTCGGAACGGGTCTCTATCAGGCTTTGTTTTGCACCATGGCACTTTTTTCCGGACTGCAGTGACAGCAAACAGCGGTCATTGCAGTCCGGGGAAAAAACCGGGCTGCCTGTGTCAGGGCTCAAAACAGAGCCCGATAGAGACCCGTTTCGAGGCCCCCTGAAAAAAACTGCCGGTGCTCAGACCCCTTGAGACCCGGCCCACTTAAAGCCCTGCCCTCTACGTCCCTACACTCTGCATCATTCCACACCATTCCAATCTATTCTGCACCACTGCACTCTATGCCTCTCTACTCTACACCTCTGCACTCTACCCTGCGCCACTCCACTCTTAGACACTTAAGTCTAGTCAGAAATAATGTACTCTACACCACTGCACTCTACTCTGTACCACTCTACTCTACACCACTGCACTCTATGCCACTCTACTCTACTCTACGTCACTGCATTCCAAGCCAGTGCACTCTACACCACTTTACTTAAATCCAACACACTCTACATCAATGCACTCTATGGTACGGCACTCTATGCCACTGCACTCTACGCCACTGCACTCTATGCCAACCTACTCTACACAATTGTACTTGCCACCACTTCACTCTAGGCGACTCTACAACAAGACACTCTATGATACTCCAATTTATGATGCTCTACTCCATTAAACTGTACTCAACTCTATTTACTTCACTCTACAACATTCTACTCCACTGTATGCCACTCTACAACACTACTCCACTCTACGATGCTCTATGCAACTCCCTCCAAGCCACTTTACTCCACTCTGCTCTACAACACACTACTCCACTCTACTCTACCCCACCCTATGCCACTCCACTCTACACCACTCAGCACTACAACATTTTACTTAATTCTATGCCACTTCACAACAATCTACTTCGCTCTATGCAACTCTATTCTACAACACTCTATTCGGCTCTACGCAACACTTCTATGCCACTCCACTCTGCTCTATACCACTCTGCGGCACTCTGTGCCACTCCACTCTACGACACTTTACTCTATGCCCTTCCATTCTATGACACTCTACTCCCTCTACGACACTCTACAACACTCCATGGCACTCCACACCACTCCACTTTACTCTATACAGCTCTACGACACTCCATAATTCTTCACACTACTCCACTTTGTGACGCTCCACGTCACTCTCCTTTACCCCACTAACTTTTTAAAATGCTGACCAGCAGCCCCACTGGTGCACAACATGGCTAGAACATATTGGCAAAGCCAATAGTTATCGCAAAGGGGAGACCGGTTGGGTTTGACAATGCGTGTTTATCTTTCAAATTGCCCTCTCCTTCCGTTCCATTGTCTATGAGCACAACCTACTCTGTCACATGCATGTTTGCATTAACCTCCATTACTCTACTTATGCCCACAACTCAGTTACAAGATCACAACCTGTCTTCCCTCCACTCAAAGTCATACTCCTGAAGCCTAACAACGTCTAATCTCCTGTAACCTTGGGTTCCAGAGCAGCGCGTGCTGCCCTGCGTAAAGTGGTTCCACACCACCTCAGGGGTAGTAAGCACTATATAAATACAATTGCAATTACAATAAATGGATGGAGGACCGAGAATGGGCCTTGGGGATGTACTGTGAATGACCTTTTCCAACTCTACCAGCTTTTCCCAGTCCTTTTGTAACCACCTTTTGAAGTGATCCCCAAGAGAATCTGCTGTGTGAAGGGATATGTGTTTTCATGTTGTTTCTCAGCACACCAGCCATAAAGTAGTTCGGTTCAGCACCCTGCAAGCCAGCGCTACCCAGAGGCCCACGGGCGAAACCTCAAAGTTAGGCCGAACGGCTGAGGGTATAACGTGCACACTGATGTATATATACTTACGGGGTCATAACATTCCACAAATTACACGTATGGCCGCCCCGTGCCAAGATACACAGTAATAACCAACAGCAAGAAAAAAACAGGCCCGACGTGTCTGCCTTTGAGAGAAAGGATTCCTGTGCAGAGAAACCGCGCATATTTCATCACTTGACGAGATTGGAACACGGGCAAAGGGGCCCCGGCAGGACTTCTTCCGCGCAATGCCGTAATGTTGTAATTACATCACTAGTTGATGGCCGTTCAAAGAGGCGCACGTGGGAGTTGTAAAAAAGGAGGGAGGGGTATCCTACAAGATGACACCCCACCCGACGGCTGACACCAGCTCCGTTCGCCTCAGCTGCAAGTGTCCTCATCTAAAGATGCCAAGTTGGCGGCCTAGATTTTGTTACACACATCTTTATAGCACTTAGTCCCATGCAGTATTTACAACACACAACCTTCTATAATGACAGAACAGAATGCACAATAAAGAGAGATGTTCCATAATTCCGAAGAAGTAGTCGCACTCTTTCCCATGTATTGTAGATAATCCGCTTTTAAACTATGGTTTGCCCCCGCCCTTCACCCCTCGCCCCGAGAGATGGCGGTCTGACCCTCTCACTCAAGTGACAATAGACAGTAGACACCTTTATCTCTCTTGTCCTTACCATGAGACAGCATTGGTTTCCTCCCCTGGCGCCAAGCGGGCACGTATACCTTCATCACGCCTCACGTGCAACGTACTCAAAAGCTGAAATCATTCCATCTGAGGACACTCACCACCCAGACTGTCCTGACGTGACCTATGATCCATGTTTATTGAATATCAATACCAATACACATTTTAAAACCTAGCGCAACTCGTTTTCTATCCTCTGTAAATTCAAGCCCGTGGCACGTCATTCCCCTGCATGGTATACGCATCTGGTTGCTTGGCCCCTCTTCTGCAGAGGTACACCACCATTCATGCAGAACACCTAATGCTATTTCCATTATTAGGAAAGGGAAAGGAATCCGCCATTTTGGGGATCATTTTCACTGTCTGTCCCAACAATGGATGCCATTCTCTCAGCTGGCCTTGCCTTCCTGCAGAGGATGAGACGTCACCTGTGCCGCCTGCATTCCCGGTCACAATACAACTACCATAGGAGAGGGCTATCCAACGAGGGTCCATAAGAGCCAGATCTATGCCAGATTTACTGGATAGTCGCAGTCAATAAATAGAATGGATTACTCCTTGGCACCACCAAAAGCCCTCTTTCACTCTGTCGCACGATTGACCACAGGTGTCAGCAGATCTGATCACATAACTCTTGGGCTGTGACCATCACCAGTTAACTTTTGGATGCAACTATCAAGTTCAAACTGTATAATGTAAATCTACTATTTAACCTGCACTTAAACAGTATTTAAACACTAACCTCTTTCTCCCTCTTTGAACGAATACCCCTGATTAGTGGGCATTCAATGCTGTTGTTTCCCTTCCTCTTTCGTTTTACTGTTCTCTCTAATCAACCCTCGCCCCTCGTATCGGAGCTCATTACATCAATCAATCAATATCAGTTTATAACGCGAGGCCAATAACCCGATTATTCCAATGTCAAGTGTTTTTGACTGTGTTGCTCATTCATAGTTAAACACGCCTGTCTTCCTCCCTCTCTGAAAGGGCTAGATTCCTGTACATAGTGAAAACTCTATTTATTGTTCTCTCTTGTCTACTCCTTTCCTTTAAATTGTTACACACTTTCCAACTTATCTTTATAATGTATAGATTTTCCGATTGTAGCTGTACATGCATAGTTAAATGTAATTCAGAGACCTTGACTCTGTAATTTTACAGAGGAAATATATTTCCTCTGTAAAGTGCTCTGAGACTGAGTAGTAGAGCAGCGCTATATAAAATAAAACAAATCCAACATAAAAATAATGGGTTTCCCTGAAAATAAATTGTATTGTCAATAGTTAGGCTACAAACAAGTCCCAGATTTGGTCCACCTGGACCTGTATTGGACATCCCTCTTCTATGACATTGGGGTTGAATGGAGATTTTTTATCCGGGTTGATATTTGGACAAGAACCTCTATGATGCGGTTACGTTGCATAGGCTCAGTTAGGCTACACAATGGCCCCACCAATCTTCATTGTTTTGATTCACAGTGTGTCTCAATGCACCACCGTCAGCTGTGTAACTTTCTGGATAGCCCCCCAGCCACTCCCTGCCACCAGGCGTTTAAGGGACTCCTGAAATCCAGGATCAAACCAAGGACAGTCTGGCCATCCAGTTTAGCATCATGCAAAGTGAAGTTTCTCCTGCTGGAGAAGAGCCTGGGTTGTTTTGTGTAGGCAGATGTCAAGCGCTGCAGACATTGACACTTCCAACATTCCATCCGGCTCTCTCTCAGCAGCCAATGAAAACATGCGCACACCAGCACTTCATTTGGGGTCAGACCAGCTTGCATAAGCTCTCTCAAGCAGCATGCTAACCTGCAGCCCTTATGGTGGTCTCGAATAAGCAGTATACTTTCAATGAAGATCTTCTTTTCACAGTACTGATTGACACAAATACCTGGTGCCATAATGCCACATGATGAGTAAATGGTGTAAATGCAATGTACTTTCACCTTCTTGTTATTTCACCCTGCATTCATGCCTATCTTCCTTCCTTGAACAGATTATGGTTCCATCTAGATACAAGGATGCTCTTATTCCCATCTCTAAGACTTCGTCACACTTAACCAACCAGAGTATGTTCCACCTCGGATCAGCTTCTTCTAAATTTTCATACCTCTTTCTGACCTACTTTAGTTTCTGTTTCATTCTATGCAATCTTAAAAGCATATTTTGAAGTGCAAAATATATACCCTAAGAACTGTGTCTAGGGTGTCCGAACTATCCAGACTATGCATCTAATAAAGAAGAGAAGAAAACTATGCATCAGAATTTGAGTTGGGACTGTAGGGTTCTCTATTGCACACACAATGGACTACCCGATCAGCCACACCCGCGATCCTCCTGCCTCATTTAGAGACAAGAGGACCTTAAGCTTTCTGTCAAAGATAAACTTCCTCTGATGACCCGACAGAATAGGGGCTGACAGAGGGTAGTCGGTGTAATGTCTTTTTTTTACTGTCTGTTACTGTCAGGAAAAACCAGACGACGAAGGATAGAAAAAGGAATGAATGACCCTGGGACAAAAACCCAGAATCCGGAGGTTAATTTTTTTTCCCAGAAACAAACTCCTGCTTTGTAACTTTGTTTCTGAAAAAAAAAATATATATATATTGAAGTTTGGTGATCGTCTGTCAAAACTGACGGTGGTTATCCACCAAACTTTTGATACATTAAAAAGGAATGATGCAATTCATTTCAATGGTCAGAGATGACCCCTGGGGACCACTCTGATGGACAGAGTACTGTCCGTCAAACCATAAATCTAGCCCTATCTCTTGCGATCAAATAGCCGGATTTTGATTTTTCACCTCAATTGCAGCTGATTGAACTAAAGTTTTTTTTATTAAGAGGAAGAGCGTTCCAAACGTTTGGGCCCAGAATCTTTGGTGACACAAAACAACAATTTACACAAGCAAGATTGGTGACACGAAACTATAATTTACTCTTTCTAACCCTTTAGGAATGGCATACTCTCCCTGCACATCAACCTTCAGCTCCATTTGTTAACACCCAAAGAGATCGTAATAGTTCTTATGTCACCTGTTTTGCTTCACGTCAAACAACTTCACAATCTGCCACCACTTTTTTCAACGGGTTATTTGGAGCCCAGTGGTCAGCCCACCAAGCACCCATGTCACCGAAGGTTGTGGCTTCCATTCCCGAGGCTGAGAACTACCCGGCCTATTCAGTGGACTCCGCCGACCCGTCTATGCCTCATTAGATCCAGACGCTCTTTAAAACTGGGATTTCACACCGGGATGTCTGAGATTGTGGTGGCATCCTTCAGAGTGAGGTGAGTGTTGGGATTACCAATGCCAGTTTGGATTCGGGTGAGATCACCACACTCATTCCACACTACACTTCAGACAATCACTAGATGAGGTTGGGGATTCCATGCAGTTGCCTTTAAAGGCCAGTAACACAGCAGCGGCTGGGACATTCTTGGGTCTAGGTCCTGTACCAAACTCCCACAGGTTGACCTTGGCTTCCCTGCTAAGGTCACACGCAGAGCACGCGACATTTTATGTAGGTGCAAACAGGCCCAGGGCGCCAGTCTCACCCTAACGCCAAAGCAAAGCATGCATCCTGAAAGAGGCTACAGGATGGGGGATTTTCAGGTCTCTTTGATGACGTAGGCCTACTGTAGTCAGATGGTGGCTGCGCCTAGAGGCCAGGGACAAAGCACACGCTGCAGTGTATCAGACACAGTCCAGCGGCCCGTTCAGTTCTTCAGACTCCTCGCACCTTCTTCTGTTGGGCTGCCATCCCTAGCCCCGTGCTCACTGCAAACAGTTACTGACATGGCGACCCAGCTGTGACCTCGATTGCTCAGGTCCAGTAAGAGTTGCGCCCTAGCCTATCAGAGCGCCGCATATACAGTGCCTTTCTCGGTTGGCCGCATGGAGGTGAAGCCTTTTCTGGTAGCCATCCGACTGCCCACCGTCCAGGCACCGCCACTCCCCTGCAGGTGCGGGTGAAGTCACCGCAGGCTCATGAATGGGCCTTCAGTTCCATAGAAAGCCTGTGACGTCCTGGCCAGAGAAGTCCCTATTCTTCACGGACAGAGCAGTCACCGACTTGGTGAGAGCCCGTGGTGTTCGCCATTTTTAGTGCCGAGCTGCCCCCTTGTCCCCCGACCTGCTGTGACAGGTTTGCTATGTAAACCATCTCTTCACTCCGACTTTTCATGCCCCCTTGGGGACGCATTTGACATTTTAACGACCTGATGGCATAATCTTATAAAAGCAATTCATATATGTAGAGTTGCTCAGAGTCTCGTGCAGAAAACAAGACTGTCATTGAAATGGAATGTTTGTGGCCTTTCAGCGAGGGCCGAGCCGGCTGCGCAGCGCAGAACTTCAAACGCAGATGGAATTCAAGTTAACGAACACTAATCGTCTATTGCAGAAACTGAAAGTCTTTCCTACGTCCCCATGATCTCTTTAAGGTATGCTGAGGTAGGTAGATTTACATATATATGCGCGGGTGTGTGTGTGTGTGCGTGCGTGTGCAGGTGCTTGTGCGTCAAAGGTCAAAGTAATGTTATAGTTAGGTGAATTTCTCAGCGATAACATTAGTGTTTTGAACTAAAAAAAACTGTAATTCAGCAGTTAAAGTTAACAGCTCTAACTACTATAACATGCGCCCTCCCATGCGCTGATAATGACCTCACATGACACAACTCATTAAATGTTTAATGGCATCATTTATGAAATCACTGATGACATCACAAATGACATCATTGATGACATCACTGATGACATAACTGATGACATCATCTAATGAGTGTGTTTGTTTTATAGTTTACATAGTGGCGGTTAAGCACCACATTACTTTTCTACCTCATTTTGTGCAGCCTTGGTCCAGCTAATGGGTGTAAGTGTTTATAAAACATGTGCTCCCAACACATCATAGGTGTGAACATGTTATGAATCTTTGTATTCAAGAGTAACTGTGTACAAGTGACAGGTGACGACCTGCGGTCATTATATTCCGCACACGTTTTTGGTTCTGTAGAAAAAGCTTTAAACAGGAGTAAGATTCTAACTTTTGTAAGCAGCCTTGAGTTTTTTGACAGAATCGTGTCAGCATGACAATTTCTACATAACTTAGAAGACTGTGTGAACCAGGTACAAACCTTTATACATGTGCTTGGTTTCCTTGAGAAGATGGGCTATCTGCGAAGTTTTCACAACCGTATAAAGAGTGCAGACAGTAGGATTTTTAGCACCTTCAGCTCCTGGTTATTATTAGTAAATAGTCTCTTGTATATAACTGTTGCTTAAAGTGTACATTGTTCTTAGTAGATACATGTTTAATAATTTGAGGTGTGTTTCTTATGAAAGTTTCACTGTTTGCAAACAGTGTAGTATACAGAGTAAACTCTCTACAGTAAGTACGGTTTAAAGTGCCCAGTTCTCTATTAATATCAACTTCATTTCTCAATGTAGGTTGAGTGAGTTTCAGGTGTTTGATGCAGGTAAAAGCTGTCCATGGTCGGACATTTGTTTTGGACGTTAACTATTTTTAGGAACTTGGTTTTCTCTCAACAGTTGTATGCAGATTGGACACCGTAAATAATGAGGGTTTCCTATATATCTGTGGTTGATTGTTAATGTGAACTATGCTAGACGTAAAGTGTATGGTATGGGGTCAATGTTGCACATAATGCATGCTTTCTACACCTAAGGGAGTGGGATATGTAATGCCAATAATGATGTCCGATATTTTCCTGAGCTATTTTGTACTTAAAGGCAGGCCTCCAATGCCATAGTAATTTATAGACTAGTGGTTCTTAACCTTTTGACATCTGTGGACCCCTATTTAATTCCGAAACTTTCCATGTACAAACTAGTCAAACAGTAGCACCTATTTGGAAAGTTTCATGAAGATTCATCAAACTGTGCCAAAGTTATTAGCAACACAAAAACGCTTTTCCTATGAAACAGCACACCTTAGTATACCTACTATGTGTATATATATATATCCCCTCACTCCGTGTCTTCCTAGAAATCAGCTTTCACACACGGACAAGGACCCACAATTTCCAGTTACTTCATTCGTTTATTTCTGTGCCGCCATATATTTATATACTGAAAAAACAAAAGTTACACAGGGACGATATAGTTAGGCTCATATTTCACTCGTACAAAACCAGTGAAATTCAGCAGTTATAGTTACCTGAGCTAACTATAACTAATGCTCCCGCAATGCACTGCTTATGACCTCACACATTATTACTTGTCAAACTCAAGGGGAGTGATTCTGTTAAGGACCAAAGAGGCTGGAATCAGTAAGTATTACAAAAGAGAGGATGCCTCTTGGACCATAGATCGCTTGTACTTTCATATACAAAGGTCTACGCTCTTTACACTCGTATCTGTTCTAAACATGAACTGGGGTTAATTCAATAACCACTTAACCTGAGGTTGGGCATGTAAACATTTCTTAACATATGCAAGGAAAATCATGCACAAAATCTCTTGTATATTCTTCAATACATAATTTACTTCATTTTTTTAAAGCTATTTTTAGAAATTACATACACATAGTAACATGATCATATCATCTTATACATCCTAAAGCTAATTTGTGATGCAAAGAAATGTTATATACAGTGCAAACATTCAGAAAAACAAGAAATACCAAATTGTGAAGTCCGAAATTGGTGACCAATATTTACATGTGCATTCTTATTACAAGTTTGTTACGTCCTACTGCTTTGGGTGCATGTGCCAGGATAACTGAAACCTAACTATCCTTGGTACTTATCAATTGTTGGTCCATATGGTGGATAGGTCAGAGCATGTCTCAAAAGATTTTTGAGTATAGGAGGAAAAACGTCTATCTTTCGCTAGACCTCAGTCTATGTGACGTCGATTTCAAGTTGGTTTCAGGATGGAGATGGAAATGCTCTTGGCCTCCGTGATGGGATGGTGGGTGTGCCGACACATTTCGACCTTTGTGCAGGGACCGTGAGGTTTCAAGGAAGGTCTTCCACAGGGCTGGGAACTTAAAAGTGTCGGACGCTGCTGAGAAGCAGGTGTTGACTTGGACTAGTTGAGCAGTTACATGTTGGTTGTGAGGTTCAATGTTTGCTCTGGTAGAGCTTATATTCACTTAATCTGTATTTTCAGTGCATCTTCTTCAAACCAAGACTTGTGCTTTAATTCTGAAAGCAGGTTCCTTGTCAAGGAGACGCTGAATGAACCGGCTTTCAGAATTAAAGCAAAAGTCTTGGTGTGGGTTGTCCATATTTTAATCCATCAATTAGCAGCCTGTAACAGTCAAAGATCACATATATCAATTTGATGGATGAAACTTTAGTATATGAAACTAGATGGATCAAATAGTAGAGGTAGGGGAGCCAGCAAATGCATAAATCGAGCTGAGCTGAGCCAGGAGTCTGACCTGGCTCTAAGAGTCCTAACATGAGGTGAGCCATTAAATGTTTTTGCTGATAAATGACAATACCACTAGCGGCTGCTACCAGATGGGAGTGGTGTGGCGGAGATGAGGGAATAAAAAAAAGGACTTACCTGGAACAGACGTCCGCTGCCTCTCCTTTGTCATCTTCATCTTCTTTCTTCCTGTCTTCAGTCCTGGCGGCAGGCTGCAGAAGGAAGCACCCGGGCACACTGGCCCCCCTTAGCCAATTACAATGCTGCAATTCAGCGTGTGATTGGTTTGAGCACCCTGGATAGGCACTCAGATGGAGACAGGGAGCCTGTGCATGTTCCTCACCAGGCTGTGTAATGCAGCCTGGTGGGGAACAGGCCAAGTGTGCATGCCTGTTTGGCTTGCCCAAGAGGGCTGGCATGCGCACTTAGGGAGTGCAAACAACTCCTCTACCTGCTCTGGCCAACCCCGCCCTACTACTGACTGCAATAAGAAAAATAAAATGATAATGATGATACAATATTATCATTTTATTTTTCCTTTTGAGCAGTGGGGTGACACTCCTCCGCTTTAGCAGAGGAGTTGCCGCTAGACGCAATAATTGTCATGTAAAAATATGATAGACCCATCAATATGTTTTATTAATTATTTTTTTAACATTAGAGTTTCCCTTTTAGAAAGATTTATTTAAAGTGATGACATTGCAGTGAGTGAACCAAAAATGTCTTTGACATGTGGACTGTATATGGTCAATGTAGTTACATGTGAAATGTCTTTACTGCCTATTAAACTATTTATAAATTGGGTTGTTTGTGTAGTGCACATCCTGAAATGAGTTACTCAAAGGCAGGAGTGTAGGAGACACTAAATTCCTGGGGGAGACAGGGAGAACCGTGTGGACTTTCCAGTGACCCTATACAAATCAGCCGTTGCGTGACACCGTACCCACGTTGAATGTATACAATCGCATAGTTTTGAAGTGAAATATTGAGAAAAGCAGGCATGTAGTCACAGTTTGCAAGTATGCTTTATTGTTAATTACGTTCACAAAGTAATTAGACCAAATGTGGTAAAAGCACGTATTGTTATTTATTGTGCTACTCATAGTTCACTCACACTAAGTTATGTGATCTGCATGGTACACATTCTTTTCAGCAAATGCAGGGATGAGCCAAAATTTCCACTTGACTAAATTCTGAACTCCCGTTAGTAAGAACATTAATCACCAGAGTTATCTTGACATTTTTATTGTTGCTTGAAAACTTCCTGCTGCACAAGGAAGTTCATGTGCTTTTAAAACAATTTTTTTTTTACATCAAGTACCCCCCCACCAAAGTCAACGACAGGTGTGGCTACACCTGTCAGAAAGCCCTAAAGTCAGTCCTGCTCCCAGCAATTAGGCAGGACAAGCATTTCCAGAAATGGGGTCAGAGCTAACCTCATAGCCACTATATATGAGGAAACAGATCTATGTAAGTGGTGGAGTGTAATCCTTCCCCCAAATTCCAACAAGCAAAACAAGTTAACAGATTTCTTGTAGATGATTTAAGGGGGAGTAGACTTTTCCCCTGAGATTTTTTAGAAATTTTTGGGATCAGATTTCTAAAACACCGCAGACCCATATAGGTCATTCATGAAATATTCCAGTTCTTTCATGGTGCACCAGGGACGCTTGGCTTTTCCTAGGAGTAGATCTTATTTTTTTCAAATGCCTTAAGTCATAAATAACTTCCGCTATACCAAGGTCCTCAATTATTCATGGTTGAGCCCCTTATGCCAAGGAGTACATACCATATGACAGTGCCAGAAACTTACCATGGAAACTTCCGCCACAGTCATGGGTATGTATGAAAATTCCTTCCGGTATACAAGGGTCAGCAGTTTGCCATTGAAACTCCCGTTATAAAGAGAACAGAAAATCTTATGACAAGAGTTACCCACACTCTGTATGCTAAAAACTACTATGCATAATGTCAGGGCCTTCGGCCCAGGCGTGGTGGCACATGTTCTGTCTCCCTGCCGCTGGGTATGACTGCGTTAGCAGCTTTCTCAGTTAGACAGCTCCAGTCCCCACAGCCAATGATGATGTCTTCAAAGAAGAATGTCTGGGCCTGCAGTTTGCCATAGGTAACACCTCTCATCCATATGCTGCTCCTGCCCTTGTCCATAAGGCAAGAATAAAGATCAGTATACCAGAGCAGCATCAAACTTGCACGCATAACAAACATACACTCACACACACATTATCACTATATATCTTGCACTCTTTTGCACCTTTGTACTCTGTCACACACAGACGCACTGTCCCTCACACTTCCATTAGTCAATTTGCTTTTTTTGTGTTGAAAAAAGCTTTCCCTGCTGCTTCTGCTATAGCTGCCTTGCCTTTTAGTAAAACTTAATAAAAACATATTCTCTATATGCTATTCAGAAATAATAATAAACTGCCTTGTCAATGTTTGTTACAAGTATGATGTGAATGAAACGTGCACTTCCTTAAAATAGCTGTGTGGAGATTATATTTGGTTTCATGTGTGGATCAAGCAGTTACAGTATTTGAAATTAACCAATCCACGTTCTATCATGAAATATCCCGGCATCCAACTGACCTTATGAAATGCTTGACTGCTTCAAGAACCATGGATTTCATCTGGTAACACTTTACATTTTTGGGATTTTTGGGATTTTTGAAACCCAACTTGCAATGTAAAAAAAACCTCTGTGTCTCGTAATAAAGGTGAATGGAAAAGCCAGGAATGGCTGAAGGTGTCACACGATCCTCAATCCACCACCATACCCCAAAGCTTCAGCCCGAGTCTCCATCCTTGTGCCAGCCCACATTCCCAGTACAGTCTCCCCTCTTGCACCAGGCCTGTTGTTGGAGATGGAATTAAGTAGGCATCTTGTACCAAGGAAAGAGCAGGTATTTTTGGGGTGCTTTTATAGAAATATGTGTAGATTCATGAGAGCTGTGTAATTTTTATAAGTGCAGAGTAAGAGATGAGCTCATGTAAGTGCTGGGTGATGGTGAATAGTGTGAGTGAATGCAGCATGAGAGTGTAAGGTGAAAAATTAGCAAATGTGAATGTCAGGTGAGCTGCATTATTGCAATGTGAGAGGAGGACCCACGTCAGTGTTGGGTGGGAGGAGTGCGTGCAGGGTGAGAGGAGAGAGTGCAGGGTGGTTTGAGAGGTGTAAATGAAAGGTGAGTGGTGTAACTGGGTGTGGTGCAGGATGAGTGGCGAGAGTGAAGAGTGATCTGTGAGAGTGACTGGTGAGTGGATGGTGAGGGGAGTTAGTGCAGAGTGCGTGGTGTGTCCCTATGAGTTCCGGCAGACTATTGTCCCTGTGTGCAGGCAGGATGAGTGTTTTGTCCGGGTGAGTGCAGGGTGAGAGGAGGAAGTGCAGGGTGAGTGGCGTGACTCCAGGTTGATGCTGTGCTTGTTTGTGTGGTGTAAGTGCAAGGTGAGTGCTGTGCCCATGTGAGTAAAGATGTGAGTGATGATGTGAGTGAAGGGTGAGCTGTGTGAGGAACTGGAGTGCCTATGTGAAGTGCACAGTGAGTGACGTGACAGTGTGAGAGTAGGGTGAGAGGAGTTCCTGCAGGGTGAGTGATGTGACACAAGTTTGGGTGCGGTTGAAAATGCAGAGTGGGAGAAATGAATCAATGGAGAAAAATGTGCTTGTTTGAGTGAGATTGCAGTGAGAGTGACAGGTGAGTGAAGTTTCATATGAGTGCAGGGTGAGTGGTGTGCTTGTGTTAGGGCAGGGTGAAAAGCTTGAGTGCATAGTGAGTGGTGTGAGTGCAGTGTGATCACTGTGAGTGCAGGGTGAGCGGTGTGCTGATGTGACCGCAGGGTAAGTGGAGGGAGAACAGCATGAGTTCATGGCGAGGGACATGAGTGCAGTGTGTTCATTGTGAGTGCAAGGTGAGTGGTGTGCTCGTGTGAGCATGGGGTAAGAGGAGGATGAACAGTGTAAGTGTAGGGTAACAGCATAAATGCAGTGTGATCGCTGTGAGTGTAGGGTGAGCTTTGAAAGTGACAAGTGAGTGGAGTGTCATATGCATGCAGGGTGAGCAGTGTGCTAATGTAAGTGCAGGGTAGGAAGAGGGTACATTGCGTGAGTGCATGGTGAGCAGTGTGATCACTGTGAGTGCAGAGTGAGTGTGAAAGTGAAGGGTGAGTGATGAGAATGAGGGGTGAGTTGTATGAATGCAGGATGTATACTCAGACACCTGGAGTAACTCAGCATTGTATTGATGGCTAGTGTAGGGTTTCAGATATGTCAAAATATTGCTATGATGGCATCAATCAGGGATGGAGGGCAGAGGAAATAAATAATATGCTGATCCTGCAACAAACTTTTAGACTCCTGATTAGGGTTGCCAGCTGTTCGAATTTCTACCAGCACCACCAGTATTTGATGTCCCAGCCAGTACAAAAATCAGCAAAATCACATAAATCCGTTATTTTTAGCACTTATCTGTGCATAGTTCAAACAGCAAATACAAATAGAAAGCACTTTTAAATGTGTTCTATGGATGCATTAATGGTCCATGACTAATAATTACAGTTTAATTAAACAAAAGGAAACAAAGATAAAAAAGTAATGTTACAAATGAATACATACAATTTCATTTAGAGCCCTATTTAGTTTCAAGGAGAGGTCTTTGCAGACTCTTTAAACAAAAAGTGGCCGGTATTTTTCTTTTGCAAAGGTAGTATCCCTGCTCTGTGATGCTTTTTTACTAAATGCTTTCTCCCACTGTGGCAGTAAAAATAAAATACAAATATAAGGGACAGGCAGAGTGCGGAACGAGAGGGTACTAGAACCAGTGAACCAAACAAACAAAGGCTCCTTAACTAGGTTCAGAGGAAAGTAAATGGTATTTTAACCCGTTTACTGCGGCCCCGATTTTCCCGCAGTCCGGCACTTCCGCAAAACGGGCGGGGCCGCGTCGCCAATGGCCGACGGCAGCAAGGAAGGTGTTAAAGACCTGTGAAAAACCTGGGCAAGACTCCAGACACTGCCCAACGGAGCCCACAGCAGCTCGAGCTGTAGCAGCCCTGGCTGAGACACACCATGGAAGGTGGGGTTGTGGTGTGGGGAGGTTTTAGCCCTAGGGGTGTTTTGTGTTTGCAATGCACGCCTGATCACAGATAACTCGGGGCAGGTCACAGGTCCAGTCAAGGGCAATTATAGGTAGCTTTTTAGGCCAATAATGACCCTGCAAAACACAGACGGGAGAGGGGAAGTTCTTTTGTCCCCCTCATCCCCTACCCTTCTCCCTCCCCGTGCCCCGACTCTAAAAACTGGGGGGATATATCCCCTGCGTCACCCAAACTCCCCATACCTGTGCTCTTAGGTGCCTTCAAAGTGATTGCTCAAAGAAAATATGCACTATGAAATAAAAAGAACAGCCTGTTGTCACACAGTTTGATCAGGTGAGGAAGCTGGAATTTGAGTCCATGTGTCTGTTATATTTTGAGAGATTTAACCTAAAAGTGGGGTTTGGCTTCGATACTTCATTTAATAACAAATGGCATTGTTTTTGTTAAGCTCTATCATTAGTAAAATTAGACACTATGTTCAATAAATACACGCATCACGTTAAATTAGTTTAACATTAGGCATGTTAAAAATGTTTCTAGGGAAAAGCAGAAAGTGACGGCCAGGGAAAGCAATGCCCCTGATTTTATGTCGATATTGTTAGCTTTCTGTGCCTTCACAAAAACAAACCACCAGGAGCTGCTCAACACTTAACTCTTTCGATGCTGATGACGGAACCCCTCCGTCATCAGCTGCGGTGGCGCTGTGCTGAGGACGGAGCGGTTCCGTCATGGCCCGCTCGCCGCGCCTGCGCGGCGCGGATTTCGCGCCTGCACTAGGCGTTCCATTGAGCGGCCGGTGCCATGACGGAACCGCTCCGTCATGAGCACAGCCCAACCGCGGCTGCCCCGCCCCCTTAGCGCTGCGGCGGAATAGCCGCGGCAGCGATGTGGTTAAGTAATGGCAATTAAAAAGACTAGTAAAAAAAAAGAAGGCCACAAAAAATCACTGGCGTCACAGGTCTTCATCAAACCCATGCGAAGTAGAGAGCAACTGCCTCTGGAAAGCCATTCATTTATATATATACTACAATGAGTGGCCT
This sequence comes from Lissotriton vulgaris, assembly GCF_964263255.1. Taxonomy (NCBI): domain Eukaryota; kingdom Metazoa; phylum Chordata; class Amphibia; order Caudata; family Salamandridae; genus Lissotriton; species Lissotriton vulgaris. The sequence goes on along the minus strand of NC_141687.1, from coordinate 1,840,808,089 downwards.
GAAGCAAGAGCAGGCACATCTCCTGGCTGCACGGTACTCGCAGATCCCTCCCTTGTCTGCACACTTCCAGTGTTTCCAAATGCCCACTATGCTAATGTGGCCCCGTGTGCTGTGAATGACTTCTAAAACTAAGCTGAACGAACCTGAGTGAGCTCCAGTGCTTGAAATGGAAAAATAGAAGTGCATGTACTATGTACCAGAGTACCTGCTTGTTTCTGAGAAGGGCTGGTACTCTCCAATTAAAAGTATTATGTTTCCCTTGAGAAGTGCAGGTACTCTCCCTCTCAAATTGAAAAAGTGACGGTACTCATCCCCAGATAGCCGCGGCCCATTTAAAACACGGGTAGCCTCTTCAACTTTTATTTGCTGCAGCTGGCCCTTGTGCTTGACTTTTTAAACTGCGCAGGAAAGTCTTAGCAGAGGCAACAAAGGAGGGCAGCCTAAAGCAGGGTATGACACCCAGCATTAGACAGAACATATCGGTAAGGATACGACTTTTTTAGTGTTTGAAGAAGTGGAAAAACTCAGCCGCACTGACCTCTGAGAGGAAGGAGCTGGGACAACGCATAGGCGCTGGAAATAGGGGTGCTGGGGGTGCTGCAGCACCCCCAAAATGAACATGCTGTTGTTTATAAGGTTGATGAGCAATAAAGTCGCCTTTCTATTTTGTTTTTATCTTGTCACATTTTGCCATGCGTTCACAGATTGAGGTTAAATGTTAGGTATGTCCTCTGACCAATCACTGCGTATTCTTTTAAAATAGAGAGTGGTGTTTACTTTTCTTTCTCTGACTGCAAGGTTAGAGAATTTTGTAATGCAAACTATCTGACAATCTTGCTGGGACTTGAGTGTGAAAGGAAAGGCTATAGTGTTATGAGCCCCTGTGTATCCCAATATAGGCCGAGGTAGCTGCATGATCTTTCCACTACATTTCTCCTACCTTGCCCTACATCAACACTTGAAAACCAGAGGTTATCAAATGCATCTTTCATCTACATATACTTACTTCCTTTATGCATCTATACACCATTCTTGTACTTGGATCTATATATTTATTACTTTTCTCCTAAAAAAGCATATTCAATGCACTACCTACTATTCTATCAATAACTTTAATCTACATATACCTACCTCCTTTATGCAGCTATGTGCTTTCCATGTACTTATGGATCTATATATTTATCCCTTTCTTCTAATTCAGCATATCAAATTCACTACCCTATTTCTCACCCTGTACCTCTCTCAATATATCTTCTGCCCCAATTTTCTGACTCATCTCAAACTTCTTTCTACTACTATTTCCAATGCACTACCCTATGTCTCACCCTATACCTCTATCAATATATCCTCTACACCATTGGGTCATTTATCCCAAACCCCATACCACTACTATGATCCCCAAAAAACCCTTTCTAGACTCACCCCTACTCTACCCCACCTTGCATCACCTCTTTTGCTATACCGATCCCCGAAAACGAGCCTTTATAAACTCTTCCCCTCCACATCCCTTTTTACTCATCCCAAGCCTCCTCCTACTGCTATGACCCCCAAAACAAACACAAAAAACAACAAAAATAAAGTTTAAATCCTTCACTCTTCTATCCCTCCACTATCCTTTTCAATCAAAATACCAGACTAACAGGTCCACTTCTCAAATTTCATATTTCGCTATACTAATTCACCACTAATCCTTTATGTGTTCCGGAGTAGCATGCTATTCACCAAAAAAGCACTTCAACACCACATCAGGGGTAGCAAGTGCTATATAAATGCAAACCTCTTTCTTCTATACCCCTGCTATCCTTCTCTATCCACATAACTCAATAACATATCCACCACTCAAATTACTTTCATATTTCACTATACTAATTTTCAACATTAATCCTGTATGAGTTCTAGTGTAGCATGCTACTCGCCAAAAAAGTGCCTCAACAACCCATCAGGGGTAACAAGCACTATATAAATGCAACCCTTTCCCCCTCTTCTATCCCTCAGCTATCATTCTCACTCCAAATAACTGACTAATATCCACCACTCAAAATAGTTTCATAATTCACTATGCAATTTCACCACTAATCCTTTGTAGGGTTCTGGAGTAGCATGCTACTCACCAAAAAAGCGCTTCAAAACCCCATCAGGGGTAACAAGCGCTCTATAAACACAAAGTTTTTTCCCTCTTCTCTCCTTCAGTTATTCTTCTGAATCCAAATAACTGACTCACCTATCACCCACTCAAATGATTTTCATATTTCACTATAATTTTCAACACTAATCCTTTATGGGTTCCGGAGTAGCGTGCTACTCGTCAAAAAAGCATTTTGACGCCTCGTCAGGGGTAGTCAGCGCTATATAAATGCAAATGCAATTACAATTACATAACGGTTCTGGCGGGGATCTTTTACCTTGTTATGTGCCGAATGAATGTCGTGTGGTTTTCTTCTAAAACATGCCTCATTTATTATGCTTGAGGATTCTTAGTATCATATCTTAATCCCCTGCCTAGGTCATGCACAGCAGGATTACTATCTTCTGTATAATAACGCTGTACAAAAGTCACTGCTATCGTCATCCTTGAATGACAGACCCACAGTACCATTACACATCTAGGTAGAACCCCTGAGGGTACTTTTCGGGTGTAAAAGAACCACATCTTCACTGGGCAACTAGAGGAGAACCTTCCATGCTGACAAATGATGCTAAAGTCCCTTTACGCAGAAACTTCAGCACAAAATGGTCTGACAACCCTGTCAGATGTGGTCCTTCATTCTCTCCCATCAGGTAAAGGGGTTGGGTCTTTCCTAGGGGATTCTTGGCTTTACACCCATATACATGCTAGGTACACTTAGATAGTAGGATTTGCATTTTAGGAGTAGGCTCAATTACTGCCATGTATCAGTATGCCTGCATATATTTACTGTTTAAGCACCATGGTAGAATTCTGCCTTTTATTTACTCTTTAGGTGCTTGCAATCCTATATATCTGTTTCTGTCTAATGATTGTCATAGAATTACGCTGGTTCAATAAATGCTTACTGAAAACGTCCCCATCGTTTATTCTGTGTATCTCGCGGAGATCAAGTGAGCACGAGTGAATGAGCGAAAAGTACAGCACTGTTTCCACGATCCCTGAAGGATCAAGGGTTGTCAGGTTTGATGGTTGCCAGAAACGATTCGTACCTTAGTAAGGTTGGGGGGCTTATGTGAGCTAGCATGTCTAAAGGCTAACATATTCTTGGGGGTGTCTGGAATCAGTCTGGACACCAATCCCTTAGTTTATGTTGTCTAAACGCGCACATCCTATGTATCATTAGGAACTGCATGACAAAAGGATGTCAGTATTTTTATAACTTTTAGAATACCGCAACATTTAAATACCTCTAAACGAACTGGGCTAATATTTCAAAACATAGCAGTTAGAAAAGCACAAATAAAATTCTGTAATATTTGGCATTCTGAAGTGTAAAAAAACAAAGATTTAATACGATCAAAGAAAACCAAGACACTTTGCTTGGACATACCCAAATGAGAAATAATTGCATAAACCCAATTTCCACAAATATTATCGTTTGTGTAAAGTTTTATCAGTAAAACTGCAGATCAGCTCGGATTTTGTTGCCATTTCAATGGAAAATAGTGCCTTTTGCAAATGAAAATGCGCTACCACACCATGCTTTAGAAATATATTTGCTACAGTGTGGTGTAAAATGCACCACCAGCTACACACCACACCCTTACTGCTCTCCTACTGAACTGGTGTGGTTCATTTGCTACACTTGTTCTTTGTGTGACGCTTACATTTTTCACAATTCCCATGACTTTAGTGATGTAACACTGATGCCAGCACCCCAACTCCAACAACTGTTCCAGCACCCCATGGACGACAGAGAGAGAGTCACACACACGCTCAGCTTATTTTGGGCTTCAGGTTCCAAGATAACCTTGAGCTGAGTCAGAGCCTGATATCGGTCTCGAGGCTTCAGCGGCTCACCCAGCGCAAATAAATAGCAGGGCAGAGCGCCTGCTTACAAGCAACAAAGCAGTTGGTTGGATGACACCACTGATCAGCAAGGACTGTAAGCGAGATAGATAGCTAGATAGATAGAGAGAGAGATGATAGATAGATAGATAGATAGATAGATAGATAGATAGATAGATAGATAGATAGATAGATAGATAGATAGATAGATAGATAGATAGAAGAGAAGAGAAAGATAGATAGATAGATAGATAGATAGATAGATAGATAGATAGATAGATAGATAGATAGATAGATAGATAGATAGATAGATAGATAGATAGATAGATAGATAGATAGATAGATAATTAATCACGGCCTGCAACAGCGTCTGGATATTGTAGTGAGGCCTGACTTTCCAGTAAAAAGTCATTTTTAGTTGTGCTATTATCTTTGAGGCCGTTCAATGAATCTGCACAAAGCTTTCCATAGGCCAGGCTCTGCAGACAACACCCACCCCTTGCATACTGCTGACTGTCCATAAAGGGATTGGCCCAGGGACTGATCATAGAGCAGGCCTTGTGCCCATTACCCACTGAGCATAGCCTTTGTCATGCAAAGTGTGGATTCACTGACTGTTCCGGGTTAAGAGTAGGGTCTGGGCCAACCCCTGTGGTGGCCTTTGGGTCTTGGCCATGATTAGTGCGGAGCAAGTTGGGAGCAGGGCCTGTCAGCCAACCCCTACTGCACATGGCCAAAGGCCCAACGCCTTGTGTAGTAGGGCGAGGCCACCCACAATGGGATAGGTGCAGGAGTGGTGATACTCCAAGTCCTGTACCCAACCCCCACCTGACACGGCCAAAAGCAGTGAGGATGGCTGTATATAAGAGATTAGGCACAAGCAAAATTTGGATGTAGTATATGGTGAAAAAAATAGAAATTCACTGAAATAAATCAAAAGTAAAAATGAAGTTATGGTTAGCTTTAGTAATAAGACCTTAATGTACATTTAGTAAAAAAAAAAAACAAAGTTAGAAATTCACAGAAAAAAGTTAAAATTCAGTTATGGTTACAAAATAAAAAAAAACACTAACATTTGCCAGTTATTGTTAAGTAAACTAACAATAACACATGCCCACGTCAAACACTGCTTATGACTTTACATGGCAGTTACTCATGGCATCTTGAATGATATCATTGATGTCATCTCAAGTGACATTTATGACATCACTGATGACAACATCCAGAGATACCAATGCTCTGACTAGGGCTAGACCCTGTGCCCAACACTCTGTGAACAACCAACCCACACTGTCTACAGCCTGCCGCAGGGTCTAGTCTTCAGTCATTTGTTATTTGCCTACAATTTTCGCCCGCATTGATGGATCTGCACTTGCTAAGCAAAGTCAACTAAGGTCTGAATTCCATGCTGAGGGTCAAAAAAGATGTTGCCCCATTTTAACTCCAATAGGACATTTTGTTCATACCTACAGACAAAATCCCTGAACAAATTTATACCAAAACTGGCGTGAAAGTATAACTTTACTGATAAAGTAAGCTTTTTTGGTTTGGGAAAAGTCAGTTCAGTAGTTTCTGCGATATTAGCATTTGAATAAAGCTCCAGTTGGGCCTGAAAGGGTTAGCAATTTTTTCATATCTTCTGGGCTGAAAAGCCATTTGTTGATTTGATTATAATTTTGGCACTGTTTGATAAATATGCATGACATTAGGCAGACAGTATGCTGAGATTAGTCATGGCATTTTTGTTTTAGAACATTTTATTGCCATTTTTAAACAAGATAAGCATATTCCAGTTCAATGATGCATTATCCAAGAGTGCAACCCAGGCCACCGGCACCGTCGGCTAAAGATGTTTGGAGAGTTCTACTACCAATCTATACAATGAGCACCTGTTACCCTCTCTCTGTCCATTATCTATTTGTTTACCAACTGCCTCCTACCCTCCTCCCTCCCCACCTTCTGCCCTCCTCAACTGCAGAAGGACGAACTGTCCCATAATGTCTAGGGCCGACTGTGAATCGAAACCGGCCCTGGCAAGCTGCTCGGCTGCCCCCCCCCCCCCCCCCCCCCCCCTGAGAGAGAGGGGGGTGCAGGCGAGCAGTGGCTAGGGCCAGTTTCGGATGATTTTGTTACAGGGGCTGATATTGCCGGCCCCCGGTAACAAAAAGTGACACCCAGGGGTCCAAAATCGGCCTCCACCATGACGCCCACTGGGGAAACGCCCGGCCAGTCCGACCCTGGTAATGTCCACCTGGAGGTAAAATCGGCTGAGACAGGTTGTCCCAGGTCCCTGAATACCATAGAAAGGTCCCATCAATGACCATGGCTAGTATAGTCTAAATCTAGGGATCTTGCCTTGTCAGTGAAAGTGATCCAGCATCTCTCAATGGGGGCGGGGGCCCTTAGCACAGGTGTTGAACTAGTGATCTCCATTTCGCTTTGTAGTCAAAGTGGGACCCCTGCATATTACTAGTGAGGCGCTCCATAGCAAAGTATCCCAGACCCTCTGGTGCCACTGTATGAGTGGAGGGCATTCAGTTTTTTTCAGTGGTTGGATATGGTTAATTTGGCAGCTCTAAGACATAGTCGGCACATGTCCCATTCATCTTTGGACATTCGTGTCAAAATGAGGCATTTTAGGCCAAGTTACTTCTGGTGTGGTGGGTATCAGAAAGGTTAGGAACTTGTGGAGTAGTTTAGATACATACTCCCAAAATGGTTTTCGCACTGGACATTTCCACAATATGTGGAGTGCTTCACCTAGAGGCCCTCACCCATCCAGTATCTAGGGGAGGCATTGTGGTACAAGTGGTATAGTTAATGGACAGTGTAGTGCCTTGCATACCATGCTATGGAATGTATTTCCCACCCCAATGAGGAAATAAAGGAATTGCACATGTCTCTTTGTAATTCATCCCATCTTTTCTGTGTCATTTGTATTTCCAGCCTGCATTCCCATTCTCTATTATGATGCCAAGATTGACGAGAGTCTTGCACCAAAAGGAGCTTGTATAGCATTGAGATGGTGGCCTGTGTGCCGAATAATTTAGGGAACTGTTGTTCAAATAGAGATGTAGCTCTGGTGATTCCCGCCCGGATATATGGTTGAGTGATCCAATATCGTATTTGGGCATAGTGTAGTCATTCTATTTCAGGTATGACGTACATGGGGACACACTGCTGGTATGTCTTTGGTGTAAGGGTGTCGCACATGTCTGCGATCATTTTGAAACCACCCTCTCTCCATCCAAGGAAGATGTGGGCATAAACACTGGGTTATAGTGGATAGGGGTATAGAGGGAGGAGTACGCTACCAAGCCCTGTGCATTTACATATATGTCCAATGACTTTAATGTCATGGATACATAGTTGTTAATGTAGGTATTTAGGATTTTATGCCATTTCTCCAGCTACACCAGGTCCCATTGGGGTTTCCAGGCTATAGCATGGTTCATCTGTCACCAGTTTTTCTCAGAGAGCATAGTGGACCAGTCCACGACCAGCCACAATTGTGAAGCTGCATAATAGTGTGGGATGCTTGGGACTGCTAGGCCCCCCTCACTCTCAGTTGGGTCATAAGTTTCTGCGGGAGCTTCTGCACCCCACCCCTCCAGCTAGAAGCCATTAGCTTTTGTTGATCATGTTTGAGTTAGGGGGGATCTAGCCTTATTGGAAGGACCTGAAAAACGTATTAGGAGGCGTCATTTTAATCGCATTGATGTGGCCGAACGATGAGAGCATCAGATTTACCCAGGCCTGGAGGACTTTTGTGATGACAGTGACTAAAGTTGGGTAGTTGAAGTCATAGAGGTCCCAGACAGTTCACGTAAGGCAGACTCCTAAATATTTGATTAAGGATTTGGCCAATGAAATTGAAAGCGGATCAACAGTCTTTCTACATGCTCAGTCACAAGGTCACTTTAAGGATTTCAGATTTATCATAACTGTTCTTACAGCCAGATACTTTCTCAAAGTCCTCTAGGAGGTTTTCTAATGCTGGAAGTGAAGTGTATGGGGCTCCCAGTGTCAGGGAAACATCTTTGGAGTAAAGGGAATTTTTTAAGTCTTGAGGTCCGAATTTAATCAGCGTTACTGCATCTGTCTATTAGGTTAGTCTTGGCAGTGGTTTATAAATAGGGCAAAAAGAAGTGGTGACAGAGGACATCTCTGTCTAGGGCCTATAGTTAGTCAGAGTGGGCGTGATACATATCCAATTAAAGTGATTCTGGCCGCCGGGTTAGTATAATTGAAGAAAATCATCCTAAGGAATACATGTCCCAAACCCATTTCCTGAAGAGTGAACATCTAATCCACCCTGTTGAAGGCCCTCTTTGATGACAGTCGCAAGTGTGCTTTTGAGACAGGCCTTTTCTATAAGGGGGATGGCTTTCTGAATATTGTCATGGGCCTGGTGCCCCAAAATGAAAACACTCTGATCTGGGCGTATCGGAGTATAGAGAACCTCATTTAGGCAAGTTGATAGGATCTTCATGTAAAGCTTGGCATCAATATTCATAACGCTATTGGTCGTTAAGAGGCACAGAGCTTAATATCTTCATTAGGCTTCGGGGTGACTGTCACCATTGCCTCGCCCATTGTCTGGTAACTGGCTCTGTTGTGGCATAGTGGTTAAACTGAGCAGTGAGTTTCAGAATCGACCTGGAGGAATATGTTTTAGTGAATTGGGCCATGAGGCTATGGGGCCTGGAGTCCTTTAGGGTTGACGGTTTTAATTGCTAGATGCACTTCTTCAGGGAGGATTGGGACCTCCAGTGATTCCCTTTGGGCATCTGTTAGTCTGGACAGCTGTATCCTTTCTAGGAAGCCCTATTTGTCTGCTGTGGAGAGAGTGGTTGTTCTATAGAGGTCTTTATTAAAAGCTGGAAATTCATTAACTTTCCCCTTATCCTCTACTATCATCGACCTGGAAGCCTAGACCATCTCCTGTAAATATTCTCTTTCCTTTTTGCCTCTCAAAAGTCAGGCCAGGTGGGTGCCCACTTTGTCCCTGGTTACAAACGCTCGGTTCTAAAGGTGGAGTAGAGCGAGTTCTGCTTTGGTAGTATAATGCATTCGCAAGTACCCTCTGGCCACAGTTAGCACCCAAGTATTCTGGATGGAATCTGCAGCAGGTTTTTTTTGAGCTCTCAAATTTCTTCCTCAAGCTTCTGTACTTCTAGTTGTGGTCAGGGGTTATTGTTATAAAATAGCCACAGACGACTGCTTTAAATGCATCCCACACCCTAGGGATGAGACCGCTCCTCCCTCATTGTGTTCAAAATATTTTTTGATCTGGTATGCTATTTCATTTAGAGCCTCCAGTTCCTTGGGGGTCTTCTGAATTCCATCTCTAACTGGGCCTTGACCAGTGCATGGTCAGATATTGAGATAGGCCCGATTTCTGTGGTTTGGGTCAGACCCAAGAGAGTACAGTGTACGTGAGAATAGAAAGTGAAATCCTGGGCCATTGTGATTAGCTCTCGCCAGTCATCCCACTGCTCCATATCATCAATGCTCTTTTTCAGCTTTTTGAAGAAGGCATCTGTTTGGGAATTGTGCCCCTGCCTCCCTGTCTATACGCAAATTCCATACCATATTAAAGTCCTCAGTAAGAATGATGTCACCTCTGGCTAACCCAGCCAACTAGAAACGAGTCTTGAGCCAAGTTAGGGGCATACATTGTGGTCACAGTGAGAGGTAAATCATACAGTGCCCCTATCAAATTAGGTATCTGCCCTCCCTGTCAGTGAGTCTGTGTGGATATTATGGGGAGGTTACATTTCAAGTATATTACCACTTCTCTTTGTTTAAAATTGGCCAAAGAGTGGCATCTCATGGAGTATGCCATATGTTTCCATGATCTCTGAGCATAAGGTGGACTTCTGAAGGCATATGATGTCTGGATTGGATTCCCAGAGTTCATGCCAAATGACTCCTCACTTGTTCGGTGAGTTCAACCCCCATGGATTGAGTGAAAGAGGAGAATTATCGGTTCATATTAATCAGTGATATGCAGGCATAGCCGAACACAGGGTTAATCAAAGTGGTCGGTATGGTGGAGACAATGGTGATCCCTACCCTCAAAATTCCATATTCCCCACTAATATTTCTAAACCAAAAAGTAAACAATAATCAACAAGCAACTCAAAGGCATAAATGGCAAACAACTTAGAGCAACTATGGGTCGCTCTTACAAACAAGTGGGTGGGCTGAGTCCGTTCACGGCCCCACTGGATTCCAGCTCGACTATCCCCCCCCCCACGCCCCCACCCTCCCCCCCTCCATCGAGCTGAACAATCCGGTCTGTAAGTGCCAGTCTGCTGGGGAGAGTTTTGTAGGTCCTGATAGCTTCCCAGGCCATAGAAGTCTCTCGTCTCCCTGTCCACCTTCTACCTCGTTTGTGTCATAGTGGTATGGGGCTCTGCTCATGGGCTGTCTCAGTTTTCCAGCCCCCGTTGCTACTGGTCTGCCTTGTCAAAAGTGTGAGTGGTGTACTGTTAGCCATGTTTGCATTCAGGCTATCTGTTTTTGTTGCGTTTTTCCCCATGGTAGAGTCCACTGGCTGCCAGAGCCATTCTGGATTCCCTAGGTCATTGCCTGGGTACATCCAAAAGCCCTTCTTCAGGTGCCTCCGGTGCAATGCGTCATCAATTATGTCAATTGGAATGTCATCAGTGATGTCATAAATGATGTTCTAGAACATGTCCTGAGTGATATAATATGTGAGGTTAAAGGCATTGCATGGTGGGGCATATTTTATAGTCAGCTCTGGTGGATGTCTGTGTTTTTTTTAGTTGAGAATATTATGCTGGCACTGACATATTCACCTAACTATTACGTCACTTCAATCTTCCATTTTCAGTGAATTTCTTTTTTTTAAAAAACAATATCAGAACTTACTATCACACCTAACTATAACATCCCTTTAACCTTTGTTTTTCCAGTGAATATACACATTTATCAAAGTTTCTGGCTTTAGTGACCACTACTGTATCTCTGTTCATATTAATGATTTGTTTGTATGAGCCCTGGCACAGGGTGTGTCAACTCATTTGGATAGTGTGGTGACCGATCAGGGACGAAGACTAAGGTGGTCAAGGATTGTCCCTGAGGATTTTTTTTAAATGTATTGTGGCATTATGCTCCAGGGTTAGGCCCATGTGGCAATGCTGTTTATTTTTTACATTGTCCCTTTTTGCACAATAGCATTTCTGCTGTGAACATTTGCACATACTTGCATGCATGACAATGTTGGATTAGTTTCTCTGAAACTAGTTTGTTTACACATCTAGTTCACAAAACATTATCATGATGCCTCGAACATCATGTACAAGGCTTGCTTATGCACTATGTACAAATGGCATTCTATGTTCATCCACGAGACAACAGAGCTATCTACATATCTATAACATTGCTAATCCACAACGTACATCACAAGGATGCTTTCTATTATAAATAAAACACATCCCGATAGATTAGCAGAGGAGGCCCTTCAGCTGACACCGAGGGTCCCTGCATGTTGAGACTTCACCATGCAGTGGTCTGACATATCCGTGAGAGGTGTCCAGTTTGTGACCAAGATGGGGTCCTTCATTCTCTCCCGCCTAGTAATGGGGTTTGATCGTCCCTGGGGGAGATTCTTGGCTCTACACCTACCCACAATCTAGGTACATTTAGAGTAGGGTTTGCCTAGTAGGACTACGCCTGATTACTGCCTTGTTTATATACTTGCATATATACACTGTTAGAGCTGTACCTACTTTTTACTCATCTGGTGCTCGTAATCACTTTCATCTGCTTCTGTCTACTGGTTATCGCAGCACATGTATTCTATACGAGAATAACATTGGTTCAATAAATATATTGAAAATGTCCCACTGTGTATTCTGCATATTTTCTGAGCACTAGTGAGCACGAGTGATTGAGCGAAAGGTTCTGATCTGTTTCCTGAGGGGTCTAAGTTATCATGTTTAGTGGTTGCCAGAAACCATTCACTCCCTGTTAAGGTTAGAGGGGTTTACGGTGCCACTGTGAGCTAGGTGGTCTAGGCCAACATGTCCTGCAGTGAAGGCCGGATACATTCTAGGCACTTCGCCCAAAGTTTATGTTGTCCAAACAAATGTGCAGGTCCTACTTATTAGTGGGAACTACATGACAGTGGATGCTAAGCATAGGGAATTTGATCTGTGTCTGTGAGATGTGTAAGAGGATAATGCATTTTTTAAATGCTTGTTCAGAGATTGTGGATAAAGTTATATCTCTAGACTATCACTCTTTCCTAAACTGGTGGTAAACAGTACTCGCAGATGGCTTAATAAGAATTGTTCATATGCACACAAATTGTTATGGTCCGCACTCAAAGCTCAGCCCAAAGACTGACATCTAATAGCTATTAGACGTAATATTTATAAGAAGGCACTTGATCTGATGAAGAGAGCTCTTAGAGAGGAGGCTTGGTCTAATCTTACGGAGGCCTCGCTTAGGGCTGATAGTAGCAAATACTGGGAGGTTGTCAATCATCCTTTATTTAATGGCAATGGGTTCCATCCTATTTCCACACACATTCTTCCACAGAAACGAATTGAAAATGTTGAGGGCATCTATGGCTCTTTGGATGGTGGTGTTTTCTCTGAGCCCCCTTCGCTAGCAACTTACCAATGTAACATTTGGTGTTGATTAGGTCATATCAGCTGAATGTGTATGGCAGGTAACAAGTCCCCTGGTCCCGATAGGATTCATGTTGATTTGTTTAAGTTGTCACCTAGTCTCTGGGCCCTGATCTTAACCCATATTTTTAATCTGGTAATAAGCCTAGGACTTCCACATTTGTGGTCCCATTATCATCTCTGTATATAAAAAGCGTTAAAGATAGCTCCCTAGCTGCTAGAGGCCCATCTTTTTGATACTTTCAGTTATCAAGGTGATGGGTGGGGGTATCTTGGATAGGGTTATGTCATATCTCAAATCTGCAGTTTGGGTTTTGCCAGGGATTGGGCACTTGCAATCAGTTCCTAAACCTTTTTCTTTTTAATTAATAAGTATAAGGTAGCAAAACCGGGGTCATTGTTTATTGCATTTATGGACCTATCCTCTGTATCTAACAGGGTGAATAGATCCAAACTGTGACAGATTTTGTTGGATATGGAATTGGACACAGATATTGTCTGTTTCCTTACTGAGCTGCATAGGGACTCGAGGGCAGTTGTCCGATATCACTCAGACGGGTCCTGTACTAGCTTATTTCATCTTAAGAGTGGAGTGAGACAGAAATGTATAATGGCCCCTTTTTGTTCACTTTGTTTGGCCAGGTTGCTAGACAAACAAGTGAACTGTCCATAAGTATCTTCACGCCAAATTCCCCTATTCTTATAAGTGGACGACATCATTTTGCTGTCAAGAACCGCCATGGGTCTCCCAAAACTGCTGGATTGCTTTGTTTCGTACTCGAACAGTGTTGACCTTTCTACCAACAATGGCAAATCCCAGGTGATGGTTTTGTGTCCTAGGGGGACCAAGTCAAGAACTTTTTATGTTCAGGGCCATGGGCTGTCTAGGGTTCAGACGCATACATACCTGGCGTGTTTTTTGATGTTCAAACCACCTGGGCTCCGTTGATAAGATCTAAGGGCCAGATGTATCAATATTGGATTTTACAATTCCATAATAGCAAATGTTATCGATTCGCTATTATGGAATCGTAAAATGAAATGTATGTAGGTTTCGCAATAATAATTGCGATTCCTACATATTCCTTATTTACCTCTGGCAAATTGCGAGTCGCAAATAGGGAATGGCTTCCCATTCATTTTTATGGGCCTAGAGGAATGAATGGGAATTGCATGCGTAACTTGCGAATACCCAATAGGTACTCTCAAATTGCGCATGCGATTTCAAGGGTGCCAAATATACACCCTGTTGCACCCCTGAAATATGCATGTGCGCACATGTGGCGCAAATACATGCTCTAAGGGCATGTATGTATGCCACATGGCATCTAGACAAATGCAAAAAAGTTACTGTTTCTTGGAAATTACAAATTACCACCAACTTGGAGTTGGTGGTAATTTGCGATTCCTTAACGCCAGGTCGCAATTTTTTTTGCTTCCTGCATTGCATTTAAGGAATCCCACATTTCTTAAATGCATTCGCAAAATAGGTAATCTCAAAAAAATTGAGATTCCCTGTTTTTCGAATGCCCCAAAAGGCTTTTCCCGTTCACAAATGGGCCAATTCTGCGAATCAGCCTGCTTGATACATCTGGCCCTAAGAGACTAGCCTTGTCCCAGTCCATAGGCGCACCCTTTTTCTTCTTCGCATCTAGAATTGGCAGTAAGCCATTAGAGGCATTGATTAAAATTGACCAGGCCAAATCAGTCTCAGTAGACACATTTAGTAGCGACGTATGGGGCTATGTATAATCAAGGGGGCTTCAAGTGGAGGAGAATTTTGGCCATCCCAGCTTCTACCCCTGATTTTATGGTTCATGAGGAGCTGGGGTTGCCCTATCTGTCGGACCTTAATACCCTTTGTCTCCTGGTCAAGTAACTCATTATATGGGTGAGGGATAAAATCGATTCACTACCTTTATCGTAATCTTTTGTGTTAGCATGATGTATATATATAAATAAACCTCTTGGTTTTCATTTGCTGTTGTGTGCTTCCTCAAAAGCTTTGGGCCTTTGCAAACATTAATTTCGTAGAGGAATGCACCATCACGAAGGAGAGAGGCTGCTGGTGGGAACTGTGTCCACGCCTGTTACAGCACAGCAAATGAAGGGAAAAAATGATCAGCTCTGCACTCTGGGTCCCCCTGAGGTAAATAAGGGATTGAAAAGTGTGAAGTTTTGAACAGAACCTACTAAAGGGAATGACTGGTATTAAATTGGACTACCTATTCCAGCATGCTCTGAAATATAAAAAAACGAACTGAGCAAAATAATTGATGAACATTATATGCAGCTGGGTATTTAATCCTTCTGGAAAACTTTCACAACTTGTAAGTCGCCTCTGAAGAAAGGCAGGAGCCTTGAAACGCGTCAGGCGCTATAAATCTTTACTGGAATGCATATGCTGGTTCCTGTTTAAATAAACCTCTTGGTTTTCATTTGCTGTTGTGTGCTTCCTCAAAAGCTTTGGGCCTTTGCAAACATATATATGTATGTATGTATATATATATATATATATATATATATATATATATATATATATATATATATATCATAGAGTAGACTAATTAGTTATGACAATGCAGGAACTCTTCTTCGTCTTGGCATTATATTCTCCTGCATGCAAACTAAGAACCAAACAGACTCCATTTTGTCTGTACATGTATTAGACTCGGACGGTGGCCATGTGCCACCCTCCAGCAGCCGAGTAAGCCTGTTAGTTGAGTTAAATAGACAGCTGAATTCATACTATTCTTTCTTCTGAGACCCAAGGTCGCATCTGGTTTCAGAGGTGATAAGCGCATTCCTGGAGGCGCCGTACCCATGCTCCAAGGCACCAAGACGAAAGGGAGTCACCCCTCCTGACCCTCCCCAATATTAGCAGAAGCAGACTTCTAAACAAGCTTTGTGTGCCATATATGGTCTTTCCTTTAAGCTACTGTGCCTACCAGTATTTTTCCATGTACAGTGATCTCATGTAACGTAATGAAGGTATATATGTCATGAATTGAGTGTGAATCGGCAGTCTTCTCCACGCACTGACTAGGTGACGTCTGAGGGGCTCCTCTATAGAGTATTGGTTGTCTAATAAAGGACTGACTTTCCTTCACTGCCAATTGACTGATTATTTGGTAAGACGATAATTGGGGGCTTTTGGTAGGTATAGCTCCTTAGATTATTTTTTCTGTAATACGACATGGGTGCAACCAGAGAATCACCTAAACACGGAACTACATAGGTACTGTATACAGCTTCAAGGGTGGAGGTCAGACAAATGGTTGGCATACATACAGGACATTTTTGTTAAGTTAGGCAGACCGCCCTGTTTGATTCTCAGTCTAACATCTTGAAGGCAGGTATCTCTTGGATGCTGGACAACTATAGAGGCCAACAATGTGAGAAGTTGGCCTGATATGTGATGTGCACTATTCTAGTGGGCACCCTGTATCAGTCCAAACAACCCTTATGGTGATGGTTGTAAAGTCAACCTCATAGACCAGTGTCATGTGGTTTGGTTTTGCCTTTGCACTGTGTTATGGTAGCATGAGCTTATTAGAAGTTTAAACGCCATTATCCTTTTCTGCAGCCTCTGCACACGACACATTTTGTTATTAAAGCTTTTCACCTAGTTGAATATTTTGCTTCACACGAGAATAATATCTTTGCTTATAATATCAGCCATGCTTTGTAAGCTATGTCTATACAGTGAGTGCCGAGGCCTTCAAGGTTATTTCAACACAGCGCTTGTTGTTCAGTTTGATCAGCGCACTGGCTAGACATAATACATATGCAGCTGTGGCCAACTTTGGGTTTTAGGTATGATTAATAATGCACTGCACAGAGCATGAGTTACACACTTGATGAATATTCGCATGCAGAGAGTTGGTGCAGGAGACAATGTGATCAATTTCTGCTAAGACCAAAGGTATGGGCCCGCCCTTCTGAACCCAAAGAGACCTTCTGTAGATATAATATAATATACTAGCAAGGGAGGGTAAACTGAGGTTCTATTTAGACCTTTTTCCTTTAGCATTTTAACATGCTTTCTCCCTTTGTATTTTATGGAATTGCAACTATGCTGCTAACCTTGTTCCTTATAATATGTTTGCTTGTATTAGCTAAGATACTGTGCTTGAGAACACTGCATTAGAAATAAACATTTCAAACTTGCATGTGTCCTCATTTACTCCTCATTCTGGATTGATATGTTAATATAACGAAAGAGTGTTCATGTGTTCCACGTTACCTGAGGTGTTCTAAGTCCATATTCTGGGTTGTCTAAACATTGGTGGTTTGTAAGAACCAATGAGACACTGATTGCTAGTCTGGTAGGGGTTTTTGGATTGTAGTTCCGTGGTTTGTGGGTCCATGGTTCGGTGGTTCCGAACCCGTTCAATAAAGGTCGTCGGAAATAGACGATTTTGGTGTCAGCAGACCGCAAATCACAAGTGTGGCATGTGCGAGCGTTTTCGCATTAATCGATCAGTGAGAACACCACGTATTTGGAGATTTCGTTCAAACCCCTGGGTTCCATTTTATTTGTGGCAGCCATTTTGAGTGGTTGCCCTCACATAGGCCAATGACTACGGCCGAATGAGTCTTTGGGACACGTACACCTTAGCTGACTTCTGAATGACCTGGCCGAACTGACTCCCTTGCCCGAGGCTAACCACGTTGAGCCAGTTCCTTGTTAAGCAGCTGGTCAGATAAAGATCAAAGAGCAGGACATGCCAGAGTTTATAGTACACTGCACCCACCTTTCTATCTTGCCACTAATCTGTTTCTGCTCCTTCCTTTACGACCTAATCACTGATTTGGGTTGAGGGTTTTATGATGGGTTTGTCCGGCCTGACTGAACAGGATATGGAATGTGCTTGGTCATTTCTGGTGGGCTGGACAACGGAAAATGGGATTGCCGTTATGTGATATGTTTGAAATGTCGCTCTACCATTGGTCAGTTTGTATAAACCCAATGTTAATTTGGAATGTTGCCTGAGGCTTGATTTTTGACATAAAAGACCATGCTCTGCTCATTGAATTTGTGCAGTCTCTAGCGAACCACCCGTGATGTGCTTCGTAGACCTCTGTTCCTGGTTGCAACCAATAAACTTTGGTCTTTGACGTCATCAAGAAGTGTCCCGTGTCTCTGTTTGCCGAAACAGGGGAACTCGAAGGCATCGGGTGTTTTCCCTGACGCCGCTGGGTTCTAAAACCCAGTCCTTCAGTTGGCGCCCAACGTAGGGCGACTTCAGCGGTACCAGTCCAAGCCCGAAGATTGTGGAGACCTTCGTGTGAAAATTCTGGAGGAAGGCCAACCACTTCATCGACCCCTGTATGTCGTCGTGGTCCGAAAGTCTTTGCTGCGAGGTTCACCGCTTTCCAATGGCTACGAAGGACTGCTGCCCTGACTGTCGCCCTGTTTTGGAGCCTTAGACGTTTGTAGAGCAAGACAATTGACGGGTCTTCTGGTTACGCCATCGACATTTCAGTTAAGTATGAGTGGAGCGTCTCCTTGTCCTTAGTTTGTTTTGGTATCCCTTTAGTGGATCGCTTTTATTTGGTACCTGCAGGCCCCAAAGCCAAGAGGCTTGTGTATTCGCGAGACTATCGTTTTGAGATTTCCCTTGTAGTTTGAAGCTAGGCTAGTGAGCAAGATGCCTGGTCTTAGCAGACTTGGAAAGTTGTTTAGTTGTGGTTGGTTTAAGGATTCCCGGCTAGAGGATTCGTGTCCGGTTCCTCCAATTGGAACTCCTACATATCATCTATACGTAAAGCATGGTGTGGGCCCTATTAGTTATAATGAGATATGGGTGAAGTACGCGAGGAAAGACGGTGTCCTACAGTGGCCCTGTTACGGTAGCTTTGAAACTGAGATTCTAGATAATCTTGAAGTGAAATTGTTTAAGAAGAAAGCCCGGCCGGCAATGTTTGACTCTTTCCGCATATGGCGCAAAGAAGCCAAACAGAAAGAAATTAAATTAGCGAAGAAGAATAAACGAGAACGAGGTATGTCAATGGTACAAGCTGCTATTGCATATAGGGATAATGTGGAAGAGCAAGAGAGCGAACAGATGCTTAGAGTTAAGAAGTTAGCGGTAGATAGATGCTACCCAGTTTTGCCGCTTAAAGAACAAGAAGAGAAAAAAGATCTTGCGAAAGATCCTTTAATGTCACATCTATTGAGTTCGCCACCCCCTTATGCACAGAGTGCTACGGCACCACTGCCACCAGTTGTGGCGGTGCAACAACCAGTTGTTGCACCACCTGTGATTCCTCCACAGCCAGCTCCTCTTCCATTGGCTACTGTTTCTTTGGCGCAGCCTCCTCAGGGGCCGCCAACTTTGCTCCCTTCTTCGTCTTCTACTCCTACGACTACCTATAAAGCTCCGTCTGTTCCGATTTCGGATTCTTCTACTATTGTTCCATCTCCTCTTATTCTTCCATCTTTTCCTTCTACTAGACAGAGAATGACTGCTGCTTTTTCTGGTTTCCTTTCTCCTTTGTTGGGTCAATTGGGTATGTCTCCTGTTATTGAGCGTAGACAATCACGTAGTCAGTTGCCTGATAGGGATGAGCGTACAGTTTTGGATCATATGGCGCGTAGATGGGTTACGTATACTTCTCAGTATGATCTTGAGGGTATTATGGATGTTTTCCGTCAATGAGAAGCACCAAAACAACGGTATGTTGTTGAGATGATGTGTGCGTTCCTCAATCAATCAATCAATCAATCAAGCATTTATATAGCGCACTACTCACCCGGAGGGTCTCAAGGCGCTTGGGGAGGGGGGTCCGCTACTGATCGAACAGCCAGGTCTTGAGCTGCTTCCTGAAGGCGAGGTGGTCTTGGGACAGGCGGAGGTGGGTCGGGAGGGAGTTCCAAGTCTTGGCGGCCAGGTAGGAGAAGGGCCTTCCTCCTGTGTTGGCTCTTCGGATGCGGGGGGCGGCGGCGAGGGCATGGCTGGTCGATCGAAGCTGGTGTGTGGGAGTGTAGCAGTTGAGGCGGCTGTTGAGGTATCTTGGGCCTTGGTTGTGTAGGGCTTTGTGTGCCTGGGTGAGGAGACGGAAGGTGATTCTCTTGTTGACCGGGAGCCAGTGCAGGTCTCTCAGGTGTCCGGAGATGTGGCGGTGTCGGGGGATGTCGAGGATGAGTCTTGCTAAGGTGTTCTGGATCCGTTGGAGTCTCTTCTGAAGTTTGGCCGTGGTTCCGGCGCAGAGGGAGTTGCCGTAGTCCAGTCGGCTGGTGACGAGGGCCTGGGTGACCGTCTTCCTGGTCTCGGTGGGGATCCACCGGAGGATCTTACGTAGCATGCGCAGGATGTTGAAGCACGACGAGGAGACGGCGTTGACTTGTCTGGTCATGGAGAGGGAGGAGTCCAGGATGAAGCCCAGGTTGCGTGCGTGGTCTGTCGGTTTGGTTGGCAGGGGGCCACCAGGAGTCGTCCCAGGCGGAGGGCGAGGAGCCCAGGATGAGGACCTCCGTCTTGTCCAAGTTCAGCTTCAGGCGGCTGTTCATCATCCACTCGGCTACGTCTGTCATTCCTTCGTGTAGGTTGGCTCTGGCAGTGGCGGGGTCGTTGGTGAGGGAGAGGATCAGCTGGGTGTCGTCGGCGTAAGAGATGATGTTGAGGTTGTGTTGGGGTGCGATGGCCGCAAGGGGGCTCATGTAGACATTGAAGAGGGTGGGGCTGAGCGAGGAGCCTTGAGGAACGCCGCAGATGACTTCGGTGGCTTCTGATCTGAACGAGGGGGAGGCGGACTCTCTGTGTCCTTCCGGCGAGGAAGGAGATGATCCATTCTAGTGCCTTCTCTTGGATTCTGACGTTGCCGAGGTGCTGCACTAGGGTGCGGTGGCAGACAGTGTCGAATGCCGCGGAGAGGTCCAAGAGGATGAGGGCCGCTGTTTCCCCGTTGTCGAGCAGGGCTCGGATGTCATCAGTGGCGGCGATGAGGGCGGTCTCGGTGCTGTGGTTGGCCCAGAAGCCAGACTGCGAGCGGTCGAGGGATCCATTCGTCTCGAGGAAGGCGGCCAGCTGCTTGTTGACGGTCTTCTCGATGACTGGCCGCAAACCGGAGGAGCGAGATGGGGCGGTAGTTTTTCAGTTCGGTGGGGTCCGCTGATGGTTTCTTCAGTAGAGCGCTGAGTTCGGAGTGCTTCCAGCTCTCCGGGAAGGTAGCGGTGTCGAAGGAGGTGTTGATGATGTTCCGCAGGTGGGGTGCGATGAAAGCGTCGGCCTTGTTGAAGACGTGGTGCGGGCAGGGGTCGGTTGGAGATCCGGAGTGGATGGAGTTCATCGTGCAACGGGTTTCTTCGGTGTTGATCGGGGTCCAGGCGTGGAGGGTGGTGGCGGGGGGTGCAGGTGCGGTCGTGGGGTGCGTTGGCTGTGTGATGAAGCTGTTGTGTATGTCTGCGATCTTGTTGTGGAAGTAGGAGGCAAGGGAGTTGCAGAGGTCTTGTGATGGGGTGATGTCGTTGTTTCCGGCGTTTGGGGTTGGAGAGCTCTTTGACGATGTTGAAGAGTTCCTTGCTGTTGTGTGCGTTGTTGTACAGTCGTTCCTTGAATGCGGTTTTCTTGGAGGTGTGGATCAGTTGGTGGGTTTTTCGAGTGGTGAGCTTGAGGGTGGTTATGTTGTCTGGTGTTGGGTCTCTGCGCCAGGCTCTCTCGAGGGCTCGGCAGTTCTTCTTGGAGCTCTTGAGTTCGTCGGTGAACCATGGAGCTTTCTTACTGCCGGGTCTGCTAGGCGGGGTCCTCAGGGGGGCGAGGTCGTCTGCGCAGTTGCTGATCCACTTCGTGAGGTTGTTGGTGTCCTGGCTGGGGTTCACTGAGCTGGTGGGGGGTCCTGGCTCAGGGATGCAGCAAGCTGGTCGGCTGTGATCTTGTTCCAGCTTCTGCATGCAACCTGTTGCTGGTGGTGGTGGATCATGTTCTTTTTGAAGCTGAAGTGGACGCAGCTGTGGTCCGTCCAGTGGAGTCCGGTGGCGTGGCTGAAGGCGATGTCCTTGCTGGATGAGAAGACGGGGTCGAGTGTGTGTCCGGCGTAGTGGGTGGGGGTGGTCACCAGCTGCTTGAGACCGAGGTTGGCGAGGTTGTCCAGCAGGGTGGTGGTGTTGCGGTCGTTGTTGTTCTCCAGGTGGAAGTTGAGGTCCCCGAGGAGGATGTAGTCAGCGGTGGGGAGGGCGTGCGGGCTGATGAAGTCGGCGATGTCTTTGCTGAATTGTGTGCGTGGTCCCGGGGGTCTGTAGATGAGGGTGCCTCTGAGGGTGGTCTTGGGGTCGGTGTGGATCTGGAAGTGCAGGTGCTCGGCGGTTGTGAGGGTGGGGTTGTCATCGGTGTTGGTCGTGATGCGGATGGTGTTCCTGTGGATGATGGCGATGCCTCCTCCGGTCTGATTGCCGCGGTCCCTCCAGGTGATCTTGTATCCGTCCGGGATGGCGATGGCGATGTCGGGTGCTGAGGAGACGTTCATCCATGTTTCCGTGAGGAAGGCGACGTCTGGTGATGTTGTGTCGAGCAGGTTCCAGAGCTCTACGGCGTGTCTGTGGACGGAGCGGGTGTTGAGCAGGATGCACTTCAGGTGGTTGCTGCTGGTGCTCTGCTTGGTGGGTACGGGTGCAGTGCAGGACCGGATGCAGGAGAACTTGCAGGAGTGGCAGCTGAAGGGTCCGTGGGTGCGTCTCAGGGTGGCTCGGTAGCATCCGGGGATTCGACCGGCGTTGAGTGCGTAGAGTTCGGTGGCATCATAGGTCCGGCGGGTGGGCTGGTGTCTGCGGGGGCCAGGGGTCCGGGCGCTGGCCACGAGCCAGGCGCGGACGGGCGCAGACGGGCTCTCTTTTGGCGCGCCTTCGGCGCACAATCGGCGCGCCATGTATGGCGAAGTGCGAGGGAGGGAGGAGCAGCTGGGAGGCGGGAGCGGGGAGGGCACCAAAGGAAAAGGGGGAGTGGCCGCTCTCACGGCGGCGGGAAGCGGGGCGGGTGGGCACAGGGGGCAACTACAGGGAAAACAGCACAGGGGGCCACACAAATACAGAGAATAGGGGCAAAAAAGCTAAATTAGACAAGAAGGAAACAAATTAATCAAAAAGAAAACACAGTTATCGCAGGAGACCACACAGAGCAACGGCGGGGGGCGGGGTCAGCAGGCAGGCTCAGCGAGGCTGAGGGCAGCGGCAGGCGGGAAGCACACGCTACAGCTGGTGGCCGTGCGGCGCGGGGGTGTCCTAAGAATAGGTCACACTCACCTGCGCCGCGCGGTCGCCATTTATGGCCAAGTGCGAGGGAGGGAGGGAGGAGCAGCTGGGAGGCGGGAGCGGGGAGGGCACAGAAGGAAAAGGGGGCGTGGCCGCTCTCACGGCAGCGGGAAGCGGGGAGCGGGCGGGTGGGCACAGGGGGCAACTACAGGGAAAACAGCACAGGGGGCCACACAAATACAGAGAATAGGGGCAAAAAAGCTAAATTAGACAAGAAGGAAACAGATTAATCAAAAAGAAAACACAGTTATCGCACGAGACCACACAGAGCAACGGCGGGGGCGGGGTCAGCAGGCAGGCTCAGCGAGGCTGAGGGCAGCGGCAGGCGGGAAGCACACGCTACAGCTCGTGGCCGTGCGGCGCGGGGGTGTCCTAAGAATAGGTCCTCCATGAACAATGGACTGACGAAGTGGGTAAGGCCCCCGAAGAATTGTATCGAATGCGTTCTGAGTTTGCGAAAGGGACCATTGTGAGTCTCCATGACGTCGAGAAAGCAATTGCGACGTTGTTGTCGTTCCGTAATAATGCTCCTTCTGAGCGATTGTTTGAGCCTGATTCGTCAGTTAGGAGAAAAGCGCGTCAATATCCGAAGCGTGAGGTTCCTACAGTTTGGAGACCTGCTGATCCAAATGCTGTTCCACCTGTTGTTGCATACTTTCAGCGTGTGTGGGTACATGTTCCTTGGAAGCGTGTTGAAGTTTTAGCTATTAAGGAGTCTTTACCTGATCCGCGCAAAAATCCGGCACGATATTATAAGAGCTCACTCAAACTGTGAGTTCGTGCATCATGAATTTAGCGGACATAGACATGTTGTTTGGTAATGTCGTCCCACAGCCTATCTGGAGTACGATTCGGCATACGGATCATGATCAGGAATTAGGTGATACATGGGTTAATATTGTTGCTGCGAATGATAGACAAGTTGGAGGTGCTAAGCCTGAAGATCTTATCACTCAACTTCCTGGTAGGATTATTAACTATATGAAGACTTTGATGCCTGAAGTGCGTGTTAATTGGGACAAGTTGTCTGCGTATAAGCAGAAGAAAGACAAGACTGTGTCCGACTTTTTCACGCGGTTTGAAGAGACTTTTGTAGATCATAGTGGTCAGGATATGGCTACTGAGGGTGGCCAGAGATTGTTCCTCGACAAATTCGTGCATATTTTGCTTCCCGAGTTGTGCACTAAGTTGAAGGATTCCGAGAGTGCTTGGGCTGTTTCCACGTCAGCGCAGATTTTAGCTACGGCCCAGTACTATGAAAATAGGCGCAAAGATGAGTTAGAGAAAGCGGATAAGAAGACTAAGGAATTGAAGACTAAAGTTCTTCTACAACAAGCTTATCCTCCCCGTACTAATAATCAACGCGATTATCAGCAACCTCAGCAATATTGGAGAAACTTTCAAAGAAACGAGTCTTCTCAACAGCGTATCCCGTATGGGCCTAATCAGTGTGCGTATTGCAGAGAAGAGGGTCATTTAAAAAATAATTGTCCGGTGTTGTTACAGCGCATGAATGGAGCTTCTGGTATGAGAGGTCGAGGTGCTCAACAAGCGCCTAGAGGTAGAGGTCGAGGACAGAATGGACGTTCTTTGCCTCCACAGAATTCGATGAATAGTTTTGATCAGCAGCAAGGGTCGTCTGGTAGGACAGCACAGTATTATGTGGATGATTACTATGTTGAAGGTGAGGAAGTGGATGGTAATGATTGTTAGGATAGCCATGGACAAAGAGAGGGAGTTGTTTCAATTCCAGTAGATCAGAGTGGACCTTATGTTGAAGTGATTGCATCAGGTGTGTCAGAGCCTTTTCTGCTAGACACTGGTGCTACAAAGAGTTCTATTATGCACTCTAAACTCCCTGGCACACCTTTGTCTGGCTTTGACAATGTTTCTGTAGGTTTTTCTGGCGCCCCGGTTACAAATCGAATTTCTGCTCCATTGTCTCTTTCTGTTGGACCTTGTAAATTTGAAGCACCCCTCATTTTGACTACAGGTTGTAATGAGAATTTGTTGGGATTGGATTTATTGAAGAGATTGTATGCGACGCTGTATTGTTCTCTGTCAGGAGTACATCTTACGTTGGGAAAGAGAGTGATCTCTCCAATGTACATGTCGAAAGATGGACTTCCACCCGAATTGTCTTCCTTACCTGATTCATTGTGGGCTACTGGTTCGAACGATGTGGGTCTTTTAGAAATTCCTCCATATGTTGTGACACTGAAAGCGAATGCTAAGTTACCACGCATTCCACAGTACCGTATCTCGAGTGATGGTGAGCGTGCACTTTTAGCGATCATTTATGATCTGATCGAAAAGGGTGTAATTGAGGAAACGAGAGGTAATGTGTGCAATAGTCCCATTTTACCTGTTCTGAAGAGAACTGATTCTTCACAACCTCCTGTATATAGGTTTGTGATCGATCTTCGCGAAGTGAACAAAATTGTTGTTCCACAATTTCCTGTTGTGCCTGATATTACAGCTTTGTTGACATTGATTCCGGCTACAGCCGCATGGTTTTCGGTGATTGACTTGAAGAATGCTTTCTTCAGTATCCCGATTGCCATGGAAAGTAGAGATATCCTTGGATTCTCTTTAGGAGGACGAAGTTTCCGCTTTAAGCGCGCTCCTCAAGGCTATTGCGAAAGTCCATCAATCTATAGCCAAGCTTTGAAGACGCAACTTGATCTGTTGGTTTTACCTGATGGTGCTGCCCTTATTCAATATGTTGATGACTTGTTAGTTGCCCCTGATACTGAAGAGATTTGTAGAGAAGCCACTTTGTCATTGTTACGCCACTTGTCTGATTTCCATCACAAAGTTTCTCTCTCTAAGTTGCAATATTGTCGACAAGAAGTAACCTACTTAGGTCACCTCTTATCGAAGGAGGGAAGGAAACTGACCCCAGAAAGAATTCAAGCTATTGTGAAAATGAGCGTTCCTAAGACACAGAGAGAAGTACGTGCGTTTTTGGGTATTACATCGTACTGAAGACAGTGGATCCCTAATTTTTCCTTGCTAGCGAAACCTTTGATAGCTCTTACTGTTAAGGATACTCCAAATCCTATTCCTTGGACTGATGAATGTCAGAAGAGTTTTTCTGAATTACGCAATGCGTTGTGTTTGGCTCCTGTGTTGGGTACTCCCGACTACAGTAAGCCTTTCACATTGTATGTTCACGAGAGAGTGGGATGTGCATTGTCAGTTTTGACTCAACAGTTCGGCGATAAGCAGCGTCTATGTGCGTACTTTTCGTTGACTTTAGATCCGGTAGCTAAAGCGTTGCCGAGTTGCTTGAGAGCTACAGCAGCAGCAGCTGTTTCAATTCGACAGTCTGCTGGTTTGGTTATGGACAACATGTTAGTGGTGATGGTTCCACATGCAGTGGATACCTTGTTGAACCATACCAAGACACAGCACTTAACTAGTGCTCGGTTGTCGGGTTACGAGTTGACCTTGTTAGCGAGTCATGTGCATATTAAGAGATGCAACACGTTGAATCCAGCCACGTTGTTGCCAATTTCAGTTGAGACAGACATTGAAAAACAACATGATTGTTTTCTGAGAACTGAAGAAGAAACGAAAGTGAGGATTGACCTTAGGGACACTCCTCTTCTAGAGTGTGATGGTACTTTGATGCGTTGATGGTTCGTGTTTTAAGTTGCCGAATGGTGATACGACTGCGGCATATGCTGTTACGACTTTGCATACGATTGTTGAAACTGCACGTATCTCACATAATTCAGCACATGCAGCGGAGTTTATTGTATTAACGAGAGCATGTGTGTTGGCAAAAGGTAAACGAGTGAATGTGTATACTGACAGCCAGTATGCATTTGGCGTGGCTCATAGTTTTGGGCGTTTGTGGCGTGAACGTGGGTTCTTGACTTCGCGTGGAACGAAGATCCAACATGGGCAGTTGGTGAATGAACTTCTTGAATCTCTTACTTTGCCATTGCAAGTAGCGATTGTGAAATGTAGTGCCCTTAAGAAAGTTACGGCTGATGTTGGTCGCGGAAATGCGTTTGCGGATGAAGTCGCGAAAGAAACTGCGAGAAATGTGATGAGCCGAATGTATGTTGCAAGTCCGGCGAGATGGGTTCCAGAGAAGAGTATGTGTGAAGATACGATTGAGAGTGTGAAATCCATTCAAGCCGAGGCTACAGAGAAAGAGTTGAGTGAATGGAGAGAAAGTAAGGGTAGACTGGATTCGAATGGTTTTTGGACTGATTTGTCTGAGCATCAGAGATGGTTGTTGCGTGACGCATATGTGCTTCCAGTTGTTACAATGGCTCATGGCATGGCACATATCAGCGTGAAAGGGATTTGCAAGTTGTTGGCTCCGGTTTGGCAGAATGCGGGAATTCCAAAATGTGCAGAGAACTTGGTTAAGAACTGTATGGTGTGCTTGATGTATAATCCTGGTAAGGGAACTCCAACACCAGCTGGTCATTTTGCTCCTCCTACGTATCCGTTCGAGGCTTTGCAGCTAGACTTTATTCATATGGAGAGATGTAACAACTTCAAATATGTTTTAGTGGTTGTTTGCTCCTTTTCTAGATGGGTAGAAGCTTATCCCCTTAAGGACAATACTGCCTTGTCCACAGCGAAATCCCTAATCAAGGAATTTTTCCCTAGATTTGGAATGCCGAGAATCATCTGGAGTGATAATGGGAGTGAATTTGTGGGTCATGTCATGAAGAGAGTGTGTGAGGGATTAGGAATTCGGCAGAAATTCCACGCTGCAAATCACCCCCAATCAGCTGGTTTAGTTGAGTGTTATAATGGCACTTTAAAGCTAAAGTTAGCCAAAATTCAAGCGGGCACTGGTTTACAATGGCCCGATGCCTTGCCTTTAGCGCTTTTGTCTACAAGAATGACTGTGCATTCAAGAATGGGTCTGAGTCCATACGAGGTTGTCTTTGGTCGCCCAGCGAATATTTGGGGCGTACCAAGGCCAACTAGGTTTAGCGAAATTGAGTACCCTGTGTTGCTTGATTACTTGCGCGAACTGACAACTAAATTGCGTGTTTTACACCAACAGGTTCACGATAGTCTGCCACAGGCTTCCGAAGATCCAGGCCATGCCATTGAACCCGGTGCCTGGGTTTTTGTAAAGAATTTTCAGCGGAGCAAGAACGATCAGCCCCGCTGGACAGGACCCTATCAAGTACTCCTGTCTACACGCTCTGCAGTTCGAGTACAAGGCAAGACGCACTGGATCCACGGCGTACACTGCAAGCGGGCTCCGTTGCCCTTACCGTACGACCGGTGGGTCCAGGAAGGACTTCCAGACTCTGAAACGGAAACTGTTCCACGATTTTTGCCATTCAGCGATGCCTGTCTGATTGGTACAAACTCTGAGAAGGAAAGTGACGATATCCTGCAAGAAGCTGTGCCTCCTCTGAATCGATTGAACACTACTGAGCCTGATTTGTTGTTTAAGGACCAAAGGTTTCCTGGAAAGAGCCGCTATAATTTGCGACCGAGAGTCATGGACAAATAAAGTACAAATAAAGCTTTTATGATTTTTTTTTGTTTGCAGGTTAACTCTCCACCGGGGATCTACTCATTTTTTTTTTACGAACCGCCATCCGGGTTCAGCTGTAGGGTCGCGGTTGCTGAAAGTCTTTGGAATGCAAGCCTGAGACACTAGGTCGAGGGTTCTGGTTGGCCTAAGGGAGTTGCCCTGGGTTGACAGAGGCATTCCTTAGCATAGAACACCCTACCATCGCCAGCAGCATATTTAGTTAGGATGGATTTCTTCGAGTTGGAGAGACCCGCAAGGACAATGGTTTTTAAAAAGAAGATATGCAAACTCATATCACAGAAATGTTTTATAATACCGTGTTTGTTTTTGCTATTGAGTTTAATGATATTTATAATTGGTTATGTGACATTCTCTTTTAAAGTGACGTTTAATCCCACTATGCAACCTACACTTCCACCCACCATTTCTTCTCATTCTTTTCATCCTTTGCCTGAACATGAGGTAGTTAGACGATTGGAATTTGCCAATAATTCCTTTATTCAACTTTTGCACCAACCCCAGTTAGTTATGAACACAACGAACTGCTGGATTTGTTGTCTAATGCCCCATACGACTGGTAAGGGTATTCCGTATTTGGTTTTGCCTTTTAGTTTGAATGGTTCTATTTGGGCTTATAGAACGATGTTCATCTATGCCCATGGTGTTTATCCCCAACGTTCACCGAAGGACAATCCGAAGAATAGTGCTCTGGTCCAGGGTATGGTAGACATGATTAGAGGAATAGATTCCTACGAGACTATCCCGATAGATGAGACACTAGCATATATTGGTTGGAATGTTACTGGAAATGGAGTTAGTCTGAGTGTTAACCAGCGAGCGAAAAGTTCTCCACCGATTTGGATAGTGCCCCATCAGGGTCGCTATTGTCTGCAGGGTAATGGCAAGAATCCGAGAGCTCAGCTAGGGAAGAGCGTTTGTACTGACACCTACGTATTTACGTCTCAGTTTTCCCCAGCATACCTAGTTCTGGTGGCCTCAGCTACAGTGCTTTGGCGAGTTCTGGAGGCATCAATTGGATTGTTGTATTCTCATCTGGAATATTTTCTCACTTCTGCTGATACCTCTTGTGTATTCTGTTAAGCAAGGTCTGGGGATCCCCTCCGATGTATTGTGTTAAATTTAGAAGCAACATTGTGAGAGCTGAGTCCAGTTTTAGAGGTATATGGAACGCTGTATTCTGGAGGTCACATCTGGAATTTTGTGTCCAGTTCTGGTGGCTTCTGTTGTGCCAGGTGCTAGAGGCCATATCTGGCGAATTCATTCAAATATCTAAAGCCACATCTATGCAGAAATTGATGCATCGTTTGAAACTACTTTCGTGCACCACACCTAACATATGTCACGACAGGAGGGAGAACCTCTCAATATACTAGTGAATGATGGAAATTTCTTCTGAAAACTGAAAAGAGGGCCTAATATCCCAAAGAGAGTCCAAAAACAGAGTTGCATAGAGCTTCAATCAATGAGTACAAACCTCATAAAACACGTTTGGATGTTCATTCTTTATTTCCTGCTTCAACTTTAACACCTAACATATGTGTTATGAAGCTCTTATCTAAATTATATTCAGTTCCGGAGTCCTTATTTTGAGTATTGTATCAGGATCTAGAGACCTCAAATGGAATGTTATGTCTAGTTTTGGGGCCTTACCTGGAGCATTATTATCCATTCTGGTGGCTGTAGGAAAGTGCCTCTTTCCACATGGTTAACCCCCACTTTTGCCTAGTGTATGAAGTGATTTCGAAATGAAAGTGCACTGGGTCCCTGCCAATCAGGTTCTCAGTGCCAGATCTCTTTCTTAAAACTAGGGGTGGGCTGAGCTTGTGGATACCGTGGAGATCCATTCCACCCTACAAGCACCATAAACAGCTGCCAGATCCAATGCTGCATCACCGAATGGCTACTTCCTGCTGATGTTATAATCTGCCTGCTCAGGGACTTACCGCAGTGCACACAGTGCACAGGAGCCGCATGTGCAGAGACAGTATGGAGCTCGACCATGCAGCAGTGGAAGGCTCAATAGGAGGACGCCTTTTGGGAGCTCGAGCTCAGCCTTCAAAGGATCAGCAATCGAACACCAACAGCGCCAACATTCTCGGTGTTCGATTACTAAACCTTTAAAGGGGGGCTCAAGCTCCCAGAAGGGGTCCTCCTAGCAAGGCTTCCACTGCTGCAGGGTCAACCTCCATGATGTCTATGCACGTGCAGCTCCTGCGCTCTGTGTGCGCTGCAGTAAGTCTATGGTGCGGGAACGGGGGTTGTCTGCTGATGGCACTATTGGAGTCAGGTCAGAACAGGGCTCTGAGCACCATGGTGTTTACTTGTCACACTCATGACAATTCACCATAGCAATCTGATTTGAATAGCACTCCTACAAATAACCATGCCAGTAAGTGAAACAGCCTTCACAACGCAGTTGTTACATCGCATTACATTTACAACGCGTCGTTACAACGACCGATTTGTTACAACGCAAAACCTTTACAACACAAATAATTTGATCGACTTGCTCTAGATGGCGCTCCAACCTAAAAAATAGTATAATGTACTATTCCAACACCTCCCTAATGTTGCGCAGGGTGGAGCTGGAATAGTAAATTATACTATAGATAAGGTTGGAGCACCATCTAGATCAAGTCGATCTAATGACTTGTGCTGTAAAGGTATCGCGTTCGAACAATGTGGTCGTTGTAACGACCACGTTGTAATGGAACGCGATGTAAAAGCATGCATTGTAGCATGCTATATTCTGTCAGTAATGCGTTATTCTGTTCTTTAAAGGCACTTTGGCATTTATCCATTAATCCTTTGGAATGTTGCATTAATCCATTCCTGACCTTACCTGAACTGGCTTGAGTCCTGCACCTCGCTCTGTAGGATGACAGGCAACCCGGGGGGCTGCATCAGCACCCCTCCAAGATCAAAGACAACTGCACCCCTCTTGGGAGCGGGTATTGTGCAGTGCAAGCCGCTCCTTCTAGCAGAGTGTAAGGTAGACCAGGGCAGGGAAGACCTCCTGTCGTGTGTATATGGCATGGAACTAGGAGTGAGGGAGAGGTCAGAGCTAGGGGACAAGTGCGGGGCGACAGGAGCTGGGAGGAGTTGAAAAGACAGATAATATGGGTAGGAGATTTGGCCAAAGTTCGAGAGGGGGTGCCTTATCAATATGACTAAGTAGAGGGCTAGGCAGAGGTATTAGCGGGGCTAGTGACAGGGGCAGGGTCAGTGCGCCTGAGGGGTGGGATGGACTGAATGGGTGGGGCAAAGAAACTGGTCCCAGAATCAAGGCCATTCCAAGGCAGCGTGGGCAGTCTCAGTCAGAGACGTTACAGAATCGGTACGGAAGTCTGCGCACCTTAATGAACTGCAGGTAGTCTCTCTGCTCGCTGATGCCTAAAAATGTGCACTTCCCTTTCGCATAAGTTGTCACTTGTGTTATTATGATTGGGTTTGTAAACAGGGCAGCAGAGCATTTTGTTCCCTTGTGCATCTCTCCGAAATGCCCCTAAATCTAGGTCCCCCACCTCTCTCCTACAAATGCACCTAGGATTAGACAAAGCAAAAGTCTTTCATTTTTATTTCAGACTATCTGTAGTGTTTTTAATGGGTCATGGCTTGCTTGTGTACCACCAGTTACATGTCATAAGTGCTTGTAAGTGCTGGAGCTGCAGCAGGGGCCTATGAATCACAGCCTGCTGGCGTGCTTAGTATGCAAGGGGCAGTCCTGCACTGGGAGCTGCTGGTATACCAATCAATGGTGGGCCAGCGCCGGTAAACTCCGCTACGCTACGTGGGAGTTGGAGTTTTTGTCTCCAAACTCTTCGTTCTCAACAGAACGCAAAGTGAAAGAAACTTTGCAAGCTGTGCCAGTGGAGCGGAGTTCACCACCCACCTCTAAATACAATTGCACCACAATTGGCACAACTTCAGCCACCCCTGTAAGTCCCTGGTAAATGGTACCCCTTGTACCTAGGGCATTCGGACTGAACAGAGTCCACTGGGGCTGCAACACAAATTGTGCCACCCCAGAGAACCCTCACCAAGACTAGGCAAGCTGCCATTACACGCTGCTTGTCTTGATGCAGAAGAAACTGAAGAATCAACATGGCAGACATCCCTGTGTGCCATGCCCCCATTCATTGCATAAGGAATAGGTAAGTCACCCCTACTGCAGACCTTAAAGCCCTAAGGCAGGGTGCATATCCCATGTGTGAACATATCTGCATGAGCAGACATGACCCTTCATATCTGAGACATTCTTGGATATTGTAAGTGCACAGGGAAGCCATAGAGAGTGTGTGGGCTTGATACTTGTCATTACGCGTTTCCTAGCTCCATGATGGCTTCACTGTACCCTAAGATGTTTGGTACCAAACATCTCATCTAAATAAATCCTCACTGATGCCAGTGTTGGATTTATTAATAAATGCACACAGGAGTACATTTTAGAGGGCCCCCTGAAAACCTACCAAACACTGGAGTGATCTCTGGCCAGCCTGCCTCTACCAGTCATGTTTCAGACCTCATTGGGTGAGAGCCAGTGCTCCTCAGAGGCCAGGAACCAAGCCTGCTCTGGGCGGAAGTGATTTGCACCTCCTCCAGGCCAGGGTGGCATTCCAGGGCGGGAAGCTTCAAAGGCAATGCCACCTTTAGAATGTGACCGAGGCATCTCCAGACAGTGGAGGATGCCAACCTCCCTTCCTACTCCACATTTGGTAGGAGGACAGGTGGGAACATTTTTTTAAATTAGGAGGTGGGTCCCCACTCAGCTAGCACCACCCGTAATGTAGGGCAGGTGCTGTGGAGCCCACTTTTCATTTCCCTCCAGCTTGCTGTGAAAGGGAATTAGCAAGTTTGGCTCACTGTAGTGCCCCTTCCTACAGGAAGTGGTCACTTAGAGGGTGTAGAAACCCTAAAGGTAGGTAGTCCATAGGCTACTACCTGTCACCCCCTTTAACGCCCCTACATTTAGTATTTAGGTAGCATCCCTGGACCCAGAACTCAGATTTGACGCACACAGAGAAGAACAAGACAAAGAAAATCTGCTGACCCGAAGACTGAAGCCCTGCTGCAGAAAATTGGTGTCAAACTCTGCCTACTGCCTTCAGGACTCGACAATCATGGTGTGCCGTCTCGTTCTGCAATTGTGAGGCCTCCAAGAACCCTAGAGCTCATCCAGCCTTTTACAAATCACCAAACAACTCCCTTGGAGTGGAGGTACCGCTCCCTTGCAGCCGCAGAAATTGGTTTTACCAACTTGCTGCTCCACGGCGACTCCGACACAGCACCCAAACCAAAAGTAGTACATCAGCCCCATAGGATCAATTCTGTCTTCCCTCCAAGTGTGGGGACACCAGCTTCTACGAGAGCCGAGCGGCCCCAATACCCAGGGTACCAAAACCTCTGAAACATTGCCAAAGACAAAGCATCCAATCTGGTCTACAACTGCCCAGGAAAAAAGCACCAGACAAGGGACATCGAGACCCCTGAGACTCACTTTGTGAGTGGGCCACATGTCCCAGAATCACCAAGCTGCCTGCTCCTGACTGCAAGGACATCTTGACGTGCGCTGACCGGCTACTCTGCACCCAGCGCATCCGCCCTGGATACCAATGAACCAGCTACATAAAATCTGTGTTATTTTTATAAATTGGTCTTGGATTTATTCTTGAGTGTGTGTCTCATTTATTACCTCTGTGAGTACAACAAATGCTTAGCACTACCCTCTAATAAGCCTAAATGCTCGCTCACACTACCATAAAAAGACCGTTAGTATTATCTACTTTTGCCCCTGTAAATCAATCTGGGTCTCACTGCATTCTCTGCACAATGTACTTAATTTGAGCGCACCATATAGCCAGAGTCCTACTGCGGCCATCTCTGATTTATTGTCTACTGGGGCCTCATCCAGAGTATTGTATTCACTTGCACCAGCCACCTGTGGAGTGATGTGTCCAATTCTGATATCGTCACCTGGAGTCTAGCACCCAGTTATGGTAATCTCATGTGCCCAGTTCTAGAGGCTACTGTAAGGGTATCATGTTAAGTTATGAGGGCACCTCTAGTACAATGTGTTCATTCTAGAAGCTACATTTAGATTCCTGTTTGCGGTTCTGGACGGCCCTTCTGGAGTACTATGGGGTCCATTAGGATGTTGGGAGGATTGCCTCCGCCAGGGTGGCGGTGGCCACCGCCAATCTGGGGGAGGCAATCCGCCCGACATCCATGCCTGCATTCCCCCCCGCCAGATTAAGATAGCGGTGTGGACAGCGGCAGACGGAAAGACCGTCCGCCGCTTTACTGCCGCGGTCGCCTTGCGACCGCGGCAGTAATAGAATAATATGGTGGCGGTGGACACCGCCAGCCATATTACAATGTCCACATGAAGGGGCCTTTCTGCGGCGGCAATGCCGCCACGGAAAGGCAGGCGGTGTTTGCTGTGGGGCGCCCCCTGCGGGGCCCCAGGTGACGCCAGCTTAGGGGGAGGACAGGGGGGGTACCCTTGGTACCCCCCCACACTTGCATATGCAAAGCGGCAGGCACCGCGTGGTGCCTTCGGCTTTGCATATGCAAATGCGCTCTCTTATGTTTTGCATTATGGTGGGCGGTGCAGAGAGCACCTCCCGCCACAATGCAAAACATGTAGGATGTGCCCGCTACTGTGGCAGGCACATCCTAATTCCCCCTACGGGACCCCCCCGCCCGCCATCCTAATGAGGCCACAGGTCTAATCTAGGAGGCCTCCATTGCCCCCAGTTCTGGAGCATTGTATAAGGCGATGTGTGCAGCGTGCGATGACTCACCTAGATTACTAGAACTATTTATAGACCCAATCTCCCATTCTGTGCCTTTCCTTTCTTTAGAACTAAAACCTAAAACAAAACTATTGGAATTCAGGAAGAACCTGAATACTTGGCTCTTGAATAAATAATCGTGTTTTTTCCAGGACCTTCATGTCGTCCGTTTCCTCCCAGCGCCTAGATACCTCCGGGTAATTTTAGTGCTTTGGTAATTCTATTTTGTTCATTCATTTATTCATTCATTCATTTATTATACCAGTTTCGGAAAATATCTTGTCATGGACTCAACTCTGAGGAGATCTGTTTGATTGTCTGAGAAATGGGGAACTGCTCTCAGTAGGCATGGTGCCACCCTGCACAGAATAGTACACATGAAATGAGTCAAGTGTCTCCTGAAAAGGATCCCAGTTAAAAGGAAAAAAACAAACAAGGTAAATAACCTCCTTGGCAATTTTGTAGCTCTTCACTGAATATTAAGATTACTACTGAAGAAATCAGCAAGGCACCACAATTCCCCTCTGACATCAGGATGGAGAAAAATCCCTCTAAGAGTCCCAAGTGCAGAATTCCAGAAGGAGATCCAATTATTAGGAGCAAATGTCTGATACAAAAATAGAAGTAAGGGATGAAAACAGCGATGTGTTAAGCTGGTGATGAGGCTTGTTCAACCCCATTACATGAAAGTCATGGCATTCATTTCATAAACAATTAAACAGACCAAGTTTGTCATCTCTTGTTCCGGTCTTAATCTTGAGATCCGTTGCCACCTTTTATGCCTGGTACTTAAGGCGGTGCACAGTCTAAATATCGAGTTTTAAATATCGACCTACAAAAAATGTTTGGGAATATCGAAGGTACAGAATATCGAGGTCAAGAATATCGTTGGACAGAATATCGACCCTAAGGTAAGTAATATTGATTTTTTTTATATCAATTTAAGTAATATCGATATTACTAATATCGATATTTGTATTATTGTTATGTATTTTATTATGTATGTGTAATATGTTTTTTGTTAAGTATTTTACTTGTTTTAAATTATATATGTACTATTGTTATATATTAATTATGATATTTTTAAGTACATTTTATGTTTTAGTACCGGAGCGGGTTGTGGGTTTATAGGGGAATAGGGTGGGAAGTAATTTAAATATACTAAATTAATTATTAATTTTTAGGAATTATAAATGAATTTCAATTAATTTTTGTGTTTAATTCTGTAGCGGGTTGTGGGTTTATAGGGGAATTGGGTGGGAAGTAGTTTAATTGTAATTAAGTAATGATTTATTTGTATTTATTGGTATGGATAATTATTTTATTTTTAATTAATTAATAATTGGTAATTAATCTTTTTAATTGGTAAATCATTTTTAATTGGTAATTATTTTTATAATTGGTATTAATTTTTTTTAATTTTTAATAGGTAATTATTTTTTATTAATTGAAATTAATTTTAATTACTTGGTAATCAATGTTTCATAAAAAGTATTATTTGGTATGAAAAATAATTGTATTTAATATTTTTTAATCGTGAATTTATTTTGAATAATTATTATATTTTTAATGAAAAATATTTTATTGTTCAATATTTATTATTTGGTGACTAATATTTATTACTTAATATTTATTGGTATTCATTGTTAATTCATTATTCAATTGTAATTATGTTTTTAATAATTATTCATGGGTATTTGTAAATGATGTAGAGTTATTTAAAAATTAGATTATTTATTATTTTAAATACAAAAATTATTTATAAGTATATTATATTTAAATTCTACGCTAGCCAACGTTTTCCCTACTGTTTCACTCTCTGGAGTTGGAATAGTAATGTTTACCCTTACGCTATCCAATGCTTTCCCTACTGTTGCACCCTCTGCAGTTGGAATAGTAATTTTTACTCCTACGCTATCCAACGCTTTCCCTACTGTTGCACCCTCTGGAGTTGGAGTAGTAATTTTTACCCCTACGCTATCCAATTGTTTCTCTACTGTTGCACCCTCTGGAGTTGGAATAGTAAGTTTTTCCCCTACTCTATCCAACACTTTCCCTACTGTAGCACCCTCTGAAGTTGGAATAGTAATGTTTAGCCCTACACTTTCCCTACTGTTTCACTCTCTGGAGTTGGAATAGTAATTTTTGCCCCTAGCTATCCAACGCTTTCCCTACTGTTGCCCCCTCTGGAGTTGGAATAGTAATTTTTACCCCTATGCTATCCAACGCTTTCCCTATTGTAGCATCCTCTGGAGTCGAATAGTAATTTTTACGCCTATGCTATCCAACGCTTTCCCTACTGTTTTACTCTCTGGAGTTGGAATAGTAATTTTTACCCCTAAGCTATCCAGCGCTTTCCCTACTGTTGCCCCCTCTGGAGTTAGAATAGTAATACTACCCCTACGCTATCCAATGGTTTCCCTACGGTAGCACTCTCTGGAGTTGGAATAGTAATTTTTACTCCTACGCTATCCAACGCTTTCCTACTGTTTCACTCTCTGGAGTTGGAATAGTAATTTTTGCCCCTACACTATCCAACGCTTTCCCTACTGTTGCCCCCTCTGGAGTTGGAATAGTAATTTTTCCCCCTACACTATCCCACACTTTCCCTACTGTTTCACTCTCTGGAGTTGGAATAGTAATTTTTAACTCTACTCTATCCAACGCTTTCCCTACTGTTGCACCCTCTGGAGTTGGAATAGTAATTTTTACCCCTACGCTATCCAACGCTTTACCTACTGTTGCATTTTCTGAAGTTGGAATAGTAATTTTAAGTGTTATGCTATCCAATGTTATCATTACTGTAGTTGTTTTTGGACTTTGAATAGTAGTTTTATTTATTTAGCTATTTAATATTTTTGTAATTATTTTTGATAATGTAGTATATTATGAATTTTACAAATATTGAAAGTATTTTTTTATGTATTAAATATAAATATGTACTTTTTATTTATGTTATTGTTTTATGTGTGTAAATGTATTTGTAATTTATAATATTTTTTAATAATTTATAAGTAATTACATTAATTATTAAAATATATTCTGTCAGTGATCCGCTTAAGGCAGCTCATTGAACACCCCCACTGGGTGACTGCAATCATGAAGACACACGAGCAATCTGGATAGCGTGGACTCTCAGGCATATAATGATCACAGTATCCTTGAACATGCAGTGCTTCTTTCTTTCATGAACGCACATGGTCCTTGATAACTTCTTGACACTGGCCTTGACACTGGCGTAAAACACTGGTAGGGTATTGTTTCCAGTTCTGAAACCTTTAACTGTATTGTTGTGTCCAGCTCTGGAGGTTTAAACTCAGTGGTGACGAGGTAGGGCAGCAGCGGTGGTGGTAGGGGGAATAAATAAATACAAAAAACAAAGAAAAACATTTGAAAATAAATTATGACTTACCTGATGCAGACTTCACTCGGTCTTGCTCCTCTCCCAATCCTTGACTGGTGCACACTGCGCAGGCTTCCAGATGCCAATAGATAACAGATGGAATAATATTCCCAGCATGAGAAAAGCGATGGGATTGGCCTGAGTAGCTTGGTTTGCCGCTCAGACAGTGCCTGGAACAGTTCTCAACCCGGCTGTGCAACACAGACAGGTAGAAAAATGCTAAATACGCATGCCGGTTTGGCCAGCCTAAGATGGCCGGCCAAACCATCATGTGAGCTTAGTAGTGCCCACAACTTCTCCTCCTGAAGCGTTGGATGGCCCCGTCCCACCCTGCGACTCGGCCCACCAGCAGAGGCAATGGTGAAAAAGAAAATGGTAATAACATTGGGGCCGATTAAGAGTGCGGTAATTCCGCATCCTCCGGGCCGGCGGAAGTCACCGCCGGCCCGGAGGATGTGGAATCACCTCTGCGGCCCTTCAAAACACCCACCGCCAGATTAGGATGGCAGTGGGATCAGCGGCGGACGGAAGATCCGTCCACAGCTGATCCGCGGGGTGTTGGCCGCAATTTGGTGGCGGTGTCTGCAAGACACCGCCAGCCAAATTACAATGTGTGTAAATACATGCTTTTCCGCGGCGGATTTACTGCCGTGGAAAAGCATGTGGAAAATAGCTTCTAGGGGGCCCTTGCGGGCCCCCAGGGTGTCGGGGTGCGCATGGGGGTACCTATGGTACGCCCCAGCATTTGCATGTACAAGGCGGCAGGCACTGCGCGGTGCCTGCCGTTTTGTGCATGCAAATTGAAAGCATGCATATTTAACCTTGCGGTGGGTGCTGCTCCAAGCAGCACCCGCCGCAATGTTAAATGTACAGGATGTGACCGCCAGGGTGACAGTCACATCCTAATTCGCACGGAGGGACCGCCGCTGCCCCTGTGGACGGTCCCTCCACCTCGGGGGTGGCGGACGGGCGCATGTCTGTCCGCCATCCTAATGAGGCCCATTGTTTTATTATCATTTTATTTTTCACTTTTGCCTCTGCTGGGTAGCAGCAGTGGGGTGACGCTCCTTCGCCATAGCAGAATGCTGCCCCTGTTTAAACTGGATATTATCCCCAGTTCTAGAGACACCCTTGGTATAGTGTGTCATGTTCTGGGGCCACCTCTAATCGATTGTGTTGCGATGAGAAGCTACATCTGGAGTGTTGTGTACACAACTGGAGCCCTTATCTGGAATAATGTTTCCGGAGAGCCCATCGGGGGTTTTGTGCCCAGTCAGGTCTACAGGCTACAGTGGTGCCCACCTCTGGAGGACTCATCTGGAACATTGTGACAAGTGCTAAAAGCCCATATCTTCCCCTCTTGTACCTCACCTTATTGCATTATGTACTTGAGATTTTTTGTAAAGTGCCCAATGACCTGTAAAGGTGTACTGAAGCTAAGGGGTAACATGGAAACAGAACCGAGCACTACACAGAAGAAACAAGTGGCAATAGTCTTGACGAAAAACACAAACAGCCAGGTTTTAAAAGCTTCACAGAAAGGCAGTATGTAATTGATGGAGCAGAGATGCTGAAGGAAAATATTATAATGTTTGCCCGCAAACACAGAGAAAGCTCGACCACCTGCACGAGTACAAGAATGCTGGTAAACAACAAGCAGAATCGATGATGAAGTTCTCAAAAAAAGGGAAGGAGTGTAATATATAAACTTGCTTTGAAAATAGAGAGGACCCGGTGTGATGAAAGGCCTGGTAAACCATGCTTAAGAACTTGAAGTGATCCTTTTAGGGACAGGTAACCAGTCAAGAGAATTCAGGTAAGAAGAAGTAGAGGAACAGGAAGGAAGACTGACAAGTGCTCTACAGAATTCTAATTGTGTTGCAGATGTTGCAGGAGGAAGTAAAGTGATCCAGGGCATAAACCAGTGCAATAATTGATCCAACTTTAAATGACCAATTGTACTACAAGACAGCGTGAACCAAATGGAAGAACAGGACGATCTTTCTAAGAAGCCTCACGAGGAGAAAGCAATAAGAAGAGACCTCGTTGAACTAAGCGATGAGAAAGAGGTCCTGATCAAAAAAGTACCCCAAGACTGCAGAAAGATAAGGCAGGAAGAAGAAAAGGATCACTTTGAGAGTGCTAGAACTCACAGTACCAGGCCTGAGGTTTATTGTATTGTGTTTAAGGCAGGGGTCTCCAACCTTTTCTGTTTTAAGAGCTACTAAAGTAAAAAAATATTGTCCCGAGCTACTAATAATATCACAGTTGGAATAGTAACCATAACAGACAAGATTACATTTGTGGCCACTGCCTGCTAGTTTATGAGCAATGATCACATCAGTGTCTGGCAGAGTTGCTAGCAGTAATATGAAAAAGGCTTTATCAGTTTGGAATATCTCTATATGGGTAATGCATAACAGCCATAGCTGCAGTGCACCAAAATAATACTCCCCAATGCTGCATAATTTTGCATTGAAATATCAGCTTTAAATATAGCATATGTATTTATTTGAAAAGTGCACTTTTACCCTATAGGATCTCTTGGGGTTGAAATAACATATGCTTATTGTTAACTGAATGGCTGCAATGGTTGAATTGGAAATTCAACCATTTTAGACAAACATCAGTTTATGAGTTCTGAAAATACATTCATTTTCCTTTCAAATAAACACTTTTGAATATTGGTATACATATATTCGTTCTAAAATGCTAAAGTTTCTAATTTAGTGGGCTGGGTTGCACACAGGAGTGCCACTTGCAGGTACCTGGAGAGCTAACAGTAGCTCATGAGCTACCCGTTGCAGAAGCCTGGTTTAAGAGAATTGCTTCACACCCAGGCGAATATATCAAAAATAAACTTTTGAAATTTCTCCCTGGCTGTTGAAGATTGATTGTTAAGTGTGATCAATATCGGAGTGTCCTCTGCATAGTACTTGAGATGAAAAACGGTAGACCGTATGGGTTGGCCAAGGGGACGATTCTAGACATTGAAAAGAGTAGGGCTTACAGAGGAGCACTGTCAAACCCCCTATGAGAGATGTATAGCACCAGAACGAAAAGGGGGAAGATAAATGGCGAAAGCCATATTGGAAAGGTTGGAGGATATCCAGGCAGGAGTGCCAGATTCCAGATGCCACAAGGCAGTCAATGAGGATGCTGTGAGAAACTGTATTGAAGGCCGTATAGAGGCCAAGAAGGACTAGAGC
The DNA here is from genome assembly GCF_964263255.1 of Lissotriton vulgaris. Taxonomy (NCBI): domain Eukaryota; kingdom Metazoa; phylum Chordata; class Amphibia; order Caudata; family Salamandridae; genus Lissotriton; species Lissotriton vulgaris. Next base: position 1,840,766,244 of record NC_141687.1, on the reverse strand, counting down.
AGTGCAGCTTCCCTGGCCCACAAGACTTGCAGAAGTCATCAAGTATGGAGATTAGAGCAGAAGGACAAACCCACAACTAATTAACGGAAAAGAGGACACCCAGCATGAGCAATTGCAAGGATATGATTGGTCTCCAGACAACTGTTTGTTGATTGTTTTCTTGAACTTTTATTGAAAAAGGCAAGAGAAAATCGGGCTAAAAATGTTTAGGAGTCACATCATGGAAATGTACTCCAAGTGTGTTGTGTCCTGTTCTGTAGGACCTATTTTAAGTATTGTGTCACGGTTTGGAGGCATTGTTTGGAGTGTTGTTTGGAGTTGAGAACATCTTACTTGGAGTACTGTTTCCCATTCTGGAGGCCACCTCCGGGGTACTGTGTCCAGTTCAAGAGGCCTAATCTAGAGTACTGTTGTCCAGTCCAGGAGGCCACATCTAAAATGGTGTGTCCGGATCTCAATGCTTTATCTTGAATCTAGGGGCATATTGACAGCTGAAGTGGCGGAGCGTGATGTTAAGCCAAGAAGGTTAATGCTGCACTACGTCACTTTAGAAACGCTGGGCTGCACCGTATTTACAACAATACGGTGCAGCCCAGAGTTTCTCCCTGCGCTGGTGCTGAATTTAGCTGCCTAGCTCCAACGCAGGCACCCTTGCACAGTAGTGCAAGGTGTCTGCGCTGTGGAAATGATTGTTTATGTGGAGGAAGGGACACCTTCCTCCACATAAACAATCATTCATGGCATTTTGTTGTTTCTATGTGTGCTATAAATATGCCCCCATTGTCCAGTTCTGGTTATCTCATCTGGTGTATAGTAACAGTGTTGAGGCCCTATACGGAGTTCTGTGTCAATTGTGGATTCCACCTTTGGAATCTTCCAAGAACGTTGAAGAAAAATGAAAGCCCTGCTTTCATCAAAAATACTGCATGATCCAAAAACAATCCAAACTCTCCTCCAGGGAAGTACTCAAATGATGCATCCACATCTCCACATCAATTTCAATCTCATGAATCAACCTCCAAGAAACAGTATTATCATTGAAAGATTGATTGGCCACTTCACCACCACATCCGGATGTACGTTGTTACGACGCGTGGTATTACCACTCGTACCGTTACAACGCGTATTTTACAACGCAAGTCGTTACCACGACTTGCGCTGTAGGGGTGCGGACTTAGGAATAGTTTAATTTACTATTCCAACACCAGCCTACGTACAGTAGGGAAGGTGTTGGAATAGTAAATCTACTATTCCTTGTCCTTTAGCGCCCTCCAGCGCAAGTCTTGGTTACGACTTGCGTTCTAAAATACGCCTTGTAACGGTACTGCGGGGTAACATCCGCGTCGTAAAGGATGTTCCCCCCACATCCATCAATCACAGCTACATCTTTTTTGAGGATCTAAACCTACAAAAACACACCACCACCACAAAACCTCATTTCTCCCCCATGTCACTGTCAACAGGAATCAGCCCATGCAAAAACTCCCATGCAACACAAGTAATACCGTGGAGCTGGTCATTATGTCCATACTGCACAGAGCTTTAAATCCCACTGTAAACTTGTAGAACAAGCATTTACAATGCAATAGGTCTAGCATTAGGAATGTTTGAGCTATTGGTATTGTAAATGACACATTTTTTATTTATATGTTGGTTTTGAAAATAGCTAAATTAATAGCTTTGTCATATACAATGCCAATACTTTTAACTTTAGCAAATGTGACACCTATAGCATTTGTAATGCAATATGTGTTGTATTTACGTGACTTAGATGTATTGATATTACAAATAATAATTGCTTTTAATTTTTTATAATAATTAATACTTAAATAAAAGTTATTGTAATTTATAATGGCAATAGCTTAAACTTTTGTAAATAACTTTTGTGAAGATTATGTTCAGTGTATTTTATTGTGATGAAAATCCAAGAACAGAAGTGAAATATTAACATCTTTTTGTGACATTTGAGTGTCGTGTAACTATGCGGCACTGAGTGGTATTTGCAGTGTATGTGGCATTGAGTGCAGTGTAATTATGTGGGGTGTAATTATGTGGCACTGAGTGGTATTTGGAGTGTATGTTGCATTGAGTGCAGTGTAATTATGTTGTGTGTAATTATGTGGCACTGTGTGATATTTGGAGTGTATGTTGCATTGAGCGCAGTGTAAATATGTAGCATATAATTATGTGGCACTGAGTGGAATTTGGAGTGTATGTTGCATTGAGTGCAGTGTAATTATGTGGCGTGTAATTATGTGACACTGAGTGGTATTTGGAGTGTATGTTGCGTTGAGTGCAGTGTAATTTTGTAGCATATAATTATGTGCCACTGAGTGGTATTATGAGGAGTGTATGTTGTATTCAGTAGAGTGCAATTGTGTGGCATGTAATTATGTGGCACTGAGTGGTATTGTTTGGGAGTGTATGTTGCATTGTAATTATGTAGCATATAATTATGTGGCACTGAGTGGTATTGTGTGGAGTGTGTGTTGCATTCAATTGAGTGTAATTATGTGGTGTGTAATTATGTGGCACTGAGTGGTATTTGGAGTGTATGTTGTGTTGAGCGCAGTGTAATTAGGTAGCATATAATTATGTGGCACTGAGTGGTATTGTGTGGAGTGTATGTTGTATTCAGTTGACTGTAAATGTGTGCCGTGTAATTATGTGGCACTGAGTGGTATTGTTTGGATTGTATGTTGCATTGAGTGCAGTGTAATTATGTAGCATATAATTATGTGGCACTGAGTGGTATTGTGTGAAGTGTGTGTTGCATTCAGTAGTGTAATTGTGTGGCGTGTAATTATGTGGCACTGAGTGGTATTTGGAGTGTATGTAGGTCAACATCCGGTGATTGTAGGCAAATCACTTAATCTCCCGGTGCCTACCAAACAATAAATGTCTCCTTGTGTAACGTAACTGGTGCTCGTGTAAAGCGCTCCCAAACTTGGGGTCGAGTTCAATTTATATAAAACTGCAACAACAAAAAAGTAGTTCACTGAATGTAAATTGTGCAAGGTCTTCTAATAAAATCCTTGGCTCTAAAAGCAGGTTAATGGGGTTAGGGTAGAAGTCTCATCTGCCAGGACAGTTCACAGTTTTTCATCAACAATACCATCTTTACACCATTTTTAGGCAAGTTTGTTAAACGGATCAGGAGGGACATATGTAGGTCTTGCTATGTTTTTTTCTCTATTTAATTGGCTAGAAGCCTACGAATAAAAATAAGAAAGCAAGCCAACTGAGACTTGTCCCAGGGATAGCGCCGATATGCTTTCCACATTTATGTCTTGTAAACGCTCAATTTCAAATCATCCGCCAGACTTTCCACCTTCTGTGGAACATATTACTAACTATGCAGCATTATTTTATACAGCGCGACCTCTACCAGAAGGCATTCAAACGCTTCACATAAGCACCGCTTCAATTACACAAGGTCACATTATAATTTTGTTGTCAGATATGGAGAGATTAAGTGATTTGTCCAGAATCACAGGATGTTGAGCTGGCGCCGAGTTTCGATCCTGGTTCACTAGCTCCAAAGGTAACAGCTCCAGCCGGAAGGGCCACAGTAACAACAATTATTTTTTTTTACAATTTATCTCTCCCCCATTAGCATGCCCACCTCTAGCTCACTGCTGGAGTTTGTACCAGTGTGAGGCTTACTTACTGTTTGAAAAGAAAACGTCCATTCCAAGATGAACACCTGGCACTACAGAACCTGGCAGGACTAGAAATAAACCCATTGCAAGATGGGTGCCACGCTTACGTCAATTTCATGCAAACACCTGCAAGATCGGACTTAACAAAGGTCACAATGAACCGACCTAGAGTGAGCAGTTCAGCTGCGATAGCCTTGCCTATACCGGTGCCACCCCCGGTCATGATAGCCACGCAGCTGTTGAACAGACCCGGTATAAAAACGCTGTTGGCTGCCATGGTTAACTTGTACTTTAAACAGCTCGTCGCTGTGCTTTTAAGGAGGTTACTTGACTCCTCACACAGCGTCACACGCCCTTACTGTCGAGTATCAGCCATCACCTTCACTTCAGCCATTGGTTAGCGCCGCAGATGAAAGGGGCGTTGAAAACAAATGAGGACTAACATTCTAAAAGCTTAGTGTGTCCTCACCACAGGGCTCTCGATCAGTGCAAACATTCTGTATCATCTAATTGCTGAAGCCATCATTAACGCACTGAGGACAGGTGATCCCTGCACCCAAATTATGATTTTCTTTTACTATCCAAACAGGGATAATAGGCCCCATTTTACTCATTTGCATCAGGTTTATGCCACCCTCACTAAGCAACTGTCAGCGGGAAAACACTTTGCTATTTTGATAAAATATTGGCATACGTTTGTGCAAGAAATCTCTGCTAAATGCAATAAAAAACTGGATTTAAATTGTAAATATTGACGGAAGCAGGCTCATAAATCGTCGATGGCTACAGCCTCCAGTAATCAGCATCAATGAAATGCTGGATTATTCCTAATTGAACAGGCCGGGCACCGTCCACAAGTGGCACCTCCCTGGGTCTGCGCCACCTGCACGCGCAGCAGCGGCAGGGGCCTCGCGCTTATCTGCCGAGCCTTTGGACCGCTGTGGAGCCGCTGATGGATGGCGAGGGAATGCATTACCTTCCAGCAGGTGACAGCCGGGGGGAATATTGGCTTCTTTCTGATAATATACAAATTTAAAAAAAGAAAAAGTATTGAGGAATTTAAAGTTACAGTTTTCAAGAATTTTTTCTCGGGGATTAGACGTACCTGTAAAATCGGTCACTTTCCACTGCGAGCGAGAATATTAAGCACGAACAGGCAGCTCACAGCCCCGTCTCAGGCTCCGAGACAGGGAACAGCAAAGTAGAAAGCAGGCGCTGCTCCACATCCGGGCAAGGAGGAGACCTGGGAGGACAAGGGCGAGGGCTGGCCGTGCATGCGCGGTAAATGTTACATTTCGCGTGCCCTGTGGCTCGTGCGTGTGAATGTTTTAGGCAGCGCCTGTCCCCTGATTAAGAGGGAGCCCCGGCACCAAAGAGGAAGCGAAGTGCGGGAGCTGAAGTCCCGGGAGAGCAGCAGACAGCAGTGTGGGGCTTCCATGCCTAAGGAGCAAGCCCTGCATCGTGCTGCCAGTACCGCGCCGCAGCCAGCCGCCACACCGGGTGAGTTTGCACGTTTCCTCTTGGCGGGGCGGGGGGTGGGTGGGGGCTTGCTTGGTCGGGCCGGAGAGATGAGACCTTCTTTCAATAAGGAATGTTAATAGCTTTTTATTTAATAATGTACGTTTTTTTAAAGTTGCTAAATAATTTGTAACATGTGTACAAGTAGTCATGCTTGCTGCATCAAAATTAATTCGTAGTTATGTTTGGGGCTGTGGAGCCGACGGCGAGGGAAAGTGAAAGTATTTGCAGGAGGCTTGCAAGGGAGACAGGAGATGGGCACAGCGCGTAACTGTACGTGGTGAACGCGCGCATTCACCGATCCGATCCGACCTGCAGCCTGCGCGTGCCCATCTCCTGTCTCCCTTGCAAGCCCTTGAAAGCAGAGTCGACAACTATAGGTCTCGCTGGCGACAGCGCTTTGCGCTGCGTCACCAGGTGCGAGACCTAACAACCCCCATCTCTTCCTAAATCACAAAAGGCTGCAACCGAAGTAAAGTCCTGTTTGAATGGGTCCTGCCTTTCAAAATTCACATTGAAAGGAAAATACAGGCATGGGGCCAACTCTTTCTTGCACAAGGGTATACCGGCCAGTGCTTAATTTGAGCTGGTGGTTGCCACTGGGGCCACTGGCACTTATTTTTGGGGACCAGCTCTTACTTACAGCATCAGATATTTACCGAATGCAAGAGAGGGGAAAAAACACAGATTGGAAAGATGGAAGAAGAGAAAGACAGAAAAAAATCACCTAAGGAGAAGATAGGAACCTGCAAAAGCAAGTAAAAGGGGCAAGAACTGTCTGGTAGTGGATTAAAGACTACTAGCCTTGGTATTTGGCACTTCAATGTTTATTTGCACTAGTTGCCGGCTTCTAAACAGAGCTTCGGCACAGGCGCTCATTCTTTTCAAACTAAGCTCTGGTTATCCCTATCTTCTGACTTGGTCCTGTTCCACAAACATGGTGACAATGCCCTGCTCACAGAAGTCTCATTCATTTATAACACCAATGATGGGCATCATCCATATTGAATGAACCTCTCATCAAGAGAATCGAGAAATGTACCATATTTCGCCTAGCCTGAAGGGCCTTTACGATATGCCACTTGCATCATCTATAAGACCTGCAACATCGTACTGCAATAATGCGGAGCATTCGTTGCAGTCTTCCCTTGGTGTTTAAGATCTGCCTTATCTGTACTCCTGACTTTGTACTCATTTGCCCACTCCCAATTCTTGCAGCCTGGTGTCGACCTATACTGCACTCTGCTGCTTTCAGCAAGGTTTACTGTATATATAGAAAATCCTACACATAAGATTTCATAAATCCATAGTATGGTCGTAAGTGATCACTGCAACAGAATCATGCCATTGCAAATCTGGAGAACCATATAACCATTGCATGAAGATACAATAAAACCTCTAATGGAATTCTAAGTCAAAAAATGTTTACAACATTTGTAACGCTTGTGGATAATCAATGAAGAATTTGCTTTGGATTTGTTATTTGTCAGAAACCTGCAGCAGCAATGGAAAGACATATGCTCACCTACAAATGCAGCCATCTGTCTAGGGAAATGCTAAAAACCTTAAGTTATGCCCCAGCAGCAGGAGTCACGGCACAGCCAGATTCTATAAGAGAGGGTAGCCTTTTAGCTTTTTTTAGGACTCTTTCATTTCAAAAGTAGAGCACCAGGAAAGGGGTTTGACCAAACTGATCATGCTCAACTCTGACGTTGATCAACCTCCCGGTCTTCCAGCAGGATGTTGCCCTTATGTGGAAGTGCTCCTCCAGCCCTGTGCTGTCCAGGCTTTGAGCTTGCTGATTCTTCACTATCCCTAATAAGCGGATGATCCCTCGCCATTTACACGTTATCTTACTTCTCTCAGCCAGTGGCTCTTTAGGCCATTCTGTCCGGGATGAGCCAAAATCTTCAGCCTCACAACCCATGCAAGTCACCCTGTCCTGCCTCGCGACTCAGAGCTGGCCTCAGACACCAGGTGCCACTCATCCCTCCCCACCTTTACACACACTCGCCTAGAATTTTTCGATTACTTTCGGCCTCCTTCACTAACTGCTCAAGCACATGTTAATTCAATCCCTCTCGCGCCTCACACTGGTCGTCTTCTTCACTACCATTCCTCAATGTCACAATTACTCCCAATGTCAAAATCTTTACGTTTCTTTCCATCCTGTGTCCTTCTGCTGCTGATGTGACTTTTGATTTAACCTCTTCACATGTCCCTCCTGCTGGTCCCATAATTCTTCCCTCACTCCTGTCATGGTCCTCACCACCTAGACATCACCATTCTTCACCATTCACCACTCTCTCACCATCCAATAATCCTCCATTCTGACTCAGCAAAATAGGTAGCCTCCAGAACTTGACACAAAAATGCAGATGTTTTCCTCCAGGGCAGGACTGTCCTTGAGAACTGATTGCAAGACTTCAAACGAGAGTTCTTGTGCCACAGCCTATGCACCTTAGGTATTTGATCCCAATACCTCAAACGAGCTTTGTAGCACTGGGCACGGTACTCTTAATCTGGTCTCCTGACTGAAGCACATTAAACATAAAAGGCCTTCAAATACACAAGTAGCTCTCCAAGTAAGGAATTCAGAACTAGACAATATTCCAAACGAGAACTTCAGAATAGTATACAATTTTCCAAGGGGCACTTTATTACTGATGTGTGCAATGTACATCTGCAACACAAACTTTGTTTTCTGTCTGTTTGATTACTTCCTCTCTCCACCCCAACATTATTTTTGCTCCTGTTGTTTTGTTACATTGTTTACCCACTTTGAGGTCAACCAGCATAGAAATTCAAAGATGCCAAAGCACAAGGATAGGCGGTGCTGCTGATCTTGCTATTTCTGTTTTGTTTCTGTAAGGGAGGATTGCATTGCTCTGGCTGTGCTGTAACTTTTGCGTAAGTGAAGGAAGATCCCATGACCGCTGCACATGCTGTACCTGTGTGGTGTGTCAGGAAAGATGCACTTCTGCCTGTGCTGTACCTGTTCTGTGCATATCAAGCAATCTTAAACTACTGCTCCGGTGCATGTTCTTTGTGTTAGGGAAACGTGCATGGCTGCTAAACCCACTGTATCGCCTGGTGTATGTGAGAGCACTTTGCACTGCTGCTGCACATGATGTTCTAAATATGTGCCTGTGTGGTGTGTGTGTGTGTGTGTGTGTGTGTGTGTGTGTGTGTGTGTGTGTGTGTGTGTGTGTGTGTGTGTGTGTGTGTGTGTGTGTGTGTGTGCGTGTGTCTGTGTGTGTGTGTGTGTGTGTGTGTGTGTGTGTGTGTGTGTGTGTGTGTGTGTGTGTGTGTGTGTTTGAGGAAAGACAGTTAATGTGCACTGCAGCAGTTCTTTGTGTTCATGAAGTGTGCACTACTGCTGCTGCACATGCTGTACTAAATATGTGTGGGTATGTGAGTGTTTGAGAAGGAGAGACAGTTAATGTGCACTGCAGCAGTCATGTGTGTTCAGGAAGCGTGCACTACTGCTGCTGCACATGCTGCACTAAATATGTGTGGGTATGTGAGTGTTTGAGAAGGAGAGACAGTTAATGTGCACTGCAGCAGTTATGTGTGTTCAGGAAGCGTGCACTAATGCTGCTGCACATGCTGCACTAAATATGTGTGGGTATGTGAGTGTTTGAGAAGGAGAGACAGTTAATGTGCACCGCAGCAGTTATGTGTGTTCAGGAAGCGTGCACTACTGCTGCTGCACCTGCTGTACTAAATATGTGTGGGTATGTGAGTGTTTGAGAAGGAGAGACAGTTAATGTGCACTGCAGCAGTTATGTGTGTTCAGGAAGCGTGCACTACTGCTGCTGCACATGCTGCACTAAATATGTGTGGGTATGTGAGTGTTTGAGAATGAGAGACAGTTAAAGTGCACTGCAGCAGTTCTTTGTGTTCATGGAGCGTGCACTACTGCTGCTGCACATGCTGTACTAAATATGTGTGGGTATGTGAGTGTTTGAGAAGGAGAGACAGTTAGTGTGCATTGCAGCAGTTATGTGTGTTCAGGAAGCGTGCACTACTGCTGCTGCACATGCTGCACTAAATATGTGTGGGTATGTGAGTGTATGAGAAGGAAAAACAGTTAATGTGCACTGCAGCAGTTATGTGTGTTCAGAAAGCGTGCACTACTGCTGCTGCACATTCTGTACTAAATATGTGTGGGTATGTGAGTGTTTGAGAATGAGAGACAGCTAAAGTGCACTGCAGCAGTTCTTTGTGTTCATGGAGCATGCACTACTGCTGCTGCACATGCTGTACTAAATATGTGTGGGTATGTGAGTGTTAGAGAAGGAGAGACAGTTAGTGTGCACTGCAGCAGTTATGTGTGTTCAGGAAGCGTGCACTACTGCTGCTGCACATGCTGTACTAAATATGTGTGGGTATGTGAGTGTTTGAGAAGGAGAGACAGTTAATGTGCACTGCAGCAGTTATGTGTGTTCAGGAAGCGTGCACTACTGCTGCTGCACATGCTGCACTAAATATGTGTGGGCATGTGAGTGTTTGAGAAGGAGAGAAAGTTAGTGTGCACTGCAGCAGTACTTTGTGTTCAAGAAGCGTGCACTACTGCTGCACATGCTGCACTAAATATGTGTGGGTATGGGAGTGTTTAAGAAGGAGAGACAGTTACTGTGCACTGCAGCAGTTCTTTGTGTTCAGGAAGCGTGCACTACTGCTGCTGCACATGCTGTACTAAATATGTGTGGGTATGTGAGTGTTTGAGAAGGAGAGACAGTTAATGTGCACTGCAGCAGTTCTTTGTGTTCAGGAAGCATGCACTGCTGCTGCTGCTCCACATGCTGTACTAAATATGTGTGGGTATGTGAGTGTTTGAGGAGGAGAGACAGTTAATGTGCACTGCAGCAGTTATGTGTGTTGAGGAAGCGTGCACTACTGCTGCTGCACATGCTGCACTAAATATGTGTGGGTATGTGAGTGTTTGAGAAGGAGAGACAGTTAATGTCACTGCAGCAGTTATGTGTGTTCAGGAAGCGTGCACTACTGCTGCTGCACATGCTGCACTAAATATGTGTGGGTATGTGAGTGTTTGAGAAGGAGAGACAGTTAGTGTGCACTGCAGCAGTACTTTGTGTTCATGAAGCGTGCACTACTGCTGCTGCACATGCTGCACTAAATATGTGTGGGTATGTGAGTGTTTGAGAAGGAGAGACGGTTAGTGTGCATTGCAGCAGTTATGTGTGTTCAGGAAGCGTGCACTACTGCTGCTGCACATGCTGCACTAAATATGTGTGGGTATGTGTGTGTATGAGAAGGAGAGACAGTTAATGTGCACTGCAGCAGTTATGTGTGTTCAGAAAGCGTGCACTACTGCTGCTGCACATGCTGTACTAAATATGTGTGGGTATGTGAGTGTTTGAGAATGAGAGACAGTTAAAGTGCACTGCAGCAGTTATTTGTGTTCATGGAGCGTGCACTACTGCTGCTGCACATGCTGTACTAAATATGTGTGGGTATGTGAGTGTTAGAGAAGGAGAGACAGTTAGTGCGCACTGCAGCAGTTATGTGTGTTCAGGAAGCGTGCACTACTGCTGCTGCACATGCTGTACTAAATATGTGTGGGTATGAGAGTGTTTGAGAAGGAGAGACAGTTAATGTGCACTGCAGCAGTTATGTGTGTTCAGGAAGCGTGCACTACTGCTGCTGCACATGCTGCACTAAATATGTGTGGGCATGTGAGTGTTTGAAAAGGAGAGAAAGTTAGTGTGCACTGCCGCAGTACTTTGTGTTCAAGAAGCGTGCACTACTGCTGCACATGCTGCACTAAATATGTGTGGGTATGGGAGTGTTTAAGAAGGAGAGACAGTTAATGTGCACTGCAGCAGTTCTTTGTGTTCAGGAAGCGTGCACTACTGCTGCTGCACATGCTGTACTAAATATGTGTGGGTATGTGAGTGTTTGAGAAGGAGAGACAGTTAATGTGCACTGCAGCAGTTATGTGTGTTCAGGAAGCGTGAACTGCTGCTGCTGCTGCACATGCTGTACTAAATATGTGTGGGTATGTGAGTGTTTGAGAAGGAGAGACAGTTAATGTGCACTGCAGCAGTTATGTGTGTTGAGGAAGCGTGCACTACTGCTGCTGCACATGCTGCACTAAATATGTGTGGGTATGTGAGTTTTTGAGAAGGAGAGACAGTTAATGTCACTGCAGCAGTTATGTGTGTTCAGGAAGCGTGCACTACTGCTGCTGCACATGCTGCACTAAATATGTGTCGGTATGTGAGTGTTTGAGAAGGAGAGACAGTTAGTGTGCACTGCAGCAGTACTTTGTGTTCATGAAGCATGCACTACTGCTGCTGCACATGCTGCACTAAATATGTGTGGGTATGTGAGTGTTTGTGAAGGAGAGACAGTTAGTGTGCACTGCTGCAGTTATGTGTGTTCAGGAAGCGTGCACTACTGCTGCTGCACATGCTGCACTAAATATGTGTGGGTATGTGAGTGTTTGAGAAGGAGAGACAGTTAATGTGCACTGCAGCAGTACTTTGTGTTCATGAAGCGTGCACTACTGCTGCTGCACATGCTGCACTAAATATGTGTGGGCATGTGAGTGTTTGTGAAGGAGAGACAGTTAGTGTGCATTGCAGCAGTACTTTGTGTTCATGAAGCTTGCACTACTGCTGCTGCACATGCTGCACTAAATATGTGTGGGTATGTGAGTGTTTGAGAAGGAGAGACAGTTAGTGTGCACTGCAGCAGTTATGTGTGTTCAGGAAGCGTGCACTACTGCTGCTGCACATGCTGCACTAAATATGTGTGGGTATGTGAGTGTTTGAGAAGGAGAGACAGTTAGTGTGCATTGCAGCAGTTCTTTGTGTTCATGAAGCGTGCACTGCAGCTGCCCATGCTTTACCAGTGCTGTCATGTAGTGAAGCTTGGCAACACCTGTTCACAAAAATAGAAATGTAATGTGCTTTTCCATGCTTGCTAGCAATGTGCACAAGTACACATAAGGATAAATCACAAATGTAAGTAAAAGTACATGCAGAGAGTTGCATACCCTCCTGAATGCTTTTATGCTTTATGTTTTGTTCCCGTTTTTTTAAACACTTCTAGTAGTGGGCCTGGAGAGCTGCACTAGATGCAGGCTTAGAGGAACCCTACTGGGAATGTCAAGTGACAGTTGCAGGAGGCTCCTGTTCCCATTTGAGTTTATTTCAGCGCAGAGGTATGGAGCCCACTGTGCAAATGCACATTTTTTTCTCTACAGTGAAAACATTTTTTCCCTTGAAGAAGCCCAAATCTGAGGGTCACCGAGTTTGCATTCCCATCCTGAGAGGGGAAGTACTGCAGCTCATGGCTGGAGTAAGGTTCTGACTATTTCCAGGGTGGGAAGGGCTTGGACCGAGTTTGAAAATGCCCATAAACATACATTTTTTTGAGTGTTCACAATCACTTGGTTATTCACACTCAATAACACCCACCTCCCACCCCTTGAATGATATCTCAGCAATCGTGGAAGAAAAATGAGTGGCGGTAAGTGCATTTACACCAGCCTAAAGCCACTTCGTGAATTCCTGGTAGTCGAAAATAAGGTATTTCGGCCGTAAAGGTGGGTTTACTGCCGACCTTCGTGAAAAGGAACCAGAGTTTTCCCTGTTTGAACATTTTGCTCTTTCTGCCTGCCCTGCTTCTCTCTTCTTCCCGAAGCTATTTCTCTGTCTACCTCATTTTTGATTCATTTCTATTCCTGGAACGCAGTTCTTTTGAACCTTCAAACCAGTCCCATGCTCGGCAGCCCAGGCCTCGTTTGACAAATCTTTTTTGTGCACCGCGAGGGCATTAAAGCAACTCACTTTCCGCACCCGGGCTTGGCCCTGCCTTCCAGTCACAGATCTTAGTAGGCCTGACGCAAGCGGGCCCGGAAAAGCCCGGGCGCTTCCCTCCCATGCAGAGCGCGGGCCTGTCCCCCTGCGAGCGGCCTGTCAAGTCCGATTCCGGAGTGACAGCCGCCCTTGGCCACATCAAACGGCGCCGGAGGTTTCTGTTGAGGGCTGTTTGTTGATGTTTAGCTGATGAAGTGATATTACATGGCATTTCCAGCTCTCAATCCCATTAATGGACAGAACTACCTAATGGCGCTCATTAAAGGAACTGCCCAGGGTGTCAGAAACTGGGCTGACAAGCCGGGCCATGTGCGGCGGAGGAGGATTTGGGCCAAAAAAAGGGGGAAGGAAGTGTCTGAAAATATCTTACCCCCTTATTTCTGCAGGTGGAAGCGGAGCCCCCATGAAAGGTCGTGCGAAGGACCCCTTTTCCGCAACCTAATTGAGCAGAAAGGCAGCGTAGGCCGCTGGGTCTCGCTGGAGGCCCCGGGTTTAAGCGAGTCTAACGCGCTGCGTTTCAAAGTCCAGCGTCAATGTCACATGGGGAACTGGCTCATGAACACGGGCGTGGCTATCGATTGCACAGCAGGTGCAGTGGCACCGGGGATCGGCGGCTTGACGAGCCACACTTGGCCTGAGCTGATGGTGCCATTTTGATTGCCAGAACCAAAAATATCTTAAAAAGGTTGTTTAAAACATTTTGGGGCCTATTATGATGGCGGACGGTAAACCTCTGACCGAAATGGTTGGTTTACAATCCGACCGCCAAACTACAATGTCGGTGGTCAGAGTGTAAACCAGCCGGACAACATGACTGGCTTCCGATGGGCTCAAGGAACCCGTTGGCCTCAAGGAGCCCGTCGGCCAATCAGAAACCTCTACCCTTACGGACGGCATTTCCGCCGTCGCGATTATGATGTTGGTTTCCAACAGCCTTTCCATGTCGGTCTGTCTGACAAGGAAAGGCTGTCTGAGAGCAACTTTGGGGGCCTTAAGCAGGGCCTCCTTCCCCACTGGCCCTCCGGTTGTAGGTCTGGGGGCATCTATGGTGCCCCTTGTAAATCCCTACACCGTGCTGGAGGCACCATGAGGTTTCTGCCACACGGTGCAGGGATTTACAGAAACTCCCATGTGCTGCAGCTGGTTTTCAATCGCCGCAAAAGCATGATGCGGTCGCATCGTAATAGCGGTGTCGGGACTGCCGACTGGAGGTCGGTCGGTTTCGCAACAGCAGAGATGACGGTCGAAGGCAACCCAGACCGACATCAAAATGAGGCCTTTTTTATCTTCATCATTGAAAGTGTTATGATAATTAATTATGCAAAATCAACCCTCAAGACCATCCAAGAACGTTGACTAAAAACTCACTTTTTTCTATCTTGGTTGAAAGACTGGAAAAATACTACACATTTTCCACTATTTAATAAAAATTTCTGCATCCAATGGGAAGAGGCTGGATCATACGAGAACATTTGGAACACAAATAAAACATTCAATAAAAGCCTTCTTCATTTATTTAGTTACTCTGCAGCAATTACATGTCTTAAGAGAACTTCAAATCACAAGCACCAGAAAAAAGTTTTGTTAATCGATTCGACAAGGGAGAAAGGAGGAAAAGAGATGAACGTTTCAGTAATCATTTCAACAAGGAGGAAAAGTTCTCATGCAAAATAATGGGCATAAAATGACAGGAAAAAAGAATCAGCAAAGCCAATAAGTCTTGCCTGAATTTTAAGTTCTGAATAGAACAATCAACAATCCTTACGAACTGAAAAAAAACAACAAAGCAAAAATAAACTTGCCTTATGCATATAATGCATCTATAGGTTAAGACATTAATGTATGATTATAGAGCATACTTTTATGATGAAAATAGCCCATCATGCATTAATGATAAAACGAAATGGCCAATAAAATGAGGTGAGATTAAAGTACTTCCTTGGGTGGTGCCAACACTCATGCTAGACAAGTTTAATGAATTGATAACAATAGTTCATGCAGACAACTGTGCCCTCAAACACGACCTGAATAAAAACAAAGCAGAACATTATTGCTTCCTCTATAGAATGCATATATGGCATACAGAATGTAATGTATGAATGATTCAGTAAACGCCAGTCATGTAAAATAGTCGTTCATACTTTGCAAAGTGAGCATTCAATAAGAGGCGGAATAATAAAGCGAACAACCAATAAGATTATTGTTAGAGGGAAATACTCCTGTGAGTGGAGCCAAAAGCTCTCTCTATAAATATGTTAAAGAAATGTTAGTAATAGGTATGGGAGGCAGCTCTGCTGTCACGCCTTAACCAAACATGTATTGTTTGTTTTATAGACCTATTGGATATGCCAATGCTTTTAGCCAAATCTATCCACCATTGTCAAAAAAGTGTGATGGCACAGGCACTGTTGTTGGGGAAGATGCTTTTGAGGAAGAGCTAGAAAACACATGCACTCTCATGTAGTGCTTAACGGGAGAAGTATGCGAGGTAGAGCTGGGAAACACATTCACTCTCAGTGGATGCTTAGCCAAAAAGAAACAAATAGTTCCTGAAAACTGAGTGGTGGGAGGAAATAAGCAGCCAGTTAAAGGAATGGTAAAGAGGCTATGATCCAGGGGTTGAACTAAGATAAGAAGAGGAAGGCATGGTACAGCATAAGAAGCAAGCAAAGTGGTAATACAGCGAAACAATAGTAAGCACCAGGTTGGCTCTAAGCCCACTGTAAATTTCAGGTAAGCTTACAAAAGGTCTTTCCCAACCAGACAGCTTGAGCTGTCTAGTGAGAAAGACCTAAAAAGAAGGAGAATGAAAACAGTTGATTATGATTTAAATGTCTCTTTGGAAAAGTGAGATTTCCAAGCTTTTTGGAAAGATGTTAAGGTTACTATTAATTTCAGAGGAGGATCCAGGAAATTCTAGTAGTGTGCACCTTTTGCTCCGATGGTCTTCCCGCCTTACTTTTTACCTTGTATTTGTAGGTGGGTAATCAAATATGCATTGCAGGATCTGAGGTCGAGGCTTTGGGGTGTACAGAGGGCTCAAAACTGGTTTAACCAACTTCTGAAACTGATTTAAACCTGGACTCAGACGTTTGAATCTTATCCTTTGTTCCACTGGAAATCATGGTTGGAGTTATGCAGTTGAGATTTATCATATTGAGACAGAGTCTTGCTGCTTGCCTTTGTATTCTTTGGAGATTTTGCTAATCCATTTTTGGGGCGGTTATCTAGTTTACTTGGCAATAGTCCAGCCAAGACAGGACTCTCATGAGCTCATTGTTGGGTCCAGATGTAATAAAGAAAGAAACCTTAACAACAGTATGAGCAGGACAGTAGTGATCTTTGCCTTTGCATTAATTTATTCACTGAATGAGAGATCAGTCAGACTAATCCAACAAGTTCTTTACAGATGCTACTGGCATTAAGGTAGTTCTGAGTTCCTTAGCCAATATTCCTTTGGCCATTTTATTTAGTGGAATGGAAACTCAGTGGTTACACGTTTGATATATGTCTGTCACAGTAAGGTAAGGGGATGTTACTGGCTGCAAATGTACAGAAGTATGGTGCATTGTTCATTTTTTCAATATATTGGAAACACATTTTCCAGGGTCAGCTCCATGTTCCCAGTGGTATTTTGGCCTCTTCTGTCTGAACAGATTTAAGTAAATTCTCAGGTATCTCTATCATTGAGGGAGCTTCATGTGCTATTACCACATAGTATCTTAAAATCTCAAAATACAAAATATTTTATTCTTAGGATACTATTTAGTGACTTCAAAGAAAATGCCTTCATTAAGCAAACTGGTAGCTAGTGAGAGAGTTTATATTGATGTGGGGTTACATACTCTTTGGCCAGCTCCACTCGGACTTACACTGAAATCAGAAAGTTAGGCTATTAAGCTACAGTTATACTGACCCAAATAGAGGAGGATCACAAATGGGTCTTCATAATCAGGTAACAGCTTTCTGTCAACAGCTCACTGTACAGGTGGGTACTTGCGGTGGTGTTGTTTTAACTCTCAACATCATGTATATAGGGGCGATTCCTTTTTAGGAGCTTGGGAGCATTGACCCCCTACTGGAGGCCCTCACAGGCCCAGAGACATTATTAAACTAAAATAAAACCTACCTTTTTTGTCACTCGTTTTTCCAATGGGGCGGCCAGGACCAGCTGAGGTTATGGAAACTGGACTGTGCATGTCAGATTGGCCGGTGTTTTTACCATGGCCAGCCTAACATGCGCAGTTCAGGCTTCCAGAACCATGTTATGAGCGAGCTGCAATTGCCGAAAAACCGCCCCATCGGACTACAACGGAGCGTTGTGCTTGCCTACCTGGCCAATCCTGCCACTGATCTTATGCTGTTTGGTATTCTGGACAGCATGAGAGCAGTGCTTAGATTTGCTGGGAAGCTTCAGGCTTATTTTCTCTTGAAGCATGTTTTGTCTTTTTTTACAGCCAGGCAGAGCGCCTCGAGTCGGATGTACTGCACTAAAGGTAAGAAAGTTTATTTACTGCAGTACTTTTAAGGGACAGTAACTGCTTTTAAATAGACTGTGTATGCCCGATGACCTCTGCATTGCGAATTCCTTTTTAAAGCTATGCCGTGCCTCAAATGGAATTTGTACTGCAGAGGTGTTGTTTATAAAGCATTTACTGTTCATTATATATTTCCCTCTTACACGGCTCACCAATTCAAAGGTCATCGGCCGCCACTGCTTGTGTAAGTGAGGGTAAACGTGATTACGGTGAAGGAAGAGTTGGAAATAGAGGCTCTATCTCCTATGGTGATACGTTGGTTTGCTTGGGAAAGTTTAAAATGAGGGGGCATATTTACAAGGGCATAGCGCCACAGAGCGCCACTTTTTCCAACACTCTGGTGGCACTGTGCCCTGCTCCGTATTTACAATGTGGCGCTAAGGCACTCTGGATGGCTTAACGATGCCTTGTAAATATGGCACTCCTCAACGCAGTTTTCTGCGGCACAGTGGTGTGCAATGGGTGTTACTGTGGGCGGTCCCATGCAACACCCATTGACATTGCCTCAGATTTACAAGGACCTGTAAATCTGAGGCAGCACCCATAACTAACACCATTTCGAAAGAAGGCGTTAATGTGGCGCAACAGGGAGAAATACTTTTATTTCTCCTCGTTTTTTGCAAAACACCATTAATTGTTGTTTTTGTGCAGGAAGGTGTCCCATCCTGCACAAACACAAATATCCGTGCAATACAGACACCCTTGCACCTTGGGTACTGGCATTTGCACTAGGCAGCTCCTTTAGCGCCGGCGCAGGGGAGAGCACAGGGATGTGCCATATTCTTATTAATACAGCGCAACCCTGCGTTTTTGAAATGGCGCACCTTGACGCTGCTAAATTGCTTGCAGCGCTGCGCCATTTCATTGTAAATATCCACCTAAGGATGTTTTTTAGGCTTGGCCTAGGATAGCAGATTTGTACATTTGTGCTTAGTTTCTGTATTTGTTTGGGAATTACACCTTTTCTAGGTAGAAGGAGACAATTTCTTAGTTTTAATAATGTGAGAAAGCAAAACGATTGTTGTCCTCTTTTCATTACAGAATCAAAGGGGGGGGGGGGTAATGAATTTGTCTTTTTGTGTCAACACAGGCTTCTAAGTTTTATGAATTTGTATCTGAGGTACAGAGCGTATATAAATGGTTTCATTTTATTATATACAGTTTTATTACATCTTATTGTATAGTACTTTGGAGGGAGACAATTTGACTAAATTATCCCTCTGATTTATCGATTGATTCAGTGATTGACTATATCATTTAATTTTGGCTAAATCTGCACTTTAAGTTTATACCCTGAAGTGTTCAAAATGTTTAATGAAACGTAATCCTATAAAGGTAATATAATACTTGTTTATGTATAATACTAAAGAATCGATGCTATATTAAGGTTTTAACGTGGTTATGAGGTATTCCCTCCTTATTTATACATTTTCAGAATATTTTCCAAATTTGAAATATATAAGAAACTGTAAAGTATTTTCAAGTAAATATGTAAGCATCACAAATGTTTTCTTTCATTACTCTGTTGCGATATGTTAATTATGCCACTATTTCTATTGTTATTTCAAAGTTCTCTGTTTCTGTGCTGCATCCTTTACGGCACTCCGCAGATCAGGCCGGCTGACCTGTATGCATGCTCCATAACTAAATTAATGTATTCCTTTTATAGATACTTTTTCTTGATCAGGTGCAATGGCACCATCTTTTGCCAACCCTACATGGCCAGTCCTTCCATTTGAACCTAAGTGGATCCAGGGTTGCATTATTCGTGCTTCAGTTGTTTACAACTGGTGTAGTAGTTTGCAGCTATTCCTCCTGCATACACTTTTAAATAGATTACTCTCTATGCTGCGAACAGACATATATACTTCTTTGACAACTGATATATTATTGTTAGTATGTTGAAAATTATATTTTATTGTTTTGCATCAGTGTCTCCAGATGCAAGAAAGCCTGTCATTTATTACGGTTTCACTATTCCATCTAATTGTTAACCCCTTGGCTCTTCCCCCTTTGGAATACTTGTAAATATATTTCATGTGTCGGTATTCTGTAAAAGAGGACTGTCTACACTGTGCAGAACTTTTTGAATAAACAGAATGACCCTACTACTGTGTTCCGTTTTAACAGGAAATGTGGTGACTTCACTCATGCTCTGTGCTATTAAGGGCTCTGTGATAAACCATGAAACAGGTAAGTAGGCTGATTTTTCCCTCAACAGACGCTCTGCATGAGAATAAAGTGTAACTGGCATACGACCCACTCCTGATTCATTCATATATTGCATTTGTTGCTGTTGCAGTTTTTTATAGCAGAAACTCGCCCCGAAGGTATTGGAGCGCTTTATATGAGCACCAATAACATTGCACAAGAACACATTCATGTTTTTTGAGGGCACGGGGAGATTACGTGATTTGCCCAGAATGACAGGATGTTGAGCCGACGCCGAGGCTCAAACATGGCTCCGCAAACTATGCACTTTTTAACTCTTACCTTTGAACCTAGAATTTTGTTTCTCCCAGAGTACATACATGCAAGTTCTTGAACTAGAAAGGAATTCAAGCTACAGTACATTTTCTCAAAACCATTAAAATATTGCTATAATCTTACCTGTGACAATATTTTCTACAGAATAACGGCAGGTGAACTGTAGATTTAGGCCATTATGGGGTAAGTATTCAGGAATTCTCCAAATTCTTATAATTCAGTATCCAAACTGATAACGTTTTAGCCAAACACTCCAAGAATGCACCATTTGACTTCATTTCCCCAAAATTATATGTAGGCGACCCCTGCTATGGCCCAATGGAAGGTGATGGCTTGTAAATGTGCTCACGAATTCCATGACCCAAACAAACCTACTTCTCAGACCCCACTCAAAACATTTATAAACATACATTGAGCTTGTTAGCAGTAAATATATGTATACAAAAGCTACTAACTAGATTACCACTTGGTACTCAAAATAATACTGACCCCAGTGATACAGTTTTTACTCAAGAAAGAGAAAGACCAATTTCTACTGATATCATCTAGCTGCACGTGTGTCCGCAACAGGTGCATTCGCCTATTGAGCTGTCCAGCAAGCATTGAGTAAGAAAACATTGGACAAACGTCTTCCTAAATCAGCTAATGACATTGTATGGTTCAAAGGTTACATCTTGAGCCTGTTACTCAGATTGCTGAATGCAGTAGGACTTCTGAAATAGCTTGGTAGTTTAATCACGCGAGTTGAACTTCTCACATAACCTGATCTTTGAAGCAGGAAGCGAGCTGCTCTCTGTTTATATAAACAAGAAACCTAAGTTCTGATCCCATCCTAACCTTAACACTTGATTACATTATGGGGTCCAGAACAAAGTATGTTAACTACCTGTACATCAGTTAATTTAGCTGCAAATTCTGGAGTACCAAGAAGCTGCCTACTCACCTGTGAGGCATGCCTTTTGAAAAAGGTAGAATTCGGTTTCACCCTGGAAACGTGCCCAGGTTATTCACTTAACAGGCTGTAGACGTGTACTCGAATATATTGCCTTCTTGTCCCGCTTGAATCACCAGCAAGCAACCTCGAAGTTGCCTTTGAGTAGATAAGCGCTATAGTAACACGCGGACACACAAGTATCACCATTGTCAGCCATGACATCACAAACTGCCTTGAAGTACGGTAGGCCTTGGGGGGCGGCGCGAGGCGGTGGCGTGCTGGCCGCCGTCCTTGGGCCAAGAATAACATTCCTGCAGAGGGAGAACATTCCAGCAGCTTTCACACTTTTCCTTCCAGTCACACCAGGGTCTGTAAATCTGGCTCCCGAGAATGAGATCATCTGACAGGGTAATTTGTAGATTTTTATTTAGTCAAAAGTGAGCTCACAATTTCCACAGCAACAGAAGCACAACAGAAAGCAGAGCTGGGGAAGGCGCTGGGGGCTCAGGCTGGCCCAGTGTAAGAAACTCGGGGCCCAGCGACAAAGCCAACTCTGTCTCTTGGCCAGTGGGGGGAATAACTCCCGTAAAACATCAGAGCTAATTTACTGCTCTTTTATTAAAAGGTCACCAAGCCCTACTACCAGCCCCTTCTAGTCCATGGTAAACGTGCTTCACAAATAGCCAGCCTTTTAGGTTTTCCTATTGTATGGAGGATATGTCACTGAAAACACATCAGCTTTCTCCTTTCTGGTGTCTCATTGCAGATGAGGCAGGAACATTAACCGAGTTTGAAGGCCTTGATATACAAGATATACTCTGGGGACACTAAACAAAAACAAAAAAACAGCACTATTACAATGGCGAGGCTGTCCAAGAGCACTCGACATTTTATAAGTTCATCACTTACATCATTTTGCCAAAACCATAGGAATAGAAGAATAAACACTATGGGCCCGATGTAGGTAATTCTAAATTGCCACTTCTAAAATACCGAATCATACAGAATGGGTATTTAAGAAGTGGTAAATTAGAAGGGGGGAAATGCAGGTATTTCAGATTCGGTAAATACCGAATCGTTAAGATTCGGTATTTACGGATTCTCTAAATACCGAATCGGTAAAGCCCATTGATTCCTATGGGCATTGCAGCCCATAGGAATCAATGGTCATTACCAAATCGGTATTTACCGATTCGGTAAATACCGATTTTTGCAAGGGTGCAGGGGGTGTCACTTTGACACCCTCTAGCACCCTGAATTAAGGAACGTGTGCCATGTGACACACAGACATGCCCTAAGGGCATGTCTGTGTGTCACATGGCACTGGTGTGCATGCACACATGTGCATGCACACCTGTATTCGGTATTTTACCACCCAATAGAATTGGGTGGTAAAATACCGATTCTTAAAACCCTGTGGCACTCTGACATGTGCCAGCTACATCTGCATTTACAGAATCGGTATTTTACCGAGTCTGTAATTACCGATTCGGTAATTTTACAGAATCGGTAAATACAGAATCGGTAAAATACCGATTCTGTAAATGCATGCCCTACATCTGGAAACCGTAATACCGGTCGGAAACGGCCGAATTCGGCTGTTTCCGACTGGTATTAGGGCACCTACATCGGGCCCTATATGCTTTTTGGCCTCCTGGTGGCATAGCAGAAAGATACTTCCCATGACCTTTGGCCCAAATTACAACACAAGAGATGACATGACAGAGTATTTCCCTGGCCGGATATAAACTCTGCTTTGCCTAACTCACTTTCATTTTTTCTATTTCTTCATTTGCATATTTTTGAGTGCATTAACCACAGGATAATTTTACATGTGTTAGGTTCGAAGTATGCCATGTATTATTTACATCTTTACAGCATAAACATTGCTAATCTTATACATTTCGGTTAGTGGGTACTGGTAGCTGATTCTCTGCATGGATCACGTGCACTCATGTGTCATTATTATTAGGATATTGATAATGCAAGTCTATTGCCTAAATCGCCTTCATGTAGTTCCTGACTTCCCTATAACGATTTGTGTCCGATTTTCATTCAGGAGAACACAAAGGAGAAGAAATGACTTTAGCGAGCTACATACAGAAGGGACACAGAGACTACTGAGTTCTCAAGAGAGGCTGGAGAATACAGAGGACCATCTCTTCTCAGCTGGGCCATACACAAGCAAGTCTGCAGAAATGTTCTCTCGTGGGTCAAGGCAGAAGAGCACTCATACTGGTTCTGGGTTCTCATAAATACAATTAAAACTAGGAAGATGGCTTCTGGCAACCTTTCGTTTGCTGTAGGGTTATGGTCTTGATGTATTTGTCACTTGCTTTGCGCCCCCCACAGATATTGTTTTTGGATCCCCTTTCACAGTTCATGTATGTATTTTTCTTCCCCAATCTTAAACTATTCAGTGGTTTCCATACCCATTACCACCACCAGTGCCGGCCAGTAATGTGGATGTGGGATCGGTACACAAACGCACACTCACCCATCCACTTACAAGTACACACACACACACAGGCACACAGCCACCCACCCCTCTTCACATTGCAAATTTGACCTGACTTGCCCTTTTCAGTTTCTTGTAGGCACCTAGCGGTCGTTTTAGGAGATGACTGCCTCCTGGGCGCCATTTTAGAGAGCGTATGTACCCTATTTTACTGAGTTTATGTTTTCACTTTAACCCAATGTATTTATTTAGTATTCTGTTACAGGTATTATCCCTTGGCATGGGAGCCTGCTGAGGGACTGAAAGGGTTGCTGGACCCTCGTTTTGTGTTTTTACTTACCCACCAGTTTTGCTTACAGCTCAAGACACTGCAGCCATGCCCCCTGCACTCGGCGTACTATTTAGCATAAATGGTTGCGCGTCAGCACAGCGGACGCTGCTAGCGCGCTGATGCCATGTCAAAGATAAGTCCGCCGGCGCTAAAACCGTGCTGAGCGCCAGACCCACTGGCATTTCCAAAACACAACAGCCTCCTAAAATCTGGTATTGCCGTGAGGCACATATCAAGATGAACCCTTCAGGTAAGGACAAGGACCTATACACAACCCTAACGACATTACGAGTAGGTATCCTCTCACATGTCACATCTGCTACCCCAGATAGAAACTAGTAGAGCAGACCAGGTGAGCAGAGATACACATACCCAGTCACAAAGCAAGTCAAAATCCTTTATTGGTGCATTATTAAATGTGCGCTCCCTTGTAAAACACCAACTGGAATTTGCCAATCTCCTTGAGGCCAAAAACCTAGATATTGTTTTTGTGATTAAAACATGGGCAGATCAGACCTCTGGCCCCGATCTAGTTTTACTCACTGCCTCAGTATATGCTTTTTTAGGCTCAATAGATAGCTTAAAAAAGGTGGGGTGGGCCATGCGATTATCTATCTTGATCAATTGCAGGCCTATTTAGACTCAGCTCCTTTCCTAAAATGTGAGGCACTCCCCTACAATATTGAACTTACCAATAAGCAAACCAGTAAGTGAATGCTCATTTATCGCCTTCCAGGGCCTAGAAACAAGTTCATACAGTAGCCCGCAGCACTCCTAGAACCTTGCCTACTCTACCCAGAACACACCATCTCAATTTCAATGTTCATCTTGAGGTTTTAACTGACAAAGACACTGAGTCCGTAATGGAAACAATGGCTTCCTCTGGCCTTATGTAAAGGGTTAATTCCCCCACTCATTCAGCAGGGCACATCCTAGGTGTTATTTTCACAAATAACCCTTCCCTAAAAATTCGTAATATCCTTCATTTAATGTGGTCCGACCAAAGCGCTATACTCTTTGAAAATAGCGCCACCCAAGATAGTACCTGCACCAGCCAGCCTCTTACACGTCAAACATACAGGGCCTGCAACAAAGTTCACGCTGATCAATTCAACCAGATTCTCTCTGAACACTTGCCACCCTAAACTGATGACTTGAAGCAACTAGTCAGTGGCTACTCTAATTGGCTTAGTTCAGCAGTATCCGCCCTGGCACCAGTAAAACAGATCAAGGACCATAAAGGGAAACAGTCCACACCTTAGTTTTCAGATAAATGAAGATCTACTAAACAAAAAAGCAGGAGACAAGAACGTAAATATAGGGCCAACTACAATAATTCTGAAAACAAAAATACAAACACTACTTGGGAGAATATAAGGCATTAATAGCTGAGGAAAAATCTTTCTAACATCATATGCTGACGACACCCAGATTGTCGTCTCCCTAGCTAGTGACATCGAGAGTACCAACATCAGATTCAGCAACTGCATGCTGGCAATCATAGAATGGATGCGTTCAAAATGTCTCAAACTTAATTCAGGAAAAACAGAAGTCATTCTGTTTGGAGAGGCACCTCTTTTTGGTCCCTATGTTGGTGGCCTCAAGAACTGGGCACCCTCCCTGAACCTGCAAAAAAGGCCAAAAACCTGGGGTTTTAGGTGGATAATAAATTGGCATATGGTGAGCAAGTTAAAGCCATCCCGTTGTCTGCCTTTTTGATCATTAAAACGGTTTAAAAAATTCTACCTTATCTCCTGGTGACATTACATAAAAGAGTTATGATGGCACTGGTCACGTTCAGACTAGATTACTGTAATGGTCTATTCTTAAACATTCAGCAACAGTTCCTTACCAAACTTAAAGTCTTTCAGAATACAGAAGCATGTATGCTTATACGTATCCCTAAATTTCAATCTGCCAAGCAAGCCTTATGTAAACTACACGCCCTACCGGTCTGCCAGAGAATAACATTTTAGGCCTTATGTATCAGTAATAAAGCCCTGATTGGCACCAGCCCTAAGCACCTGCAGCAGAGTTTCATTTGATACAGCCCAACCAGACATTTGCGCTCACTTAGCGCAAACAATGTCATTGTTCCAACCATAAGACATGCTTCTTGAGGTGCTAGGAGCTTAATTTGCAATGCAGCCAGGCTTTGGAAAGCCCCCCCTGCCCATATTAAAGCTATGCCAAACCTTTAGCTATTCCGGAAAGTATAAAAAAAAGAAATGGGTCCTTAACTGTTAGGGACCCACCTGTTTATCACATAGTCAGATCTCAGCAATGTTGTAGTAGCCGCCAAGGCACCCCGGGTATATGTGCACTTTACAAATAATAATAACATAATATATCTAAACATAACATAACAACCATCCATTCACAAGCGCACGCACATACACCCACCATTCACAAACACATACACACACTCATTCACAGCACGCACATACAAATACACATACATCCATGCTTACATTCATACACACTTGCACCCAACATTCAACAGACACTTACCAGGTGACAGCAGGAAGGAGAAAGGCTTCAGAGAAATTGCCAGAGGTTTTGTAGGGAAAGGCTGCACAGAAGAGCCCAACTCCACCTTTCATTGGCTTACCTTGTCATTGGAGGGATGGCTGACCTTGTCATTGATGGGTCAGAATTGACATTGGAGGGTTGGCAACTCCTCACGAAGTGGGATGGGGTCAGTGGCACTTCCTGACCCCACCCCACCCCACTCTGTGACAAGGCATCATTGACAGACAGTCAGCCTTGGGTACTTCAGGTCTTAAATCTGAAGGCCCAGGTCTGATTCTATCAGTGATGCTCTCCCTTGTCATGAGAGCTGTGGATTCTGAAATCTTCAGCCCGGCAAAAATTAGCTCAGGCTACCAGGCGCCTGCCCATTAGTATATTTAAAGTGCCTGACTGCCTGCCCCGGACCACTGGCGTAACGAAAGTTGATGGGCTCCCCCTGCAAGGTACATGGAGAGGCCCCGCTCCGGATTGAATCTGGAGCTCTCAGCCATGAATACTGTGCAGATGGGGCCCCCTGAAGCTCAGGGGCCTTCCATGCACTGCAGAGGATGCGGGGGCCTGGGTTACGCCACTGCCTCGCACATTATGAGCATCTGTCAGACTGACCTTTGCTCAGCCTGACAGACACTCATCATGCTTTGGAAAAGGCAGCGGGGCAGAACCCCTGCAGCCCTAATGACTGGCCACGCCTGATTACCTCACCTAGAAAGAGTCTGAATTTCTGGATTACATGGCAATGGTCTGATGACATCCTCAGTGCCTATTCAGTTTGGGTCCAGAGGTATCTCATGGTACTTGAAGGGGCTCAGAATTGTTTACGCTTCTGAAGGAATCGACGAGTCACTAAACAAACTTGCATGACATGGAGAGGAGAGGGTGTGGTGCACGGCCAGAGCTACTGACTTACGAGCTGCGGAACTGGGCTCCAGTCCAGGCATCAAATGCAACATCCTGTGATTCTGGGCAAATCACTTAATCTCCCTGTGCCGATGAACAGCGACTGGATACCCTCATGGGTGATAAGCCGCTCTATAAATCTACAAACTAAACATATATGTTGTGTTCTGGACTAATTTATTTATTAGTGGTGTTATACTACTCATTATCTTAAGGAACAGCTTAAACCCCAACGTTACTCAGACACTGTTGTTATCTACATGAGCGCTGAGTAGACCCTCCTGTGATGGAAGACAGCAGGTGTGTTCTATCTTCTCTCCCTTCCCTCGACCTGTACCCATTGTTTCCCTGTACGGGACTCTCTCCTGGAGTTCTATACAGCCATTTACCTCTGGAGATATCCATTCAGGGAGATTGCTGGACTATCCGTCAAATCAATTAAACCTGGTTCCTTGCCAGACTGGGGCATTCCTAACAGTTTAATGAATCTTTTGCCATATAGAGGTCCCATGCTACGCCAGTTGTGATAAACGAAAAAGGAAATAACAATTCAAGTTTCTAGCATCCGAATGAGAAAGCGTTCGAACGTGTATAGTGTACATTACAGTCATGTCAGTTACTACTTGGACGCAGTGCATAGTTGTAGATCCGAGCTGGCTGGTGAAGATGCTTTGCCCTCTGTGGATTACCCACTTTAAAAAGTTCATGTCTCTTTCTTGGCATGTGTGGAATACTTAAAGGGCTGGGGAATGATTGTTGGTCTTTGGGGAGTGTATGAGTGGAGTTGAGCTCTGGCTGTAAATTAGATATAGACAGTGAGAGACTCAGAGGTGAAATGGTTGCATAAATCATGTAAATGGATGTCTGGGGTAGTTGTGTCTTAAGCCTCGTCTCTACTGGGATTCAAATATGGATAATATGAGCCGTGTGCGTTTGTTGTCTTTTACTCAAAGAGGATAATGAAACATAGTCTGACATATTTGCAGGTTTTATATCCTATGAACTTTTGGGAGTGCCAATGTATAATGCAACAATGGTGTCAAGCCAGCAGTGAGCCACAGGCCCATTGATGATGTGTTTAAAGTTTTATGGGAAAACTTATGTCAATCATGTATGCTTGTAGAAGAAATTATGACAACATATGTGTAGTGAAGAATGATCCATGGAAGTCGATTTGTCCAAACCACCAACAATGTTATTATTTAACTGTAAATAGAGATCATTTTTGGTTGAAACATGAAGACAAGATTTCAGTGTGGGAATAGTTAAATAGATGTAAGTCACTGTGTGCTAAAGAATTTAACTTCAGTTTTTAGTGGCTTTCAACTCCAACTAGCTCTGGGGCAGCCGCAATTCGATTTCTTTGCAACAAGAGCATCATAATGTTTCAGCCTCAGTGGTTTTTAGGATGGTTTGGTCATTGTCAGCCTATAGGGGAAAATTAGCTTATAATGTCTGATGAGAATTAAAAATGCTTGAATATATGCCGTTACGGAGAGGCAGGGAAAGATAAGACGTTGTCAATCTCAGTTAGATGTCATAGTTTATTCGTTTTTGTTTCTTAAAAAGAGCATTCCCTCCTTCCCCACAGTGTACTTCAATAAACAGCATGGAAGACAGAAGAGTGGTCCAAGAAAATAAAAAGTATGAGCTATCGTACCTCATCAATGGCCTCCAATAATTGATCTATCACATCTAGGAGAGAAGATTTCTTTCTTGTAATGAGGCATGAAACACCATGATCACGGATGCTGTATTGATCCATTAGTCTCTGGAGTGATTTGTAGCAGCTTTCTTCAGCATCTTGTTAACTGGAGGACGACGTGTTAAAGGACAAATATTGAAAGATCTAAAGGTGTCCCTACTGGCACTGCTGAGAAGTGTGTCTGAGGACCATGTTGTGCATGCCTGAGGAAGCACAATGTTATATTATGTTAAGTTGTTATGTTATGCTATGTTATGTTATGCTAATTTGTAGAGCACAACTAATCACCTGTGTGGGTCTAGGCGATGACTATGGCAGGCCTTAGGGGGGAGGAGCAGATAATGCCTGTTTCATATGGAAGAACCATGGCTTGAAGTCCCTTGGAAAGTCCATGAGGGAGGGGGAGGTTCTGAAGTGTTTTGGAAGGTCGTTCTAGGTCTTGGCTGCAAGGTGTAGGAAGGAGCGGCCTCTACGTCTGTTCTTCTTGTTGCGAAGAAGGTGTGCATTTGCCTGGAATGCAGATCGAAGATGTCTGGTGGGTTGGTAGAGGTTGAGAGGGGGGTTAAGGTAAGCTGAACAGGTATTGTGGAGAGCTGTGTAGGTGCAGGTAAGTTCCTGGAACTTTCATCTTTCCTGGATTGGTAGCCAATGGATATTGTTGAGGTGTGGAGGGGTGTGGTTATTTC
The DNA here is from genome assembly GCF_964263255.1 of Lissotriton vulgaris. Taxonomy (NCBI): domain Eukaryota; kingdom Metazoa; phylum Chordata; class Amphibia; order Caudata; family Salamandridae; genus Lissotriton; species Lissotriton vulgaris. The sequence continues at coordinate 1,840,736,643 of NC_141687.1, read as the reverse complement.
GCAGCATGTTCAGTATGTGTCTGACTGTGTTCTAGGTAATTTGGAATTGGTGTAGGACATGGACTGGGATTCTAATACAGAGGGTGTTTCTGTAATCAAATCTACTTGTGATAAGAGTCTGGGGACCATTCTTCTGGTGTTCAGTGGTATGCACTTGAAATTCATGCGTAGAATTTGCAGGATGTGGAAACATGAGGAAGAGATGGCTTTGATCTATCTGTTCGTGGAGAGTTTGGTGTCTAGGATGATCCTGAGGTTCTTGGCATGGTCCGCAGTGGTGGGTGGGGGACCAAGTTTGGAGGGCCTCCAATAGGCTTCCCAGTGGTAGTGGTTTTTGCCAAAGATTAGGACTTCAGTTTGTCTGAAGTAGTGAACTGGATGCAGGGTGCAATAAACACTATGTGTGGAATGAGTCTGGAGTGAATAATGGCACTCAACTCTGTCCAACTCAGGGAACGCCTCTGGGGAAGTGATTGTGTGCATACGTGATGATAGAATGGTATCCAAATTTGGGTTTCTCTGTCGCAGAGCCTGAGGATATACATGATTATACTTTCTCCCTGAAGAAGGGTGAGAAAAAGTTAAAACCCAAGCCTCCCCAGCCTGAAAATGGGGACCCAGGGGAAACGGGCATGGGCCACCCGGGAAGGAATTACTTGTTGGCTAGCAGCAAGCTCAGTTAACCCACCAGAAGGCAGATTCCCTCGGGTCCTCCTGTCTAGTGGCCTTCTCTGGACTCACTGCTAAATGATTGAGGATAAATAGAGCTGTAGGGAAGCGCCTGCATGGAGGTAAGTGAGCAACTGTCACACCAGTTCTCCAGGACCATTGTGAATTAAGGGAGGCTAGGCTGCACTTGTGACAAGTGCAGCTGCTGACCTTGAAAACGCAGGGATCACATACCACTGTAGGCGCCAAGACACCCACGAGTAGAAGTTGCGCTTTATACATTTTAAAAATAAATAAATAAATAACTCACTGATTTGCCAAGTATCATTTCTTTAAGCATTTATTTCATGTTTTAGGCAGGCAAGACTTTGTTTGGGAGGGTTTGTCTGGTATGATGTATAGTTCACACAGCACTAGCATTAAACATTGTAACTGTAATGTCCAAGCAATGTTATTCTTTTTGAAAAAGATATAACTTATCATTAAGATAATACTCTCAGTAACAGTAGGTTTTAAAGCATTTCCTACATATCTGCATAGTATGCAAATGACTGTTAACTCCGTGCGGATAAGAGCATCTGCTCCTTAGGAATGGGTTTTGGGGTGCACACATATTTTATGGCCTCTGATGCTCTCTTTTGGTTTTTTGACTGTCACAAATCGTGCAATCTGTGAGAAGAAACAGGGGGATTGTCGTTATGGAAAAACTGCTCAGCAGTGGCAGCGATATGCCAGGCGACTCGTGTGTCTCTTGCTCAAGAGAAAATACTGGATCTTCCAGAAAGTAAAAATGAAGTACAGGTTGTTACAAGGACACAGTACCAGTGACCACTCTACAGCGATAGATAGGACTCACTATTGTTTGGGACTATTAAGGTGAATGAGTGAAGTTAGGGATACATATCCATGTTGTACGCCAACTCACATTTACCTTATCATTGCCCAGGCACTTTGCTCTTCTCAATGGTGAAGTAAGAAGCCACTTAGAAACAGCATCATGGTGCTTGGAAGGGGAATCGGTCCCAAGCAATGTGTTAGAAGCCAGAGGAGAGATCTGTGCTTCATCTGAGGATGGTTAAGATATGCCTGAAACATATGTGAACAAATACATTAATATTCCCAATAACTTGTTTTATATGACTCGGCTATCTGTATATTTCTTGTATCTCTTTGTTATGATGTTGACTATTATTTCCTGTGAGTCAGGGAAATGGCTAGAAATGGGTCGTCACTGTAGCAGCGCCCAGCCCAATGTCGTGAATAGCGACAGGAGTACTGCACTCAATCACTAGTGGGTAAGTCTTTAACTGCTGAGGAATTTTAGGGGTTCTGTGCAAAAATAAACCAGTGGAGGCACTACCAGTGCAGAAATGGATTGTGGGATTGGACTGGTGTACAAAGTAAACTCACACGTACAAATATCCTGATACAGCCCAGCTCCTATTCATCATGCACAGAAGAGTAGTTAATGTTGGTCTAGAAGTTTGGAGTAAAGGTGTGAGGAAGCCCGGGGAGGTGAAATGGGTTAGCCTGCATGCCTATAATGATGTGCATATTCCTCTATAAATATTAGAGGCATAAAGATGCAGCAGTCAGGCAATCACTTATGTTCCTGCGTTGTAGCTGCCAATCAGACCAAGACGGTGCATTTGGAAAAGTTAAATTATCCATCAATGAAAACTTATCCTTACTGATATAACTTAATAGAAAAATAATGCTACCGTTTTATTACAGCAAATCTTTGAAAGGGCATGGTTGTGGCGGATGTCGAAGCGGTCAGTAAATTCTGAATCTTCTAGAAAATTTAGCAAGAGTGTACTTTGAAAAAGAGGGAGTGTAAATGCCCTTGTCAATCTGTAAGTCCTAAAGTTTGTATATGACGTGGATCTTCAGTTCATTCAAAAGACTGTTCCTATGCCGGTCTCTTGTGCAGGTTTTTTGTGCGTCCCCTGTGCCCCCACCCCTCACCCTGATCCAGCATGCAAGAGAGGATTGCCACCACGTGGGTAATGTACCGTGCAAACCTGCGTGCAAGACCCCAGGTTACCGGTGGCTTCAGAGGGCATTCTGTGTTTCCTACTGTTTTCTCTCACCCCTCCCCCACGGCTTTTGATGATGCTGAGCTGGTCCCACGGTATTCCCTTGTCCTTCACGCACTAGTGTCAGGCACTCTTGCAGCCGCTATGAGTCTATAGGTAGGTGCAAGCTTTGTCAATTCACGTTTTTAGATCAGATGAGCAAGAGCGCCAAGAAACCAGCAAAGATGGTCCTTGCACGCCACAATACCCTTGCTCTGGCCAATGTTGATCCGGACAGAGCACGGCACGTTTAATTCAAAATATTGTTTTAAAACATTAAGTATAGTAACAAGAAAGATAGTTAAATAAATGGTTATCGGACCCAGTATGATGCAAACTAAACTGCTTTAAGCAAACGCCGTTTAAAACGTGTGTACGTAAGGAATCTTGCACCTTCCCCATAGCACAGACAGAGGCTCCCCTCAGAAAAAAAAATCCCCCGCCCCCTCAAATATTTCAATTAATGAGGGAATTTTTTGTCAGAAACAAAAAAGGGAGGATGTCAGTTTTTATCGGGCGCGTTAGTGAAGGATGGTTAGGCAGGGCGACTAATTGCGCCTGTGTATGCCAGGGCTTCCTCGTGAAAAGTGCTAATCAGCAGGCCGCGCAGGTGGCTCCCGGTGTTGGCCGGCCTCTGACAGCCTCGCCAGGGCCTGTCTCTTCGAGTCAGGGCCCGGCACGCTGAGTCCGCAGCCCCACGCCTTGTGTTCATTGACCCAGGGGTCCTACGCCGCCGTCGCTAGGCAACCGGAGCCTGGGGCCAAGGTCTCCAAGGCATACCGGGGAGGGCCGGGCTGTCCAAGACAGTGCCCGCCTACGAGCAAGGACACTGATATCATTAGGGCCTACTTTGTTTAAAGCCTAATTACTAGCCTTTTTTGCTCCGTTCCGGCTTTGGAAAAAGAGACAATCTGGCCCAGCTGGGGAGGCAAATCGAGGGCAAATGCGGTGTGGTTCCCAGGACATGTCGAAAGGAGGAGAGAGAGGCCTAGGTACACCGGTGCCACTCCTGAAGCACTACGCCATCAAACTCTCCAGACAGGCCCACCACACGTCCTAATTCCTGAGGACGTACTTGCTGGCCAAGTGAAAACAATTGTGACTTGCTGTCCATGACTATATATAATATTTTTGCCGTGCAAAATAGTGAGATTTGAGAGGTAACCTTCAAAATGCCGCTTTTTCCTTCAAAATTATCTCCAATTAATTGTAAAATGTGCCCTTATCCCTATCCATTCCTGGTGCTTTCAGTCATCCGCATAAATCCTCTTGAACTAGATACAGTATTCCAGATTCATACAGAAATAGACTCATCTCACTTAATGTAGCATCAGAACTGGGGGGAAATCTGAAGTAGATCTTTGTATTAGACTCAATAACTCCATACGAAAAATACTGATGTCCCTCAAAACTAGTGTCAGCTCTTGCACTGGACACAGTACTTCAGGTATGAGCTCTAAAACTACAACACAGCAGCTATTTCCTGAACTGGACACAATGCATGAGGTGATGGTTCTAGAATCACATTAGTCCATGCGTGTCCTCCAGAACAGTCAAGATAGCCCAATGATGAAGGCCATAAGAACCGGCCCATACACCTGGTGTGCTCTTCTGTATGGAAATCAATGGTCCGGATGTGGCCTTTAAAAATGAAGACAACCACCCAGTAAGGATTCGCAGTGGATTCACTTACTGAACAGACGCATCTTCACTGAGACCCAGCTACAGGTTTAATCGCAATGCCATAAAGCCTTTCTTTCTTCTTAGCTTCTTTTGTGTTTTTTTATGAACAGTTTTTCATGTTGTAGCAGTCAGAGTGCTGAAGGATGTGCAGAGGGAGGTATGGGGAAATGGAGGTATGCAAGAGTGTGAGTCTCAGAGAAATTAGGAAGGGATGGGATGGAAGAGAAGAGGAACTGACTGAGAAGGATCGAGGATAAGAAGGGGCAAAAGGAGAGGGGGAATGAGAAACAGAATAGAGTGCTGGAAAGAGAAATGTTCGGTGAAGAGAAAGAGAGAGTAAGAATAAGACACGGAGAGCGAGAATCTGCGTACTGTCAGAGAAAGAGATTCAGTGAAAGAAATAATTAGTGCAACTGGAAACGTAAAGGAAACAATGGCACTGAGCGAGAGAGAACATGTGGTCTGAATGTGAGAGTGCAAAGGTGAAGTATGACAGGTGAAAGAAACCCGCATGATGCTGGAACGGAAGAAGAAAACAGGAGAGAGGGTGGGTCTTGGGGTTGGGAGAAAGAAAGTGGAACTAGGAAAGAGATTGAAAGTGATGCTGGAAGAGAGGATGAGGAAGCAAGAGGCAGGGTGAGAGGGAGACAGACCAACAAGAAGGCAGAGAAGTAGAAAATGTGGGACTGTGAACAAGAGAGAGATGAGGTTGGGAGAGAGAGAGAGAAAGAAAACAATAATACAGGAAGAGTAGGGGAGAAAATGAGAAAGCACGAGAAAAAACATGGACCTGGGAAAGAGAGAGATATGACAGGGAGAAAGACAAGACAAGGTTGACGCTTTCCAAGATAGGGCAATGTGACAGTAAGTAGCAGTAACGTTTGTTTTATAAATCACTTCATACCATATTATGCCATTGCTAAGCAATATAACTAGCATGTGACACTGTTACACACTGCTTTATGTGAGCAGAAAAAGATGGTTTGACTAAAAGGGGCATGTCTAAAAGCATAACAAGGAGCCTTTGCTAAGGAGAATGGGCTCTAAGTAAGACTGTGTCCTAATACATGTGCTGTCAAATCACTTCTGGTCATTGTGGTCCACGTCTTCCTAGTGATCCAGGTCCCAGTACTTCCAGTGGTCCTGCTGTTGGTGTTTTTTGTCTTCCTCATTCTCCTTCCCTTTACTTTCCTGCTCCCCCTTGTGCTCCTTGTCCTTCTGGGATTCCAAGTCCAATCGTCCTTCTGGAAATTATCCTCCTCCATCTCCTACTCTAGTTCTTTCTCTTCCTCATATTTCTCTTTATAGTTCAAGTCCTCCTGGTCTTCCTTCTCTCATCCTCCCTCTCCTGGTCTTCTTATGTCCTCTTGACCGTGCACCTCCTTCTGGTCCTCCTCGTGGTTCATGTCCTTGTGCTTCAACCCTTCTTTGTGGTCTTTGTCCACAACTCTTGCTTTTTCTGCTCATTGTGGTTTTCCCTGTCCCACCATCTCCCTATATCCTGGTCCTCCTCTCCATCCTGATGGTCCCCCCCTCCACCTGGTCTTCCTGGGCTTTTTACTAATGCTTATCCAGTTACCCTGATTATCCTTGCCTGCATTGTCCTTTAATTCATCCTTCTGGTTTTCCCTGTCATCTCCTTGGTCCTCTAAGTCTGGGGTCTCCAAGCCGGTCCTGGAGGGCCGGATCCATGCCAGATTTTTGGGACATCCCCATTAAGATACATGTAGTAATTTTAAAAATCTGGCATGGATCCGGCCCTCCAGGACCGGTTTGGAGACCTCTGCTCTAAGTCATCTGCCTTCTCCCAACTACCTGCAGCACCCCAACTACACTGTATTATCCTTTGAAGACAGGTAGGTACAGCCTCCAAGTAGCGGTAGACTGATGCACCTTAATGTTTCTCACTCAGCTGTGCACGCCAACTGCATTGCAAGGCAGGCTGTCAAGGACTGGTTGTTGAAAAAGTCTAGAAGTATCCTTCTAGACTGCCTGAGAAAAGGGCAACTCCTCACTATAGTCACAGTGCCACCCACACAGAATAATGTACATGAATGTTGACAGGTCTCTCCTCTAGAGAGTCACAGCTATTAGAACAAGCATTGGCATAGCCAATAGGTCTCGCCTTTGGGACCTTATAAGTGTCAGCTGCTGATTGTGCGCTCCCTCTAAAAAGCAATTATGTAACACACACACTCGGTGCACTTTAGCGACGAAAGCAATAGTGCCCACAGAGAATGAGACACACACAGTCTCTCTCACACACACACACAGTTCTTCTCTCTTGCACACAACCTATCTCTATTGTGCACACCACACAAGCGCACACACATAATCTCTCTCCCACACACACATTTCTCACTTGCACACATACAAAGTCTCTCTCACACAGAATCTTTCTGACATAAACACTTTCAATCGTTCCCACACCCAGTCTAAAAAGTCTCTCACACACACACACTCACACACAATCTCTCTCACACAAACACTTGCAATCTTTCTCAGACGCACACAATCTCTCTCGCACGCACACATAATCTGTCTCTTTTACACACACAATCCCTCTCACAGTGTGCCCCTCCCCTCTCTCATACACACACAATACAGAGGTGATAATCAGATACAGCCCTGAGAAGCCTGCAGGAGACAGGCATTGGTGGGTGGACACCTGTGAAGACACAACCAAGATAAGACATCACACACACGCTCTCAGCTGTTATTAAGAGGAGCAGTCACGGGTGAAGTGGCGCTAACAGCACCAGCTGTGCGTCATCAGGGAGGGTTTAATTCAGGGTTATACACACATTCACGGAAAGGCGAGAGGAGGAACGGGGCAGGGGTGCATACTGCAGGCACGAGAAAAAATGTGCACAGTCGTGTCTGCATGCCTATGATTACATATTGACCATACGTGTGTGTGTATATAATATCCAATGTATAACTATGTTGAACTGCCTCTCTAGAACCACATACAAATGTTATAAGATACATATTATAAGCATATATTATGCAGCCCCATATCACGGAAATTAATGTCCTTTTCATCGCCGTTCCTGCCCCGGATCTCACTGCCCTCAAGAAGAGGTTTAAGCCTTGGTTGTTTTAGAATGTCTATCCTTCTCAGGAGCAGCGCCGAGAGAGATGCACCAGGCAGAGCGAGTTGTACTATATCAACTGTCCGTAATAAATAAATAAAGATGTATGGGTGAATGTGTGTTTGTGAATATACTATATGTATATTTTAATTTTAAGTACTATATATATATATATATATATATCCAGAACACTCTTCCAAGGAAGACAAGGCCACAACAGGGGAAACGTGGAAAGCAGCTTTATTTCTCCAAAACCGGCAAAGAAGTTTCACAGACACCCGCAGTGGCGAATGCATTTCGGCATCATATCAGCCTTCCTCAGCGCCGTGGGTGTGATGAACAGGAAGCAGGTGAGTATGCCGATTTAAATATCGTCCCGTAACATGCTTCGTGAATTACTGCTCCGCCCATACTGGTCAGTGCCAATCGCCTTAGCCTCCTACAGGACGCCTCTCTTCCAGCGCCTATAGGTACCAGCATGCACAGGAAACTGCTGGCAGGCAATGCGACGGGTGGAGCAGCGCCGCCTGAAACCCCAAGGTCCGGTATTATTTAAACAAGCCCCTTCCTCGGGTCCCCAACTGCATCTCCTACCACAACACAGGAGACTTTGTAGCGGGGACTTGGAAAACAAAGTAGCCTTGTCCTGCGTGATGTCGAAGACACCTACTCCGCCTCTTCGTCTCCAGTGCGAGCAGGCAGGTTCAAGACATTCCTGTAACCAGGACAGCAAAAATCCTCCACGAAGGCGGAAACCAGTGGGGCTTGAACCCTAGATGATGCGGGAGCCTTGAGAGCGCGACACTGGAAACCGCGCTGTGATAATGTCCAGAACACTCTTCCAAGGAAGACAAGGCCACAACAGGGGAAACGTGGAAAGCAGCTTTATTTCTCCAAAACCGGCAAAGAAGTTTCACAGACACCCGCAGTGGCGAATGCATTTCGGCATCATATCAGCTTTCCTCAGCGCCGTGGGTGTGACGAACAGGAAGCAGGTGAGTATGCCGATTTAAATATCGTCCCGTAACATGCTTCGTGAATTACTGCTACGCCCATACTGGTCAGTGCCAATCGCCTTAGCCTCCTACAGGACGCCTCTCTTACAGCGCCTACAGGTACCAGCATGCACAGGAAACTGCTGGCAGGCAATGCGACGGGTGGAGCAGCGCCGCCTGAAACCCCAAGGTCCGGTATTATTGAAACAAGCCCCTTCCTCGGGTCCCCAACCGCATCTCCTACCACAACACAGGAGACTTTGTAGCGGGGACTTGGAAAACAAAGTAGCCTTGTCCTGCGTGATGTCGAAGACACCTACTCCGCCTCTTCGTCTCCAGTGCGAGCAGGCAGGTTCAAGACATTCCTGTAACCAGGACAGCAAAAATCCTCCACGAAGGCGGAAACCAGTGGGGCTTGAACCCTAGATGATGCGGGAGCCTTGAGAGCGCGACACTGGAAATCGCGCTGTGATAATGTATGGGTGAATGTGTGTTTGTGAATATACTATATGTATATTTTAATTTTAAGTACTATATATATATATATATATATATATATATATATATATATATATATATATATAAAGCTCCACTGCTGTTGAACAGTAAGGACCATCCCTCTCGTTAGTTCAATCCCGATATATATATATATATATATATATATATATATATACATATATATATATATATATATATATATATATATATATATATGTGTGTGTGTGTGTATATATATATATATATATATATATACACCAAAACCTCCTTCACGAAAAAAGAGTGGAAGCCATAGCGGGGGAACATCAAGGAGGCCGCTTTATTTAAAATACACAAGGCAAATGCATTTCGGCCGTTAGGCCTTCTTCAGTGCCAGGTAAGTGATCCAGGAGGCATGCTCAGACCCTGATGAAATATATATATATATATATATATTTGTCCGTTATAGTTAGTTCAGCTAACATAACTTGCGCCCCTGCAATGCACTGCTGACGATGTCACATATTACATAATTCATGACATGGTCAGTGACATCACTGATGACATCTTAAATGACATCACTGATAACATCATCCAGTGACTGTGTGTTTCTTTAAAGTTTAAATATGTTTTATATATATGCCAAGGTGTATTGAAGAATGAGTGGGTGCCACAGAGCTGCTTTGCAGAGAGGTGGTCCAAGGCCATGTCCCTTTTTACACCTCTCTGCAATGCAGCTCTGTGGCGCTTACTGGAGGTACCTGGTGGGCTAGTTGGACCCAAGGAACCCTTAGGATTCAAGGGGACTTAATCCCCCAACTTACAATGCACCAGAAGGCCCGCTTCCACAGAGGTGAAGGTATGGGGTGGGCCTGATGTGACAAGTGTGCAAACACGCCTGTGGCTTGTTTTATCTTTGGATATTAATTCCTCTTGAATCCTGAGTGTCCCTGGGGGCCAACTAGCCCACCAGGTACCTCCAGTAAGTGCCACAGAGCTGTGTTGCAGAGAGGTGGTCCGAGGCCACGCCCCTTTTTACACCTCTCTGCAATGCAACTCTGTGGCGCTTACTAAAGGTACCTGGTGGGCTAGTTGGCCCCCAGGATAAAAGGGGTCTTAATCCCCCAACTTAAAACACGCCATGGAGTGCGTTTGCACACTTGTCACATCAGGCCCTGCCCCCTGCCTTCACCACTGTGCAAACCGTGTCACGTGGCTCATTTTAAGTTGGGGGTGTAAGTCCCATAAATCCTGAGGGTCCTTGGGGTCCAACTAGCCCACCAGGTATCTCCATTAAGCACCACAGAGAGGTGTAAAAAGGGGCATGGCCTCGGACCCCAGGTACCAGAAAAAAGCCAGCTTTTGACGATGCAAATAACAAAAGGAAAACGATCCACCTGCATGAAGCAAAAATCAGGGACAGCATTAGAAGTAAGGGACAATGATTGAAAAAAAAGAAAGATTAGGAGACTTAGACACCTTCCAGTGGACCGACCACCTTCTAGAAAAGTGCTATTTGTCTGAGCTTTTTGCAAATGGGTTCCACCCATTTAGTCCACCAGGATCTTTTGCTTTTGATCACCCGGTTTTTGGACCTTTACTGTGGGAAAATCTTGCTATCTGAGTCTCATTCGTGGCAATTTCATGACAATTGAAGCAAGCGTGTTTACTGCCAGTGTCTGCCTTTTAAGATAAGGCTGCTGTAGCGCAGACAGGGTAAGGGTCACTGGGCTGGTTACATGTGAATATGTGTGCGCTTACATGTGCAGGATGCTTGTAAAAGACTACAATCGTGCACACCCTGGAAGCTGCACACAGGTACATGCCTGTGGAAGTTTTGAACTGCAAATTCAAAGTGTTAAAATAACCCCTATTGATATCCATAAACCTTCTTTATAAATATTAATGTCACCCCTAAGTAGGCCTTATTGCCAATAAAAATAGGGTGCTTGGTATTTAAATGCAGATCACGTGAAAGTCAATGTTGAACTGTAGCAAGGCTGGCTGCTTCCACTGGGAAATGTTGGTCTACACTGTTGCATCTATTAAATGCTAAATTCAGTTTGGTAGAAGCTAGAGAAATACTTCAAGGACTATTTTTTATAGTTATCCAACATCCAATTTAATGGTGAAATCACATTTTGTCTACCTATTGAGTAAAATTCACTATTAAAAAGTTCTATATCATAAAAAGTGCAATGGCACAGAATCATTAGTACTTGTTTTAGGGCTCACTTAGCATCCTACATCCTTCTCTTTAAGAGAATAAAGGAGACACCTCAACTGCCACTTGACAGAATGCTTCATCATGGGGGCCTCCTTTCATCAAGGTAGGGCAATACCACCTTGATGGGCTCAATGAAGTCAGAGTTTGGGAACTTGAGACAAATGTCCTTCCTGGAAAATGTAGGGTTGCAGCTAAAAATGACTAAGGATAAAGTCTAGATAAATCTTTATTCCCTGGGTATCTGTGTCACTGTTAAAAAAATATCAAACTCAGGATGTGCCTTGAAACATAATGGTTTTCACGCTAGAAACTGAACTAACCTTGCCTAGGCTTTTCCAATCCCATTTCTTTAGGGTACTCCAACAGAAGCTTATAATCTGTTTTAATGTTAAAAAAAATCATTACCACGTAAGTGCGCTTTGAAATGCCAAATATTTTTATTCTGCATTTGAAAATGGTGCCAGGGTGGCACAAGTTGTCCTGCAGTAGACAATTTAACTCTGGTACCAAATGCTAGGGACTTATAAGTAAGTAAAGTTATACCACTTGGGTATTGCCAATTTAACATTACACTTTTAAGGTATCAGAACACTGGCACTGAGGACTTGTTAGAAGGCCTGTGTGTGCAGTCGAAACGTCAGCAGAATCAGTCCAAAACAATTGGGGTGATCATGTGAAAAGAGGTATTTCTTTACATTGGGTATACAGCTTTAGTACATAAGTGAAGTCATCAGACACATATCAGAAGTTTAAAGAGACAGTCATACATATAGTAAAATTCAAAGGGTGGTATTGCAATAACATGCAGACATTTAAATAGTTGCATTAATAATAACAACACAACTGCAACACTGAAAAGATAACAGAAAACCACAAAACCATAGAGTTTGCTCACTGTATCATCCTCAGCAATAATCTATGGAATCTGTCCCAGTAAAACACACATAATAAGGCTTTATTTTTATAAACACTTCAGAAATGTCAGCAACCACGCGACCTCCAATCAATTTGGTTCCACATGCCTAGCTGGTATTATGTAGTCTGTAAAGACAATCTGTCTTCCAGATTGCAAGACCCAGGAAGAGAGAGCACTTTGAAATGATACTCATTACACTTAGCTAGAATGTGAACTAACCTTGCATATGCTTTTCCAATCCCATTTCTTTTGAGTACACCAACAGCGATTTATAGTCTGTTTTTTAATTTAAAAAAAGCCTCTTTACCCCGTAATTGCACTTTGAAGTGTCAAAGATTTTGATTCTGCAACTGACAGTAGATTAGAAGTAAAGGTCTTTTTTTCCTGCTCATTATACTTTTGTTTAAGATTAGCCCCAAGTCCATCGCGGCATCCTCAATCCTCAATTAAAGATGATTGCAAAAATGGCATTGAAGGTGGAGCTGTGACAATGGATTGTTTTATTTCTTGAAATGGTTTTGGTGGGTAATATCCCACTGAAACTTCACCCCTTTCTAAAGTAAGGACCGTAAAAGTGTGGCCATCATGGAGAAATGATCAACAAAGCGCCTATAAAAATCAAATAGACCAAAACTTGAGTATAATTGGTCATTGCTGGTGGGAGCAACCTTTCTCTATAGCTTGCAGTAGATTGAGTTTGGGGCAAATCCCCCTCTACAATACAGAGTGACCTAGATTTTCAACTTCCTTAACCAGAATTCTGCGTTTCTTTTTGTCATTACGTTTTCTGAAGTACGCGCATAGCAAAGTTAAACATCTTTAAAAAAATTTTTTTTTTACAAATTTAGCAAACACTACAATGCCATCTTGTCAGGCACCACCCACTCCATATTACCAAATAGGACAAACATAATCTTTCGAAACGTGGAGGCAGTTGAAGACAAACCAAAAGGTATCCTGGTACAGTGAACTGCCACATCAGCGGTAATAAAAGTCATAAGATGTCAGCAATCTTGTGTGAGCTAAATGTTATAATTTGCAGAACTAAGTTCAACAGGGATGATACACTTTGCTCCCTTCACTGAGATCAAAAGCTCTTGAAGTGTAGGAAATGGTTTATAATCCATCCTATATTGTTTGTTTAACGACGTGGGATCTGCACACAATTTCAACGATCCCAATTTCATGTGTGTCAAAACAATCAGAGAGACCTAATCTAAGGCATCCACAGATTCAATGAAACTGTGAGACAATAAGTCCCTCAACACACTTATTTGCTTCTTCTTAGCATTCAATGGAACATCCCTGAGTTTGGAACGGCACTATATTTAAGCTCCATTTTGTGAGTTTTTTTTCAACTTTCCCCAACCATTTGCAAGAAACATGGTTGCACTTCTCCAGAATGCACAATGTTTCCACTTGAATACTCATGCCATAAACTGGACCGCCATGATCCAACGTAATGCCAAAATTGCCTTTGTGTCTCCACCCCAAAATATGTTGACCCTGTCTGCCACACAAATATTACCTAAATGTTTTCTTTCTTGAAAATAGATTGTTGAAACAAAATACACCAACACCAATACAGCAACATATCAGACTCTCCATGGGCAAAAGCTGTAGCATCATTCAGTTTCAACTCTATTTTTTCAATTAGTGGTGTGTTGAAATATGCTTCTAAAAACAGAGTGAAGCACAGCATTATGGAGATGCCGGCATTGCATGGTGACTGGTCCTGCCATCGCCCTCTACCTACTGCTGTGTGTCTGCAATGTCGTAGCCGAAGAAGAGAAGCCGCCGCAAGGCAGGATAAGCTAGGTGGACAAGGAGTGCCACTTTTATGTCATGTGTCAGGTGTACCCAGGAGAGGACACCTAGTTCCAGTTTTAGATCATTCCCATCACCTCAGCAAGGTAAAGATTTCTAAACCAGCTCCTTTTTTTGCCGGAACAGCTGTGATCAATGGAAACTTTAAGGAACTGAAACTTTTGGATTCTCGAGGAAAATATCTAGTGTTCTTCATTTAACCCCTCGACTTCACCTTTGCTAGTCCAACAGAAATAATAGACTTTAGTGACCAAGTTGAAGAATTCAGATCTATAAACACTGAAGCGGTAGCATGTTCTGAGAATTCACAGTTTATGCACTTAGCATGGATAAATACTCCAAGAAGGAAGGTGGTCTTGGACCAAGGAAGCAGTTTGAAGTTGCAGATTCACCCGTTGTCATTTGTCCAGGTATTTCACAGCAGTGTTGTGGTGGGAGGTAGGCGGTACCCTGTGCCATCCTCCTCATGTTGGTACTTCTTTGGCTGGCTACTGTCTTGCTTGTGCATTCTGATTTGGTTCTAGTGCCTATCAGTGGACCATGGAGCATTATCGAGACCCAGAAGGGGATAAGCACCGGCAATATTGTCAGCAGCTTGTGAGATGGCCGTAGCTCGATGCCAAAACTAGCACATCTTCTTGAGATGTTGTTTTGAACCTTAAATTCAGCAATGACAAACCATTGGTAACGATCACTGAGAAGAATGAAAGGACTCTGGCGAGCACTGGTGAGTACTGTTACAAGTTTACAACTTAAGGGGCCCGATGTAGGTAGGGCTTTACCGATCGGTATCGGCCGAAAATACCGATTTTTGGCCCTTACCGATCGGTAAACAGCCATCGAGATGTAGGGAACCAAAAACATAACGAATCGGATAGAAAACCGATTCGGAATGTGTACCGAATGTGAAAGAATCCGATACGTACATACCGAAAATCGGATATGTAACGAATCGGAAATACACCGATTCGGTTACAAAGACCGAATCGGTCCATGTACCGAATCGTTAGTGACACCGAATCGGAAAATCACCGATTCGGTCCCACTACCGATTCGTTACTGACACCGAATCGGAAAATCACCGATTCGGTCCTACTACCGATTCGTTAGTGACACCGAATCGGAAAATCACCGATTCGGTCCTACTACCGATTCGTTAGTGACACCGAATCGGAAAATCACCGATTCGGTCCATGTACCGAATCGGAAAAAATACCGATTCGGACATGATCCGATTCGGAAAACATGCCGATTCGTATGAATCTCCGATCGGGAAATTCCCCGATTCCGACAGTTGGGGAGATGTAGGGAGGCACAGAAACACCGAAATGGCTCAAAATCGGTAGAATTCACTCGGTATTTACCATGGATTGCAATCAGGTGGTAACCAACTCCAACCCATATAAACAGTCCCAAAATGCATTGCAACTTGCAGGATGGCAGCTTTCTATGTCATTGCGAGGCGGCTACGGCTACAGCAGGAAGGACAGAGGGAATGGCTAAGAAATGAACAGGTCTACAGACAGAGGATAACCCTGTTCATGCTCACTGAGGCTGAGATCCTACAGAGATACAGGCTGGACTCTGACACCATACTTGAGCTCATCAGGGACCTTAAGCCATACTTGGACCACCACACCCCAAGGGCACACGCCATCCCTGCGCACGTCCAGGTGCTATGCAGCCTACACCTGGTAGCGTCTGGTAGCTATCAAAGTGGAGCAGCAGCAGCAGGAGGGGTGAGCCAGAGCAGCCTGTCAAGGTTCTTCCACATATTCCTTGACGCCATGATAGACAGGATGGACCAATACATCTCATTCCCTGCAACCCACGCAGAACTGCTACAAACCAAAGCGGACTTCTACCAGATGGCACACTTTCCCCAAGTCATCGGTTGCATAGATGGCACGCATATTCCGATTTGCCCACCAGCGGACACCGAATACATATACCGCAATCGGAAATCGACACACACCATCAACGTGCAGGTGATCCGCAATGCCAAGTGCACCATCACAGACCTGGTAGCAAAATTTCCAGGGAGTACCCATGACTCCTATATATTCCAACAGAGCGGCATATATGCACGGCTGATGGCTGGCGATTTTGGAGAAGGATACCTCCTAGGTGAGCCACATCATCAGACCCCCATAACACATAGTAGGTAGGTGTAATACATGTATGCATGTGTCTAATGTGACCCCTTTCTCTTCCAGGCGACAGTGCATATGCCCTCCGCTCATTCATACTCACCCCCTACCTCAACCCCTCCACACCCAGCCAAAGGAGGTATAACCGGGCCCACATACGCACCAGGAATGTTGTTGAACGGACCTTTGGCATCTGGAAAAGTAGATTCAGATGCCTGCACAAGAGTGGAGGTGCAAGGCAGTATACCCCCATCACCTGCTGCAAGATCATAGCTGTATGTGCAATGTTACACAACCTTGCGGTCAAGAATGGCACTGAGGTGGAGTTGTCTGACTACGAGGACTATGACGACGACGAAGCTGTGCCACTGACACAGCCAGCTGGGGTGTGTACGCCATGTGATGGCAGATACAGACGTGAGGAGATCACTGAGAACTATTTCTGACTGAGTACAGATGCAAAGACAGCTAAATGTTGCTTGGAAAATATAATTTTTAATAGTGATGCACAACAGTTACATCACTGAAGTGCATCAAAAAATGGAGTCCGTCAAAACAAATAAAGTCCAGGGTCCTGGTCTGATCATCCCCCCTTGCCAGCCTATTTTTTGGCCCGCTTTCCAGACCCACTGGGGTGTCCCTCGGCCCCCTCCGAATGGCCTGCAGCATCAGCGGATCGCCTGGTGCTCCTCCTTGGCTCTGATGCAGCGCTGGCCGGGCTGCTGCGGCTGCTGCTGTCTCCAGCATCACCCAGGTCCAGGGCAGGATTGGAGGCGGCGTTCGATATTAACATGGCCTCCATGGCCGTGGTGATCCTGGCCATCCCCCTGGTCAGCTCAGCCGTATGCTGACTGAGCACCGACTCCTGATTTGAGCTTCGATGGCACAGCTGAGCGGTCGCCGCTGCAAGGCGGGCCATGGCCCGGTTGAGCACCCGGGCATCCCTCCTGCGCGCAACCTCATGCTCCTCCTGCCTGGCAGAGGAGTGGGTGATGGCAGTGGTCAGCCTGCCCAACCCTGCTGCCACCTCCTTGTTGCTGTCCACAACAGCCTGGAACCCCTTCACCAACTCCCCCATCTGCAGGTTGTGCTGCAGGAGCTGGCGTTGGCAGGCCATGGTGGATCTGGCCTGTTGGCGCTGGATTTTGACCATCTGGCCCTCCAGGCCCAGGAACACACTGCCCTCCCGTGCTGGTGCAGCAGTGGTGGTGGTGGTGGTGGTGGTGGCACGGCGTCTGGCACTGCTGCCTCCGGCCTGCTGAGTGGGCTGGGGTGCCACTGGTGGTGGTGTGGTGCTGGCCGGTCCCGGAGCCCCTGCTCCCAGGACAGGTGGGACGGGTGGCAAGGCCACGGTTGTGGCAGGAGCTGTTGGCGGCGGGGGGGTCTGCCTTGCAGGGGAGTTGTATGGTGAAAATTGCAAGGGGGGTGAGCTGGGCAGTACTGGGGAGTGCACTGCCTGGAAATCAATCACCAGGACTCCCTCCATTCCAAGCCCTGGGGTGTCTCCTTCCTCATCCTCATCCTCATCCTCCTGGCCAGGCTGGCTGGTGCTCGGCCCTGCCACTGCAGTATGTGATGTCGAAGCTCCCTCTGCTGCCACAGTGGTGCCGCCTGATGGTGCCCCTAGGTACAAAGAAGCATTTGTAAACTGAGTGCCGATGTATTACAGTCAGTACAATTATGGCATTCCACATGTCCTTGCATCTCCTTACACCGTGTCACACTGTTTCCTGTCTTGTGATTCTGCACTGACATATTTGGCTAACTTCTGCTGACTACATATACCATGATGCTTGTCTCTTGTATGTTGGGTACAGTACAGTGCTGGTGTTTGCCTATGCATTGTGTCTAATGGGGAGGTGTCTGGTAGGGTGTGTCATGATGCGCATGCTTCTTACCTGTAGCTGTGGCCATCGCAGTGCTGTCCAGGGTCCCGATCCCTACGATGCTCTCCCTCTCGATGGTGCTGGAGACAATTTCCTCCAGCTCGGTGAGGGGTGGCGCCGGGTTCTTGCCTCCTCCGGTGTGTCCTGCCTGCCTTTGGAGGTCGGCCAGCTTCCTCTTGGTGAGGCTGCGGAGGTCATAGAACCTTTTCTTAAGTTCCTCAATGGACCTGGGGGTGACTCCAGCAGCATTGACCTTCTGGGCGATGTCTGCCCACAATCTCCTCTTGGTGCTGTCTGGCACGTTGAGGGACAGCTTGCCAAAGAGCTGGCGGTGCACCCTCACCACCTCCTCAACCAGCACCTGTAGTTCTGTGGTGGTGAATTTGGGCTTCCTCTTTTGGGAGGACTTCTGGCTTCCTGCCTGATCTGCCATTTTCTTCTGCTCCTGCTCAGTCTGCAACCTCCTTCTCCCACTGCTGCTAACTGTGTGTTGGGCTCAGGCAGGCTTTCCAGAAACTTCTAGAAACTTCTTAATTGGCTGCACCTGCCAGGGTTGCCACTCCCTGTTTGGGTGGGGGAGGGGGACCCACCTCATTGGCTGAATCGCCTATTGCCGAGTCGGCATTTACCGATTCGGTAAAATCCGATTCGGTAAAATCCGAATCGGTATTATCCGAATCGGTGAAAGCCGAATCGGTTCATGCAATGCATTCCTATGGGCTTTTTCGCCATGGGTCTATGATTGCCGATTCGGTTTTTACCGAATCGGCTTTTACCGAATCGGTATTCGCCGAATCGGAAATATCCGAATCGGTGGTAGCCGATTCGGTGTTTTCCGATTCGTTGTTGGCCGATTCGGTAATTTCCGATTCGGACCGAGCTGAATCGGAACGTACCGATTCTCATTACCGATGCCGACCGATTCGGTTTTCATTCGGTATTTTTTTCCTACATCTCGTTTTCCGATTTCAGAATACCGATTCGGCCCGCCTCGGTATTTTGAAATCGGAAAATCCCGTTTACCTACATCGGGCCCAAGAAGCCCATGTAAATCCTCAGTAATGAATAAGAATGGGAAGTTAAAGGGCTTATAATGCTCATAGCATGGATAGCACAGATTATTTTGGGCCTACCATTTTATAATTATTTTGACACCAAGAAGAGTTGTAAAGATACTGTTTTAGGTCATGTGGATAGGCAGGAGCTCCTCAGCCACCTAGAGATTTCCTGATGATCGTCCCTGCCAGTAAAACCAACAATGCCATCCCTACTACAACCATTACAATACTGATTTTATGCCCAGTTTTCATCCAGGCTCTAAATGCTAGCTTACATGCCCATCACTCTTGCAAATCTGGACCCTTTGGCATAACACTTAGTCCAAAGAACTACAGTCTATTTTCTTAAATCTGGTACTGAACTGGATACCAGCATCCTCTGCCATGCTGTCTCAAACATGGTGCTCCTTGTACTCCTAATACCCTCCTGTTTATGGGCCTCTCTGTGTTATTGAGAGATCTGTCGATTGCGCTGCTCCAGGGCAGTGCAAAGTCAGTTTCTGATCGTAAAGTAAATAGTGGAGTTGGCTCAATCCATGGTGGTACAAATAGGTTGGTGCATATGAGGATCACTGAGAAACCCCTTGAGGTATTATGTGATTTGTAAGCTATGGTAGGCCAGGGATGATTTGGTTGTAATAGGTACTCCGCCTGTTTATCCCATTCTTAAATCAGTGAGTGCCACTGCGGAATCCCTGAATGCCATCGCTATGTCTCTCCTTGCCCAGGCCAGAAGGCCGACGAGCAGCTGAGGAAGATAGTAAACGTATTGCACAGGCAAACACTGTAATAGAATTAGGCTTCAAATGAGCTGCAGTCTTCCCAAACGTACTAAAACTAAGAAATGCATATTTTTGACACTTAAGATGTGAGGACATTATTGCAGAAATCAGATGATTACCTGCTAAACTTGTAGAATATATCTTAGAAAGACTCTAAAGTACTTACCCAGTAAGTCTATGCACACAACGCTCCAACTGAGAAGGTTAGTGGGCCGTTTCTATGAAGGAGGAGTTCAGTGCTTAATTAGTAAAAAGTGCCAGGGCTCTCGTTAGGAGGCCTCCGCAGCTTACACCACCCATTGCCACTGATGGCATTGCCAGTGGCAGTACCTACAAAACTAATAACCAGCACACTGCTACAAGAGTTTCAATTTAGACTATTCTATCCCCCATTGCTATAAAAATAGCTTGGGCGGCAGGTATTAGTTGTTTTTAATATATACTGAATTAATAAACATTTGCTGTTCTGCTCATCTTTAAGTTATACAAACAGGGACACCATGTGGCAGCTATCATAAGTGCCAGTGTTGACAATTAAGTGCCGGTGCCGAGCACTGGAAACCACCGGCTCAAATTAAGCACTGGATGAGTTAGACATGATGAACTGTAGATTACTGTCATGACCCAGGAGGGTCGTGTGAAGAGGTTAGAGGGCTCCAAAGTTAGTCTACCGCTCTAAACCACACAAAAGCTGTGAGTTGAGAAGGGAACAATGTCCATCATGCAAGTTCTCGAGAGTGGAAATGGGGGTGGGAAGGGGAAGAGAAATTCTCTTGAGAATGAGGACTAATCTCCCAGTAATTCTAGTGGATATGCATCTGTCTCACTAGCTGTCGCTCGGAGGTGTCAAAGGGTGCCCACTCGCCACTGGTACAGCTATCCTGACTGTAATAACAAAGCCATAACATTAGGCGGAGATACTGGTACGAGTGTACAAGTCACACAGGACAATTCCCATTCCAACACATCTTACCTGATGCTCTGTAAGCGACAGCAGATACGAACCCTTGCAGTACCACAAGACCTTCCTCGAGCTCGGGAGCACCAGGTGATACTGAGTAGTGGGCAGTTGCGTTGATTAAAGGTCAGCCGCTGAAGGCCCAGGTGCGGCTGACATGCGAAATATGCAATCGAAGAAGAGGGAAACCCAGTGGGAAATAGGAAAAACAAAACAAAGGGGCAAGGAATGCCAAAGACAGTGAGTGAACTCAGCATACGGAATCCATACTACTGAGCAGCTGAGAGGAGGCTTGTTTGTGTTACATGGCTGCTTACATTGTCCTGTATGCAGTCCTGGTTCTCATCGGTTTGCCTGGCCATCTCTGTCCGACCTGGATGATCCAGCTCCTGTATTTCAGCCCCAGCTGCCAATGCCCGGTCCTTCACCGTTTCCATGGATAGCCTTCGTGTCCCTTTCTTTGTACTGGTTGTTCTTGTACACAGTTTGTCTGACCCTTAAGCGTTATTCACATGAGTCATGGCAACTACATTAGTGGGCAATGGGAACCCAGTGGCCCTCACATGCACAGGAGGAGTTAGATGCAATGAATCGTCAGCCCCTCCCTCACCCACTATTAAAGAGCGGGTCATAGGTACCTTGGAAAATCTAGTTACCAACAGATCCTCAGAACCAGGAGATCTACAAATTGTAACCAAATGCGGGATGGGCTACAATCAAAGTAGAATGATTCTGTGCTATTGCACACCAAGTAGGGCTTTTCAATAGTGTGCAATATAAAAAAAGACGAGAAGGCTGTAAAATGTGGCCAAATACAGTAACTATATTACGATGGCACTACTTTGCACATAAGCGTTCCCCTAGAGGGCAAATAGGATTTGCCATCTTTCAGACAGGAGCTTAAAAGCAAACTAGAAGCGCTGGGACAGATATGGAGCAGGATGATGGCCATCAATGGTAGTAGCAGGTGTGGTTTGTGGCTCCTGGCCCTCTGCCTCCAGGTTGTCCTTCAGTCCCTGGTTCCAATGACAGAGATATTAACAACAGGAAAGCCACAGACCCCATCATGCAACCGGAGGTTGGAAACCTTCATGACCCATACATATCATTGCCTATTTGTGGTGCAGAGAAGATCCTTGATAGTTATTTCCAAAGGTTTGTGAACATGCCTGAGCACTAAGGTGCACATTCCACTTGGCCAGAAACTAAGAATGTATGACGTTACAATGCATACTTTTACAACGCATACCTTTACAACACATTTTTTACAACGCAACATCCATTACAACACATTCCATTACAATGCATGCTATTACAACAAATTTTTAAAAACTATATTTACAACGCATTCCATTACAACGCATACTACCTTTACAACGCATACCATCATAACGCATACCATTACATTGCATGTATGGTAAGTATTGGATAGTGTAGGGGTAAAAATTACTATTCTAACTCCAGGGGTGTGCAACAGTAGGGTAAGTGTTGGATAGTGTAGGGGTAAAAATTACTATTCTAACTCCAGATGGTGCAACAGTAGGGTAAGTGTTGGATAGTGTAGGGGTAAAAAGTACTATTCTAACTCCAGATGGAGCAACAGTAGGGTAAATGTTGGATAGTGTAAGGGTACTATGCGTTGTGACGGTATGCATTGTAATGGTGTGCGTTGTAATGACTGCGTTGTAATGACATGCGTTGTAGTGGTATACGTTGTAGTGGCATGCGTTGTAATGGTTGCGTTGTAAAAGTTTTGTTGTAATGGTAGTGCGTTGTAAATGTTACGCTGTAAAGGTTGTTTCCCGAAACTAAATGAAACATGCATGCACAAATATTCTTTTTTTTAAAGTTTAAAGTTTATTGAAAATTAATGAGAGCGAATACAGAAAACAAAACATCGTAAAAATGACAATATAAGTGAATATATAAACTTCAATAAATAAATAACCATTATTGTTACTGAAAGGGGGATAAGTAATGAGGGAGGGAAAGGGGGAAGGGGAGTACAAATGTATAATGAAAATGATGAGAAAGGAGAAAATATCTAAAACTTAATCTCTATTAATATAAAAAGACATTTGTGAATACAAGTAACCATGTGAATTTAAACCAGTGAAAGGAGTAATATTCAAAATATATTGAGATCTAGAAATAAAGACAATGAATGCTTCAAGGAGGTTTTCTAACTTCACCAGGGGTATTAGCTGTTTTAGCAATGGCTGAAGCAGTACGAGTTAAGTAAGAGGACAAAGGGAGCCATAAAAGTTCTCTTTTAATAGCTAAATATATGGGTTTGACATGACTAGTATCAAGCCTGTGTTGAAAGCAAACAGCATTCCACCAGGCTCTAAAAGTGACTTGTCAGCTTGTTTCCAATTGGAAGTTATTAAATGGAGGGCTATTGCCAACAACAAATCAATTAGTGAGGGACTGGAAGCAGGGTGCCTAAAAATATGAAAGAAGGAGAAAAAGATAAGTGAGATTCAAATTTTTTATTTATTTGGGACCAAACTAGTGACCAAAAATGTGCAATGGAAGGGCAATCAAAAAGCATGTGTTTTAAGTCCGCTGAGGGGTGTGAACAGGACCAGCAGGTTGAGGAAGAGTCTACAGATAAGGAGGCTAGATTCACTGGTGTGAATAGTAGGCGTTTGTAAATAAAATAAAGTGTTTGGGAAGTATTAGCTGCTCTCGAGGTTTTATGAATCTTTATCCATAATTTATCCCAAAGGGGGATAGACCAACATTCTGCCAGATCCTTTTCCCAAGCCAATTCAGCTTTCTCCTTGCCTCTATCAGAATAGAGAAAAAGTTTTGTATATAGAGACGAAGAATGCACAAATATTCTTACCGACAAAACAAGAGGGGGAGAGGGGAGATGTAGCTTTCCGCAGCAGGGACTCATGGAGAGGCTTTGACCAATTGAAGTTAGTTTTGATACCTTCCTTTGTTTTCATGGGCCGTCTTGACTTTTTAAACAATGGGTCATTTACTCCACGTGCTGAAACATTTTGAGGGGTTGAATGAATTTCTTTGCCTTGACATATCATTTGTTAAATTCTTGACTGGTCCTGGAAAGAGTGCTAGAGAGACAACTAAGATCTGTTGGGAGGCAATGGAGCACTGCAGTGGCTTGTGTGCACAAAGGGAGAAGCTGGTTAAGTAAAGAATTCAGGTGTCAGCGGTAATAATAGAAAAATATCTGTTCTTTTTAAGGCCCCAACACGCGCACATTATTTCCAAATATGATTCCATCCTTGGAAAGGGAGAATTGTTAAGCACTTAAAATCTTTAGGGGACTGGTCTTCAGAGTTTGCCTCCCTGCGGTGCTGCTGCATGTGGTGCATCTGTGAGGCTGAGGGTCTCCTGTGCCTGAAGCTATTTTTCACCTCTCACCAATAATGTAGCAAGGAGGGGCAGGGAAGGGGCGGGGTGCCCTGGGAATCATGAGGTTTGGGGGAGGCGCCCCCCTTACCTGTGGCCATCACGGTACAGCAGCTGCAGGAATATGTAGAACCCCCAATTCTTACATTCTGCAACAGCAGGTGGCAAATTGAGGAGCCGCCAAAGGCAGCATAAGGCCTAGCTATGCCACTGCCTCTCACCTCATCTGAGGATGAATCCCAGATAGCAGTGACCAGCCAGCTTTACCACGACTATTGCATAATTGTTTCATACTAACTTCACCATGACTAGAAACGCAGTAATTGCAGTTGAGGAGTCCAGTGCCGCTGCAATTGGTAGCACCACCTTTAGCTGCAATATTGTCACTGCGTTGCATTTTTCTGGTTTGAAATAGGCACTATGCGCAGTGCTGAATTCGAGGCTGTGGTTGCAGGTGTGGCCCACCAGTACTAATATTTTGGAACCCGGCATGTACTTTTACCCATCAATGGTTGACCCAGAGCAAGAGTAGTGGGGGAAAAGATGATGCATAAAGGACAGAGCTGCTGATTTCGGAAATGGGATATCTGGTTTAAGTCCCGTCATTGCTCAACATCCTTTGATCTTGGGCAAATCACTTAGGACCTGATTACAAGTTTAACACACAAGATAATGGATGGAATGTTGCACATTGGCAAAACATTAAACCCCAGTCACAGATCTGGGTTTAATCCATCCTTATTTTGCTCACCATGCCACCCCAGTTCAGACATGGCCATATGCAAATCAGTCTTGACCCTGTGCCTCATGGGAACAGTCCAGCCCGAACTGCCAAGCCATGTCTTGCCCTGACAGGAATCAAGCATCCTAGGACCGGTTTCTGGCTATCAGCCGTCATCAGCCAGGATAGCTTGACACCAGTGGCGTAGTGAGCACAGGACCCACATGCATCATCGCCTTTGGTATCGATTTGTTTGCTCTAAGTTGGCAGGGTATGCCCAGACGTGGGTCCCTTGCTCACTTTGCCACTGGATTCAAGATAGCCTGGCTGATGAGGGTTATGAACCCAAAACCGGTCCCAGGATGCTTGTTTCCGGTCCAGGAAAGACATGGCTTGGCAGTTCTTGCTGTACTGTTCCCAAGAGGCACAGGGTCAGGCTGATTTGCATATGGCCATGTCTTAACTGGGGTGGTGGAGTGAGCTAAAGAAAGGTGATGGATTAAACCCAGATTAGTTGACTGGGGGTGAGTGTTTGATTTGCACAAATGCTCCATCCATCAATCCCTTTGGTATTGCTTTGTTCGCCCTAAATTGGCAGGGGATGCCCAGACGTGGGTCCCTTGCTCACTTTGCCACTGGATTCAAAATAGCCTGGCTGATGAGGGTTATGAACCCAAATCCGGTCCCAGGATACTTGTTTCTGGTCCAGGGAAGACATGGCTTGGCAGTTCGGGCTGGACTGTTCCCATGAGGCACAGGGTCAGACTGATTTGCATATGGCCATGTCTGAACTGGGGTGGTGGAGTGAGCTAAAGAATGGAGATGGATTAAACCCAGATCAGTTGACTGGGGGTGAGTGTTTGATTTGCTCTAACGTTCCATCCATCATCCCCTTTGGTATCGCTTTGTTCGCCCTAAGTTAGCAGGATGTGACCAGATGCGGGTCCCTTGCTCACTTTGCCACTGGATTTAAAATAGCCTGGTGGATGAGGGTTATGAACCCGAAACCGGTCCCATGATGCTTGTTTCCGGTCCAGGGAAGACATGGCTTGGCAGTTCAGGCTGGACTGTTCCCATGAGGTACAGGGTCAGACTGATTTGCATATGGCCATATCTGAACTGGGGTGGTGGAGTGAGCTAAAGAATGGTGATGGATTAAACCCAGATCAGTTGACTGGGGGTGAGTGTTTGATTTGCTCAAACGCTCCATCCATCATCCCCTTTGGTATCGCTCTGATTACAAGTTTGGCACTCCTGGAGCGAGCTGCCACACCAGTGCCTTGCTCCAGGACAGCCATACTCATAGTCAAACAGCCCATCATATTAGGAGTTTCTCCTGTTCTGGTGGGCGGTCCTTTGGTGTTCCCACGGCAGTGCCTATCAAACAGGCACCCCAATGGGAACGCCAAAGCCCGTTCCTACATGGCAAGGACCACTGGCATAACGAAAATTGAGGGGCCTCCCTACAAGTAACGAAAAGGGGCCCCATCCAGGCTCAATCAGGAGCTCTCTGGCCAGAGTGCAGTGCCAAGGGGGCCCCCTGGAGCTTGGGGCATCCCGTACCTCAGGGCCTGCGGGGACCTGTGTTACGCCCCTGGCAAGGACTGTAAAGTCCATGCTATGCAGGAAAGGGGGGCCTGCAGACAGGGGACATACCATGTGCCCCCCTGCATTCATCCCATGGCCCTGAGGCAACAAGGGGCCCTGCAGGGCCCCCTAAGTTTCTCACGACAGCACTTTTAATGGCAGGCTCACCACCATTGAAAATGAGGCGGTCAGGAAACTCCTTATATGCTTGTTGGTGCCGCAGCGGCCCCGTCAAGCATTTTATCCCCTCTGACCTCCGCGCCACTCCCGAGGGATCTATGATCCCTGGTGTTTGTTGTGGCCCGGTGGTGGTCCCACCGCTGTATTTGTAATACAGCGGGTGAACCGTCAATCTGGCAGTCCAGGGACTGCCACCTCGGGTTCGGCAATCCATCGTAATCAGGCCCTTAATATCCACATGCTTACAAAATAATGTAATCTGGTGCTCATGTTAAGGACGCTCATTCCCTTGTAC
This sequence comes from Lissotriton vulgaris, assembly GCF_964263255.1. Classification (NCBI taxonomy): domain Eukaryota; kingdom Metazoa; phylum Chordata; class Amphibia; order Caudata; family Salamandridae; genus Lissotriton; species Lissotriton vulgaris. The sequence continues at coordinate 1,840,709,675 of NC_141687.1, read as the reverse complement.
GTAGTTCAAACTATATAATACTGCACAAAATAAACAAGAGAATCAGCACCAGAGGAAGAGACAGCAGGGGATGAAAAGCACCATAAGAGTGAAATAAAGTGGCGGAGAATGTAATGTGTCGGCAGAAAGAGACATAAGGTGGAATCAAGCCAATGCAGCCTTGACATGCTTTGGTGGAGGCTTCTGAGACACTGAGAACCTTGGGCACCACCAGCATGTAAAACAAATGTGTCTACTGCCTCACCCCCTCTCATCTCGCAATCCCACTGCCCCCTCTCATCCCTCACACTCCCTGTCTCATCTCTATACTGCCTGCTCACACAGCTTCTTACATGTGTCTTTTCAAGGTTTTTGTCCCTCAAACCCATGCTCTCCTCCTCTTCATGTGGTGTCTTGTGCGTACACATGTGCTCCATCTTCTACTCTCTTTCTCACAACACTCTTTCTCCTTCTCTGTCTTGAGGTCATTCACTTTCTGCACAAACTAATTATCCCTCTCTACCTTCCTTTCTATCTAATCTGTGCAACTCTCACCCCTAACTGTTCACTATGCCACATAATTCCAGTACACAAATACACTCCATCCCACACAATTCCACAACTAACAACTCCAATACAACCCTCATAACTCCATAAGTCATTTACAATGCCAATAGCTCTCACTGTCCCAAATGTGAAAACTATTGCTTTGCAAATGCTTGTTGTTTCTGCCCATGTTTGGGATTGAGGTGGATACCCTGCTCCGTGGGTGGAAACAAAAGACAAAAGCACAACTGCTTTTGGAAGCACTGTGAGCGGCCGGGCAATGTATTTACCTTAAAGCTAAGTGGTACATGCACTGATGCAACCTTGACAGCGCACTTCAAAACAATCTCCTTACTAGGGAAGTCTGTGTGCCTCGCTTGCCTGTGGGGTCCTCCTAACGTTCTAGCAGACAGGTGCCACACACAAGCTCCTCTGCGGCCGCGGCCCTTGCAGGTAAGAGCGTTGGGGCCGGCGGGTGGAATTTCGACGGACGAAGACGAGGGCAAACGAATTATTTATTTAATTTTCCCTAGTCATGGCCGCAGCTGCTACTCTGCTGAGAAAGCTGCTGTTATGAGGCTGGTGGGGAACAGATATTGTAATGAACATAATGTAATACCCATTTAGGTAATGACATCGTCCAACCCCTGACATTGCTGGATAGTACAAGAATTCCTCATTTCGTGCAGAAATTCTTATTCTTCAGGGTATTTCACAGGTAGCCTTACATTTTCTTACAATTTGGGGCAGGCGGCTGCTAAACTGTGAATTCTCCTCAGTTTCAGATCCACTGACTGCGGATTGAAAACAAAAGGTTTTTGCCCATGCCTATCTTCCTAACACGACCTGCATTTTGAGGTCTGTGGGTGTTTGCTGATGTATTTTACGGTATTCTGAAAGTTGTGTGAAGTGTTTACACTTCTTTTCCCTTTGTAGTATTTTGTGCTATTTAATCAAGCACTCATTCGATCTGCCATACATGACCGGAGTAGGGCGTGGGTAGTGCTAGTGTCGGCAGGGGTGTTCGGGGTTTTCGAAGTTTCCACCTGGAAAGTTTAGTTCTACATACATTGCAGGGGCTTTGGGGCTACGTTCACATCGACTTTCACCACTAAACACTAATGTCAGAATGTTGATTGACTGCCATGTGCACTTCTTTGCATTTCAAAGTACCCCTTAGCGTGGCCTTAGTGCCAGTGCTAACCCATAGGACATTTTCACCAGAGTTTGAAAAGATAATCCAATAAGTTAGAAACCCAGATCTTGGATCACAACGCATTCTAAACAAAGCAGCCATAGTGGCACCCAGGGGTAGCTGTTATCCTTTGAAAGTAGTGGGGCGAGGGAAGTGCCCCACCACTTCCCCCCCAAAAAAAACACCTGCTCCCTCTAAAAGCCGAAATACAACCCCTCCTCCCTCTAAACGGAGAGCAGGGGAAACTCCGAAAGAGTGGGCTCCATACCCGGAGAAGAACCAGAAAGGATGCTAGTACCTGGGGCTGCCACTACCCCAGACGGCAGGAAGGAGTTCTGAATGGTCTTAATTTTGTTGGTGAAGAATTTAGCTTAAGAGGTCACCCAGGATTCCGAGTGCGCACACGACGGCGTACTCATCCTGCATCTGTTAGTGGATGCTGGACTGACGATGCATTGGAAGGGATTCCTGATGTCTTCACCTTGTTTATGACGCGGCCGGTCCATTCTGGGTTGTAGGCAGCTTGCTGTGTTTAACAATGGCTCCCCCTGTCATGTGAATTGTATGCGTATGGTACCCTTCATGCCGACCCGTTGAAATGTAAGTGGCCTAGACAGCGGCCCCATTTCTGCTCCACTATATTTTTGTCAATAAAAACATTTAATACTAAAATGGAGGGAAAGTAAGCACCAAAGTGAGTGACACACCAGGTATGGGAACACAAGGAGAGAAATACTGCCTTTCAGTGGGAAATGGTATAGTCCAAAGCTCTGTTTTTAACATAAAATCAGGGCCTTCGGTGGTCATATCACTGAAAATACAGGATTTAAAAAAATATTATTGTCTACGGGTGCTCGTGGAAGACAATTTCTATGGACTGGAGTCTAGAGAATGCTAAAGTGATTCTGGTATTTTACTGACCTCCGCTGGTCGTTGGCTATCAAGAAAGTTAAATAAAGGCAGGTGACAAAAAATTTAAAAAAGAAAGTACCTCAGCAGAAAGCAATTCTGGTATTTTACTGACCTCTACAGGTTGTTTTCTATCAAGACAGTTAAATATAGGCAGTTGAACAGAACAAAAAAAGTCCCTAAGCGGAAGCAGACAAGTCCTAGGGCTGATCTCCAGAGCCCACAAACTACATACACATTTAAGTATATACTAAAGTATATATAAGAGGTCTTGAATGCTCGACCTAAAAAGCAGCAGTAAATTCTAGAGGTGAAGAAAAACTGCCACATCTAGGAGGTAAAGAACAGATATCTAAAACCGGTAGGTCAAAGATAGACTATGGGGGAAAGGGGGCAGTGTGGCTTATGTTTAAGGAGCATGAGTTGCCTGCACCTGCTTTCTCTTCACACTATTGTTTTATGCAGTTAGCACATGTGCTCATTTGCACTCTGTGGCTTGTCTTTAGTCGTTTGTGGCTGTATGAAAGGGTAGTGGTGAGGGGATGTATGATGGTACAACGTGTGCTTTTACAACGCGTACCGTTACGACGCAGGATTTACAACGCAAGTCGTTACAATGACTTGCGTTGGGGGCGCTGGATAGTGAATAGTTTAATTTACTCTTCCAACTCCAGTCCCCGTGGATAGTAGGGAAGGTGTTGGATAGTAAATTAAACTATTCCCTATTCTAGAGCGCCCTCCAGCGAAAGTCGTTGTAACGACTTTCGTTGTAAAACTTGCGTGGTAATGGTACTGCGTTGTAAAGCATTCGTTGTAAAGGATGTTCTCCGTGGTGAGGTATTATTCCTAAGAGTTGCTACCTCAAGGGAGGTTGGAAAGGAGTTTGCTCATATCCGTTTGATTGATGGTTTTGTACAACAGCAGTCCAGGTTCAGGCCTGTCACAGTAAAGTTGTCCTTACATACTGCTTAGGCGCCCATCATCTCCTGGGCCATTCTCCCCATGGAGTGTGCCCACCAAAGGCTAAGGGCAGTGTACAGCGTTCTGTTCACTGGCACAGCTCGTTTAACTGTCCTCACCCTGGCTTTTCTGATACCAGGTCTAAAAACCGCATCTGTGGCTTGTACACAAATGTGACTGTCATCCTTCTGGGAAGAAACCCTTTACTCCTGAGTTTCACGCACTCCCACATGTTCTAGTATTACTACGGACTTGAAAGGTTTCACTTCAGCACGGCAGTGGGCTGTGGCTTGCCACAGGGGCATTCAAAGAGGATAGAGCGTTCTGCACCCATCGCCTTATCTAGACGATGGATTGCGTTTGTTAAAAAAAAAATTGGGTCCCTGTTTTATCCAAGTAATGGCTGTTCTGTGCAGTCCCTGTGTTGCCGCTTTACAGTCGGCTAAACTAAACTATTTACGAAGGCACTCGCCACCCACCCACCCCCGACACTTTGAGGAATTTCCACTTTTCCTGTTCTGAAATAGTGTCCACCAGTTAAAAGGAAATATTAGCTCGAGCCAAGGAACGCTTTTCGACACACTGATGCATGAAAACACCAGCGCAGCGGGGCGCGCTCCCAGGAGCCACACGCCGAATGGTGCTTCGGCTCTTAATAGATGTTAAAGGCCTTCCTTCTGCTGCAGAGCAGCCACTCACTCCCTTTCAAATAGTGCGGTCTTTGTGCAGCTGTCGTGGGGGCACCTACCCGGCTCACGAGCTTGACCTCTGACCCCACTATCGCCCCAGTCTGATGACAGGTCCCGTGCCCCCCTGCCCTCTCCTCCTGCTTGCACACACTGTGCTCTTGAGGGCTTGAATTTCACAGGCCTCACTGTCAAGGCGAAGGCCCGGGGCCGCCGAGGCTCGAGCTCAATAACTCGGATTCCGGAGTTTTACGCGCGGCTCTCGGCTTTCACTGGGGAGGGGGCGCCATGGAATTGTCTTAAAGGGGGTGGGGCCGTGAGTCCGCCCGGGGATTACATGCCACAGTCGAGAAGCAGCCACGGATACTTGGGGCAGTCAGGGTGGGGCGAGAGAAACAGCAGCAATTGCTGGGGGGCTGGGGTCGCACCCGGAGCTGGCAAACCAAGGCAATGGATGCCATTGGGGCGAGCATATATGACAACAGCCCTGAATGTGGAAATTCCTATCCTCAAATTAATAATAAAAACATAAATAGGTCTCAGAGCAGGTCCAGGCTACGAGAATGGGTGGTTGGTTGGGAGGCTGGTGGGAAGAGACAAGTGGCAGCGGAGAAAGTGAATATTCTTTTGGGGTTGAGGGCAGTCAAGGTGGCAGGAGGGACTAGACTACTGAGTTGCTGAGACACGGGAATGTAAAACGGCTCCATCTTTTTCACCAAGATGGACCTGCGGCCTTTGTATTTTTTTACAACTCTGTTTATTGGCAGTTCAGTAAAAGACAGACACATAGCATAATGGTGCACTGCACTGGCATGTCTGTAGGTTGAATAAACATCAAGACACTGGATATACCTGACAGAACACCCCCACCCCTCCACCCCCCTATTTACCAACTCAGTCGACATCTGTGGGGGACAGAGATGGACCTGAAATCGTCCTCACCAGACCAGTAGAGGCAAAATCATTACAGATATTGCCCACGTCCTTGATTCGGAGGGTAGAAGCACATGTGGTCAAAAGGATGGGCAACCAGTCTCATCTGATGACTCTGTTGAGGACCACCGACCACCCTGTAATTAAACGAGCTGTTTTTCATATTTGTTCACGTAATCTGCTTTGCAACACAGGCTCAGCAATGGCATAGCCAATAGCAGGGACAGAGCGGCAGTGGCATTGCTTAGTAAGATTGGAGAATTTATTTTTTATTTATTTATTTATAAAGTTTTATATAGCGCGAACTTGACCCAAGAGGGTATCAGAGCGCTTTACATTTAGAATCATTGCGTTACAAGTTACATCAGATGCAGATTAAAGAGCACAGTAAGGTACAGTACACATAAACAATGTTTCAATAATTCGAAGGAGGGAGGCGAGGAAGGAGTAATTGAGGGGAGAAGAGGAAGAACAATGCCCAATGTCCAGCTGGGTAGGTGACGGTCAAGGGGGAAACCAGGGCCCATCTCCTCATTAGCGGTCAAGCAGCTCCACCGGGCATCAGCCTTGTTGCTCAGGTCTCAGCGTTCGGGAAAACCAGTTTTAGTTTATTTGATTTGCAAAGGTTATATAGCGCTATCTAGATCCGGAGGTAGCGGAGCGCAAAACCAGGGGAACGTTGCATTAGAAGCTACATCAAAAGGATTATAAAGCGCTGGCTTTACCGGTACGTATCAGAGCGCTGTGAGTCGCTTTCTTCTTTGGTGCATGTTCATAATCGTCAGGATACCAGCGCCTGCAGCACTCCTTCACAGTGCTCACATCTATTATTCTATAATGAAGGTGCTTCATGAACTGAGGTATGTGCTTGTCCAGAAACTTCTCATCTGCATGCACAGAGTTCCCTGCTAGTGGGCAAAGCCCAGGTCGTGTATGCTGCCGCACAAAGGACAATAACTCATACTCGGCTTACTGAAGTGCAATTTTACTCTCTCGCACTGCCTGGGTCAGACCGGACTTCCCATGATGATCTTTACACCACTCAGACATACCGTCTAGCAGCTCATCAGGCTGCTTAATGATCAGGGTTGGGCCTTCAGCCAGAATATTGAGATCAGCATCTGTAATAAGGCAGGCCATTTCGATAATCTGGTCTTTTTCGATATCCAACCCAGTCATCTCCAGGTCTACCCAGACCATTCTGAGAGCCGCGCTGTCCCCAGCCATGGTGCAGTTCCTGTGCTGCGCCTTGAGCCGAAGAGACCGCGGCGCATCCAGAAGGGGTGAGATTTTCCGAAGAATCACTCTGACTTATCAAGGGAAAATACATACATGAGAAGCAGGGCATGAGGGTGCTTAAGGCCAGTGGAAAGGGAGAGCAAAGCGTATTGTTAGGAGTAATTGAAACCAATATTTTGTAAAATAATCAACATGTGTTTAGAAGCTCAAAACAGAGAGGAGAGGAGAGTGAGAGAGTGTGTGTATGTTTTCATCTGTTTGTATGTAAACATTCCAGGTGAAGTCTGACAGACACCTCACTATACCTGACTGAAAGCATCTGTACCAACTATTTACGGAAGAATACATTTATTAGTGGGTTGTAACACCCCAAACACCCCCCCGGAGCTACGCCTCTGTAGACTGGGACAAAAAATAGGCCAACATTTTTGAGTCCTCGTATAGGTAAAGAGCGAGTTCACGAATGTCACTATGTCAAAGTCTTGATTTCAGTTCAAATTTCAATCTTTGTTTTGAGTCTGATGTTTACTCTCAGGACATGTGAATAGCGTGCTACACTACTGAATTTATCAGAATGGTTGGCTATACGGCTACCATGCTACTTCAGGAACTTTTTCGATATACCCTCAATGACCCACGTAAGAACTGGTTGTGTGTCAAGGATATACAGCTGATAAAACTTACAGAGGCAAATCAAATTCTGTGATATAACTACAACCTAAATGATGACACAAAAATATTTAAGAGATTGATGTGTGCCCGCTAACTTTGTGTAGCATTATGCATATTCTGACACAAAAGTGGCAGAACTAGTTTTGTGGTAGCTGGTCCCATAGTGCCTTCACCAACCTTGTTACATAAAGGATAGTAATAGAGCACAGAATGGTATAAGAGTGCCAGCTAATATTATAAATTGTTTGAAACTAAAATAAAAGCAACCCTCATTAGCGAATCAGACAGCTAAAAAAGTTGCCCTCAAACAGAATAAGTTCTAACGAATATGGCAATCTCTAATCGACCACCTGCTAGAATCAGTTGTGTAGCTTAGTCAGTGAGATTCAGAGGTGTTAATCTCAAATTTCCCAACTAAACAATAGTGGGCCTCAGCGTGAATGTGTGAGTGACCAAGGTTCGAGATGGACTATTCCCATGAAGAGCAGAGTCAGTACTTACTTACATTAGGTCGGCCTCTGGTGCTGATATAGGGTTTGGCAGACTGTAGGTTTTACACAGATGGAGTAAAATTTACTTTTTCAGGGTAAAACTTCCTTCAACGGCCCGACAGAGCAGGTGCCATTGGACCATCCTCCCTATTTAGAGTGGATGGTTAGATGGCTTCTTTTTCTTACTGTCCACCACCGCCAGGTATATTCTGGTGGTCAAGGAGAGTTTAAAATATATATATATATGACCCCAACACCATGTAAGAAAACTGGTATGGATGTCGTTAGTGGACCTGGGCGGAGTTCCTCTAAGCGGAACCCTGCGAAGTGATAAAAAAACGTTGTGTAGTTCCGCAAGTGGGGGAGTGCAGCGCGAACTGCTGTTCGCACTGATCTTCCTGCCGCTTGAGTAGAAATTCTATCCAAGCGGCAGCTTGCACTCACCAACTTACTGTTGGTGAGCACCAGCGAGGAAAAACCTCTGCTGGGCTATGCAGAGCAGAGTTTTCTGCACTCCGCGAGCTCCGGGGAGTGCAGAAAACTCTGCAAACTCTGCAAACTCAGCTAAGTTCACCGCCCAGGTCCAGTCATTAGTTCTTTTTTTCAAAAACAAACTCTCGCTTTGGGAGTTTGTGTTTAGAAAAAATCAGATATGGAAAAGTTTGTCTGTCAGCCATTATGTTTGATGGAGCCATCTGTTAAACTTTTCTTGCAGTAACAGTAATCGCCATGACAACAGCTTCTGACCATATATATACATTTCAGATCTACTCACAACAATGATCTGAGCGATCTGACATATTTTGTCATTGATGCAGTGGCCCCCCTAAAGCGAGGGGGAGACAGAGAAAAACTGCTTAGAAAGAAGGAAACTCAATACATAGTTGAGCTAGACAGTAAATACCCAAACGGGCTCAACACCACAGAAGATTTACATCTGTAGATACTAAGCTGTTTATTTTAACATGTGTGTGGTAAACCCTTTTTCTTGAATAAGCATTCAACTTATGTTTCCATTGTTAGGGATTTCCAGTACGAAAACATATAGTGAATTCTCTGGCTGATTGTTTGGCGCTCCAGTGCAACACTGGTGAACAGGTTGGATAAGAAACAACCACTAAGGATGAGAAGCTGAAGCAATTCACCCGCAATTCATTTTTAACCAGACCATTCTATGTAAATATTGTTCATATTAATATTACAACATTATTTTTCTTTTTCTTCACCTTTATTCATTGTACATGCACACTTCATATAATTTTAGGTTCGGATATGAATTCATTTAGTATCAGGGTTATTATAAATTCACAGGGTGTATTCAGTTTTTTCCAATGCCATCAACTTTTCCTCCGATAATGTGTTCAATGTTGATTTTGTCTTTCTTTTTTCAAGATGATTTATTTGATATCAAAGCTATATATTTTATAGGAGGTGTTGTGGGGACAAAAAGGTTTTTGCGATACACAAGGAGCATTCCAACAGGGTTGTTCATGTTCAACATAAAACTATGTTCGAATACAGGATAAAGAGATATGATAGCTAAATGCATTTCATATAAAAAAGGCTTATCTTTGGTCTTTAAAGTTTACAGCATCATGTATATAGATGAATTGTGATGTAAATAGTGTAAATAAATGTATATATATTTATTTACGTATATTTTCTTTATCTTTTTTATATAAAGACAGCCTATTTTTCCTGCAACCCCTATATTGGCCATAATATTTAATCTTTGTGTATTGTAAATTGTGATTAGGCATTCATGCTGTAATATTTTTTGTAACCTTTTTTACTCACAATGCATTAATGCAGTGTATTATTTAGTATTTTGTCTATGTTCATTGGTTGATCATATGATTCACTTGAGAGGTGGAGCATCACTTAAAAAATACGTACATAATTAGTAAGCTAACCGGGTGTACGGTGTGTGAACAAGAGCACTCGTTGCTCGAAACGCGTCGCCCGTTGATAGGTCATTAAATCTGCCTTGCCGACAGCCTGGGGTCCGTGTCTTCATTTCGCCGTGTTCGGAAGTGGTGAAGATTGTTGGTTTATATATATACCTAGCGGCGCCAGGGATAATGCCCGATGCCTTCGAGTTCCCCTTCCTCGGCAAACAGAGACAAGGGACGCTTCTTGATGACGTCAAAGACCAAAGTTTATTGGCTGCAACCAGGAACAGAGATCTACGAAGCACAACACGGGTGGTTCGCTAGAGACTGCACAAATTCAATGAGCGGAGCATGGTCTTTTATGCCAAAAATCACATTCCAAAGGTGGCATCGGTTACACACAAACTAGCCAATCAAATAGTGAAATTTCAAACATATCGTATGACGACAATCCCATTTTCCGTTGTCCAGCCCACCAGAAATGACCAAGCACATTCCAATATCCGGTCGGATCAGGCCGAACAAACCCATCATAAAACCTCAACCCAAATCAGTGATTATGTCGTAAAGGAAGGAGCAGAAACAGATTGGAAGCAAGATAGAAAGGTGGGTGCAGTGTGCTGTAAACTTCGGCACGTCCTGCTCTTTGATCTTTATCTGACCAGCTGCTTAACAAGGAACTGGCTCAGCGAGGTCAGCCTCGGGCAAGGGAGTCAGTTCGGCCAGGTCATTCAGAAGTCAGCTAAGGTGTACGTGTCCCAAAGACTCGTTCGGCTGTTGTCATCGGCCTATGTGAGGGCAACCACACAAAATGGCTGCCGTACACAAAATGGAACCGGAGGGTTCAAACGAAATCCCTAAATACATAGTGTTCTCATTGATCGATTAATGCGAAAACACTCGTACATACCCCACTCATGATTTGCGGTCCGCTGACACCAAAATCGTCTATTTCCGACGACCTTTATTGAGCGGGTTCGGAACCACCGAACCTCAAACCCTTAAACTACGGAACTACAGACCCTCTTTTTGCCCTTACATAGGCAACAAATCCAAACTCATGTCAATCGGAATCTAGGTCTATCATCATCAGATCATCGATATGTTGCTGTAGCATCATCCTAGTACTTAGTACCTCTCTCTAGACAGGTCTCCTTGCACACGAAGTAGCACAGAGGCCACAAATAGCAGGAGCACACTGTACACAGAGACAGAACAGGAAAAGGACAGCTAAGACCATCCCAATGACCATCAGAATCTTCCATCCCCAAGTGGATATCAATCCCCATAACCATCCCATCAATGACCAATCTCCTTTATCCAAATGGACAGAATCGGAGATCTTATGTAGCTTGGAAATGGCCTGGAAGACTGTCGGAGCGTTGTCTGGAATGAAAACGCAGCAGCTCGATTGAATCAGTTGACATACTCCACATCTGTCTGCTAGTATGACATCAAGGGCAACCCTATTCTGAAGAGTCATAAGCCTATCCGACTGGAGCTCAGCAGTCAAGTTACTAAGGGCACCGGCAGTTTCGACTATGGTGGACTCAACCACTCTCGTCAACTGGCGAATATTCCTGCTGTTAGCCATAGGTCCCCAGAACGGCAGAAAACCCTTAAAGAAATCTCCCAACTCTTGCCCTGCAGTGTCTTCCTGACTGAAGACACCTCTAGCAACTCTCGTCTTATGGTAATCTGCCGCAGCTGTAAAAGTGGGAGGCAACAGGAAGGAAACAAAACATGTGCCCGAAAAATCAGGGGGCAACCATGTATTTGCTTTGTCGTAGCAAACAAAATAAGTACCCTTAGCGCCTAGAAATGCTGTGGAAGACTGGGACGTAAATACATAGGTGTCAGTACAAACGCTCTTCCCTAGCTGAGCTCTCGGATTCTTTCCATTACCCTGCAGACAATAGCGACCCTGATGGGGCACTATCCAAATCGGTGGAGAACTTTTCGCTCGCTGGTTAACACTCAGACTAACTCCATATCCAGTAACGTTCCAACCAATGTAGGCTTGTGTCTCATCCCTCAGAATAGTCTCATACGAACGAATCCCTCTAATCATATCGACTATACCCTTGACCAGAGCACTATTCTTCGGGTTATCTTTCACTGAACGTTGGGGATAGACACTATGGGCGTAGATAAACATCGTTCTGTAAGCCCAAATAGAACCATTCAAACTAAAAGGCAAAACCAAGTACGGAATACCTTTATCGGTCGTATGGGGCATTAGATCACAAATCCAACAGTTCGTTGTATTCATCACTAACTGGTGTTGGTGCAAAAGTTGAATAAAGGAATTATTGGCAAATTCCAGTCGTCTAACTACCTCATGTTCAGGCAAAGGGTGAAAAGAATGAGAAGAAATAGTAGGTGTAGGTTGCACAGTGGGAATAAACGTCATTTTAAAAGAGAATGTCACATAACCAATTAAAAATATAATTAAACTCAATAGTAAAAACAAACACAATATTAAAAATATTTTCCGTGTAATTAGCTTGTGTATCTTATTCTTAAAGTTCATTGTCCTTACAGGTCTCTCCAACTCGAAGAAATCCATCCTAACTAAATATGCTGCTCGCGATGGTAGGGTGTTCTATGCTAAGGAATGCCTCTGTCAACCCAGGGCAACTCCCTTAGGCCAACCAGAACCTTCGACCTAGTGTCTCAGGCTTGCACTCCAAAGACTTATCAACAACGACCCTACAGCTGAACCCGGATGGAGGTTCGAAAAACAAAAATGAGTAGATCCTCGGTGGAGAGTTAACCTGCAAACAGAAAAATCATAAAAACTTAATTTGTTTTTTATTAGTCCCACGACTCTTGGTCGCAAATTATAACGATCTTTTCCAGGCAATGTTTGTTCTTTGAACAAGAGTTCAGGCTCAGTAGTGTTCAATCGATTCAAAGGGGGCACAGCTTTGTGCAAAAGATCGTCACTTTCTTTGCTCAGAATTCGTTCCAATCAGACGGGCATCGCTGAATGGCAAAAATCGTGGCACAGTTTCTGTTTCAGAGTCTGGGAGTCCTTCCTGGACCCACTGGTCGTACGGTAAGGGCAATGGAGCCCATTTGCAATGTACGCCGTGGATCCAGTGTTTCTTGCCTTGCACTCGAACTGCAGAACGTGTAGACAGGACAACTAGATGTGGTCCTGTCCAACGGGGCTGATCATTCTTGTTCCGCTGGAAGTTTTTAGTGAGAACCCAGTCACCTGGATTGATGGCGCGACCTGGATCCTCAGAAGCTCGTGGCAAACTTTCATGAACCTGTTGGTGTAAAACACGCAGTTTAGCCGTCAGTTCGTGCAAGTAATCAAGCAACACAGATACTCGAGGTCACTAAACTTTGTTGGTCTTGGTACGCCCCAAATATTCGCCGGGCGACCAAACACAACCTCATACGGACTCAAACCCATTCGCGAATGCACAGTCATTCTTGTGGACAGGAGCGCTAAAGGTAAAGCATCTGGCCATTGCAAACCAGTGCTCGCTTGGATTTTGGCCAACTTTAATTTAAGAGTGCCATTATAGCACTCGACTAAACCAGCTGATTGGGTGTGATTTGCAGCGTGGAACTTCTGCCGAATTCCTAATCCCTCACATACTCTCTTCATTTCTTGACCCACAAATTCACTCCCATTGTCACTCCAGATAATTCTCGGCAATCCAAACCTAGGAAAGAATTCCTTTATTAGGGCTTTCGCTGTGGACAAGGCATTATTGTCCTTCAAAGGATAAGCTTCCACCCATCTAGAGAAGGAGCACACAATCACCAAAACATATTTCAGGTTGTTGCACCTCTCCATGTGGATGAAATCTAGCTACAAAGCCTCGAACGGATACGTAGGGGGAGCAAAATGACCAGCTGGTGTTGGAATTCCCTTACCAGGATTGTACATCAAACACACCATAAAGTTCTTAACCAAATTCTCTGCACATTTGGGAATTCCCGTATTCTTCCAAACCGGAGCCAACAACTTACAAATCCCTTTCACGCTGATATGTGCCATCCCATGAGCCATTGTAACAACTGGAAGCACATACGCGTCAGGCAACAACCATCTTTGATGCTCAGACAAATCAGTCCAACAACCATTCGAGTCCAATCTACCCTTACTTTCTCTCTATTCATTCAACTCTTTCTCTGTAACTTCAGCTTGGATGGATTTCACACTCTCAATCATATCTTCACACATACTTTTCTCTGGAACCCATCTTCCCGGACCTGCAACATACATTCGGCTCATCACATTTCTCGCAGTTTCTTTCGCAACTTCATCCGCAAACGCATTTCCGCGACCAACATCATCCGTCACTTTCTTATGGGCACTACATTTCACAATCGCTACTTGCAACGGCAAAGTAAGTGATTCAAGGAGTTCATTCACCAACTGCCCATGCTGAATCTTTGTTCCATGCAAAGTCAGGAACCCACGTTCACGCCACAAACGTCCACAGCTATGAGCCACACCAAACGCGTATTGGCTGTCAGTATACACATTCACTCGTTTACCTTTCGCCAACACACATGCTCTCGTTAATGCAATCAACTCTGCTGCTTGCGCTGAATTATGGGGGATACGTGCAGCTTCAACAATCGTATGCAAAGTCGTAACAGCATATGCCGCAGTCGTATCACCATTCGGCAACTTAAAGTACGAACCATCAACCCACAAGGTACCATCACACTCTGGAAGAGGAGTATCCCTAAGGTCTATTCTCCCTTTCGTTTCTTCCTCAGTTCTCAGAAAACAATCATGTTGTTCTTCAATATCATCTGTCTCAACTGAAATCGGCAACAACGTGGCTGGATTCAACATGTTGCATCGTTTAATGTGCACATGACTCGCTAACAAAGTCAACTCGTAACCCGACAACCGAGAACTAGTTAAGTGCTGTGTCTTGGTACTGTTCAATAAGGTATCCACTGCATGTGGAACCATCACGACTAACGTGTTGTCCATAACCAAACCAGCAGACTGTCGAATTGAAACAGCCGCTGCCGCTGTAGCTCTCAAGCAACTCGGCAACGCTCTAGCTACCGGATCCAAAGTCGACGAAAAATACGCACATGGGCGTTGCTTATTGCCAAACTGTTGAGTCAAAACTGACAATGCACATCCCTCTCTCTCATGGACATACAATGTGAAAGGCTTACTGTAGTCGGGAGTACCCAACACAGGAGCCGAACACAACGCATTGCGTAATGAGGAAAAGCTCTGCTGACATTCGTCAGACAAAGGAATAGGATTTGGAGTATCCTTAACAGTAAGAGCTATCAAAGGCTTCGCTAGCAAAGAAAAATTAGGGATCACTGTCTACAGTACGACGTAATACCCAAAAACGCACGTACTTCTCTCTGTGTTGTAGGAACACTAATTTTCACAATAGCTTGAATTCTCTCTTGGGTCAGTTTCCTTCCCTCCTTCGATAAGAGGTGACCTAAGTAGGTTACTTCTTGTCGACAATATTGCAACTTGGAGAGAGAAACTTTGTGATGAAAATCAGACAAGTGGCGTAACAACGACAAAGTGGCTTCTCTACAAATCTCTTCATTGTCAGCAGCGATTAACAAATCGTCAACATATTGAATAAGGGCAGCACCATCAGGTAAAACCAACAGATCAAGTTGTGTTTTCAAAGCTTGGCTATAGATCAATGGACTCTCACAATAACCTCGAAGAGCGCGCTTAAAGCGGAAACTTCGTCCTCCTAAAGAGAATCCAAAGATATCTCTACTTTCCACGGCAATCAGGATGCTGAAGAAAGCATTCTTCAAGTCAATCACCGAGAACCATGTGGCTGTAGCCGGAATCAGAGTCAACAAGGCTGTAATATCAGGCACAACAGGAAACTGTGGAACAACAATCTTGTTCACTTCGCGAAGATCGATCACAAACCTATGTACAGGAGGCTGTGAAGAATCAGTTCTCTTCAAAACAGGCAAAACGGGACTATTGCACACATTACCTCTCGTTTCCTCAATCACACCTTTTTCGATCAGATCATAAATAATCGCCAAAAGTGCACGCTCACCATCACTCGAGATACGGTACTGTGGAATGCGCGGTAACTTAGCATTCGACTTCAGTGTCACAACATATGGAGGAATCTCTAAAAGACCTACATCGTTCGGACCAATAGCCCACAATGAATCTGGTAAAGAAGACAATTCAAGTGGAAGTCTGTCTTTAGATATGTACATCGGAGAGATCATTCTCTCACCCAACGTAAGATGTACTCCTGACGGAGAACAATACAACGTCGCATACAATCTCTTCAATAATCCAATCCCAACAAGTTCTCACCGCAACCTGTAGTCAAAATGAGGGGTGCTTCAAACTTACGAGGTCCAACAGAAAGAGACAATGGAGCAGAAATCGGATTCGTAACCGGGGCGCCAGAAAAACCTACAGAAACATTCTCAAAGCCAGACAAAGGTGCGCCAGGAAGTTTAGAGTGCATAATAGAACTCTTCGTAGCATCAGTATCTAACAGAAAAGGCTCTAACACACCTGATGCAATCACTTCAACATAAGGTCCACTCTGATCTACTGGAACTGAAACAACTCCCTCTCTTTGTCTATGGCTTTCCTAGCAATCATTACCATCCACTTCCTCACCTTCAACATAGTAATCGTCCGTATAGTACTGTGCTGTCCTACCAGACGAACCTTGCTGCTGATCAAAACTATTCATTGAGTTCTGTGGAGGCAAAGAACGCCCATTCTGTCCTCGACCTCTACCTCTAGGCGCTTGTTGATCACCTCGACCTCTTACACCAGAAGCACCATTCGTGCGCTGTAACAAAACCGGACAACTATTTTTGAAATGGCCTTCTTCTTTGCAATACGCACACTAATTAGGCCCATACGGAAAACGCTGTTGAGAAGACTCGTTCCTTTGCGAGTTTCTTGAATATTGCTGATTCTGCTGATAATCGCGTTGACTATTAGTATGGGGTGGATAAGCTTGTTGTAGAAGAACTTTAGTCTTCAATTCCTTAGTCTTCTTATCCGCTTTCTCTAACTCATCTTTGCGCCTATTTTCATAGTACTGGGCTGTAGCTAAAATCTGCACTGACGTGGAAACAGCCCAAGCACTCTCGGAATCTTTCATCTTAGTGCATAATTCAGGAAGCAAATTATGTAGAAATTTGTCGACGAACAATCTCTGGCCACCCTCAGTAGCCATATCCTGACCACTATGATCAACAAAGGTCTCTTCAAACCGCGTGAAAAAGTCAGACACCGTCTCGTCTTTCTTCTGCTTACAAGCAGACAACTTGTCCCAATTAACACGCACTTCAGGCATCAAAGTCTTCATATAATTAATTAGCCTACCAGGGAGTTGAGTAATGAGATCTTCAGGCTTAGCACCTCCTACTTGTCTATCATTCGCAGCACTAATATTAACCCATGTATCACCCAATTCTTGGTCATGATCCGTATGTCGAATCGTACTCCAAATAGGCTGTGGGACAACATTTCCAAGCAACATATCTATGTCTGCTAAATTCATGATGCACGAACCCACAGTCTGAGTGAGCTCTTTATAATATCCAGCTGGATTTTTGCGCGGATCAGGTAAAGACTGCTTAGTTGCCAAAACTTCAACACGCTTCCAAGCAGCATGTACCCATACTCGTTGAAAGTGTGCAACAACAGGTGGCACAGCATTTGCATCAGCAGGTCTCCAAACTGGAGGAACCTCACGCATTGGATATTGACGCGCTGCTCTCCTAACTGATGAATCAGGCTCAAACAATCGCTCAGAAGGAGTGTCACTACGAAAGGACAAGATAGTCGCAACTGCTCTCCCAACAGCACTCGGACCCACAACGGTCCCTTTCGCAAATTCAGAACATATTCGGTACAACTCATCAGGAGCTTTACCTACTTCTTCAACCCATTGTTCATGGAGGAATCCACACATCATCTCAAAAACATACCGTTGCTTTGGTGCTTCCCATTGAAGAAAAACATCCATAACACCCTCAAGATCATACCGAGAAGCGTACGTAATACATTTACGCGCCAAATGATCCAAAACTGTGTGTTCATCTGTATCAGGCAACTGACTACGTGATTGTCTACGTTCACTAACAGGAGACATACCCAATTGTCCCAACAAAGGAGAAAGGAAACCAGAAAAAGTAGCAGTCATTCTCTGTCTAGCAGAAGGAGAAGATGAAAGAATAAGAGAAGACGGAACAAAAGTAGAAGAATCCAAAGTCGGAACAGAAGGAGTATTATAGGTAGGCGTAGGAGTAGCAGACGAAGAAGGAAGCAAAGTTGGCGGCCCTTGAGGAGGCTGCGCTGAGCCAATGGAAGAGGAGCTGGCTGTGGAGGAATTGCAGGTTGCACAATAACCGGAGGTTGTGGAACTACAACTGGTAGTGGCGGTGCCGTAGCATTTTGTGAATAAGGGGGTGGCGAACTCAATAGATGCGACATTAAAGGATCTTTCGCAAGATCTTTCTTTTCTTCCTGCTCTTTACGCGGCAAAACTGGGTAGCATTTATCTACCGCTAATTTCCTAATTTTAAGCATCTGTTCGCTCTCTTGCTCTTCCTCATTATCCCTATACGCTATAGCAGCTTGCACCATTGACAAACCTCGTTCTCGTTTATTCTTCTTCGCTAATTTAATTTCTTTCTGTTTGGCTTCTTTGCGTCATATGCGGAAAGAGTCAAACATTGCCGGCTGGGCTTTCTTCATGAACAGTTTAACTTCGAGATTATCTAAAATCTCAGTTTCGAAGCTACCATAACGGGGCCACTGTAGGACACCGTCATTCTTCGTATATTTTACCCAGATGTCATTATAACTAATAGGACCCACACCATGCTTCACATAGAGATCATATGTAGGAGTTCCAATTGGAGGAACAGGACACGAATCCTCTAACCGGGAATCCTTAGAACAACCACAACCAAATATCTTTCCAAGTCTGCTAAGACCAGGCATCTTCGCTCACTAGTCTAGCTTCAAACTACAAGGGAAGATCAGAAAACGATAGTCTCGTGAATACATGAGTCCCTTGGCTTTGGGGCCTGCAGGTACCAAATCAAAGCGATGCACTAAAGGGATACCAAAACAAACTAAGGACTGGGAGACGCTCCACTCATACTTAACTGAAATGTCGATGGCGTCACCAGAAGACCCGTCAATCGTCTCGCTCTACAAATCGTCTACGGCTCCAAGACAGGGCGACAGTCAGGGCAGCAGTCCTTCGTAGCCTTTGGATAGCGGGCAACCTCGCAGCAAAGACTTTCGGACCACGACGACATACAGGGGCCGATGAAGTGGCTGGCCTTCCTCCAGAATTTCCACACAAAGCTCTCCACGATCTTCGGGCTTGGACCTGTACCGCTGAAATCGCCCCAAGTTGGGCGCCAACTGAAGGACCAGGTTTTAGAACCTAGCGGCGCAAGGGAAAACGCCCGATGCCTTCGAGTTCCCCTTCCTCGGCAAACAGAGACAAGGTACGCTTCTTGATGACGTCAAAGACCAAAGTTTATTGGCTGCAACCAGGAACAGAGATCTACGAAGCACAACACGGGTGGTTCGCTAGAGACTGCACAAATTCAATGAGCGGAGCATGGTCTTTTATGCCGAAAATCACATTCCAAAGGTGGCATCGGTTACACACAAACTAGCCAATCAAATAGTGACATCTCAAACATATCGTATGACGCAAATCCCATTTTCCTTTGTCCAGCCCACCAGAATTGACTAAGCACATTCCAATATCCTGTCGGATCAGGCCGGACAAACCCATCATAAAACCTCAACCCAAATCAGTGATTATGTCGTAAAGGAAGGAGCAGAAACAGATTGGAAGCAAGATAGAAAGGTGGGTGCAGTGTGCTGTAAACTTCGGCACGTCCTGCTCTTTGATCTTTATCTGACCAGCTGCTTAACAAGGAACGGGCTCAGCGAGGTCAGCCTCGGGCAAGGGAGTCAGTTCGGCCAGGTCATTCAGAAGTCAGCTAAGGTGTACGTGTCCCAAAGACTCGTTCGGCCGTTGTCATCGGCTTATGTGAGGGCAACCACACAAAATGGCTGCCGTACACAAAATGGAACCCGAGGGTTCAAACGAAATCCCTAAATACATAGTGTTCTCATTGATCGATTAATGCGAAAACACTCGTACATACCGCACTCATGATTTGCGGTCCGCTGACACCAAAATCGTCTATTTCCGACGACCTTTATTGAACGGGTTCGGAACCACCGAACCTCAGACCCTTAAACTACGGAACTACAGGCGTTATGTCAGAGGATAGTTTTTGTGCAGGAAGGCATACCTCCATGCACAAAAACTATCCTTGAAGGCTTTTCCTCTTTGTATGTGTGCTGCATTCTGGAAATATCGAGGAAAAATAAAGATCTTTCTCCTTATGATGCCAACCTCAAGCAGGGGCACCATTTTGGTGCAAACCCATGTCTACAACTCTTTGTAAATTTGGATGCACTGGAACACACACACACCTCCCATGGAACGCCTATCTGATGCAAAGTAACGCAATGCTCTGTGTTGTGTTACATTATATTACAAAGCTATGCAAATCGACATTTGCATGGCTTTGTAAATACCAGAAAGCATTTGCATCCAACTGTGTCAAAAAAGGGACACAACCCCAGCGCAAAATCTTTGCAAATCTGGGCCTAAATATATTTAAGTTCCTGACCAAAAAAATGAACAAGTAACAACCTCTTAGCAAAATCAGGATGACAACAATAACTTACAAAGCCGCAGCAGACCAGACTCACGCCCCCAGATCCAACTTAGAAGCCAAGAATGTATATATTTGTGGGGGGAGTTGTCACACCCCAAATACCTCCCCTGAAGCTATGATTCTGGCTAGAACCGGAACCAAGTTTAACTAGACAACCATAGACTTCGAGCATTAGACTTGACTTATTAACTCCAGTGGTGTGAGTAACAAACCAATCCCATGTTAAAATATTGGGCGAGATGAAGAGACGTCCCTCACACTGCCCTTGGACAATATGTTTATGTCAAGGAGGGTGTTTGTAGTTAGTGGAAAAAGTTTTAAAGGAAAGTGTAACAAAGGCTTATTGGGTTTATGGGACTCTCCCCTAGATGCATCAACGTTGTCATTTGCGATTCCTTATTTGCGAAAAATAAGGAATCGCAAATAAGGAATCGCAAATGGCAATGCATCATTAATTTCGCTATTTTATTGAGATTCGGTAAAAATCGCATTTTTTACCAAATCGCAATAAAATTGCGAGTTTCAAATAGCGAATTCGCAATTCCCGTTCATTCCTATGGGCTGAAATGCCCATAGGAATTAATGGGAATTGCGAATTCGCAATTTGAAATCGGAATGCATCAAAGCCTTTCAAGGGTGGTCCCCCTGCACCCATGAAATGCACTTTTACATGTGAGTTACATACACACATGTCCTAAGGACATGTGTGTCTGTAACTTAGAAGTTTAAAAAATGCATTTTTATGCGTTTTTAAACATTTTTGCAAATTACCACGAAGTTCAACTTCGTGGTAATTTGCATTTGCAATTTGTAAAATCGCACATGTTTTGAGGATGATGCATTGCATTTAAGGAATCGCAAATTTGCGATTCCTTAAAAGCAATCGCATTTTTGGAACTCGCAAAAAATAGCGATTTTCCAAAAATGCTTGATGCATCCCAGAAACCAATTTAGAAAGTGCAAAAGGCCGATTTTTGCGAATCGCACCGTTTGCACTTCCTAAAAAGGTTGATGCATCTAGGCAAATGTTCTCATGTATCAACAATTATTGCTTCTCAATAAAACTTGTTTTGAAGTGGAAAAAAAGTGTTTCATATTCTGCAACATTCTGCAAATTGGGACAGTTTTGAATTTATCAAGCCATGCTGCAGTGTTGCAAGTCAAGGGAGGATGCATGCATTTAGGCTTGCTGCAGACAGTGTTTGAGGTAATGCCAGGGACATCAAAAGTAATAAAAACAGGTCTGGCTTTGTATAGTGCATGCAACGAGAGCCTCCCAACGAGGGTACACATAAAGCATGCATATGCACACAGAGTAACACAGATACCTATTTTCATGTCCATCAGATATACAGGCATCCATGCACATAGACAAGCAAACACACTGGCATAATGCACATCGACCAATTTATGTTTCGCCCTGTACCTCACGGAGCAAAGGGTTAGTGGCCATGGGACCGCACAGCAGGGTGAGCTGCAGGGACTGCGAGATGATGTACATCTGGAGTTGAGGGGATGTGTCCTAGGAGAGGGCTGGGAGGGGTGCACCGGGGAAGCAATGGGCCTCTTTGGAGTATTGCGTGTTGTGCACAGCTGCTCCGAGTGGAGTGTTGTGTATTAGGCGAGCATTTCATTAATGAACAGTTCTAAGGCACAGATTGTGTCAGTTGACAGGATTTTACTATTCAGCTTCACAGAGCGTTCTCTGCTTTTTCGGTGCCTTGTATTCTGAACAAAAACATCTTAAGTAACAATCAGATAATTGGATTTCCTCCGCTCATGTGTTAGGCACGTACCCCTTCATCATCTTTATCACACTGGGATAGTGAGGGATCTAATTAAGCAGACCGTCATTTTAATGCATTTCAATCCATTCCGTTGTCAACCATTTTGCCAGACTCATTAAAACTTCAACTATTTTGCTCAAGATGTTAAGTTTATATAGATCCCTCTAAATACATAACATGGAAAGGTGCTCAAAGATCCTGTTTAATTTCTTTAAAAGAACTCTATGCACTTAAAAAAATGCGCCTAAGCTAGGAAAGATGACTGCACGCTTTTAAAACCACGTTCTGTGCGTTTTTAGATAAAACATATTTTAAGGAGTCTACAGACAGAGCCTTAAGTCCCACCCTCTTTCAAAGGTCAATAAACCGAGTACCAGTACGGTGGTGTGAAAATGAAATATTTGTGATAGCAAGTGAGAGAGCGCAATTTGAACGAAAAGTATATAGTAGCCATATTTAGACTTATATGTTATAAACGTAGGAATGAAACACACATCGTAATGTAAAGTTGGCAACTATAGCATAAGGGCCAACGAATGTGATAACATGTTATAGGAAATGTAAATGTATTCACACGATTAAAATGCATTAAGTTTAGAAACCCCGTATACATGAAGGGTAAATGTATAGAAATGTGTATAAATGCTTATGAAATGTAGAGCGTGCACAGTAGAATTCGTGTACGTGTGTAATATAAAATGCATTACATTGAGAGAAGCGGCGAGGAAATAACGTGGAAAGACGTAAACGTGGGTAAATGTATAAGAGAACTTACATAAAGATGTAACCAAGGAAAATGCATAAGCTATATTCTATGTAGACGTATTCAATATATTTCATATATTTGATGTAGAATGTTTAAGTATAACTAGGGCTTTTTGTTAAAATACGAATATATGAATGTAGGCCAAGGGTTATACCGTCAAGAGAGTTTCTATAGGAATGTTGGAAGAGTTTAGGTCATTTGTGTTTCTAACCTGACTGACCAAGAGTTCGAAGGAGCATAGTCACATGAAATGTAATTTAGTGGTCTTGTGAAGGTCGTAAATAGCTTGATGTGGACATGAGAGCCGAGAAGTCTAGCACTTGTTAGATTTAAGGTGACAATGCCGGACGGAACTTGTTGTTCGAACGTGAGGAGAGGGTTATGTTGAAGTGGACTATGTTTTGACAAGATCATTCACATGATCTAGAAGGTTAAGAAGTGTACAGATAAGTTAAGGCCTTGTCCAAGTTCCTATGACACTTGAGCCGAGAGAGTCAATAAATGTCGACGATGAGATGATGAAGATGACATCCAAAGGAGAAAAGTCAACTTAACGGACGACGCGAAGAATGGACCAATGGAAGAAGCAAGAAGTTGACATCATCGGGGGAAGTCCGTGGTGGGCGTCAAGGGGCGTTCCACTCACACGATGATTGTGTATTTTAGGGACAGCACCCCGGGGAGAGGGTAGCAATTGGCAAGCAGGAGAGGGCAATCAGAGAAGGGCAAATTGCTCAGAGCGAAGGCAAGGGTAGATGCCTTGAGCAGATGCGCTGAGACATCATAGCGTAAGGGAGCAGTAGGCCGAGGACCCTTAGAGAGCAGATGGGTAGGCAGATAGGGTACTGCTTCTGAAACTTAAGATTTCCTTTAGAGGCTAAAGAGAGTTTGAACTTCTTAGGGAGTCAAACTGCTGACACCTTTTTAGGGAAGAAACTTGCGAAGTAGGATCGTCACATAGCATAGAGTAGGGACAGATTAACTTGATGATTGTTTTTGTCTTACTGCAGATGACGCAGAAGGAACCACTCTACACCGAAGCTTAAAGCGACTGATATTGAAATTGATTTTGTATTTTGTATACTTTGAGATTTTATCCTGAGTGGATTGTATCGTATTCAAATTAATATATATATAAACTTTTTGAAACTTCATCAGTTGCAAGTGGTTCTTCAGAGTGGCGTCAGTTAATGGGGTTTGTCTAACCAATGCGGGGGTGGTCCTTTCCTCAATGACAGATATTATCGGTCCAAACAGATGAATGGGATTCTTTATTAAATTTATCATAATCATAAATTGATATCAAAATCCCGTTCCCCGCAGTTGGTAGCAGAGGATGGTTATCTTCTTGAGGAAGACGACCTAGGCCAGGTTAGTTTACCCCAAGGTCCCTAGTCATCGTCGACCAGAAGAAGAATTGCAGCCGAAGACGGTGCGGACGGTGCGTCGAGAGAAAAGCAGCAGAATCGGTCGAGAGTGAGTATAAGGGTCATGCGTTGTAAGATTGCGGTGTTTTATGTTGTTCCTGTGTTGTAATGTCAAGCGGAGTTGAATGCCTGTAGAGTGAGTGAGGGAAAGTTGTGAGCGCGCGCAACTGGATGAAATCTTATGTCCAGAGGACTTAAGTGGTTCGGGTGTATCGAACACCCAGAGTAATTTGTCTACCATTGAAAGGGGGTCATGAGGTACCATTGATTTCCCGACAGACCGATGATAGGGGGAGCGTATGTGTGAGTGAATGAGTAGCGGACGCTGGTCGTACGTCTACTGTGCGTAAGTAACCTATCAGTTGAGGCAAGTGTCCGACCGTAAGAGGAAAGACGCTGTGCCAGTTGAGGTAGCAATTACGGTTAGACTGTGGCCGTACAGTCAGAGAAAAGTGATCGCTTGGACGGGAGTAGTCATTTTTCAATGTATGAATGAAAACGCATGCGAAATCGTGAGACGAGTTAAGAAACGAGGAAGCTGCTGAAGAAGATACAAGTGACGTCAGCGTAGAACCGTGCTGGGATAGGCTGATTAGCAAGGGTCGCACAGGGACTGGTGGTTGTTATCAAGCAAAATGAAGTGTTTTAAAGGTTTAGGGAAAATCTTTAAAAAGAAAAGGAGAAATTTATATGCCGGAGAAGAAGCTCCACCAGAAGGCACACCAGCATATCATATGGCAGTAAATGTAGGCTTACATTCAATACTGTGGATTTCTGAGTGGCATAGGCTAACTGAAGGGCAAAAAGAACTGGCGTTTCCAAGATTCGGAACGTTTAAATTAGAAGTGTTGAACCAACTGAAGGCGACGATGCTTTCAATGAGACCTCTACCGAGGCCAACACAATTTGAAGCTCTTGGTGTGTGGTTTAGAACAGCACACGAAAGGGGCGTAAAGAGGCGACAAGAAAGAGTGAGAAGATCGGTGAAGGCAATGCAGGATGCTAAATGGGACGATGAAGCCAAGAAATGGAGGGTGCAAAAGATAGAAGCGGACAAATTGTTCACCATGATAGAGGCTACGGGAGAAAAGAAACCTCTAGGACAGGAAGATGAGGAAAGCGAGTCGGAGGAGGAACTGCTAGAGAGGCTATTGACAGACAGACCACCTCCATACAGTGGGGAACTTGCGAGTCCCATATTACCGCAAGTAGACGGAACTAGGTGGGGAGAGTATAAGTCGATCCCGGTATCAGAGTGGGACGCTACTAAGACCGTAGAGATACCCCAAACTAGTCCGGAACAGAGAGTAGTGGGAAGACTTGTGGTCCAGAACGTGCCAGAGACGCAATGCGCTAGGTCATACCAGATGCCGGACGCTTTACAGGTTCCGGTCACCATAGGTCCTATTGTGTCAATCTATAACCCGGGAGGGGTCCAGCAGGATGAGCAGGCACGGTGGGATAATGAAAGAGCAGAAGAGGACAATAGGAATGCCACAATGAATTCCCACAGGCAGATACGAGCACCAATAAGTCGGAGTACCCCATTTGATTCCGCAACGGGTCCCAGAGTAGAACAGCGAGGTCGAAGAGGGTCAATGGATTTGAGGGGTCCTAAACCGAAAACCCATAAAGAACTAAGGGAATACCTGAGAGAATGGGACGCTGCCGAAGAAGCTCGGAATAAAAGTTTAGAAACAGGATCCGAGTGGAGAGAGCAGGATAACAGGATTCTCTCTCATTGCGGAGCTGGCGAAAGCAGCGCCGAATCGGAGGGAAGAAGCCAAGAGAGCAGAAGAGATACCTATCCTACTGAGAACAGCAATAGGCTAATGTGCGAAGACAGAAGCGCAGGGTGTGGCGAAGTGCCTCGCGTCACCTTCAGTGAAGGGGAATGTAGGACACAGGAGTACCGGAATACCTTTAGGTGCACACATCATGCCCCGGGTGAGGAGGCAAGACATTGGAGTCACGGAAACATGGAGAGTCGCGAAGCGTCTCGACATGCATCTGGTGATAGCGGTCGGAGTCACGAAATTACAGGGAGTCGCGAAACGTCTCGCCATCCATCCGGTGATCACGAAAGAGATCGCGGGAGCATGGGGAGCCATGAAGGTCCTTATCGTCTGTTAAGTGACACCAGACAGCAAGCGAGTTACAGTGGTCTAGAGCAGAACGGTGAATCCTATCTCATAGCTGGAGAGACCGAGCCTAGAAGACGGAATGTAGGGTTGGAGGATAGAGCATTATTCCACCATACCCCACGTGAAGATGGAAAGGCTTGGGATCTCGAGGGGTGGGAACGAAGAGAAGGAAGCAGAGCTCCTCATAACTCACCTGTGCTCAGGCGTAGGGCGCATAGTGGAGGTGAGAGGGATATGAGAGAAGAACACAGAACTGAGATGCTGAAAGCGGAAATAAAAGCAAAACGACTTGACATAACAAGTTTGAAGGCAGATTTGGATGAATTGATCGACGGTACAGTGTCATTAGAGAGATTAGCCTCGTATACACCAGATGAGATACTGTTCCTATCCAAAGATATTACTCGAAGAGCGAGGTCAGCTCATGAGAACTTATCTAATTTGGCAAACAGGTACATGGTAGACCTGTCACGAACTAGGGCTTTACAGAGCAACCATAGGCTAACATGCACGGATCAGGATTTGGATGACCGTAGAACGATCGCGCTGAAGGTTCACATAAGGGAATTGATCATAAGTATCAGGATATGGAGAGATCTGGATAGATGGGAGGAAAGATGGTCCAAGAAGGGCTCCGTTAGACGGAGTGTGCTTGAGAAGTCCCAGGACGCAGACTTGATGAGAATGGAAGCCTTCCCTTTGCGAGAGGTCGCGAATGGAAGCTACGTCCATGTGCCCTGGACTAGGGGGGATTTGGCGGCATTCACCAATTCCTTCCCAAAGCTTAGAGATAATCCTGTTGAGTGGTATAAGCAGGTAGAAAGATTCGTGAAGATCTCAAAGGTACTGTGGGTCGATTTGAACACACTGTTCGACATCGTAGTACCCGGAGACTTATGGACAGCGTGCAAGCTTAGTGTTGACTGGCCCACTTGTGAGCCAACGAGAGAAGCCAGGACGAATGGTCCATCTCATAGAGTCATGGAAAAGTACGAGAGGGTAATAACGTGGCTAAAAGAGAAAGTGCCGGTACAAGACATAGACTGGGTAAAGATAGATCGGACTACCCAAGAGCCGAAAGAGACAGTTCATGAGTTTTACGAGCGATTGCTGAAAGCATTCAAGCAATACAGCGGGTTAGATGTGATGGATCCCAAGGACATAGGACAGTTTGTTTCAAAGTTTGTCTTAGGATTAAGACCAGAAATATGCCTAATGATCCAACAGCATCTGATCTGTTGGCAGAACAAACCTTTAGACGAGATTCTGAGGTATGCAAGGTATTGTAGTGACGAGATAGACTCGAAGGCAAAGAAGCTTAAAGAAAAGCTAATGTTAGTGCAAATGCAAGCTGCTGGAAAGGATAAACAGCGACAGCAGGGAACAGGGACGCAGGCAAAGAAACAGGATAATAAGAGTAGAGACGAGGAAGAAAGACCGAGACCGAGAATGGATATCGAGACGCTGAAAAAGAAGACGAGATGCCATCAGTGTAACGAGGTGGGACACTGGCGACGCGAGTGTCCTTACAACTTTGAAGCAGGGGAATTAGAGCGGGAGGAGGAAGAGGTTCAGAACAACGTGGTTAAGGGAGCCACAGTCCCGAAGGGCAAGTTTGTCAAAGGGGGGACTCAGACTCCTCGAGCCCCGTTTCCTCAACCACCTCGCATCACGAACGGAGGAAAAACCTACAGACAGATGCCATTGTTTGTAGGAGGAGAGGAATGTTACTACGTTGATCCTCTTACAGGGCAGCGGGCTAGTAGGGACGAAGACTGTACTCTAGGAGCCGCCTTGGAAGTAGATCAGAGAGGACCATACGTAGAGGCTGAAATAGCGGGATGTCCTACAACCTTTTTGGTGGATACAGGGGCCACTCGATCTACGTTGAGATCTGCGGTAGTCCCGGGTCTGCCAATGTCAGGAGAAACGGTACAGGTGGTAGGAGTTGCGAACAAAAGGATGACAAATCCCTTGACCGAACCAGTGTCGGTGAGGATAGGGAATTACAGTGACGAACATCAGTTCGTGATCTGTGATTCTAGTCCTGTGTGCTTATTAGGGAGAGATTTGCTGTGCAAACTGAATTGCACGATACATTGCACACCAGAAGGAGTAGAAGTGCAGACCAATGATGAGGACGCTGACTTTAAAGTTGTAAACTCGAGGGAATGCGTGGAACTTTATCCTACCTTAACAGTGGAGGAGCTTCCACCGGACTTGAGGGAGAAAGTGTCAGCTGAGGTGTGGGATTTTACTGGAGAAGAAATAGGCTTGATCAAAGGAGTGGAACCAGTAAAGATCTTGGTAAGACCCCATGCTGAGTATCCAAGAACACCACAGTATAAGCTAACACCGGAGACGATTGCAGGAATAAAGCCCGTGATCGAATCCATGATTAAGCAGGGAATACTAAAGGAGATCGTGGGAAGTCCATGTAACTCCCCGATCATGGGTTTGCAGAAACCTAGTGGAAAATACAGAATAGTACAGGATCTTCGGAAGATTAATAACATTGTTGTCTCATGTTGTCCAGTGGTACCGAATCCATCAGTGATATTGTTTCAGATACCGTTCCAAGCTGAATGGTTCACAGTGATAGATTTGTGTCAGGCTTTCTTTTCGATACCGTTAGATGAAGAGAGCCAATATCTTTTCGCTTTCAAACTGGAAGATCGCGTTTTAACATGGTGTCGTATCCCTCAGGGGTATACAGAGAGCCCATCGATCTTTAACCAGTTATTGAAACGAAATCTTGAGAGTCTAGTACTGCCCAAGAATTCAGTTCTGGTCCAGTACATAGACGACCTCCTTGTTGCGTCAGAAACTGAGGAAGCTTGCAAGGAAGACACCATCACCTTGTTAAATCACTTGGCTGAGAACGGACACAAGGTGTCTCCAAGTAAGTTGCAATATTGTAAGACTGAGGTGCAATACTTGGGCCACAGGATTGAGAAGGGAAAGCGGAAGGTGTCTCCAGACAGAATTGAGGCGATTATGAAAATGAACGCGCCTACAACACAAAGAGAAGTCAGGATGTTTCTAGGCATGGTCGGTTATTGTCGACAGTGGATAGCAAACTTTTCACTGAAGGCCAAACCGTTATTACAACTGACGCACAAAGGAGTAAGTGATCCGGTACCATGGGACAAAGATTGTTTGATGGCATTTTTGCAGCTGAGGGAGGACTTATGTCGCGCCCCGGCTTTAGGAATGCCGGATTATAAGAAACCTTTTTTGCTTTACTGCTGCGAGAGAGAGGGATGCGCTTTAGCGGTATTAGCACAGGTCCATGGAGATGCGCGCAGGCCAGTGGCGTACTTTTCGGCTACATTAGATCCAGTAGCCGCAGCGTTGCCCGGATGTCTCAAATCCGTAGCTGCAACGGGTGTCAGCATTGAACGATCTGAGAGCGTAGTCATGGGTCATCCGTTAGAAGTGTATGTACCACATTCTGTAGAACTGTTAATGACAAGGACGAAGACTCAGCATCTGACGAATAGCAGGCTCACACGCTACGAGCAGGTCATATTGGCTGCCGAGAATGTGACCCTAAAAAGATGCTCTGTCTTGAATCCTGCAACTTTGATGCCACTTCCGAACGAAGTGGAAGATGAAAACTGTACAGAACATGACTGCCTCGATGTGACTGAACTATGTACCAAACCGAGACCTGATATCGTAGATGAGCCATTGACAGACCCAGACGAAATTTTCTTCGTTGATGGTTCATGCGTAAGAAACGATGTCGGTCAGCTGAGAGCAGCTTATGCAGTATGCACGATTACCAGAGTTATAGAAGCCGCTTGCCTGGAAGGAGTACACTCCGCACAGGTAGCTGAAATTGTGGCTTTGACTCGTGCTTGCTTAGCAGGCGAAAGACTTCGAGTCACTATATACACCGATAGTCAGTATGGATTTGGCGTAGTTCATGATTACGGGCAGTTGTGGTCTCAAAGAGGTTACATGACCTCCTCGGGTTCTCCGATTAGGAATGGAGAATTCGTGAAACTTTTGTTAGAGGCTTTGCAAAAACCAATGGCCATAGCTGTGGTCAAATGTGTAGCTCATACAAAGAATACGGATTTTGTATCATTAGGAAATAAATATGCCGATGAGGTAGCGCGTTACTGCGCAGAGCAGGGATATTCTCACACTGATGCAAAAGTGGGGGGAATCCAGGAAATGACTGAATTGACCATGTTGTTAGACACCGTAGATACATGGGACGAATTGAGAGCAGTACAGGAAAACGCACCAGATGAGGAGAAAAAGGGCTGGGAAACAGCTGGGTGCGAGAAAAGTGAAATGAACTTCTGGGTGTCTGCCGATGGAAGGGCAGTGTTACCAAATGAACTTATCAGTCCAATGGCAAGGAAGTTGCATGGATCAGCACACATAGGTAGAGATGCTATGGTGAGAGTATTCAGACAAACGTGGTTTAACCCTAAATTTAGAGTAGCAGCAGAAGCAGTGTGTCAGCGATGTACGATCTGTCAGCAACTAAATGTGGGTAAGAGAACACCAGTTACCTTGAGTCACATAGGAAGGTCTGGGGGGCCTTTCAATAGGATGCAGATTGACTTCATAGAAATGCCTCCATGCAACAGACTTAGATATGTGCTAGTGATTGTTTGCATATTTTCTAGATGGGTTGAGGCTTACCCTACACGTAGATGCGATACACTTACAGTAGCAAAGCTGTTACTTAGAGAGTTGATACCGAGGTTTGGGGTGCCATCCTCTTTGGAATCGGACAGAGGAACTCATTTCAATAGCGAAGTGGTGAAGATGCTGTGTTCAGCTTTAAACATCGATCAGAAGTTACACTGCAGCTATCGACCGGAAGCTTCAGGGATCGTAGAGCAAATTAACAGTACTATCAAGTCCAGACTGGCTAAAGTTTGTTCATCGACATCCCTGAGTTGGCCAGACGCACTTCCAGTAGTTCTCATGAGCATACGTAGCACACCTGATAGAAGAACAGGCCTCTCTCCACATGAAGTGCTAATGGGGAGAGCTATGAGGTTGCCATCGGTTCCGACTGCAGCGCTAGTGAACATCACAGACGATTTGATTTTGGACTACTGCAAGGGACTATCTGATGCCGTAAATTCTGTGTCCCTCCAGGTCCAGGCTGCAGAGGTTCCATCAATACAAGATTTGTGCCATGACCTGAGTCCAGGAGACTGGGTCCTGGTGAAGAAACACGTCAGGAAGAACTGCTTAGACGTGCGTTGGCGAGGACCGTTTCAAGTCATACTTGTAACGAATACCGCAGTAAAGTGTGGAGGGCTGCCAAACTGGATACATGCCTCACACACCCGAAGAGTGCCAACACCTCCAGAAGACACAGCTCCTCTCTCGGATGAGAATCCGGCGGGAAGCGGAGAAGCCATAGAGGGGGAAAGCCAAGCTGTGGAGGTGAGCGGAGAAACTGAAACTGTGTTGGAACAGGGCGACGAAGGTCGGGACACTAGCGAGACCGAAGTCGTCTCAGGAGAAGACAGTAACTGGGAGACCGAATCAGAAACTGAAATAGCTGAGAGTGACCAAGAGACGGGTCCCGGAACAAGGAGCGGGAAGACGGAGAACAAAGAAGCTAGTTGGCCGGAGAGAAGGAAAAGGCCAAGTTCGGAAAGGAAAAAGGAAAGAACTCTTGCCCCGATCTCTGAAGAATCGGATCAGGAGGAAGAGACGACAGATTCAGGAACTGAGAGTCCACGAAGATCAAGAAGGGTACGTGTGCCCTGCAGAAGGTACGCCACCCCAGAGTGGACTTATCTAGCAGATGTATTGGGGACAGAAATCTGGGAGAGTGAAGAGTGTGAAGGTAACCACTCTCGATCCAGTCGTGACAGTGGAGATATGGATGTTGGCGCCTGGGCTTGAGACTGAGGGGTTACTGACTTTCACACTTCCCCGACCCCCACGTTTGAGTAAAATTCAAGATCTAGTGCTAAAAAGATTACAGTTTCCAACAGCTGGTCAACAAATGACAGAAGAAGAAGAAAAAGTTATTCGTTTTGAACTGTTAATTATTGTTGTGAAAGCTGCAGGTCCGACAATAATTGTTGATGCATAAAAGACTTTTGTACGTATGTTATAAAGAAGAAGATAACCTAGCACCGAGTGGAAAGAAGAATAAAATTAGGGATTACATTTAGAGGACGGAGAAGAGCTAGGGTTGTCTGCTGCTAAGAAGAGAAAAGACATTGTGGTGAAAAGATACCTGTTAATAAAAGCACTTTAAAGACTGTGAAAGCAAACAAGCAACCAAAAACTGGAAAGAGAACTTTCGCTGGAGAACGAGGGACGCTGTTTTGATAACATGGAGAACGGCAATCCAAACAGGAAAGCTAGATGTATAGTAGGTACACTTATAGCAATAGTGATATTCCTCATAATCATAGTAGTAACGATATCTTACATGACAGGACATGAAAACGATAAAAGAATAGCGAATGTAAAAATTGTAACGACTTTGAAACCTGCTCTTGTGGGAAAGAAGGAGGAGAGCACGGTTACACGTGAAAAGGTGTTACTTGCAGATGAAGCTCGTAGGTTACACATAGACGAGTCACAGGGAAACTTTAGGTCAAATGCATATGCCAAGTTATTATACGAATATATCGATGCCATGGAGGCCAAAGATTGCTACGTTTGTATGCAATTGCCGGCTTCTGTAGACGAAGGCATTAGGTATCACCATCTCCCATTGACTTATGGGATCACATGTAGTTTACTGCTTAGTATATTTTACGGTAGAGAAGGATTTGAGTACTACTTTTCAAATTATGATTCGGTACTGCCTGAAGTTCCGAATTATAAGCAAATGAATAAGTGGGACTATTACAAAAAGGAAGATAGACTGGCTAAATTCTTTCTTCCTTGGGACACGTTAGATACATCATATGCACGTAGAAATAATCTGACTTGCAAGGTATCAGAAGTAGAGAAAAGGTTTATAGCACAAGTAGATGATCGATGCAGACGGCAGAAGATTCTAAAAATGTCAGGACAATGGAAAATAGACTGGACGGAAGAAGAGAAGGCACATAAAAGGAAAGGTAGTAATGGTCCAATAGCATTGGATAGAACGCAGAAAGGAAAGTTATGTTTAACTCGAAGCAAAACGTATTATGAGAGTGAATTTGTAGGTGAAGTTAGTTGTGAGCACTCTTTTAGGTTAGAGTACTACACAAAGGATTTTATGAAAGGGATGCAAGCTATTCCGAATGTGTATTTTGTATGTGGGAGAAATGCCTATGTAAAACTTCCAGATAATTGGTATGGTTCGTGTTACTTGGCAATTGTCTTCCCCAAAATATATCATGCAAAGGATTTGGCGATCATAGAAGGAAAGGCTTCGAGGAGAACGAAAAGAGAAGTAGGAGATGCAGAAGTAGTAGGAGATGTATTTGGAGCGATGTTTCCATTGTTAGGTTTGATTCTTAACGATGTTAAGATTAGAAGGTTAGCGACAGTCGTGGATAGATTGTCTGCCAGCACTGCAAGATCTTTAATGTTAGTAGAAGGGGAAATGCAGTCGATTAGAGCAATGGTATTACAAAACAGACTTGCTTTAGATGTAATATTAGCAAAGGAAGGCGGAGTTTGTAAGGCTTTGAAAGTTCAGGAATGTTGTACTTATATTCCTGATAATTCAAAACCACTTGAGAAAGTCATACAGAACATTACACAGATTCATCAAGAAATTGAAGATTTATCAAAAATAAATGTTTGGGAAAAAGTAGGAAATGGAGTAGGCAAGGTTGGAAGTTGGTTTGCTAATATAGGCAAGGGTATAGTCTGGTACATTTTAAAGCCTGTATTAATAGTAGTAATTTGCATAATTATATTATTAGGATTAGTAAAATTGTATAAATGGTATAGGTCGAACAAGTTACAAAGATCGATGAGAGACCAAGAAAGGAGACTAGCTGTTTTACAAGATCAACAGTATAAAAGTCTGAGAACGCTTGAATCGATAAAAAGAGGAACAGATGTAACTAGTTCAGTATAAACTATGTATTCAAATTGCCTTTAGTGATGACTCCTAAAAGTCATCAAAGGGGGGAACTGAGAGAGCGCAATTTGAACGAAAAGTATATAGTAGCCATATTTAGACTTATATGTTATAAACGTAGGAATGAAACACACATCGTAATGTAAAGTTGGCAACTATAGCATAAGGGCCAACGAATGTGATAACATGTTATAGGAAATGTAAATGTATTCACACGATTAAAATGCATTAAGTTTAGAAACCCCGTATACATGAAGGGTAAATGTATAGAAATGTGTATAAATGCTTATGAAATGTAGAGCGTGCACAGTAGAATTCGTGTACGTGTGTAATATAAAATGCATTACATTGAGAGAAGCGGCGAGGAAATAACGTGGAAAGACGTAAACGTGGGTAAATGTATAAGAGAACTTACATAAAGATGTAACCAAGGAAAATGCATAAGCTATATTCTATGTAGACGTATTCAATATATTTCATATATTTGATGTAGAATGTTTAAGTATAACTAGGGCTTTTTGTTAAAATACGAATATATGAATGTAGGCCAAGGGTTATACCGTCAAGAGAGTTTCTATAGGAATGTTGGAAGAGTTTAGGTCATTTGTGTTTCTAACCTGACTGACCAAGAGTTCGAAGGAGCATAGTCACATGAAATGTAATTTAGTGGTCTTGTGAAGGTCGTAAATAGCTTGA
This sequence comes from Lissotriton vulgaris, assembly GCF_964263255.1. Classification (NCBI taxonomy): domain Eukaryota; kingdom Metazoa; phylum Chordata; class Amphibia; order Caudata; family Salamandridae; genus Lissotriton; species Lissotriton vulgaris. The sequence continues at coordinate 1,840,674,569 of NC_141687.1, read as the reverse complement.
TGTGGACATGAGAGCCGAGAAGTCTAGCACTTGTTAGATTTAAGGTGACAATGCCGGACGGAACTTGTTGTTCGAACGTGAGGAGAGGGTTATGTTGAAGTGGACTATGTTTTGACAAGATCATTCACATGATCTAGAAGGTTAAGAAGTGTACAGATAAGTTAAGGCCTTGTCCAAGTTCCTATGACACTTGAGCCGAGAGAGTCAATAAATGTCGACGATGAGATGATGAAGATGACATCCAAAGGAGAAAAGTCAACTTAACGGACGACGCGAAGAATGGACCAATGGAAGAAGCAAGAAGTTGACATCATCGGGGGAAGTCCGTGGTGGGCGTCAAGGGGCGTTCCACTCACACGATGATTGTGTATTTTAGGGACAGCACCCCGGGGAGAGGGTAGCAATTGGCAAGCAGGAGAGGGCAATCAGAGAAGGGCAAATTGCTCAGAGCGAAGGCAAGGGTAGATGCCTTGAGCAGATGCGCTGAGACATCATAGCGTAAGGGAGCAGTAGGCCGAGGACCCTTAGAGAGCAGATGGGTAGGCAGATAGGGTACTGCTTCTGAAACTTAAGATTTCCTTTAGAGGCTAAAGAGAGTTTGAACTTCTTAGGGAGTCAAACTGCTGACACCTTTTTAGGGAAGAAACTTGCGAAGTAGGATCGTCACATAGCATAGAGTAGGGACAGATTAACTTGATGATTGTTTTTGTCTTACTGCAGATGACGCAGAAGGAACCACTCTACACCGAAGCTTAAAGCGACTGATATTGAAATTGATTTTGTATTTTGTATACTTTGAGATTTTATCCTGAGTGGATTGTATCGTATTCAAATTAATATATATATAAACTTTTTGAAACTTCATCAGTTGCAAGTGGTTCTTCAGAGTGGCGTCAGTTAATGGGGTTTGTCTAACCAATGCGGGGGTGGTCCTTTCCTCAATGACAGATATTATCGGTCCAAACAGATGAATGGGATTCTTTATTAAATTTATCATAATCATAAATTGATATCAAAATCCCGTTCCCCGCACAAGTGTTATTGAAAAGCATGTCAACATTGAGCAGAACGTTCTTAATAAAAACCTAGAGGTATTTTCAACGTGGAATTCTGTGAATTTAGTATAAACTCTGCTGAACACCTTTCAAAGGAAACAAACATTAACAAAGCCAATAGGTCTCACCTTTAGCTTCTCCAGTGTTCTAGGGTTGGGTCTAGCCTTGAGGGAGCATCAACACAAAGACCGGGCTTTGGTGTATTAGAGCTTCTTCATAAGTCCAGAAGAGTAAAGATTACTTTCTCCAGAGGCCAGTCTTCATAGCAGCTTAGCAGCAATGGTAGGGAGTCCGCGTATTCAGAAGGCGTGTAATGCTTAAAATCCATATTGCCAATGAGCCACTGTAGGACACCTCCTCACAGGCATTGTCTCACTAATGTTGTGTCAGCAGAATGTGCACTAGAGAGAGTGACATCCGACGTATGACCCCTCCTGACGCCTGGCAGCTGACTTGGGGCAAAAGGGGAAAGCCACAGACGTATGTGTGTTTGGGCAGGTACAGCCAGACAATCCAAGCCTGAGGACAAGGGCAGCGCAGGAAGCCATATTGGTGCTGGTCGGTCCTTTACCTTCGTAGGAGATCTTCAGGGTAACACAAGGCGAACGTGGATTTCCCAACCCTCCCAGACGGATTACAGGGTTTTCTCAGCAGGAAGTCAGATGCTGGTTATCACAGCCACGAGAATGACGACAACTGGATGGGGACCCTCTATCTTCTCTGAAGAACACCACGTTTTTGCAAGGGACTCCATTCATCCAACCCATGGACATCCACGTGCATATCTATACATCATACAAACACCACACAACATACATTTAGAGCACGCAACAGACCCCCGTTAAATGTGCAAAACAAGGTGGTCAATAGGCCCTGCTACAGGTGTATCCTAAATAGGGCTCTGCGCCCACATTGCAGAATCCACCATCACTCTGTTCTCAGCCCCGTGAGGGGCAGCTGCCACCCCCTGCTGTGGGTGCGGGCTTGCCTCCTGTTCAACAGAGTCTCTTTTGGAGGAGCAGAACAAAGCATGCAGCACCCCGTGTGGGTTAGCAGGTGTCATGACCTTCAGGGGGAAAGGTACAGAAAAGGCCAGAAACGCAAACATGTGCCAGCAATACTACTTTCTCACCAATGTGAGTCCCAGTTACCAAAGATTAGCAACAAAAGTATCCTTTGCCAACTGAGAACGCAAAGAAAGCAGTGCACAGTAGGCGGAAAATATTTAAAACACAAACAGCAGACACACGTTTAGCTCATTGAAACAAGTGTCAAGGTGCTGCAGAGATCTAGGCAGTGCTGGAGGCCATAGGAATGGGTACGTTTGCACTGTTACAAGTATCATCATGGAAATCGGGAATGACAGAGTGAGAGAGGAGGGATATTAGAGACTTTTTAGTACTCCAGGCACAGACATGCACCAGAAGACAATGAGATAGATGGAAGGTATGATCGAACTATTTAGATATCTGAGTTGTTCTATTATAGTGCAGTCGTACATTCATTAGAACACGGAATGTATGACATTACATCGCATACATTCACAACGCGGTATTTTCCATCTCGTTCGTTACAACGCAAGTCGTTACAAAGACTTGCACTGGAGGGCGCTGGACTTAGGAATAGTATGATTTACTATTCCAACTCCAGCCTACGTAAAAGTGGGCCGGTGTTGGTATGGTATATCATACTATTCCTTAGTTTAGAGCTCCATCCAGCGCAAGTTGTTGTAATGACTTGCGTTGTAATGACCACAATGCAAACATACCGCGGTGTAAATACTGCGTTGTAAAGGTCGTTCTCCTTTCTAATGGATGTGGTTCTGCAACAATGGGTCATGAGGTAAGACCAGCTGCAGATTTTCAGAGGTCTCGGCATAATTCGATTTTCACGTACGTGCAGTTCTTTCCATTTAAAATCAATGCCATATTTAGAGCCGACTTGATGGCCAAAATGCCCGCCTGGCATTGAGAAAGCTTCAACCGGTGAGTGTCGTTGGACTCAGCGCAGAAGCAAGAGGAGGTGCAGCACTCGTCTCCTGACCACCTAAAGAGGGGTGGCCATGGAGACTGGCCTGGGGCCTGAAAAAGGAGAAAACGGGTGAACTGCAGGAGAAGTATGCAAACCCACCTTGAGCAAAGGGTGGCTTGCAGTGGCTGCTGCTACTGGGAGCCAGTGGTGGCGGAGATCCTACAGAGCCTAAAGGAGCATGGTGGGAATTGAAATGGAGTGGTCCTGTGGCTGCTCCCCAGGGCGGATGAGACCCAGGACATTTTGGCCCCCAGTGTGAGGAGCCTATGTTGCAGATCGCGGCCATCCTGGGCCATTCCCTTAGTGATGCATCCTCTGCCATCTGTCTTATAGCTGTGAGTGGTGAGTTGGCGGGAAGAGGGGACAAGCTGGAGTGGTGCTCACTGGTGCCAGTCCCTGAAAACACAAGGGGCAGGGAAGCACTGCGGATGGCTGCTGGGCCCCAACTGGACTCAAACTGATGCTTTGACCTAAGCGATCATCCAAGGGAGTGGGGTATAGCCAACACTGACAGGCTGCTAGAGAGCCGATCTCAATGGCTCTCTGAGACAGGCAGCTGTGAGTAGCTCTCCTACGCCCAAAAGTGGAAAGTCTGCTTTTGTGTGCATTGCATCATTGCCTGGTAATACTGGGGTGAATGAGTTGATTCTAGGATACAGTGCTAGACGGTCTCATAATGTAGAAACATTGAGCTATGAAAAAACCCAACTATGTCTTTTGTGCGATAGGAAGGATTGGAGCCCTGGGGAAGAGCAAAAACAACAATATAATGCTGCGGATGAGGAGGAGTTCATACTACGTGATATGATCCTTGCACTGAAGTACATGAAATCAATGCGAGAATCCAAGTGATCTGGTGCGATGGAGATGTGTTTACTTTATACAGGCCTGCGTAAGATGAGTGAAAGGGTGTCAATGACAGAAACCGCACTTGCGAGGCATAAAAAGGAGGCGACCACAGTCCGATTGGCAGTGATTACCCTGAAAAAAGACAATGCCTATGCCCAGCCCCAGCGTGAAGATGCGGAGGGTAGATTGCAAAGAAATAAGATTAGTCAGGGTCGCTGAGGGAGCTGAGGGCCCCAGCATCAACCTATTTGTCGAAGATTGGACACTTAATCATCTCCTACCTAAAGGATCCTCCAAATTCTTTCAGTGGAAAGAGCACACATTACCACAATACCCCTGCCAAAACCTGGCCATCTACCAAGAAAACTAAATGTCAGAATTGACAACTAAAGAGACCGAGATGTAGACCTGCTTGAGGCCAAAACTCAGAGGATACTCAAAACGAGAATGTCCCTATCCGTATCTTCCCAGTCTTCACACTGGCCATCCAGAAGTGGAGGAGTTCCTTTTATGAGGTTAAGTGGCACCTGTGAGACAGAGAGATTAAGTACATGATGCTAATCCCAACAAGGTTATGGATAATTGCTGATGGCAGATCATGGACTTTGGAGACACGTGATGTGGTATGGGAGTGGTGGAAGGTTTTGATACCTGTCGAACATTGGTGATTTCCTAGAGAGGAAACTCACACAGGAAAACTGGTAGTCGCAAAACAGGTGACATCGACCCCATACCTGGGTGAGGTGGCATCCAGCTCCCATAGACACAGTGAAGATCAGATATCCAGTATGACCGTGGGAGACAATACTACAGTAATGGAGAGTGAAAATGAACTGACACCAGGCTGCCCTGCCCATAATGCAATTTATGACGCAGTTGCTTTGACAAGGGGGCACACCATGGTCTACCTTTCTCTGCTGGGAGGCTGCCTGGACTAATTATAGATATCTGCTGGTGGACAGACGAGAAAATAATGCAAAAGTATGTACTGTATAGTATCCTTGAAACACACGAGGGCGCCTGATACCTGTGGGATGAGACATAGGTAAAGGACGATGTGGGATTAGGAATCACTGCCTTGTTTGAAGTACCTAAGCTTGTATCTATTTATTTTTTCTCCTATTGGGAATAAACTGGTTTATCTTGGGTGACAGCATCTTAGCGAATTGTGGTGGTGGGTAGTTCTCCCGCAGTGCCGCGAGAAGGGTAGTTGGGAGTTTTGGAGGGAGGCTTGTTCTTTAATGGTTTATTTTGGCACTGTTTATTTCAAGGCATGGTGGTGTCTGAATTTGTGCCTTATGCTGCCACTCATTGTTTTTCCTGGGATGAGAGATCCAAAGATCAACAATATTTGATTTGGGAATGGACACCCAAATGGAGGGATGCATAAAGATACTACCATGGAACATCAGAGGGCAACAGGCCTTAATGGCAGGTCCACAACTCTACCCATTTCGACCTAATCTATATACAAATACCTGTTTTAGAAGAACGCCTAATACTATTCCTTATTCTTCACATCCAACCTATGTTGTTTCTTACCTTTCCTTCCTCTTCCTATATATATTTTTTGTTTAATTGCCAAGGGAACAAAGAGTAGCGTAATGATCAGCCAGAAACAGAGCAATGTAATCAAAATCCTCGAAAATTCCCTTAATACACTATCAAAGAGCATTAAGTCACCAGTGTATTTTGCTTCAAAGCCTCACTGGCAAGCTTATGTACAGGTCTGGACATGGTGGTCTTGACCACCGGCATGGGTTGTGCCCTCCCCAGAGGTAGTTTCTTCAATCAAAGTCAATAGTTCTTTTTGGCCCTTGTTCGTCTGGGTCAGGTATGATGGCAGCAAGTTCTTGTTCAATGGCACCACCTCACCATGTATCAAAAGATCACTATCCCTAAACAACAGTTGGTGAGTAATTTGGGCAAAGCTACACGCAAAGGGAGTGATACGTAGGAATCGATACAACACAATTTTCAGTAGGGCACATACAAATTAAATCCTACTCTTCAGTACATAGTCCCTTCATATTAACTTGCTTGCATTTTTACACAATTCCACCTCCAATTCCAACTGGGGCAATTTATAAATTCTTTTTTAATTGTTCTTTTTTTATCAACAAATGAGATACATCAAACAAAACAAGGGGAACATTTGACCATATACACAAACATCAAAAAATGGCAGACAAATGTATACATATAGTTATTCATTCCTTCCTACCCATACTAGGAACCAAGTGGTGCTTCATATTTATAAGCAATCCAACTATGAGGTAGTCCAGTACACACATGAGGTAAACAGTTCACCCTCTGAATCAATCCAAATTGTGTGTATTGAATTTCTTAAAAGAAACTAATATTCTATTGGACTCCTCTATTAGGTGAAGTCAACGCGTTTCAGCCCATTCATTCGGACATGGGTGCAAGGAAAAAATACCTACAACATAATATTAATATCAACAATAATGCACCTCCATTGCCTATACCGATAAACATGGATATGCTTATAAAATTAGAAGAAACCCCAGATGTGTAAAACATCTATACACACCAAGAGGACTACACCAAAATAATACACCAGAGTAAACCATGTGACTACAAAGTAAAGAGATCCAATGTCTTGAATCTAATGTGAACAACACCATATGAATCAATATTCTTCAAACGTGCACATGAGAATAGAAGAGTCCACTTCAATTCAAAGTGAAAATGCAAAAGAAAGTCATTTGCACAATGCTACTAATGTCAGAGTGAGGGAGAAAATGACTTACATCGAGCAGCGGGGCCAAAGCTGCACACCAATAGACAATCAGCACTTCTAATGAGCTCTCATGGAAACTTCAACATTTCCCAAATTATCTGCCAGAATTATCGGGCGGGAACTCTAAAGAAAACAGCCAAACTAAGCAGCCCTTCTAGACACATGATTATTATACCAAAAATTATATATTAAAAAAAAGGGGGCAAATGCACTAATGAATGCCTGTGCTGGGACTAACTAGTGTGTCTCCCCACGTGGTCCGCAATGTTCGAAATGTCAGGGGGTGATTGAAATGAGGTCCCTGGTTTCAAGCGACAAAAAATCCCTCTGGCTTACTGTGAAAACAAGAGACAACAGGGGGCTATTGGAATGTAAAGTTCTCCCCAAAGTACACGTGAAAAAGATCCAGAGAGATCGTCCCGTGTCCCCATCGTAAAAAATTATTTACTTCTCAAGTAAAGAATTAAATTGGCGGTGATGCCGGTGGATCTCTCTGCCAATTACACACCACTGGGACGGCAGTCAAGAAAAATGCTGCTTGTTCCTTCGTGCTGGTCGGCTGGCAAATTTGGGCAAAGCAAGTGGCACTTTCTTTACATGACTGGCATGGATTTAGTCCCTGTGCACTTAGCAGCAGTCTGAGTGGCAAAGAGAACTTGCACCAGACCCTTCCAGCGTGGCTCAAAGCTGGGCTTACTCTGAAAGTGGTGGTTGAAGACCCAGTCTCCAGGCCTCAGCTTATATACTGGACCGTCAAGACGAGAAGGAGAATGGCCTTCACCTGTGAATGGATCAAACGCAAATCTTTAGTCAATCGGTCACAGTGATCGACAAGCAAAGGCTTTGTCAGAGAATTTCTTTGATCTCGGTACACTCTATACATTTGCTGGCCTTCCTATAACCATCTCAACCGGTTGCAAGATCTCAAATGGCAGATCTATGGGTGCGAAATGACCTGTTCAAACCGGGGTACCTTTTTCCTGTGTTATAAGTAACGCATTTCATATATGATATGGGATTCTGCCACCCTGGTAATCAAATCATTGACCTATACATGATCTAACACAGCCACTATTCCTTTAGCACTGATGTGGGCTGACTGTGGGCCATGGTAACAATAGCATTAGCATAACTCATCTCCTACCCCGCCAACAGACCTCTCTCGCGACCTTTGGTCCACTCCCTGCCAGTCCAACACGCTGACCATGAGACAGGTCAGTCACTGGAAACCCACACAACACCTGAAACTAAGGGGCCTATAAGGATGACAGGTGGACTTTGTCCGCCCGTCATCCTAGCGGAGATTGGGACCGCCGGCCATAAGGGCGGGGGTCCCGGGGGTGGTATTAGGATGTGCCCTCCACAGCGGCGGGCACATCCTGCATGGTAAGCATTGTGGCTGGCGGTGCTCTCAGCACTGCCCGCCACAATGCTTTAAAAGCACTTTTACATTTGCATAATCAAAGCGTCAGGCACCGCGCGGTGCCTGCCGCTTTGATTATGCAAATGCAGGGGGGTACCACAGGTACCCCCCGTGTGCACCCCCCTACTCTCCTTCACTCTGGGGGCCCGCAGGGGGCCCCAGAGTGAATGCCGCCACGGAAAGGCATTGAAAAAAGCCTATCATAATATGGCTGGCGGTGTCTGATAGACACTGCTACCATATTATTCCTTTTCCGCCCCGGCCGCAAGGCGACCGGGGCGGAAAAGCGGTGGAAGGTCTTTCCGTCTGCTGAGGTCCCCCCGCCATACTAATATGGCAGGGGGGAAAACGAGCGTGGATGTTGGGCGTATTGCCCCCGCCAGGCTGGCGGTGGCCACCGCCAGCCTGGCGGGGCAATCTGCCCGACATCATAATGGGCCCCTAAGACTCTACCACCCTCCCACCCTACCATGAGTCCGATAGTACTGAGGAACCAGAACTCAATTTGGCCCTAGTAAAATACGTAGTTACTTTTTGTAGTTAGCGTGATGTACCTAGTAGGCTATGGGAGGGCTGCAAACACTAATACACACACGATATGTAATAACTTAGGGATTAGTATACGACATATTACACTTTTGTACCTGATCATAGGCAGTACCGCTTGACTCGACCGGCGCCATTTTGTGGCCTGGTCCACTAACAGCATTAGTGAAAACCCATCATTGCATTTAGCTCAAGCCGTTCTCCTGAGAAATAGTACCACTGTAGCAAACTGCTGCTTCTGCACATTAGGCCTGTCAAGGTTGTAGGTGGGGGTAGGCTGGATAAGCAAGGGGTGCTGTGAGGACTCTCTCGAAGTTAGCAGAAGGGAGTTACCCTCACGACCTTGCTATAACGAGCTGGGCTAAACTAAGAGCGCTTTGTCTCCATATATGGTCTTTCCCATGCACCAACCTGTACCTACTTGTATTTTTCCCTCTTAGGTAACGGTTTCGAAATGTAACAGTATATATGTGATCTGTTGATAATGTGCCAGCAGTCTTCTTGGTGGACCTCCTGGGGTTAGGTCGCAAGGAGCTCCTCTGGCAGAGTTTGTTTGTTATAATAAACAATTGGACCTTCTACACTGCCAACTGACTGATTATTGGTAATTGGTATTGGGGCTATTTGTAAGTATGGCTCTATTTGGGTTGTAATATATTTTTCGGTACTTCAGTACCATCCCAGAGCCACTGCCTCCCTACCCGCTAACGTCTCCTTCCTATAGGGATTTCCAAACACTGCACTCCAGAGCAAGCAAACTAACTCTTATGAACCTCCTTCACCTTGCTGAACTCTCCCTCGCCAACATCAAAACCCAGTGGAACTCCACCCCCCTCACACCACCGGGTTACCCAATCACCCTCTAACACTACCCTTGAGACACCTTCGCCATCGCAAGCACACCCCTTGTCCACTTGACCTTACTGAAGAGGAAATCCTTGCCATCCTTAGAGACTACAACCCAGACCCAACCACCCTTTGCCTGCTAGGCATGACAGCTGAACATGCCATCCGAACAGTCTCTATCAACACCAACAGATCAGCTACTTTCCGCAACAGAAGTGTGGTCAAGAGTAACCTTGTGCCGGGGGCGTGGCCAACAGCATGGCCGGCTAGGACGTGCTGCTCCGTAGCTCCGGGCAAGCTGCACTACATCCGACATTATATATATGCCTACAAGCCCCGTTTTGGTGGAGAAAGGGCGTAAGGGTCCAGTCCTACCTTGTGTGCTGTAATTGTACACCAACACGGCGGGGATCGACCACGAAATCGGAGCGGTGCTCGGGGCGGACCCGGACGCGAGACCAAAGATGCCGGCGGCCGGCGACGCTGTGACCTGATGGGACTAGCCCGGAGAAAAGGGAGCTGCCGCGGCCTACTGGCGGAGAGGGGACCGAGGCCGCCGCCGCTTGCCTGAACCTCGCGGCGGGTGACCTGTAGCGGAGTGTGGGCGGATTGTGCCTCTAAAAGTGGAGCTCCGGAGACCTGGGACGCTCCGTGGTTGGCTCAGGCGGGGCCTCTGAAGTGCCTGGTGGGCGGCGCTGCCGTCCGAGTAGTGTGAGCCGTGGTGAGGCCGGGCCGCGAGGGACTGCAACACCCGGTGAGACACGGGGAGCCTGCCCGGGACGTCCTGTGCTGCGATCCCCTGGCGCCAATTCCAACAGTGGCGCTGGGGGGGAGCCATCCTGCCTGCTGCGGGCATTTGAACCCGCGAGAGAACGCCCGAGGAGTGGACGGGCTTGCGGAGGGGCTCCCGAGGAGGCCTTGGGTCCTGGCGGCTGACGGTGGCCTGGCTCCCTGACTCTGCCCTACTGCGGCGTTCGCCGGGAGGTGGAGACCGGTGGAGGCGGAAAACGAACAACGTGGCCCACAAGGAGTGCCCGCAGGGTCCGGGCGGCCTCAGTGCCGCGGGGGGAAGGTGCACCCAGTCCCTGTGGTGGGGCGGCAAGGCCCGGACGGACTGTGGGGGCACTTACGCGTACTCTGAGAAGCCGGGCCGGCATAGGCTCTGGAGTACAGGCCGGGACCGGAAAACAGCCGCCTGCACGTAGCAAGGCCCTGGGGGAAAGGCAGCGGATGCACAATACACTCCCAGTTACAGGCACCTTCAAATGTTCAAACTGCAAATCATGTGCCACAGTATTGCAAGGTGCAACTTTGACCTTTAACAAACAACTGATCAAACCCACAGACCTAAATAATTGTAAAAGCTCCAACGTGATCTATTTGATCATTTGCCCATGTCAGAAAGGCTATGTGGGACAAACAGGCCGAGCGTTACATGTAAGACTCACAGAACATAGGTCGGCAATTCGGACACATAAACTCACAGCCCCCATGGTTTCCCACTACTTATCACAGAATCATGAGCCAGACCAAATGTCTTGGTATGTCCTGGAAAGAATACACCCGAAATCAGGCATAGATATAGATAAAATAAGAAAACTGCGAGAAGTCTATTGGATTTTTTTGTTGGGAACAGCAGTGACAGGATTAAATGCGGAGATTCCTTGGGAACAAGCTATTATGTAATAACAACAGTTATGCATATATGTAAACTTAGCTTTGAGCTATAAATGCACTATGATTCAATATTTGGGCCACGAAATTCATTCCTGATACATATTGACCACAAAGAACATATTATAATTCTCTTTTATCTCTACAGAAGATCTCTTCTTTGGGTAGCAAGGGCACATACATATCCAGTTTTCCCCCTCCCCCCGGCTCCTCACCCCCTTCCCTCCCCCCTCCATCAGGCTCTCCCCGAATCTCGGTTCGATTTATGCTTCATCATCTCCAGTCTCACCAGCAGCCCCTTTTTTTCCCCCCCTTTTTCCCCCCCCCCCCTTCCCTCCCCTTTCCATCAGGCTCTCCCCGAATCTTGGATCATTTTATGCTTCACCACATTCAGTCTCACCAGAAGTACAGTAGAGCTCACATAGAGGACACTTGGGACTCTGTTAATAAATTTTTCGGCATCAATCATTTTTATAGTACTACAGAATACAGAGGTATTATGTTTCTTAAGTTCACAACACAGGTTCTCCCATCTCAAAATGGCGCCCTTGTGAGTGCAATCCGATTCACACTACTAAGACATATCCGATCTATCCACCTTCTTATTAGCTCAATATTCACACCGTCCGGATACACCTTTAGTCCTTAGCAACAAGGGTGGCCCGAAAGACATATATATATAGGTCATTTAGAAAGTACCGTTTAATTTAATTAACGACATGTCCACATCTGTTTATATTAGTACATAGTTACCACTTATAAACACCTCCCTCTTTGGTGCAGATTTGACACGACCTCTATGGTTTTTCATAACCATATTTAGAGACTAGTTAGTTTATACACATTAGTAAACTAGCCCAATATGGCGCCCTGGTTTGTCAGTTCATAGCAACTTGCGCCAGTTGCTTTTCATCCGCCAGCCCGCTTATCGTCTCGCGATGGTTGGGGACTTCCGCATCAGCGCTAAACTACAAAAGACGGCATTATTCATTCCCCTCTACGGGCGGAATTCCTGATGGTCACACGGGCCACGAACAGAATTTAGAAGCATCGGTAAGTACCCCTTCGTTAGTCCGAGCTCCCCCTTCTCTACGTTACTTAATCTCCTTACTACGCGCATAATAGAATAATTATTTACTTTCCTGCCCAAGTCTAACACTCCTGGTTGTAACAGGTCTGTACTCTACCAGCCTTAATGCCGCTCGTATAACGTGCATCTCATTCAGGTTGCACGTTGAAATGCAATTCCATCTTTGCTGGCATATAGGATTACATCCACACCTATAGCTAGCTCATGAATAACACGTTAAAGTGATATCAGAAGTGCACAAGTATGTTTAGCCCACACCTCCGTTTTCTGAGAGAATGTGGGACAGAGGTTGGCACTCATTTAATTCCCTAAAAAGTAGAATGTGGATTTCCGTTGTATAAGCACATGTCTATAAGCTAACAGTTCACCATTATTTCAGATGGTGTCCACACCGGAATCATGACGGTTTACATCCTTCCCTAGTAATATTGACGTCCCCTGATTGATGAGACAATACCCTCCAACCCAGGTAGGAAACGCTGTTAACACAGCTCAGGTCAAAATCTAGCATTTATAAACAATTGATATACTACATAAAAGTCTTGCTTTCTTTTGGCCCCACAGCATTTTTTCGAATAGAGGGATTTCATATCATTTTCTCACAGTTTCAACAAACCCAGGAGATTATATTGAGTGGGAATCCAACTACCACTAACAGGTACATATTATCTCTACCAGCAGTCAGTCTGGAGCAGTGTCTCCCTGTCCAGTTTAATTAGAGTTCTCCTTTTTGTTGTATCCATGTCATCTAGAATATATCCATCAACCAGCTAGAGGACAGATACATAGATCATTCATCAGACCCCAGAATCCCACCGTGCGTTAACCGCCACAAAGGTACCAGTATAGTCACATATATATGTTTTTAGGAGAATTTACCACAGCACCTAGCGCCATTATATAACAGTGCAATTCCCCTAGCCCAGTCCTTATATAGACAGGACCTTTCTTCTGTACCTTCAGATATGACTTTGTGGTCACTCTGTATAAATCAGCCAAATATGGATTGGAGGATGTTTTCATCCTTAACCCTGAATCATGAGCCTCTAAGTTTTGCACGATGAGTCAACTAAATGTATTTATGGAATGTACAGAAATGTATATAGTGTACATAGCATAGTTTACCAAACTAGCTACTGAGTTTTTCAACTACAGTATGTACTAACAGAAAGACTAAAAATGTATATAGTGTAGATAGCACCTACAGTTGTACAGAATCAGTTTCAGATGTTTCCTATTAATTTAAATTTGTATATAAAGAATAGAATATGTGATTAAATATGTCAATTTTACTATGTGTGTTTAGATAGGGAATCTTGGGTTCAGGCTGGTTGTCATCTTGAGGTGTTACTAGATAGATCTACTCACAGCGAAAAAATTATCAAATGCAATGTATATATAGAACATGTGAGGAATGAAAACAATACATCATACTAATGACATATAATCTCTGTTTCTCAGTTTAAGACATTGGTGCATGAACACAGACTTCCTGAAGAAGGCTCACGCCGAAACGCGTTGAAAAAGGAATGCACTTCTGTGTTTTTTATAACAATTTATTTCACTGTTAATTATCTCACTGTGTGTACATGTATTGTCATTTTTATATATAGTTAATTGCAATTACAATGAATTCAGAAAAATAATTTTCATAAAAAGATGTCAAAAAAATAAAATATCATAACAGAATAGCACAATCAAAAAGTGTCTCTAGTCATTAGTTTGCCAGTTTTCTCTCCCTCTCTTAAACAGGCACATAACCCGGTGCACACGCACTCTTCTTTTACCCCACATGCTATTCCTTGCCAGGGTTCATCCTATAAGGCAGGGGCCCCATTCTTCCTAAATGCGGATGCACTTAGCCCTCCAGCAGCAGCCGTGCGGAGTAGCCGGATTGCCCCCCTTGTGGCTGACCAGGGAGATCACCGACCCTCAACCACGGCCTGATCGGAGGGGGCAGCGTGAGGAGTGCGTTCCCTGCGAGAGTAACTCTATTGCACTACCAGCCATGGGGAAGAAGGATACAATCCCCAAAACCACCAGGCAGGGGCCCATGGATAATTTTGCTGCGCCACGACAGTCTGCAGATGCCTCTTCTACTGCCCCCGGTGTGCGCTCCGACAACGAACTGCTGATGGGTGCCATTCAAGCGTCGTGGACTGACATTCAAGAGTCCCGGGCAGCCCTAGAAGTCAAAATCGGCGAGGTGGGGTCGGAGGTGACGCTACTGAGGCAAGACTTCCGAAAGCTGACAGAAAGAGTAACTACTGCTGAGACACGATTAGGCGAGGCGGAAAACTCGATCTCCACCCTGAGAAAAGATATGGCAGAACTCCAGTCATCCCATCGCCAACTGCTGTGGAAGGTGGACGATGCCGAAAACAGGGTGCGACACAACAACCTGCGCTTCGTAGGTTTTAGAGAGGGAATTGAAGGGACAAACATGGCAGCATTCCTCCACTCCTGGCTGACAAAAACCTTCCCGGCGGCGCAGTTCTTGACTTGCTTTATCATCGAAAGGGCACACAGGGCCCTCCTGGCAAAGCCGCCGGGGGGTGCGAGACCCCGACCGGTCATTGCACGTTTCCTCAACTTCGCAGACCGGGACCTGATTCTGCGAGAGACCAGAAAGCTGGGGGAGATCCGAATGGAAAACACGAACATTATGATATTCCCGGATTACAGCCAAGAGGTGCAAAAACAACGCCGCTCCTTTGACGCGGTAAAGGCGAAATTGAGAGACATGAATATTTCCTATATGCTCCTCTTCCCAGCAAAGCTGAAGGTGATTTATATGGAAAAAACATACTTCTTTAATCATCCGGAAGATGCCTGGCAATGGCTGGAAGAACGTCCCATATTCCACAGGAAGGAGAATGCCGGACGCGGAATGGTGGACAGGCCGACGCTACAGAGACCCCAGTGGTAACTGCTAAGGCTCCGAGACTGAAGTCCCAAAGGACTAAGAGACAAAACCCGGCGACACCCTACCCGGGACACAGCCCAGTGGGTAGACGACAAGGGCACTCGGCCTCGCCTGGCCGGAGGGACACGGCAGGATCTAGATTCAGCTGCCTACGAAGAAACGTCCGCTCGGAGGGAGAGGAGGAAGAAGATGCTGGGAGCCGCGCCTCTGGGGGAGAAGAAGCAGAGTGGGGGACGCACTCCATCCACCCGTTGGCAGAGGCGATCCGAGACCTGGAACAGGACGCCTCGGGCGGACTAGTGTCCCTCGGTCAGACACTCAGGACTCCCATTCATGAACGGAGGCGGACCAGGCAATAGAGACTGCAGCTCGTCGATAAAGGGGCACGCAAGTTGACACGCCCTCTTATACTTATTGTTTGTACTGGTTTTTGTTTTTCATTGCACAATTTTCTTACCTTTGACATTTGAGGTTGTTTGGGGGAGGTTGTGTTGCATGCTATTCGAGAAGTTGGCTAGAGCAGGCTGAAGGGGGGGGGTTACATGGGAGGGCGACAGACCCTCTCCTACTGACAGTTCTGCCTCGCAGGGGGAGGGGACTGAAAGGGGAGGGAGGTGGGGAGGGGGGCAGGGGGGGGGAGTTCTGCATTTTCTCAGGTTGGGGAGGTGGGGGACGGGCTTGAGAGGGAGGGGCAGTTCAGTTGGGGGGGAGTAGGTTGAGGAGGGAGGGTGGCAATCATGTACACACAGTCACGCACTTTAGGACCCCACTACACGCTGGCATACCCGAGACTGACCACATTCATCAATTTATGCACATCAATGGCGGGTGACGACGACACACGACCTAGAGACCACAGGGGTTTCAGTGTCCTGACCTGGAACGTAAACGGACTGGGCAATAAGATCAAGAGGGGCTTGGTAAACGACATAAAGTACTAGCGCATGCAGGCTACACTACTGACTCGAGAGGGGTGGCTATCATCATAAAGACGACCTCCCCATTCCATATCACTCGCTCGTGGATAGACCCACTGGGGACTTATGTGGGGGTCAAGGGGACTTGAAACAGACGTACATACACGATCATTTCCGTGTACGCGCCCCCGAAGCTACAGGCGAACACCCTCAGGAAAGGGGCTGACATACTCCTAGACACTGCCGACACCGTCCAAATATTGTGGGGAGACTTCAATGACCTTATGGACATTGAGCTCGATCGGTCAGGCACCGCGTCTAGAGTGGGGGCCCCGTCCCCCCTGATCGCTAATATAGGACTTACTGATGTTTGGAGGTGGCTACACCCCACTCAGAAGGCCTACTCCTATTACTCGGGTGCACATAAAGTGTTCTCAAGACTAGACTATGTGTTTATGTCCAGAAAATATTTGGCGGTAGGCGATACTGCGGAGTATAATGCGAGGGGGATCTCCGACCACTCCCCCCTGCTGGCTAAAATGGGATGGGTGCGGAGCACGGATGGGGCTTCCTGGCGCCTAGCTGCATGGGACCTACAAGATACGGGCTGATGTGACGGTCTACATCGCAGAAAATGAGGGACGGTTAACTCGAAGGTGACCTTCTGGGAGGCGCTAAAGCCAGTACTACGGGATAGGATACAAAGTAGGCTGGCGGAGGAACGGAGAAAACTCCAGTTGGAGGTAGTGGACGTGGAGGCGACTATTCTGGGGCTAGAGAGTCTCCCGGAAGGCGGAGACTCTCAGGACACTCCTTGACCGACAGAAGCATTATAGAGAACTGGTGACTGGGGAGGCTAAAACTCAAGCCCTGGCCACCCTCCATCGACTCCATGACGTGGGGGACAAGTCGAGCAAATTGCTGGCATGGCTGAGTAAGAAGGAACGCGCAGCCAGATGGGTGGAACACATTGGGGAACCGGATGGGACAATGATTGAGTCTGATATCCAAATAGCAGAGGCATTTGCCTCGCACTATGAACTCTTCTACGCAGCTAGGGAGCTAGGGACGTGCGAGGATGCTCTACAATACTTGGAGCAAGTGGATCTGCCAATCGTGTCTCCTGAGGCCCATAAGGCACTGGAGGCTGACATCACCTTGGAGGATATATCTGTCGCACTGGCTAGACTGCGCCCAGGTAAGACCCCGGGGCCTAATGGCTTCCCAGCTGAGTTCTTCAAACGCACGGCGGACCTCCTGAACCGCCATCTGAAGGGACCCTTCGAGGGAGCTTTCCAGGACGGGAGACTTCCCCCTGACCTCGCCGCGGCGACCATCATCCCAATCTATAAAGAGGGAAAACCGCGGGAAGATTGCGCGTCCTATCGACCCATTTCCCTCCTTAGCACAGAGGTGAAACTCCTGGCTACCATACTGGCGCTACGACTACGGTCAGTGATACCAGACCTCATACATTTGGATCAGACGGGATTCTTACCGGACAGGGCCACCAGATTAAACCTCCGTCGTTCACACAATTGGTTACAGGAGGTGCGGGCCAGGGAGGAGCCCCATTGGTTCCTCTCCCTTGATGCCGAAAAGGCCTTTGATGCTGTTCACTGGCCGTTCCTAGAGGGAATATTGCTGAAGTTCGGCTTTGGACCTAAGTACCAGAAATGGGTACAGCTCCTCTACACTGAACCCTGGGCCAGAGTAAGGGTGAATGGGAGACTGTCCAGAAGCTTTCTGATCCAGCTGGGGCACCAGACAGGGGTGCCCACTTTCCCCTCTCCTCTTTGCGCTTACCATTGAGGCAAACGCCGCTCGGATTTGGCACAACACGGCCATCAGAGGCTTTAGAATGACGGAGACGGACTCTGCACAGGAGAAAATTTCCCTGTACGCGGATGATATCTTGTTGTATATTACACACGCGGAGACAACCATGCCAGCGCTGTTCCAAGAACTTGAACAATACGGTAGGCATGTGGGTTACCAAATTAATTGGCACAAATTGCTCCTCTATGACCCCGAGGGACCGGGAGACTGGGTGGCACTTCCGGAACAATTATCGACTACGACGGTGGGCTTCCAATATCTTGGAGTCTACTTAACTCAGGACAGGTCTCTGTCATTCCAACAAAACTTGGAGCGCATTATATTGAATTCCGTTGCGGATATGGACCGATGGAGGCAGCTCCCCCTCACACTTTTAGGCCGAGCGGCACTGTATAATATGATTATCCTACCCAAGTACCTCTATGCCCAGCAGAACGAATACTACCCACCCCCAGCCAATGTACTCTCCAGGAAACACGCGGATCTGAGGGCCTTCCTTTGGTTGGGTAAACAACCTAGAGTGGCACTAACTACCCTCCAGAGACACCAATACAGCGGGGGGATTTCGCTTCCGAACTTGAAAGCCTATTATTGAGCAAAACATCTTGCCCCGATCAATGACTGGTTGCACGCCCCGGCAGATCACCCTACCTATACTCTTGAAAGGTACAAAATGTCAACCCGAAACTTACTGTACTATCTCTATGGGGGCAACCAACGGGAGCCGCTTCATCCGGCGACGGTCCTTACCCTACATTCGTGGAATAAAGCTACAAAGCGCACGGGATGGGAGAAGACTCACACACGGCAGACGCCGCTGTGGCACTGCAGGTGGTTAACAGAACTGAGCAAACTGAAAGGCTTTCAAAGATGGGACGACATAGGCATTCCCACCATAGGCGATGAAATCCTTTATGGCATTGCAAACGGAATTTGGTTTACACCACTCACAGTTCTTCAAATAAGCGCAGCTGCAGCACGCCTGGCGGACCCAAAATATCCAAATATCCGAGCTCCCAGAATATGCGCCACTGGAGGGACGACTGTTGCAAGAACAAATTGAAGGGAAAACAGTCTCACTCACATATAAAACCCTAACAAATAACATGCTGGGCGACCTGGCGAAGATTAGGCAGACGTGGGAATCGGAGGTGGGAGAAATGGACGACCTTGACTGGGACGTAGTGTTAATGCACCCTAGGGATGTAGCGATTAAATCCAGGCTGTGCCTTATCCAATTTAATATGCTCCATAGAACATACTATGACAGAGTGCGGCTCTATAAGATGGGGAAAGCGACGGACAAGAGCTGCCTCAGATGTCAACTAGAGGACGGGAACTTCCACCACCTTGTGTGGACGTGCAATGCGATACAACGCTACTGGACCGACATCTTTAGGGAATTGAGTGAGGTTCTGGGGACATTGCTACACCCGGAACCCAGGTTGGCCCTACTGGGGATGACGAATGACGTGGACCTGTCTAGACCCCTACTGATCTTCCTAGTGCTGGCCCTAGTGGTGGCAAAGAGAGACATAGCGAAACACTCTGGATCACCGGCCGCCCCGGAACTAGAGGAATGGAGGAGAGGACTGGACATGTACATGGCAGCGGAGAGAGTGACTTACAAGGCTAGGGGGTGCTCGAAGAAGTTCCGGAGGGTCTGGTCCAGGTGGCGCTCTTATCATGGATTGGATGGGGGGCTGTGAGGGTGGAGACCTCAGTACTGGCCTGCGTACTTACAAGTGCACAAACGGGACGAGTTTGAATAGGATGTCATTAGATCACAATACAATGCTGAAAATGATATCGGGACTGATTGGGGTTAATTTTGTCAGCAATATGCGAATCGGAGGCGGGTGGAGGGGGGCCGTGGGTGTGTGCATCCTTGATTGCATGATTGTGTTGTTATGTACTTATAAAATGCAAATAAAAATATTTCTAAAAAAAAAGAGTAACCTTGTGCCTGTACACTTATCCGCCCTGACTCCCGACACCCCTGCAGATTCCTCTCTGTCTGGCCTCTCAATTAACTGCCGATCGGCGTTTAAGCACGCCGTTGGCATTGCTGCACTCATCCGAAACAAAAACTTCGACCTAGCTATTCTAACAGAATCATGGCTCAACGATTCCTCATCTCCTTGCCTGGACCTCTTAGTCCCTCCTGGCTATAACATCGCCAAGCTGGACAGACAATCTAGCAAAAAAGGAGGGGGCATCGCCTGCATCTACTGCCTAACCTCAGCGTCTCTGAACGTCTGGCTGATTCCTCTGACTCTTGCGAATACCTCGCACTCTCCATTTGTAACAACTCCACCCTATTGTGCAACCTACACATCATCTATCATCCCCCTGGCACGAACGACTCCTTCACTGACCACCTCATGGAACGTATTACTGCTAAGGTCTCCTCCAATACCAAAGATATCCTCCTGGGCGATTTCAACCTGCATTGGAATGACCCCAAGGACCCTCATGTCAACACCAACAAAGACCTCCTGTCCGATCAAGCCCTGACCCAAGCCTGCTCTCTCCCAACACATTCAAAAGGGGCCACCCGGCTCGGGCAGATGCGTCATATGTGTTAGTCCTTTATTTCATAAAGGTTAACGCCGAAACACGTAGTCTTTCACTTGGTGCACAATAAATTATTGTGCCGTCTCTTGGGTAACTACACAAAATATCGACATACATTAATATCGAAGTAAAAATATAGAATGGACAAAATATCGCAAAGACAGAATATAGTCAACAAAAATATTGAATTTAAGGTAAGTAATTTAATATCAATTTTTATAAATATAGAAAGTCAAAATATCCAAGTATATAATATAGGTATTAAAATATATCGAATTTTTAATAATATCACATTTTTTAAAGTGTTTTCTATGTTAGTATATGTGTGAAAAGTGTATATATTTTTTGTAATTTATTTTAAGTAATGAATTTTATGTTATTTAATTTTTTGTGTAATTTAATTCTGTATCGGGTTGTGGGTTTATAGGGGAATAGGGTGGGAAGTAATTTAATTATTTTAAATAAAATACTAATTTTTAGAAATTATTAATTATTTTTAATTTAATTTTGCGTTTTAGTTCTGTAGCGGGATGTGGGTTTATAGGGGAATAGGGTGAGAAGTAATTTAATTGCAATTCATTAAATATTTACATTTATTTATTGGTATTTATTTTGAATTGATTGGTAATTAATTTTTAATTGGTAATTAGTTATTTTTTAATTGGTAATTATTTTTTATTAATTGATTAATTAATAATTATGTTAATTGTATTAATTTATTTTCCGTATCGGGTTGTGGGTTTATAGGGGAATAGGGTGGGAAGAAATTTAATTGTAATTAATTAAATATTTTAATTTATTTATTGGTATTTATTTTGAATTAAGTGTTAACTAATTTTTAATTGTTAATTAATTAATTGTTAATTGGTAATTCATTGTTATTAATAGGTAATCAATTTTAATAATTGATATTTATTTGTATTTTTAATTGATTACTTATTATAATATATTAAATTGGTAATTACTTTTAATACATTATTTATTGGTATATTTTATTATTGGTATATTGATATTTAATTTATTTTTATTAATATATTAAATATTTACTTTCCCTACTGTTAAGCTCACTAGGGTGGGAATAGTAATTTTTACACCTAGGCGATCCAACGCTTTCCCTACTGTTGCACTTTCTGGAGTGGGAACAGTAATTTTTACCCCTACGCTATCCAACGCTTTCCCTACTGTTGCACTCTCTGGAGTGGGAATAGTAATTTTTACTCTTCTGCTATCCAACGCTTTCCCCACTGTTGCACTCTCTGGAGTCGGAATAGTAATTTTTACCCCTACGCTATCCAAAGCTTTCCCTACTGTTGCACTCTCTGGTGTGGGAATAGTAATTTTTACCCCTACGCTATGCAAGGCTTTCCCCACTGTTGCACTCTCTGGATTGGGAATAGGAATTTTTACCCCTACGCTATCCAACACTTTCCCTACTGTTGCACTCTCTGGAGTGGGAATAGTAATTTTTACCCTTCCGCTATCCAACGCTTTCCCAACTGTTGCACTCTCTGGATTTACAGGCCACCAGGACCCCGCGCACAATTTAGTGAAGACATCACAGACTTCATCACTCCACACGCGCTCCCCTCCGAGGATTACATCCTTTTGGGAGACCTCAACTTTCACCTTGAAAAGAACAACGACCGCAACACCACCACCCTTTTGGACAACCTCGCCAACCTCGGACTTAAACAACTTGTCACTACCCCCACCCACATCGCAGGTCACACACTCGACCCTATCTTCACCTCCAGCAAACATGTCTCCTTCAGCCACACCACAGCTCTCCTTTGGACTGACCACAGCTGCGTTCACTTTACCTACAACAAGCCCACATCCAACAACCACCCCCAACCCACTCTGCAAAGAAACTGGAACAAAATCACCATCGACCAGATCTCCTCATCGCTTCTTCAAATCCCCCCAGACCACTCCTCAAACCCCGACCAAGCAGCCACCAACCTCCCCCAATGGTTATCCAACAGCACCGACATCCTAGCACCACTGAAAAAACGACAAATCAAACTAGGCAGCAAGAAGGCCTCCTGGTTCAACGATGATCTTAAGAAATCCAAGAAACTCTGTCGCTCCCTTGAGAAAGCCTGGAAAAAAGACCCAACCACCAGCACCAAGGACGCCTTCAAAAACGCCACCCGCATACACCACCAACTGATCCGGAATGCCAAGAAAGCCGCTTTCAAGGACCGACTAGATAACAACGCCCACAACAGCAAGGAACTATTCAACATTGTCAAAGAATTTACCAACCCCGCAGCCAACTCCAACGACATCACCCCCTCTCAAGCCCTCTGCGACTCCCTAGCCTCATTCTTCCACAACAAAATTGCAGACATCCACAACAGCTTCGACAACCGACCCGTAGACCAACCCACCCAACCCCCTGCAGGACCCCCACCACCCCTGAACATCCTCAATGACTGGAAGCCAATCTCCACTGAGGACACCATCCGTCTGATGAACTCTATCCACTCAGGATCCCCCACAGACCCATGCCCTCACCACATCTTCAACAAAGCAGACTCCATTATAGCACCGCACCTCCGAGACATCATCAACTGCTCCCTCAACTCCGCAACCTTCCCGGAAAGCTGGAAACATGCCGAACTCAGCGCCCTCCTGAAGAAACCCACTGCCGACCTCACCGAACTAAAAAACTACCACCCTATCTCACTCCTTCCATTCCCGGCCAAAGTCATCGAGAAAGCGGTCAACAACCATCTCGCCGCATTCCTCGAAACCAACAAATCCCTCGACTCCTCACAATCCGTCTTCCGAGCCAAGCACAGCACTGAAACCGCCCTCATCGCAGCAACAGACGACATTCGAACTCTACTGGACAATGGAGACACAGTCGCCCTCATCCTCCTCGACCTCTCCGCAGCCTTCGACACGGTCTGTCATAGCACCCTTTTACAACGCCTCAGAAACGTCGGAATCCAAGGAAAAGCACTGGATTGGATCACCTCGTTCCTTGCTGGAAGAACCCAGAGAGTCCGCCTCCCACCATTCAAGTCAGAGGCCACTGAAGTCATCTGCGGCGTGCCACAAGGATCATCACTCAGCCCCACCCTCTTCAACGTATACATGAGCCCCCTCGCGACCATCGCACGCCAACACAACCTCAACATCATCTCCTACGCCGACGACACTCAACTGATCCTATCACTCACCAGAGACCCTAACACTGCCAAAACCAACCTGCATGAAGGAATGAAAGAAGTAGCCGAATGGATGAAGCACAGCCGTCTGAAACTGAACTCAGACAAAACAGAAGTCCTCATCCTAGGCACCTCCCCCTCCACCTGGGATGACTCTTGGTGGCCAGAGGCCCTTGGAAAAGCACCCATCCCGACGGACCACGCACGTAACCTGGGCATCATCCTGGATTCCTCACTCTCGATGAACAGACAAGTCAACGCCGTTTCTTCATCTTGCTTCAACATTCTGCGCATGCTCAAAAAAACATTTCGCTGGATCCCCACTGAAACTAGAAAAATAGTCACCCACGCTCTGGTCACGAGCCGACTGGACTACGGAAACACCCTCTACGCCGGTACCACCGCAAAACTCCAGAAAAAACTCCAACGCATCCAGAACGCTTCAGCCAGGCTCATATTAGACATCCCGCGTAAAGAACACATCTCTGGTCACCTGAAAAACCTCCACTGGCTCCCCGTCAATAAGAGGATTACTTTCCGGCTCCTAACCCACGCACACAAAGCACTCTACGAAATCGGACCCGAATGCCTCAACACACGACTGTCCTTCTACACCCCCTCCCGCCAATTACGATCCTCCAACCAAGCCCTTGCCACTGTACCTCGCATCAACAAAACAACCATGGGAGGTAGATCCTTCTCCTACCTGGCAGCTAAAACCTGGAACTCACTTCCCACTCACCTTCGCCTTACTCAGAACCACCTACCATTCAGAAAGCAACTTAAAACGTGGATATTTGACAAGTAATTCCCCACCCTTCTTCAAGCGCCTTGAGACCCTCTGGGTATGTAGCGCGCTATATAAATTTATTGACTTGACTTGACTTGATTGGGAATAGGAATTTTTACCCCTACGCTATCCAACACTTTCCCTACTGTTGCACTCTCTGGAGTGGGAATAATAATTTTTACCCTTCCGCTATCCAACGCTTTCCCTACTGTTGCACTCTCTGGAATGGGAATAGTAATTTTTACCCCTACGCTATACAACGCTTTCCCTACTGTTGCACTCTCTGGAGTGGGAATAATAATTTTTACCCCTACGCTATCCAACGCTTTCCCTACTGTTGCACTCACTGGAGTGGGAATAGTAATTTTTACCTCTACGCTCGCCAACGCTTTCCCTACTGTTGCACTCACTGGACTGGCAATAATAAATTTTACCCTCCCGCTATCCTACAGTAAAAATATTGTATATTTTTTAGTAATATTATGTTAATATATATATGTTTTAAAAATAAAATTGTATGTTTCTTTATAACTCAAATTAATTATTTAATAATAATTATTTAATCATTTTAAGGTTAATTAAGTATTTTTAAGTATATTTTAGTTAATTATTTTTAATATTTCATTAATTTTAAATTAGTTTTAAGACATTTAAAAAAAGTTGATATTATGACTAACTATATTTTTTTAAACAATATTTTTGATTCGATATTTTTGCACTTACCTGTTTGTAGATAGGAATTCAATATTTTTGTATTTGATATTTTAACCTCAATATTTTTGTAATTCTATATTAGTGTAACTGATATTATGTCAGTGATCCGTCTCAATGCGTGTGCCGCCTGAAAAATTTGAGCGGCTGCTGCTGCCGTTGGCTGGCACTAACGCTGAAGGCAGGGAACCGCAGAATGCAGCATCAGGTGGAATATATATATATATATATAAATTAAAGCATATATATATATATATATATATATATATATATATATATATATATATATATATATATATATATATATATATATATATATATATATATATATATATATATATATATATATATATATATATATATATATATATATATATATATTACCTACTGGCGGTCGCCAGTAGGTATATATAGTTATGACCTAGTTACCATAGGAAATTCCGAACATTCTATTGGGAATAACTTTGGCGCCGATTGAGGGATCTGCCTGTAATTTTCCTTAAATTTGCCTCGCTCCTTCCCTGAAAGTTTCGGGGGGGTTCATCAAGCTGGGGCCTAGAAAAAAAGGGGGGTCCCAAATCTTATTTTCCCCATTTTAATTTCCATAGAGACATTCTGACAAGGCTACAGCTCGAACAGCTGAACGGAATTACACCATATTTGGCAAAATGGTAGGGACTGGCATGCAGCAGTGCCTTTTGTATGTTTGGTGTAAATCCCTACAGTAGTTCTTGAGAAAATTAAATTTGAAATTTTTCAAATGGCATTTTCTTTGGGACCTTTAGACACGGCTACAGCCCGAACGGCTGAACGGAATTACATCAAACTTGGCAAAATGGTAGGGACAGGTATGCAGTAGTGCCTTTTCTTTATTTGGTGAAAATCCCTCCAGTAGTTGTTGAGAAAATTGAATTTGAGCAAATTATATATCTATATGCGCTCAACATTCTATTGGGAATAACTTTGGCGTCGATTGAGGAATCTGCGTGTACTTTTCCAGAATTTTGGCCAGCTCCGCTCTGCTCCTTTCCTGAAAGTTTCGGGGGGATTCGTCAAGCGGGGGCCGAAAGGGGGGTCCCAAAACGTATTTTCACCATGTTAATTTCCATAGGGACCTTTAGACACGGCTACAGCCCGAACGGCTGAATGGAATTACACCAAACTTGGCAAAATGGTAGGTCCTGGTATGCACATGTGCCTTTGCTATGTTTGGTGAAAATCCCTCCAGTAGTTCTTGAGAAAATTGAATTTGAAATTTTTCATATGGCATTTTCTATGGGACCTTTAGACACGGCGACAGCCCGAATGGCTGAACGGGATTACACCAAACTTGGCAAAATGGTAGGGACAGGTATGCAGTAGGGCCTTTTCAATATTTGGTGAAAATCCCTCCAGTAGTTGTTGAGAAAATTGAATTTGAGCAAATTATATATCTATATGCGCTCACCGTACGCGCCCCGTACGAGTATCGTACGCGTAAGTGCTCGTACCCTTACGTGCGTGAGCGAGTTTCTGATTGACTGGCAGTCGACTGTCAACATTCCAAACTGTCCAAACCAGGAAGTGTTGACCACCATCTTGTTTTTCAGGAGAACTGAGGCACAAGAGAGCCCAAAACAAGAGTGGAAAACACGTAAAGGGGCAGGGTAGAGACCCCCAACCCTCTAGCCCTTCTCAGGTGGTCCCAGAAGGACCCACAAAGGCAAAAAAAAACAACAAAAATTCAAACAAATCGAGGGGTACGCACACCGTACGCGTACCCCGTGATTTAAAAAATATATATATTTTTTGCACTTGGTGGTCCTTCTGGGACCCCCTGAGAAGGGCTAGGGGGTCAGGGGGTCTCTACCCTGCCCCCTTTTGGCGTTTTCCACTCTTGTTTTGTGCTCTCTTGTGCCTCACTTCTCCTGAGAAACAAGATGGCTGCTCAGGTGGTCCCAGAAGGATAATAACAAATATAAACGTTATCCGCTAATAGAATTAGCATTAACAAAACCTTTGAAATATATTGAAAAAAAATATAGGTTTCACGCCTGATATAGTTAGGAATTAGCATTTAAAAAACCTTGCAAATTCACTGAAAAAACCATAGGTTTCAGGCCTTATATAGTTAGGAATTAGCATTTAAAAAACCTTGCAAATTCACTTAAAAAACTATAGGTTTCAGGCCTTATATAGTATTATAGTTAGGAATTAGCATTTAAAAAACCTTGCAAATTCGCCTAAAAAACCATAGGTTTCAGGCCTTATATAGATAGGAATTAGCATTTTAAGAACCTTGCAAATGCACTTAAAAACCATAGGTTTCAGGCCTTATATAGTTAGGAATTAGCATTTAAAAAACCATTGAAATTGCTCCTATATAGTTAGTTGTTTTAACTATATTTCGCGCACCCGCAATCCACTGCTGATGATGTCACATATTACATCATTCATGACATGGTCAGTGACATCACTGATGACATCTCAAATGACATCACTGATGACATCACTGATGACATCTCATTTGACATCACTGATGACATCATCCAGTGACTATGTGTTTCTTTACAGTTTAAATATGTTTTACATATTGAAGAATGAGTGGATGTATAAGTGTCTGGATGAAGGATTTAGTAGGTGCGTGACTGACTGTATGAGTGAGTGATTAAATGTGTCTTACTAAATGCATGGGTTAGTGACTAAACTGTCTGAATGTGTGCATCATTATGTCTGTTGTTGTGTAAGCTGCTGCAAATGTTTCAGTGATATGTCATAGAAGATGTCATGAGTGATGTAATATGTGCAGTGCTTTAAATGGGAAAAAATAAGTGCAGGTACTCATTAACATGAGCTAGCGGTGTAGTGAGTGGGCGGGGCTAGGGGCGGGGCTAAGGGCAAGACATGATGATACTTAACGACTTCTATAACAGTTGCACCACACAACAAAACACATGATAATTGTGTGTATATAAACAAAGCAGGTTAACATTACACAAAATGAAAGATAAAATGCGATCATATGTTAACATTTCCTTTTTTTGCAATAGTTACACCTTCCTATTGCCATACTGTTAAATGCTGTTGTTTGGCACAATACTATATATTTTTGAGCATGTGAGTAGGAATAAACTGAAAATACCTCCACTACGAACCAAAGCTCTTATGGCAGCAAGCAAATGAAGCAAATATTCATGACCCTCCCCCCCAGAAGATACTTCTTGTCTCTTCCATCGATCTATCCATTCATCCTACCATTTACCTGCTGATGTCCACCATTTACTCTTTAAATTCTGTTGTCTATTCAGTTTTTCATCCATCATTCAGTTTTTCACCATTCTGTCTGTCCACCCTTCATAGCCAAACCTATCCATCCATCTTTAAACCTATCCATTCATCCTTTCACTCATCCATCTCTTTATCCACCCTTTCACTCATTCATCAATCCTTTCTCTCATCTATCCATCAACCCTTTCACTCCATTATACCATCCACTCTTTCATTCCATCCACCCTTTCATTCCATCCACCCTTTCACTCAATCCCTCCTTTCGTTCATCCATCATCCACCTTTTCATCCATCCCTCCTCCCTTTCATTCACCCATCCAATCTTTCACTTATCCACCTATATCCACCCTTTTATCCAATCATCCACCCTCTTTCACCCATCCATCCATCCATCCATCCATACATCTATCCTTGCTTACTCATCTATCCACTCACTCACTCACTCACCCACTCACTCACCCACCAACCCTCCCTACTACGTTATTCATGAACCTTTGTCACCGAGTAGACATGTACACACAAAGTGCCACCCATTTTTCTTACAAAAAACAAGCATACAAATGCAGGCAAATACACAAACATAAGCAGACACACTAAAGACTCCGGTATGTTAAAAGCCATGTCATACTCTTCATCATGGCTTTTTTAATTGCCACTACCAGGGGACTGCCATGATTCCTATGTTTGTGCAAATGCAAAGGATAGTGTGAATGTGGTTGACAGCACAGGGCCTGAATGGACCCCGTAGCTGCCAAGGTTTCAGATTGCTATGTGTGACATTTTCATATTTTCATTGTAATTGTGAGTGCCATTTCAATGACTATGAGTGACACTTTCTTTCTCGCTAGCATAATTAAGCAAGGAAGACGAAAGAATCATATAAATATCAGAAAAAACATCCATTTTAGTATAGCTGCTAATGTTTCAGATTGCTTATGTGTGACATTTTCATGGATTCAGTGGATTTACGAGAGTCGGGCAACAACTAAATGTGCAACATTTAGAGTGGCACTTTCTTGCGCGCATAATCATGGTATGAAGTCAATAGAAATAGACAAATATCAGAAATCGCACTCATTTAAGCAACAAGGAAGTCAAACTCTGCAGTAGGTGCTTTTGAAGCTATTCAAATTCTTTAAAAAATCAGCACCCTCCACCCCAACCTAAGCTTCAGGTGTGGCCAAACCACATGTAACAAAGAGATCTCTGTGACAAAAGCAGCAACCCACTGAGCTATCCACATACAATCAAGTACAATACAATATGCTTTTTTTGAAAGAGGCATATTAGCCCTCTACGCTACTTAATAGTCAGAGTGAAAAGGGCCAGTGGAGAAAACTCTGACCTCTCTCCAGAAGGAACAATAATCACCTGACTTATCAAGTCTAACTATGCTGAGAAGATAAAGGGTGCTGCTTCGTAGTGTCACTGTCAAGCAGGGATGTTAAACACTTGGCACTACTAATAAATCAGCAAAGCTGCTAGTTTAGAGAAAAGGTAGCACTGGGCTGGCGTGGTGAGTGTGGGGCAGAAATTGGGCTCGGGGCTGGGCACAGCAATAGCCCATCATGTCCAGGTCAGGAGGAGGTGAGCAGGTGATCGAGTCTCGAACACCGGCTCCTTCAAGCGACGTAGCGAGGGAATTCCTGGGTGCTCTGGGGCCCGGCTGGCAGGCAGAAAATGAAACACCCTGCCACAGCATGGGCGGCGACCACAGTGTGACAGAGCAAGATGGGAGCCAGGCGCATCTAAAGGAGAGTTTTAGGAATGTGGGGAAACAATGGGCTGGCGGCGCTAGTTTTGAGCTTGTTTGGCATATAAGAAAGCCTTCTATGTTCAGACCGGGTAATTGAGGCATGTGGCGTTAGGAAGGTAGGTGCCTCAGTGCAGAAAGCAGTTGGATTAGCGCTCCAGGGGCCACTTCGATCGCATCGTCTGGGCATTAACCCTCTGATCCAGAGACAGTACGGGAAGTTTGAGAATCCGCTCCTGATAATATGTCTATCTATGTATAAAGTGTTACCCTGCACGGAATTTTCCCTACCTGAAGAGCTGCGCTTTGAAAATCACACGCGCACACTGTAAAACGAATCTCGACCCTGCTCTGTCCAGCACAGCGTGACGGCGAGCACCGGACATTATTCAGATGAGCCCTGCTAAATAGCTCAGCAGGGGCTCAGTTCCGGAGACAAAAGCGGCGCGTTTGCTCCCAGAGACACGTCCCACTCGTGCTCGCCACTGCGCCGGCACTCACAGCCACTAAGCCTACCTTTTCATGAGTACCGGTACTCTCCTCGGGCAGTAGAGAAGTGCTGGTACTCAGAGCGATAAATTTAAGAAGTGCCGGTACTCAGTACCGGTGAGTACCGGCCCATTTAAAGCACTGAATATGTGGGATAATTAGCAGGGCATGACAAGAGTGCAAGTTATAGTTTGGGCACCAGATATAGTAACTTGATATACCTGTAACTAAAGCTGGTGAATTTCTATGGTTTTTTGGGTTTAAAATGTTATGTTGCTACTGAACATTTCAACAAACTATACCTTTAATTCAACCTTTGTTTTTTGTCAGTGAATTTCTAGTTTTCTTTTAATGTAAAGTAATATTTTATTACCATAAGTAAAGATAAGCCCCCACAAGCAATTGCCAGTGGCTGAGATTAACTCAAGCATTCCATCCATCACCTTATTGTTGTTCCAGTTGACACACTAAGTGCGACAGGTATGCCCAGACGTGGGGCCCAATCTCACTGTGCCACTGGAATGAAGCTATAACTGGCTGAAGAGCCCAGGATAAGGGTGAAACCAGCGCTAGGTTGCTTATATTCTGGTTCGGGGAAAACCTGGCTTGTCAGTTTGGACTGAACTGTCTCCACTGGAGGAGGGTCAAGGCCGATTTTCATGTGGCTGGGTCCAAACTGAGGTGGCATGGTGGGTGAAAAACAATGGATTGGGTTGCGGCCCCAAGCAATTACTGGTGGCTAAGATTAATTCAAGCATTCCATCCACCACCTTGTTGTGGCTATAATAACCTGGGCCACATACAGGGTATACATGACATCTCTCTATTCTCCTTGTTCTCTAATAGTTCATGTTTAAAAAATGACACTTTAGTAAGTACTGCTCTGTGCAGTGCTATAATGTGACATATTAACCACGTGCTCGGAATGCTGGACATGCGGAGCCTGCAGAACTATGGGTTGATGCCTCCCCCCCCCCCGCCGCACAGCGCCTTGAAGGTAATAAACGCCCGACAAGTGGACCGCAGGCCCGGGCGCCCGCCCACACGAAGCAACAATTGTCTGTGACAAGGAATGATAACCACCTAGGCCTCATACAAGACGCACCCCCCCCTCACGTGCACTCTCCCTCTCCACTCTCCCCCGAACATATTCCCCAGTTTCATTAGTTCTTTGAGATCCTGTTTCTCGAATATGGCTCTTTTTTGCACGAGTACCACACCTGGGGGACACGCTTCGATGCCCAGGCAGTTGTGTGACTTGAAACACGATGCGTCTCCCCAACATAAGATCAGGCTATACCGCTTATTCAAATATTGCAACACCCGCTGTACTGACGGTCGGAGGGGTTTTGACGCTCTGAGACGGTGGCATGCACAGAGACACAGACAGGCCGAACACGAGTACTTCACACCCTTACCACATAGTGACATGCGCACAGGGTCTGTCAGTGAGCATTATGAGTCTCAGTACGGCGGACGCCGGTTTGCTCCTAGATGACTCAGCCACCAAGTTGGGACACGTTGAAACGAACTGTCGAGTTTAACAGAGTTATATTCCCCTTTTTTCTTTTCTTTTTTAATGTGTTTATTAAAAGACAAAACAAGACGTCACTTAAATGCGCAGTTTAATTATGAGCATATGGGATACTGATGATGTGATAATGATATTTCACAGGATGTTGTGGTCACCGGAGGTGTATGCCTTCCTCTGTTTTCCTTTCTTTTACGAAATATCGCAATGTTGCAGCCGGGCCCGATGGGTTGTAGGCTTAGCTATATGTAATGCTCAATGAATCACTAATAAACTTCTTACAAAAAAATAATAATAATAATGTGACATATTAATGTCAAAGCTTCACATGTTAAAGAAATACACTTTTTTTTAATTCTGGAAAGACTT
Source organism: Lissotriton vulgaris (assembly GCF_964263255.1). Lineage (NCBI taxonomy): Eukaryota > Metazoa > Chordata > Amphibia > Caudata > Salamandridae > Lissotriton > Lissotriton vulgaris. The sequence continues at coordinate 1,840,641,943 of NC_141687.1, read as the reverse complement.
TATCATACTTTACTTAAGGGTTTTTCGTACGATTTACATAAAAAACATTTTCAAGGCTCGGCTTGTGCACAGCCAGACCCTGGTAATTTGTTGGCTCGCCTACCTGTAGGAGTGAGTCGCTGTCTGCTCCTCCTGATCCCAGTAGCTTGAGTATCCTTTGAGTGAACCCCTCAGCAATGGACAAACACTCAGGGACATATTTACAATGAAATGGCGCAGCGCCACAAGCAATTTTGCTGCACTGAGGTGCGTCATTTAAAAAACGCTGGCATGCGCTGCATTTACAGAAATACTGCGCATCCTTTGCTCTCCCCTGCGTTGCCCCTAAAACAGAAGCTGTGCGCCAACGCAGGCACCCTTGCACCATGCACCCATGCACCATGGTGCAAGGGTGCCTGAGTTGCAGGGAGGATTGTGTTTGTGCAGGAAGGGAGACATTCCTGCACAAATTCAATCATTAATGGTGTTTAGCTCCTTCTAAGTGTGCTGAAGAATACAGCACATATAGAAAGAGCAACAAACAAGGAGAAATAAGAGTATTTCTTCTTGTTGCGCCACTTTAACGTCTTCCCTTGAAAGGCGTTCGTTTTTGGATCTGCCTAAGATTTACGAATCCTTGTGAATCTGAAGCAGTGTCAAAAAGCCATGGGTGTTGCATGGGAACACCCACAGCAACACCCATGACACGACCCTTTAACGCAGAATGCTGGGTAAAAGCGGCCATATTTACAAGGCTGTGTAAAGCCACGCAAAGTGGCTTTCCTTGGCCTGTGGAGGGTGCTTCCATCATACGCCCGTCCTCATGCGACACACAAGGCACATTTATTTACAAATTCAACTTTCACTGTGGGCCAACGAACTTCTGCGAATAAGAGAATTATAAAAAATATCAAAGGGAAGAAGAAACAAATATACACAAAATGCATAAGGCTTTTGAAAAATAATTTTTCTTTATACTTTGCAACTGGGCTTTTCAATATTTGTTAAGGCAGTTGCATGGAACACTGGTGCCTTTGCGAACGCGTGCTCCCTTGAAACATACTGACAGGGAATCAAGGAGGCGAGGAATGGGAAAAACTGCTTGTGAGCCAGTTTAACCATATTGTTGAAGGCTATAAACCTCGAAGTCTTTTACTTTTTGGCACCCATTTTCGGATGATGTTTGGCTTTGTTAGAATTATAGCGTCAAGGGGACTTTAGCTAACTACTTTGTACAGCAGAATATCTTAAACAGTGGTAAAAGGATTAGCTTGGATAGTTGGCAAGTCACAGTTTCTTCAGCACTGCTGCCATCATGTGGTGAGAGACCATAACAATCTTGAATTTTGCTTATGTTAAATTACCAAGCCAATTATTTTATTTTTTTTCAAAGAAGTTTTTATTAGGATTTTATGCGAGCAGAAAAATACAGCTAAATGCATATAGAAAATCCACCACATGGTGGGGTACCATCAAAATGCATGAATACAACAGTATATATTACATAATGAATTAGACTCAGAGCAGCATGGGCTGGTGTAAATATATATGTGTGTGAGTTAGTGAAACAGACTAAGGGCAGATTTATGTCGGACATGCGCCACTTTTAAGCCGCCGTTGCGTCACGCAACAGCGGCATAAACGTGGCGCATCCCTGTGACCTATTTACAACGAGACGCATCTAGCAGATGCGTCACGTTGTAAAGCCCTGCGCCACATGTGGGCGTTCCGGCGCAGGTGCGCCTCGCAAAAGTGGCTGAGTGAAATCTACAAGATTTCACTCAGTCACTTTTAGGCCAATGCTGCGTCAAAACCCTGCGCCTGCTTGAAGCAGGCGTAAGGCTTGACGCATCATTGGACAGATAGGGCACCCCCGAGCCTTGCTGGAGCTGCGTCGCACTTGCAACGCAACTCCAGCAATGCGCCCCCTTTACGACATAGATGCGTGATGCATCTGTGCCATTTTTGCCCCATGGTGCGCCGTATTGTAAATGCGGCGCACCATGGGTGGCGGAGCTGCGGCGCACAATAACTGGCGCATCCCTGGGGATGCGCCAGTTATTGTAAATCTGCCTCAAAATGTTGTTTGTGTGTTTGAGAGTAAAGCTGTTCAGTGAAGGAGGTGTGTGGGATACCTTGGTAGGTCGCAAGACGGGAGGAGAGCGAGAGAGAAAGAGAAGAGAGCAGCTAGAGTATGAGTATGCATAGGTGGAGTTAGGTAGGGAGTGGGAGGAGTGGTGAAGGGGTGGGGGGACGGGAGTGGCAACTACTACTTTAGGGACATGTTTGTTATAAAACTATCTAGCCTGAACCGGATCTTATAATTTTTAATTGATGGTGTCCTCAAGTATGTGTTTAGTGTGTTATCTGCACCTTTGTTGAACTGAACCCATTCCCACTGGGTGTGGCAGGAGCGCTTGGAAAAGTCTTTCCTCTCAGAGAAGATGACTTTAAGGCCAATATTGTTTTGAAAACATGTGCATGGCATTGTCAACGTATTCAGATGCCGCCACTGGATTCTATAAGCTGTTCTAGAATGTCTTGAATGGAACTCTGTTGAATTTAATGTTAAAGGTTCCAACCCTTGTCAGTTGCTATCAGAGTGAGGTGCCTTTTCTCCAATAAATTACTTTAAAAACTCCTGCAGTGTGGTACCTTTCAACATGTTATGTCATGTCTGCTTGTAACGCTGTATTATCTATAGGCTGCCTTAAGCGGATGATATTAAAAGCTGCCTTGAACTGAACATGTTTATAACACCCTCCTGATTCAAGCATTGGTGTTCTATTTTGTAGAAAAATATTTGCTGCTGGTTTGCTAAAATCATGATTTTGGGATGACTCTTAACCCTTATTTACCCTTGAAAAGAGTGGACAGAATAGGCTGTATCGCCATACTTTGATTTCATTTTAACATTATGCAATAAGTGTATATTTTTTTGTATTGGATTACATTTTTATTTAAAATAACGTAATTTCTGTACGCAATCGGTGCATTGCCATGATCACCGATTATTTCTTTAACAGTTAGTTTTGGCAATAATGAAAGCTGTGATGAAATACTCTCACTGTAAAACAATAAAGGGGTTTCTACCCTAACAACAAAGCTGACGTTTACGACAATAATTACTTTTAGAATGTGACAAAAAAATGTAGGATGGTGTATTAGGACAACAGAACTTCAGAATGTAGGGACTGAGTCCATCTACACCATCAGACTGTTGGCCCAGCTTCTAGCTAGCTCACAGTGCCTCACCCCAACCCCTAACTTTCCTGGGTGGCAGGTGATTTTGGCAACCTCGAACATGCCACTCTGATCCCCAAGGGAAACATGGAAACAGATCTCACTTCTTTTGTTGATTACTCATGCATCGCCTTGGTAAGCATGTAAATGTAGTGTATTTTGTAAAGCGCACAGCTGCGCCCCAACGGGGCGTCCCGGCGCTGTATAACGCTGTGGAACCCTTCCCGGCACTCCCTGTGAGATGCCCCTCCTGGGCACCCCCAAGGTGAAGCCAGGCATCCCAGTGTTGTAGGGGCCGTTGTGGAGATTAAGCAAGCTATTGCCCAGAGTTGCAGCGTGGGACCCAAGATTAGAGTAGGCGCCGAGGCGAGAATTATCGAGTCCGCGGACATTGAGCCCAAGACCCTGCCGCGTCGGGACTTGAACCCTGGTCCCGGGCCTGATCTCTGCTTCAGAGTCTGCCGCTCTAACCAGTGAGCCTCCACTTCTCTGGCATCAGAAACATACGATGGACGTTTAAAATACATTTATTGAAACAGTCATAGTCTTGTATAGAAAGAATGAGCTGTGATTATTAGGCAAATAAAGCAAAGCAAAGTAACCAGCATTATGAACATGGTGGAAAGAATAACAGTCTAACCATGGCAGTCTGTGTTCTATATATCCCTACCTATCACTAACCCTACTCTTTGTGCATCGTGGGTGTACCCTCCGCCCGATCTCTTAGATTAGCCTGAGAACCCATACATTGATGACTCCACGAAAAAAGTGGATGCAGCATGGAACAACTTCTGCATTCTCCAGCCCCTTATTCTGAGTGTAGAGAAAGGCTGTGTTCCGGACGGCACAGCTGCAACTGACTCTGCCATCAGCAATAACGCTCCACCATTTAGAAGCCAATGGGACTAGAGCCAGGGGAGCGGCCCAATTAAGCTGGGCCCCTTCTGCCCAGCACTGTCATTAAAACCCAGGCAGTTCTGAACAGAATATATTTTAAATGTTCCTCACAGACAAGTAGAAAAAATTAGTAACTTGTTATTTGACAAGGCCAATTTACTGTAATTACATTCAGTAGATTCTCAAAGGCCCAAAGGATAAATACATTTTTGTGGAAAAAAAGAACTGGCAGGTGTCTCTCGCCCTAGCCCCCATTGAATAAGACGACTAAAAGGGATTGTTACAAGTCAGACAAACCTGTCAAAGAATCTGTCATTCACAAGTAATACATTGGATTATTAATTGGGATGGGTGGTGCCTACGTCAAGGAATAATCACAACTCTTGTCAGGGGGAACCCTCAAAGTCACTAAAGTAACCTTAGCACCACCCTTGATACCAATAGCACAAATCAGATAGGCCTAGCGTAGGGCCATGTGTAAAGTATCTATGCAGTACCAAAACAGTACAAAAATTTAAATGCAAACAGTTAAAACTCCCAAAGTAAATTGGAAAAATGAGGAAACTTTAATAAACAAAATGTTGCCAAAATACCAAAAATCAAATATGGGGACCAGAGATATGAATTTTTAAAGTTTAAGTAGTAATAACATCAAGAAACACTAAGCAACAATCAAAGTGTATGGTCGCAGTAGACATGGGCCTAGGCACAATTTTAGGCTGACAGCAATGGAGCGAGAATTGGATATACCACCAGGTGTATGAGGTGAAAAATCCGGGGTGGCCACTCAGAAAAGACGGATTTCCCTCGCACATGTAATATACTTAGAGGTCCGTGCCATACCCTGAAGTTAGTAAAACACTCATAATAGTTTACATTTTAGGGTATGATTACATATGATAAACTATTTGTAAAGTATTATAAACAGCTCAGCAATGAGAAAGCACATGAGGGCAGTGGCTAATTCTGTCCCAAACATATTGCACTACACATGCATATACCACTATTTGTATCTAAGTGGTATCCGTTCATCTAATAGCATGGTCGGGTAAGTTCTAAATAATATGCCAAGTCATAACATGCCTCACTGGGTTACTTCTTGTTCCTTTAGACCGGAAGTTATAATTCCATGACTCAGCACTCCTTTCATCAACCTGTCTGTGTGTCTAACCCAGCCCATGTACTAATGCCTTCTATATATTTTCTAGACATGGTGTTCAATGGAGTGAGGAGAGATTTTCTCATTCTCCGTTCCTATATCATTGTACAGGCTATCTGAGACATACATCTTGTTCAAGTGCATGCAGACACTTCCTGCAGTTTTCCTTCATTCTCCCTTCATTCTTTCTACAGAAAAGAACGCGCAAGGTCATCTGTCTTCTTGCTGGGTCTCAGGTGCTGCAATTACAAACAATGCATGAATCAGAGAACTTTTCCTTCTTGGTCTTGTTAGCATGAGGTTAAGAAAAGCATGCCAATCCAAGCACACATTAATTAGCTACAAAAAAATATAACAACAAGTCAGTCTGCTAGCTAGGCTTTTTACTAGCACTACATATGTACTGAATGTACATGCAAAGGCAATGATAGGTTAGCATGTGTAACAGCCAACCATGCCTGTATTGCATGGAACGTGAAAACCAGATAGAAGCCTTTTCAAGTCCTTGGGGTCTATCTCTAAGAATCGCCTGAGTGGAGACATTTTCGCGGATGTATGACATTACAATGCATGCTTTTACCACGCATGCCTTTACAACGCGGTTTTTACATTGCAATCCATTACAACGCATAGCGCTTTGGGGTGTTGGATAGAGAAAAGTTTAATTTACTATTCCAACACCAGTCCCCGTGGACACTAGGGAAGGTAATGGATAGTAAATTAAACTTATTCCCTATCCTAGAGCGCCCCCCAGCGCAATGCGTTGTACTGGTTTGCGTTGTAAATACTGCGTTGTAAAGGCACCGCGTGGTAAAAGTTCGGTCGTAAAGGTTGTTCACCCATTTTCGCCATGCAGACCTGGTGGACCTGTCACCATGTGTATCCCTCAGAAGCATCTTGCACAATGCATACTGGATCCATTTCAGAGGTAAAAAGTTTACTAAAGAATTAGGCATCTCTGTCTTTGGGAGCCCAGTTGTTGTTGTGGAAGAGGTGCCATCTCTACCATAAAGGTAGTTTGGCAGCAAGGATGCCAAAAAATCATAATGACCCCATTAGAGCTTGACTTAGAAGTGGGTCATATTGTAAAAATCTGCCAATTCCCAGCAAAGGCAATAAACTAGACATTGATGGGACTCCAGTCAGTGACAATATATGTACCACCCTGTATTATTTTAGTGGTTAGTCTGCAATCGCAAATTTACTTCATTTGTTAAAAGTCGACAATTTTTGCACAAATCTGACCCGGAGACCCAGCTTGCACTTTCGGATTGTGATGGATAATCAAGCAAAAACCTCAAGCTGCCCCATGTTAGATATGAATAGCTCTTTCAGGCTGGTTCCTGTTTCCCCCTCACCACCCCTCCCAATTTCAAGCAGACATTTGGAAAAGTGCTTTTCTAATTGTAAACCCAGGCTACAGAAAGCAAAATGCAAAGAAAAAATAAACAGGGCTCTGTTATTAACTCAAGCCTGATATTTCTCGCATTTCACCAACTGAAGGTAGTTGTAATTTGTCAAAGCACTGATAGTGTGGATTTGGGCCAAAATGTAATTGTATGGTTCACCTTTTCAATTACCATCACTTATAGGGTTAAGCCCTGTCCCTGTGCCAGTCTCTTCTTGAGGTGATAGATCTTGGTCACCGTATTATTATTCAAAGAGCTATTTCAGCATCACAAGCAAAATTTCAAATACAATTCCAAGTTCAAATAATGATGAGAGATTGGATAAGCTTTAAAAGTTTTTTCTCATTAAGAGATTAGTAATTGTCTTTTTATAGTTTTTCTTTATTCATATTAGTCATGAAATCTTTAGTAAGTTTACAGAAATCTCATAAAAGGTTTAGTTAGAATCAGATGGGCATAATAATGCATCAAGCATGCTCCATAAAGGAGTAAACCCTGTTCAAAAAGTTCAGACCAGAATTTCAGAGTTAGTAGAACCCATGAAAATTTCAAGTTCAAAGGAAAAGATTGAGATTAAAGAAGCATAAAGCTCAAAGCCAATTTCGTGCAACAGAAGTTCCCATTATGGGCAGCTCATGATCCTCAGCCGAGTCTCATTATTCTAGAAAGTGATCCTACAGTTGCAGTATCAATCTGTAAAAATAAAGCCTCAAAGTAAAGTAGATTACCTCCTCGTAAGTCTTCCTCGCCACATGATTTACATAGTGAGCTTTAGCTCCACAACAGAACCCTCCAAAGCAAAAGAAACCACCTCCCACCCCCTCCCAACATGGCCGACCAGTCCCACCTGACCTCTATAAGAGGCGGGCCGGCCCAACCAATCAGCCTGTTTTTTTTGTTCTGCGCATTCTACTCCAGAGCGCCGTAAGGTAAGGATGGGACCTGCTCTAGCAGGTCCGTGGGTCTTGGGTTGGAGGTCCTGCTCTAGCGGACCCTAGGACCTGGGACCGGGCCCCCTCCCCCTCCCCCGTCCCCCGTCATGGTTTGGCGGGTGAGGCGCTGCTCTAGCGTGCCTGGGCGCCTGGGGGGGATTGGGGGGGCGGTGGGGGGGTTGAGGGCTCGCCCTTTTCCCTGGCTGCCGTTTGGGGGTGGCCCTCGCCCGTGGCTAGGGCTCTGGGTGCCTTCTCTGCCTCAAGTGTGTGGGGAGACGCGGCGCCGGTCGCGGGTTGATGCGGCTGCCGGGTGACCGCCTGGGTTTCCCAGGCGCAGTGTTTAGCGTTCTCTCCCCTGTACTCTGCAGTCGCCGCCGGTCGGCGGTGGCTGGGGCTGCCGCGTCTGACCTGGGAGCAGCGCTCGGGGAGGCGCTCCCCGCTCGTGGCTGGGGATCTTACCGGCATCTCTGCAGTCGCCGGGCCGGGGGCGGGCCCTCCTCTCACCTCGGCGGCCGGGTCTTCCGTGCCGAAAAACAACTCACGGGACGGATTACAGCGCTGGACGCTGCCGCCGAGCGGGACGTTCTTCAGACGTGACGCGAACGGTCCCGGGCCCGGATTGGCCGAGGTCGCGTCCCGCCTTTGAGAGGCGGGGCTTCTCGCCAGGTGCAGCTCGTGAGCGTAAGCTTGCAGCTGTGTCCACGGGCGGACTGATAAGGCGCCGCTGACCCGAGGGTCATTGAGTTTTGCCGCTTGCTTGGGTTGGTGGTGTTTCTACTCTGATATGGAGCAAGAGGAGGTCACAGCGGGTCAGGGACCTGGCCCCTGTTCTGAATTGCCCATTTCGACCCAGTCCATTCAGCTAATGATCCAGTCGGCGGTCGCCGATGCCCTGGCGATGCGTGATGCGCAGGGCCATTCCTCGCCAAAACGGCCACGCAGGGACCCCTCTCCGGTCACTGAGGAGGAGGGGGAGGAGGAGGATCATCATGGTCGATACGTACAGGGCCAGGACCTGCGTGAGGTCCTGGCGCACATTAAAGAGAACTTGGCCTTCCCGCCACCTGCGGCGGAGGAGGCGTCCGAGGACTTCTTTGTCCAGTATCAGCGCAAGGCGCCGGACTCCCTGCCGCTACATGCCTCCATCAAGAGGGTCATCGAGGGGGAGTGGCTGGACATTGATAAGCAGGCTTTTCCACGGTATCTTGCGAACCGTTACGCTGTGGAGGAATTCACCAAGGACTTCCCCCCGATGGTGAAGGTGGACTCCCTGGTAGTGGGTCTGTCGTCCCAGGGTTCCATCATTTCGGAGGACGCCTCTCCCTCTGACCCTGTGGACAAACGCGTGGAGGCTGCCGCGAAGCGCTCTTATGCGGCTGCTAATTTCTCCATCCGGGCCTCGGCCTACTTGTCGTGCACGGTCCAGTCTCTTTTAAAAGATTTCCAGTCATTGGGGGAACTCCTGGATCAAGGGGCTGATGTGGTGCCCACGCTAGCCCTGATGGAACAGCAGACTCGCCTGCTATCGGACATTTCCTTTGACACCCTGGGTGCGGCGGCTGCCGCGGGGGGTGCAGCGATCCAGGCCCGGCGACAGATCTGGCTGCGGAACTGGAAGTCGGAGGCGGCCCAGAAAACTCTGCTCATGAAGATCCCATTCACAGGGGCTAAGTTGTTTGGTCCTCCACTGGAGGCGATGATTAAAAAATCAGCGGAGGACCGCAAATTGCTGGCGCCCATCAGGTCATCAGGGCCCCGCTTCCCGGGTCGCGGCCGGATTTTCCCCTCAACCTCCAGGGGTAGGGGCAACGCGCCCTTTCGTGGAAGGGGTCGCGGCCGGGGCGCACCTTACTTCGGAAAATCCCGGCCTCAGCCGACGGCTGCCGCTCCATCTGCCACCCATAAGTCCTGACTTTCGGCCTTCTCTCTCCGGGGGGCTCCCTGTGGGGGGCCGTCTCCGCCACTTCATCCTGGCGTGGGAGTCTTCGGTCACGGATCTTTGGGCCCTGCGGATTGTAAGGGAAGGTTTGTCCATCTCCTTCTCCTCCCCTCCCCCGGAATTTTTCCGCGCTACGCCCCTTCCTTCCTCCCTGGTCAAGAGACGGGCTTTGCTGGCCGGTGTTCAGGACTTGCTGGGAAAACAGGCCATCCGCCCGGTCCCTCCATCACAGCGGGGCCGGGGCGTCTACTCCATCCTGTTTCTGGTGAGGAAGGTGTCTGGGGAGTTCCGCCCTGTGTTGGATTTGAAGGGGTTGAATGCTTATATTCCTCATACTAAATTCAAAATGTTCTCTCTACAGGAGATTCTGCCTCTTCTGGTTCGGGGCGAGGTGGTGGCTTCGCTGGATCTACTCGACGCCTACCTACATGTCCCGGTTCATCCGTCTTCCCAGCCCTTCCTCCGGTTCTGCGTGGCAGGCTCCCACTATCAGTTCCAGGTACTTCCGTTTGGATTGTCATCGGCCCCGCGGGTGTTCACTAAGATCCTGGCCCCCCTGGTGGGTATTCTGCACCGGGAGGGGATCAGGGTGTTTCCATACCTGGACGATTGGCTAATTTCTGCCTCTTCTTTTTCCAAGGGGGTGCTGCACGTCAGGAGAGTCTGCGAGGTCCTGTCCACCCACGGCTTCCTGGTCAACGAGCGGAAGTCTCACCTGGTGCCCGCTCAGGACTTACAATTCATTGGGGGTCGCCTGGACATGGTGCAGGGGAAGGTGTGTTTGCCTCTGGGGCGCCGGGACACGTTGTGGCGGGATCTGGGGTCCCTGCTGGCTCAGGAGTCGGCACCGGTCCGCCTTTGGTTACGGGTACAGGGCCTCATGTCGGCGACCATCAATGTGCTCCCCTGGGCTCGCCTCCACCTCTATCCTTTGGTCAACCATCTTCTGTCCTTCTGGGACCCCCGCTCGGAGGATTACGAGATTCTGGTCCTGGTCTCCCCTCGGCTCCGGACGGAGTTGGGGTGGTGGTTGGTGGAGGCCCACCTCGCGGAGGGACTTCCCTTCTTGGTAGCCCCATCCAGGGTGCTCACGACCGATGCCAGTCTCCTCGGCTGGGGGGCAACCTTGGACATGGAGTCGATTCAGGGTCGTTGGACTCCCCTTCAGTCTCACTGCTCCTCGAACTATCGGGAGTTGAAGGCTGTCCTTCTGGCCTGCCATCATTTTGCGCCGTCGCTACTGGGTCACCATGTCTTGGTGCGGACGGACAACCAGGTGGTGAGATGCTATGTCAACCATCAGGGAGGGTGCAGGGTGCGCTCCCTCTGGTTGCTGACTCAGGAGCTGTGCTCATGGGCGGAGAATTCGGTCCTGTCTCTTCGGGCGGTCTATCTCCCGGGGTCCGACAATGTAGAGGCGGATCGACTAAGTCGGGTCTTTCCCGCGCTTCCGTGTCTCTCCCTGTCCCCGAGGGTGTTTCAGCAACTGGTGTCTCGCTTCGGTCTTCCTCTGGTGGATCTGTTTGCGGACAGGGACTCGGCCCTTCTACCACAGTTCTGCTCTCTCCTCCCGGGTCCGGGGGTATGGCGAGTGGATGCCCTGTCATTCGCTTGGCCTTCCGGACTGCTGTACGCGTTCCCCCCGTTCCCTCTGATCCCCCGGGTCCTCTGCAAGATTCGCCTGGACAAGGCCAGGGTTCTCCTGGTGGTGCCCGGCTGGGTCCGCCGCCCCTGGTACCCTCTCCTTTGCGATCTGGCAGTTCAGGCCTACTGGCCGATCCCGGATCTGCCCTTCCCGTTGAAAGGTCCCCCGCTCCCGGAGTCGGTGTTACACCGACTCCATCTGCAGGCCTGGCTCTTGAGCGGGTGACGCTGCTGGCTCGGGGATGTTCTTCCGGGGTGGTGGATTTGCTGCAGGGATCCCGCAGGTCTTCCACCTTGTCGTCCTATGCCCGGCACTGGGCTTCTTTCACTCGCTGGTGCGGGCTGCGGGGTTCGGACCCCGCCACCATTGTTCCCTTGCGGGTCTTAGATTTCCTGGCTGAAGGGTTTTCCTTGGGCTTGGCCCCTTCTTCCCTGAGGGCCCAGTGGGCGGCCTTGCGGGCCTTCCGCAGTCCGGATTTCGACGGGCTGGATCCCCTGGTGGCTCGCTTGCTCCGGAGTTGTTTTCTCCGTCGCCCGCGGTCACTCTGCCTATCCCCTCCGTGGGATCTGCCTCTCGTGCTGCAGGCACTTCAGGGTCCTCCCTTTGAACCCCTGGCCTCGGTAGCTTGGCGGTTTCTCACCTTCAAGGTGATTTTTTTGGTTGCCGTGGTGTCGGCTGGGCGGATGGGCGAGCTAGGGTCGTTCCTCCGCTCCCCGCCCTTCTTACGAGTATTGCCTGACCGATTGCTACTCCGGCATGATCCGCGGTTCCTACCCAAGGTTCCTTCCCTGGTGAACCGGGCTCGGGAGGTGTCGTTGCCTTCCTTCCCCCCCGACGTGGATCCAGCCTTGGCTTTGCTGGATGTCCGGCGGGCGGTGTTGGTGTACCTTGAACGCACGTCCCCCATAGCCCGGTGTGATAGCCTGTTTGTTACTTTCGGTCCTGTCCGATCAGGCCACAAGCCCTCTCTCTCCACCTTGAGTCGCTGGCTTAAACAGGCGATCATCCTGTCCTATGCTGCGCTGGGTTCGGGGGTTCCGGTGGGGGTCCAGGGGCGGTCCACGAGGAGTGTCGCTGTGTCCTGGGCCTCCTTCAAGGGTGTCTCCACGGAGGAGATTTGTCGGGCGGCGACGTGGTCGTCCCCCCACATGTTCATGGAACACTACCGCGTGGTCTTGGGTGGCCCGGCACGGGGGGAATTCGCGGGGGCCGTTCTCAGTGCGGGAGCGGTAGCACCTTGATGTGTGTTGTCTATTATGTCTAGTCTCAGGTTTGCTGCAATTCCTGTTGGCTGAACTTTATGCTGAATAAAACCTTATGTTGGTTTACCTGCATCACCGTGTGGTGTGGTTCTTCTAGTGGTCAATGAAGCCTTGTTGGCTTGGGTATTCGCTCACTATGTAAATCATGTGGCGAGGAAGACTTACGAGGAGGTAATGCCCCGGTTACTTACCGGTAATCTTCATTACTCCGAGTATAGTCTTCCTCGCCACATGAGTTCCCTCCCCCCCTCCCTGTCTGGCTATCGGCTTCATTGTTTGCTTGGTAGATCAGGCTGATTGGTTGGGCCGGCCCGCCTCTTATAGAGGTCAGGTGGGACTGGTCGGCCATGTTGGGAGGGGGTGGGAGGTGGTTTCTTTTGCTTTGGAGGGTTCTGTTGTGGAGCTAAAGCTCACTATGTAAATCATGTGGCGAGGAAGACTATACTCGGAGTAATGAAGATTACCGGTAAGTAACCGGGGCATGAACAGAAGCAACAGTAGCCACACCTGTCAGCCTAAGATAAAGGAATGGGTTGCGGGAAGCATCAAGAGAAGCATTGCATCGAACTAGGAACACGACTAATATAAAAGACATGAATGCATGTTGCAAACCTTGTAGCAGGCATCTTCCTCTGTAGACCAACCAATGGGCTGCACTCATCGTTGAGCAGGTTCAGTTCTTCCTTTCCCATGAAAATACGTCTGGATTGTAAAGCCTTATCACAAGTTAGTGTTAGACCTGGCATCGTTGTCGTGGTTTCCCCTGTCTTTTTTCCTCTACCGCCTGTATTTTTAATGTTATACTGGACTTCACTTTTGCTGGTTTAGGTACTCTGTGCACTTTACCACTGCTCATAAGGGCCAAAGTGCAAGTGCTCCCTGTATAAATTGTGATTCTGATTGGTTCTCCATGATTGGCATATTTGATTTACTGGTAAGGCCCTAGTAAAGTGCCCTTGGTGTGCCCAGGGCCTGTAAATCAAATGCTTCCAGTGGGCGTGCAGCACTGGTTGTGCCACCCACATGAGTAGCCCTGTAAACCTATCTTAGGCCTTCCCTTACAGTGTCTTTGAGTGCTTTAAACTGCCATGTCTACCGAGCAAGTGCACCTACTTGCCAGGCCATAACCTTCCCTTTTACTACTTGTAAGGCACCCCTAAGGTATGGCCAACGTACCCCCGTGGGCAGGGTACTGTGTATGTGAGAGTATGTGAAAGGTAGGACATGTACAGGTGTGTTTTTCATGTCCTGATAGTGAAATACTGCCATTTACATTTTTCACTATTGTAAGGACTAGCTCTCCCATAGTTTATCATTGGAGCTGCCTTATAACATTTTATAAGTGTGACGTTCAATTGGGAAAATCTAGAGATTTGGAGTTTGGGCTCTCTGAGCTCAGGATTTAAAAACACACCTTTAAGTGAAGGTGTTATTTAAATTATTTTTTGAAAATGCCACTTTTAGGAAGTGCAAAAAGAACAATTGATAGACAAAATGTTAAACAATGTTAAACATTCACCCCAGTACAGAGATCTGGGCCTAAATCCATACTTTTTTGTCCCCAATGTGCATACAGTTTGATAAAGTGGGCATTTTCTTCCCTAAACATCCTGTGCCTCTGCCGGCCTGTGGAATCAATGTCTGGTTTAGACTGACAAGGGTTGTTTGTGTATTCATTTTAGACAGTCACACACAGGGAGTTAAGGTGTGCCCTGCATATCCTGATTGCCAATCACCAGGTTGATGGGCCTTCTTAAGCTAGAGTGGTGGGAAGAGCTGTCACTTACACCTTTGAAGAATGCCTGCTTCAAAGCCCCAAAGAGGTATAAGTATTGGACCTAAAACCACAGACTTTTAGAACTCTTCTAAAACAAGAGGAAACTCTGCAAATGAGAAAAGCTGTAGAGCTGTAAAGAGGAGTACTGTCCCTTTTGGTGTGTGTGGCTTTGCTAAGTTGGCCTAGAGTTGCTCCTTCTGATTTGGAGAGGGAAAGGACTGGACATTACTGTGTAGCCTGCTTGTGAAGTTTCCCAAAGGGCTTGTGTGTGCTTGCCTGCTAATGGAAGTCTCAGGGTTATTAAAGACCTGCCAAATAGTGCCAATTCCAGTTCTGGGCCACTGGATGTGTTTGCCAGGCTGAAAATTCAAGAAAAGCATTCCTGACACTGTCACCGACGTCGCTGCCTGCACTGATGCCGTGGTCACTGCTCGCTGTGTGAGTGCAGCACCGACCTTGACGACACTGCAGCCCTGGTTTCACCGACATTGCTGCTTCACATTGTCATCGACACCACTGCCTGCACAATGGCTGTGAACAACGACTTTGACAACACCGCAGTGCTGGTCTCACCGCCAACGATGCCTCACGCCATCACCGACTCCACTGCCTGCACCATGGCCGTTGGTCACCACCCTCGATGCCACTGCAGCCTCTGGTCTGCCTACGACAGCAGCATCGACTCTCACATCGTCACCCGATGTCGCTGCCTGCACCAAAGCCACAGTAACCACCTCGTGCGGAGCAATAGACACGACCACGATGACATCGCAGCCCCGGGTTGACCAATGACAGTGCCGCACAGATGCAACGCCGCTACCTGCACCAAAGCCACGGACACTGCATCGTGAATTGCATGACGCACCTCCCACAATGACACAACAGCCCCGGCACTGCCAGCATCAGTGCTCCTGACTTCAACTTCAGGGAGTTCGATCTGCAACATGTGTGACTTCAAGAACTCCCTGTCTTCTGCACCGACGTGCTGCACCTATGCCTCACAACTCCAGTGTCGCCTTACCGCTAAACTTCACCGCAAGGTCCTCAAGGCCTCTTTAACTTCCAGGTAGTGTTTGCAGGTCTTCCCAATGCCGTAGCCCACCCTCGAGTCCATCGAGGTCGGATTGAACTGTGGATTTGTTGGCCACAAAATGTGATAGCCCGGATAGCCGCGGTTGGCGCTATCGACTTCAAGGAACTGTATTTTTGCTTTATTCATAAGAAATTCATATCTTTACTTGTGTATGTTACATTGTTGTTGTTTTGGTCTTGTTTTGATTAGATACATTTTGGCTATTGTTCTAAACTGGTGTGGTGTCCATTTCGTAGTGTTTTCACTGTGTTGCTGTGTGTGTTAAGTACAAATATTTTGCACATTGCCTCTGAGATAAGCCTGACTGTTTGTGCCAAACTAAACAGGGGGTGAGCAGTTGTTATCTTAGGTGTGTAATTCCCTTTACCTGACTAGAAGGAAGGGTCCCTACTTGGACAGGGGGCATACCACTACCAACTAAGAGACCCCCAATCCTAACAGTTAGTTATAGACATTCTTATGTAGTTAAGTTCTGGAAACATAAGCCTGAGTTGCTATAGGTATCGATCAGGAGTTGGCCTTCTAAAATAATTGTTTCACTGCGTACACAATGAACTATGCTAAAAAGAAAAAACATTTTCTTTGTAAAAATACTATTTTGTAATGCATTTCATTAATACAAACAAGAAATATTGTTTTGATTGTGCACCTGTTCTATTCAGGCATTATGGTAAATAGGGTGATAACCTGAAGATTTAATCATTGCAAACAATATGTTATTTAGTAAAATAATACGTTTGCTTAAAACTGGAACATTCTGCAGTTATGACGAACATTTCCAAGCATGTAACATTAAGGTCAGCCTTCTAAATTATATTGTGCATTGTGCAGCAATATTAGGTTCACTTCAAGTTAAAGGAAGCTTGCTTCTTAGTTTTCCTATTCCCTTTAGGCATAAATATGACTGCCTATTGCAGTTTGCACATTTAAAATGCGTGTCATTTCAGCTTTGAATTTTACATTAATCATCACACTTTTTTAATTGTTACTCTGAATAATTTGTATTTTTATTTGTCAATTTTATCAGTTCCCCCATGTGATGGTTATCCTATCCATCACACTAATTTGATTTCACTTTTGAGTTCTGCTCAAAGGTCACTGTCATTGACCGTTGAATCTTGTTGTTGTAGTCTCAAACTTTAGAATTTTAATGACATTCAATAGTAAACATTCATGAGGTAATTTGGGTCTCAATCTGTTTCAAATCTTTTATTTCTTTCTCTGTTCTTTCTCTTGTGAAAGTAAAGTTTGCAGCCTTCAAATAAAGCAAGTAGGCATAACAAACAAATCCCTATTGTAAGTAATGATATAAGTATAGCTTTCCAAATAATTCCTCCTGCTGTTGTAATCAAATTCCCAATTGTATTAATCCCTTTTTCAAAGTTTCAAAAAAACTGTGTGTTTCTATCTCTTCTAATTCAGGTTTTATGTCTGAAATGTTCCTTGCAAATTCCTCTATTTCCTTACTTTCATCATGGATGTATCAACAACAATGAGTTAATTTAAGCATCTTGCAGACTCCACCTCTCTCTGTGAATAAAATGTCTAATGCTAGACGATCTTGCAAAACCATTGATCGTATTGCTACAAGCTCAGTGTTTACAACTAATAAAGCTTAAGAATTACTGGTTGCCAGCTTGTGGACAACAGTTGACAGTTTTCAAATATTTTAGTCATTTAATATGACTCCCACAGGTGAAATGATTGCACCATATATGTCTCCACTAATTTACCTCTACTTTCTGTACTACAAGTGTGTCTGTGTGCTGGTGTCATTGTTAATGCATCTATTCTATTCACATGATACGGTTTTGAAAATAGCAAAGCTAAATACCATATACCCTCCCTGTCAGCAGGCAGCAGAAAGTAAACATTCAAAATAAACTCCTGAATTGCAGATTCCTCTCCCTGTAAACTTTGCCATGTTCCTCACATTAATTCAAATGTGTGTTCACAACTACTGATCCCTATATGTCTGTTTATTTTAGTTGTCCTTCTTCTGTAAACACAGATTTTACTTTATCTTGACTGTCTAATCTTAATTTTGGGTAAACCGTTTTCTTTCTAATTCATAAATCACAAATGGTGGTGAACCGATAAATGATAGTTCATTCAAGGAAGTTCATTTCCAAATTACCAGTTGCTGTAAAGTCTAGTTTTTTTTATCAGCATAGAAAAATAAAGAAGATATGGAACACACACAATTTGGGATTGGACTTCTGTGAATGAACTATGATTTATCATTGCACCTCCATTTGTGATATATGACATAATTTTACTTTAGGGTTGCACCATCTTAAGCAGCAGGTGCCTTGGGTGGGTGCACGTATCAATGGTTAGAATGTTAAAAAACTCCCTTGAGCCATCGGAACGTCTCTTTTTATGATGTTCTGTGGCGCAGGAGCCCACTCCATATTTACCAGGCAGCACTAAGCCACTTTTTTGGCCTAATGCAGTCTTGTAAATATTGTCCCCTTTAACACAGTTTCCTCAGTTAAAGGGGCATGCAATGGGTGTTGATGGAGGCGTTCCCAGCAACATCCATGGCATTTTGACACTGCCCCAGATTTATAAGAAATCGTAAATCTGAGACAGAGCCAAAAACTTGCATAAGGGAGGCACAACGAGGAGAAATATATTTATTTCTTCTAATTTCTCCTTTTTCTATGTGTGCTGCATTCTCCAACACACATAGAAAAAAGAAAAAGCCTCTTGTGATTGTTTTTGTTAAAAATTCCCTTCCTGTACAAAACAATCATCACCTCAACACGTTGGCACACGGCAGACAAATTGTACGCCAGCGCAGGGGAAAAGGGCAGGAATGTACTGTATCTCATAGATACGGCTCATTCCTGTCCTTTTCTTTTACCGCAGGGCAGCACGCGGGGATGCCTGCTGGGCTGTCCTATGGTAAAACCTCATAAATGAGGACCTAAGTGTTGGGACAAGGGTGAGGTGCGGTATGTTTGTAGGGCTTGCTATGTTGACTTTAGCATTTTCCTTCTAACCTCGTCTTTTTCGTTCTCCCAAACATTTTTCAAAACATCATTTTGTTTATCTCAACTACATGTCAGGTTAGTATTCTTTCCTAAGTGACAGTGAAAAATGTTTCTAGTGGTCGCATCAAGCAGGTAAATTGTTTTGATAAACCTTAAACTCTTTAAAGGTCTGTGTAGCATAACATAGTACCAAGTTGTGTCCATTTCTTTTGCTTGCGGGTGTAAATACATGTTTGCTACTAAAGACACTCTAAAAAGAATTAGGTCAAACTTAGAATAGAAATATTGAAAATGTTGACGTTTATATACAAGTGAAAGTAGTATACTACATGTTATTCCATAAGATAATAGCATGTGATAAAATGTGATTTCTTATGACGCTGATGACAGTACATAAGTATACTATCAATAACAAAAGGGGGGAGAGAGAGAAATAGATCGAAATGGATTCGTTCTCCCTAGACAAATGTAAATAAACAAAAGGAATCCACTCCTTGAGTGTAGGCCGTGTCCTCCAAAATTGGGGAACACCCTTGTTGTTTTTGGTTCCCTCACACACCAACAGGCCCCTTGGTGTCATGCTTCATCATTGGGGTCCTCGTACCCCTCTACGGGGTACGGCGTGCTGCGACCTACGGATACGCGGGAGCACTTGAAATGACTATGTGTGGTGTGAATGGGGTATTTAAATGTGAGTGTATGGTGAGGTTTAGATCTAAGTGAGTAAAGTTTAAAAAGTGCCTGGCTCGTAGGATGACAAAACATTTTTTAATGGGCCCCCGGGCTGGTGCTATTAAAATAAAGTGTGGGAGGTAAAAAACGCAAACAATGTGCATTACCTCCTCTCTGTGTGCGTCCACAGAGAGGAGGTAATGCACATTGTTTGCGTTTTGCACAGAGTTGTGATTGCACAGTTCGTCTTTGTCGAGTATCTGTTTATCCTAACAATGCTTATTGTAGTGAACAACACTTATTGTAGAAAAATCATGGAAACTTAAACAGTTTGGATCATACATCACACAAATCATCTACTGTGACAATTAGTACTTGATCCTTGTAGTAAGACCACTCAGGTGCTAAATACCTCAGACAAGGCACTCTTGCTCTTTTTGATCTCCTCAGTCTTGGATGAGCTCCCTCTGTATCACTTTCATCACTTGACACTGTCTCCTCAGGAATAGTTGCTGGAATCTGATCAGCTGATATGCTCTTTTTCAGTCTTCCTTAACTACAGTTGTGTGGCTATTCAACTCTACAGATGATTCTTCTCGTTTCAGTACTTGTTTCCTCACTCGGATCTCCTGACTGTACTGATGTTGTCTCAGTAAGGTTTCCAAGCTCAGATTCAATCTCTGCTTCTCCTTCACTTGGATTTGTGTTGTAGTCTGTGAATCTTCACCCCTTTCTTTTCCTTATTGCTGTTGTGTTCTTTGTAACACTTCTCTTTGTCTTCTCTTAGCTGGTGGTGCAAACATAAATGCTCTTTGTTCCGGATGAAAGAGCACACTTTTTTCTTTGGGATTTCTCACCTTCTTAGTGTGGGATGCATGCACCCAATTAAGGACTCTGGCACATTTAACAGCAGTGTTAGTGACTGAAATAACCTGGAAGGGGCCTTTCCATCTCGGTGTGCTTCTTGATCACGACCCAATCACCTGGATTGATGTTGTGGCACTGTTATTGATGCAGATCTTTCGTGGCAGCTGCAACCTCGTAAGAAACAGCATGGACCACACTAGTCAGTCCATTGCAGTAATCAAGTATCATATCCTCTGTGATATTCAAGAGTGTATTTGTAGGTACAGCAGGCAGCCTCATTGCACAGTTCATTAGAATCTTGTGGGGCGATAAACCAGTTTTCCTATCAGGAATACTTTGAATACTCATCAGCACCACAGGTAATGCATACAGCCATTTCAATGATGTTGAAGCACAAACTTTAACTGGTAGAGACTTGATAGCCCCGTTCATCTGTTCCACAAAACCTGAATCCTCAGGTCAATAGCTGCAATGTGGTCTTTGCTCAATTTGTAATGCTGTGCAAATCATCTTCAGGACCTCATTGTTTTTTTTTGTTTTTTTAAATCTTTTTATTAACCATGCTCATGAGACCATACACCACCAAGAAGAAACAAAAGTCCATATTTGGCGATATCACTACAGTCAGCAGTAACACAATCATGAGGGAGCAACCAGAACAATCAATAATCCCCATCCCATCAACTACTACGTGGCACCTCCAAACCTTCTGTAGTTCTGCCATGACGCCCACATTGTTTTCCATTTTTTTGCACACCCCACTTTTGTACACGGTTTCTTCGGCCCTTTGGCACCAGCCCAGGTCCCGCTTCCAGTCCTCCAGCTGTGGGGGTGTCCGCGCCCCATCCCCTTGCAATATTACGCTTTGCAATTCCCGCAGCCAGGACCAATCATATTGCTATATATCTAGACCAAGCAGTGTCTCCTTTAATCATCAACAAGAACCACTTCGGCTCCATCAGGACCGTTTCCCCAACCACCTCAGACATAGTATCAGTGACCCTCCTCCAGAAGTGACTTATCTCCGGACATTCCCATAGGATATGGAAAAAAGGTACCCTCTTGTTGGCATTGCCTAACGCGTAGTGCAGTCGGAACCCGGCCCCATGCATACAAGAGTGTGCGGAAATAATATGTGCTGTGTAGGATCTTTAGCTGCACTAGCCTAAAACGTGAATGGATTGCGATCTCTCTAGAGCTCTGCAATGCATCCCACCAGTCCTCCTCGTCTATGCTACCAAGGTCCCTAGCCCAAGCTTCTCTAAGTGTGACTGGGGGCTCAGTTATATTGTTTATGAGTTTGAGATAAATTGTAGACGTCGGTTTCTCTGCGATAGCATCCAGGAACAGGCTATCCTCCAGCGGGGAGTAGTCGGGAAGAGGTTAGCCACTTTGTATATGTATTCTGAGGGCATGTAAGATTCTAACATTAATTATATCGCTGTAAGTGGTGGAAGTTGTACTCTTTTTTAAGATACTTGAAGGAGCGAGGGGAGTCCCATTTCCAATGTCCCCAAGGTAGTTGATCCCAATCAGTTTCCACCCCTGAAGCCAGTTAGAACTGTCACCTCCCCCAGTTGTTCACCGAGCCACAACGGGGTTCTACCAGTCAGTTTTCCCACCCACCCCAAAAGTTTATTTGCCTCCCTCCAACACTGCAGTACCACCTTGGTGTGTTCAGGCCACACCGGATGTGACCTTCGGGCATACAGGAGAATCTCACAGTTCCCATTGGGCATAACCATCCTATCGACCCTGTGTGCTAGCTCACTACTGTCCACATTTACCCAATCATTTACCACTTGGTGCTGTGAAGCCCAGTAGTATAACTTTACATCTGGTATCGCCAGGCCACCATCATACACTCCCCTGTGAAGCTTGTGCACCGCAATCCACAGGGACCCTCCTTCCCACAACAAGGTTCGGACTGCCTGCGCTATTCGTGTGAAGGTGCCCAGGGTGACATGATATGGTGTATTCTGCAGAATGTACAGGAGTCTCGGTAATGTCAGCAATTTAAACAGTGCTGCCTTACCTATGAGGGAGAGTGGAAGAGAGCACCAATGACCCACGTCTGCACCCAGATGACTCAGTTGGGAGTCGAGATTCCTATCAAGGAACACCTTCCTGTCCCGTGTAACACAGATGCCCAGGTATTTGAAACCCTCCAATACCACCCACCTGGGCCGAACACTGAGACGGAGTTCTGGGGGGGTGGAGGGAGGTGGGGGGGGGGACACGACAGGGGAAAAATCATGGATTTCGACCAGTTAATATTAGAAACAGAATAGCTGCCAAACCAGGACCTCATTGTTAAAGTAAGTCTCCCTATCTGATTCCAGAGAAACCGGCATTCAATACCTGGAAAATCAGTTCTCATAATAGCAATTTAGCTACTGTGAGCCATTTCTCCTGTTTGAGTAGGCTTCCACCCATCTCAAGAAGACACATATTATGGCAAGGACATATCTCAGCCCATTGCAAACAGGCATTTCAATGAAGTCCATATTGCATTCTGTTGAAAAGACCACCTAATCTTCCTAAGTGACTCAGTGTAACGTGTGTTCTTTTCCCCGCATTAATTTGCTGACATTGCACAGACTGATGACAACCTTTTTTGCAAGCATCCTACATTTGGGATTAAACCAGCTCTGCCGGAAGAGCCTCACCATGGAATCCTTACTTAATTGTGTGAAGCCATGAAAATATTGTGTCACTGGAAAAACAAACTATCAGGTAACACTGGTCTCCTATCAGCTGACATCCATATGTAATTGCCATTTTTCACACAACCTGCTCTGGTCCAGCTCAGTTGTCCTGCTTCAGAAACATTTTCCTGTACTCTCTTTAGTTCATCCCAAGTATCGGTTACTTTCATCAACATTGAAAATGAGGTGTTCACCTCAGATACAAATGTGAAATACAATATTGTGCTACCAAATCTACATACCTATTTCCCATGGCAATGTAACAATTCCCATGTTGATGAGCTGAACATTTAACAACAGCGATTTCTTCAGGCAACTGTAAGGCTTCCAATAAGTCATTCACTTGCAAACAATTTCTAATGGGGTACCTGAGGAGGTCATGAAACCTCTTTGTGATCATCATTTCTCAAGATCATGGACAACACCAAAGCCATACTGACTACCCGCAAATATAGTCACTCTCATTTGAGCAGCCAAACTGCATTCTTTTGTAAGGGCAATCTGCGACCTGAGCTGAGGGAACCCCTTGAAGCCATGCAGCTTCGACAACATCATTCATTGTAGACACAGTGCAAGCTGCTCTCAGGGTACCTTAATTATTTATCAGGCATTAGCCATCAACAAAAATTACAAGCTGGGACCAAGCAGGAGTTCATCCTTAATGTCAGGTCTAGACTTGATGTATAAATCCATGACTTCTAGGCAATCATGTTGAATTTCATCACAACAGTATCATTGATTGGCAATAAAGTTGATGGAATAACAATCTGACAATGTTTCAAAACTACATTGTTGGATGACAAAATTCTTTGCTCATATTTAGTGATCCTATTATGGGTCATGTATTGGGTTTTCGTTTGTGTCAATAGAGGCTTCACAAAGTGTGGGACCATTACAGTTAAATGATATCCCATCACTATGCTCTCACTCTTTTCCAAACTTTCACTCACCTTAGCAACCGCTTTAAGGCAGCCAGGCAGACCTGCGGCAACAGGGTCAAGGGTAGTCGAGAAGTTTGCCACAGGCTTACGGACATCACCATGTGTTTGAATAAGTACTAAGAGAGCACAGCCCTCCCTCTCACTGCAAAATAATGTAAAATATTTACTGTAGTCTGGCATTCCCAGTGCTAGGGCACGACAAAGTTTCTCTTTCATCTCTGGAAAGGCATTCAAGCACTCGCTGTATCAAGGAAGCGGATCAAACACACCTTTGTGTGCCCACCTCAGTAAACGCTTTGCCACTAGAGAAAAGTTTGGTATCCACTGTCGACAGTAGCCATCCACTCCCAGAAACATCCTGACTTTCTGTGTTTGAGGTGGATTCATCTGAAGAATGACTCCCACTCTTTTTGGTGACACCTTTCTAGCTCCTTTCTCAATTATGTGTCCCAGACATTGAACTTCTTTCTGACAGTACTGCAGTTTACCTGGTAACACTGTGTGTCCATATTTGGCCACGTGATTCAACAAAGCAATATAATCTTCTTTAAAAGGTTCTTGTGTTTCGGATGCTACAAGCAGATTATCTATGTACTGAACAAGGACTGATCTGTAGGGTATTTGAAATGATTCTAGATTCTTTTTTCAAGATATGATTAAAGATTGAGGGACTCTTCATATACCCCTGTAAGACTCGGCACCATGCCAAAATGCTCTGCTGGAAAATAAATGAAGAAAAGAAACTATCTACCTTCATGCAATAGCACCGAGAAGAAAGCCTGGGAGAGATCAATGACAGTGAACCACTCCGTAGTACAAGGAATTTAGAGCAATGTCATGGCTGAATTCGGTACCACGGGACAACATGGAACAACTATACTGCTAGTTTTCCTAATATCCCGCACTATTCTATACTTTCCATTGGGTTTCTGCAAACCCATGATCTGAGAGTTACATAGACTTTCAATCAATTCTCTTAAAATCTCTTCCTGTATCATGTCTTCTATTACAGGTGTTATTCCTGCAATGGTTTCTGGAGTCAGATAGTACGGTGGTATTCTTGGGTATGTTGCATTTGAGTGTGTGTCCTCATATAACGTAACTGGTGCTATATAAAGCGTTCTGATACCCGATTCGGTTCGGGTCTAGTTCGTGCTATATGAAACTCTGCAAAAAAAAAATTGTCATTATTAAAAAACCCTGCAACTGTCTTTTGCTGAGTCATTTTCAATTCTACATCTTCATCATGTGTTTTAAACTCCACACCATCCGGTGTGCAGACGTTTGTACAAGTTAACTTTCGCAACAAATCTCTCCCTAATAAATTTACTGGACTTGTGTCACAAACAACAAATTGGGATTTATTCAAATGAACCTATTTTAATGGGGACCTTCTCTGAAATTAGATTGGTAATCTGTTACCTCACAACTTAGATCTTCTTTCCTGAGGTGGGTAGATGTTAGACTTTCACAGTTCTAACAGTGGATCTGATAGCACCTGTAGCAATAAGGAAAGATACAGGTTGGCCATTTACCTCACTTTCTACAAATGAATCATTCTGATCTACATCTAAGACAGCGCCAAACATGCAGTCTCCCCCGATCAGGCACCATCATTGAGCCATCTTTATCGAAAACAAGAAATTACTGTAGGGCATTCTGGTTTGTGTTAAGCAATGCCTAGAATTTATTTTGATTAGCTCTTGGCATCTGGTTCAAAATACATTTTGGGTCTCCCATATTCTGTGAGACCATTTGAGCTTGTGGGATCTATATCATCCGAACTTGCTTTTGCATTGGCACATTGTACCTGCTACGCGGAAACGTGAATTCTGACATGGTTGAACCTGTGCCCTGCAGGTTACTCACCCCAGCAGCAAGTGTTACAATCAACTAATCTATCCCACGCTCTAAAAAAATCACATAACATCAGCGATGTTCACAAACTCTTCTGTTCCGGGGCTGTGAGTTGAGGGGGATGCAATTCGAGATAAACAAGGCAACGTTAGAAGCCAGAGGAAGAAAACAGGTCTGGTAGGTCTGATCATGTCACTTTATACATGGCTTAAAGTCAAGGAAAAAGCGCTATTACATGGCCAGTGCTGACTGCATCATAGCGCTTTGAGGCAATTTTCCACCAGCTAGGGCAACCCGAGGGAGGTGCAGGGAAGGAGGGTGGGAGAAGCAACACCTGGATGGGAAAAAGAAACACGATGGAGGTGAGGGAGCAGTTATAACAGAGGAGGGAGATATGGGAAAAGCAAAATGAGGGAGGTATCCTTACGAGGGCCCTGGTGGGTTTTTTTTTAAAGAAATTAAGCACTGGGTGGGTGAGAGGGAGAGAAGCAGCAGGCACAAGGGGAAGTAAGTCAATGGTAGTGGCAGTTGTAGTAGTGGACAGGCCCTTAATTATAAACAGTACGTCTCGCAAGTGAGAGCACATGCACCGCATGCGCTGACCTAGGCCGGACATAAAAACGACTCGCACTTTACTTCATTCGTATAAAAAAGTGCTTCAGCTCCGAATAAAGTGAGCTAAAACAGCTCAGGGGTTACAACACCTGGAGCTCAACTGCTTGTGCTAGCTATTGGCTGCAGATTCATAAGCAACTAACTAGCTCCACTACTCAGCCTACAAACTATAATAAAAAGAGCACTTCGGATACTCTTTTATTATACCTAATGTGCAAAAGACTGGTGTTTTGGTATCTGGCAGAAAACACAAGATTTAGCGCCTTGTGGAAAAAATGTGGGTTTGGAATAATTTATTATGAGAGCGGCACCGTCACATAAGATGGAGCTGACCGGTATAGTTACCGTCCACGTGCAGGTAACCTGTGACAACGGCAGCATTTGTTAAGCATAAGTAGGGCGCGGCGCTATATCAAAACAAAAAAATATAATAAACCCGCTAATCCAGGCGCTTTGCTGCCCGGGCCCTGCAGGAGGAGAGATGCTTTCAGCGTCTCCGCAGACATAAACAAACCCTGATTAGAGGCAGTGTGACACGCCGAGGTGTCGGATGAGCACACCCGCCCGGCGCAGGGGGGAGGGGAAGCAATAGTTCTTCCTGCTGCCACCGAGGCCTTCAGTTTGCAGATGTCCACCACACCTGCTTTCTAGCAGAGGCAAGCACGGAAGCAGGCAGGCGTGCAGAGGCAGGGCCGGCCCGCAGGTACGTGACATGGGTACTTGAACAAAAAAACAACAACAAAAACCCCACATAATAGCCGAGCCAAGGAAGGCTTCCAGATATGAAGCTAAATAAACACCGCTCACCTGTTTTTTGATAAGCCACTTCATTGGGGTGTAAAGTAGGAGCTGGCCTCCCCACGAGCAATGGGTGCTTCAAGGTAATGTAGAGTGAACAGTTATAGGAAGGCTTCCAAATATGGAGCTGTTGGCCAATAAATAAAGCTCACGGCACACCCACCATGCGTTCGCCAAGCTACTTCACTTGGGTGTAAGCAAAGATGCTGGTCGCCGCATGTTTAATGGTTGGGCAATGTGGTGGGCTCCCGTGAAAGGACGCTCAAGAACAAGGGGCCCTAAGCAAACTGTATGAGGTAAACTACTTCCCGGAAGTAATGCACTAAACAAACCCTGACCATCACAGAGTGCGCTTATCTCCCTCCTTACATTCTAGGTGTCACAGTAGACTGTGTGAAATTTGCCACAACGGAAGGCAGAAAGTAAACATCCAGATTTCTGGCATAGGCACACCATGGCAGCGGCATCAGAATGGCCCATCTGCAGGACCACGGGGAGTTTTACAGGACTTGCTGTGCACTCGGACCTCTGCTGCTTATCTGGAGTCCAAGCAAAAAAGTTTCTAAATTCAAACAGGCCACACGTGATGTAACAGCATTTACGAGTTGAGCTGGGGGATGGGGCGGAGCGGGTAAAAAAAAAAAAAAGACGGAGGGAAAGCAGATAAGGGGAGGGGGAGGAGAAATGCGACACGGCGGGAAGGGGAGGGGGCGGAGCGGGTAAAATAAACAAACGAGACGGAGGGAAGAGAGGGGAGGGGGGAGGAGATTTAGATTCACACCAATCACACCAATCACAGTCAGACGGGTAGCCAGAAACCGAGCAACCGCTGTAGTTGGATGGACATCATTGGATGACTGCAGCACAGACCCAAAAGAAAGACTTCGAAGGTGTGCTAAATAGCGAGGCGAAATGAAAATTGATGTACTCACTTTCAACTCCGTCCACACACGTGTTAGTTATAAACATGGTCTCAAAATATTGTCTAGTCTGTGGTACATTTTTCTAAAAAAATTGCGAATAAACGTGAATGGGGGGAGGAGAAATGCGTCTCGGCCGGAGCAGGGAGAGCGGGCTTTCACGGCCGGCCGGCCGGTCGTGAAACTGAAAGCATGGCCGGCCGGCCGTGAAAGCCTTTGATGCGGCAGGGGAAATGCGAGACGGCGGGAAGGGGAGGGGGCGGAGCGGGTAAACAGAGACGGACGTGCACGCGCTTTTAAGCTCAATGCGCATGCGCATTGAGCTTAAAAGTCACGGGCACTGCAAGGAATCGCCACGATTCCTTGCAGTGTGGATAAAGAGTTGATAAGCCCCCATAGTCTCGCTTGCTCGATGCGCATGCGCATCGACAGGCGAGACCTAAAAATGGATTCAAATCAATCCACAGCACTTTTGGAATTTTCACAAATCCATCAACTTGAGTGTACCACTGCACAGGTTAATCTCTCAATTTTGGGAAATTATTTGTAAAAGCTGCAAGAATTGCTCTACTCATGTACAAAGTACATGGACTTGCACGCCTCCCACTATTTCTCTCAATTAACAGGCTAAAGCTCCTTCCTCCTTCTGTTCATTCTTTTCCCCTACCAACTACGGCTCCTTCTTTTTCGCTTCATGTTTTCTTGCCCATTTATTTTCTGCATTTTAAGTTTCACTCCATTTACAAATGCGTTTGATTAATTCTGTAATGTGCAACCGCATTCTTGAAGAACATATTGTCTCAATTGCTTCATCATCTAATTAAATCCTGTAACTTTTCTGTGCAAGAAAACTTTTAGAAAGATCGACCTCATATTTCCACACCAATTTGGTCAATTTATCATGTGCATTTGCTGCTCGTTTTGTAATTACTTTACACAGGTAAATCAATTCTTTCTCTTGATACTGGTTCAAATGCTCTAATTCTAGGCAACCCCTAATTATTTCTTCCAATTCAACTTTTTTAATTTGGAAATATCTAATTCTCTCTCCCTTTCAGGTTCACGGCTAGCCTGTTGCACTGTGCTTTCTGTCTTCAAAATCCCTGCAGCTTCTTCAAACCATGGTGGGAAAATTCCATATTCAAACAAATGTGTTTCCCTGGATGCTATTGATGTTGTAAACGCAAGTCTTCCTTCATCTCCTAAATCCAGGACTGTCTAAGGAGGTCTCTATACAACAATATTTGAATTCTGAGAATTCTGAATATATCCTGTAGTCGGTAAACCTCCTACTGCTCCTTCAACCTCTGAAGTCAGGTTAACATTTACTGGAGCATTTGCAACTGGTCTAGGCACTCTCTGTACAATTACTGCTTACAGCACTTGCACCTGACCATGCATAAGAGCTGGATGGATTTGCCACAGGTGAAGGAACAGTCTATAGCTAGGCAACTCGTGGTGAGGCAATCTGTAATACTTGAAGGGTCTCTCAATTGATATTACTCTAGTTTCCCCATGGGCAGTAGCTATTGTACTGCTTCCTGTGGCACCACTCTCAGTATTATCAGTTGGTCCTGCATAAGTGGGGGTAAGGCAGCCAACATTTCTTCTAAAATATCATCCCTTTAATCACTATCTGTCTCATTCTATTTTTCTTTTTCCCCTTTATCTTTCCTGTGTATGTTTCTCTTCTTTCCATTCTCTGGTATTTCTGTAAAAATAAGTGGATACAATCTAGTGCTTTCAACTATGGCTTTCCTCCATCTCTGCTGTCCTTCATCCAATCGAGCATCTGCATAATTACGAATTGCCCTCTTTGTTCTTCACTGATACTTTTCCCTTTCTTTCTCTCAGCCAGCCTTTTCCCACATTTTCATGGCTTAGTATTGTGTGGGTCTAGGTGCCGGTTTCATTTTGTAAAATGTTTCTTTCAATCTATCAAATATTCTAGTCTGAAAACTACTGTATTTTGGAAATCTTAATGCACCATCCTTCTCAATGATCTTACACCATTGAGGAAGCCATGAACATGAATGTAATCTCAATTCAGTTGCCATATTATGTGCAGGCGTACCCTCAGGAGGTACCTCCCCACCCTCTCATACGGGAATTGAAACATTACCCATCACAAAACTCTTACATTGTTAAAAACATTTCATGATTCTGGCTAAATCTCTAAATAAAGAATCTGAATTCAATATTTTGGTTCTGTTCCATAAATGTCCGATTTTCTTTACTCCAATCTGGTCACTGTTGTTGTTTTTTCAAACTCATGTTAACAAATCCCAATACAATATCCACACAAACACTGACCTATCACAGCGCGGCACACTGACATGACCAACCAATCTCAGCGTGAAATCACACAAACCAATCAATCTCAGCACGAAACACTATGACGTGTAATCTCACTTCATGCAGCAGCTCACCCTCATCTGCAATTTCTCTCATACTTATGCAAACCAACAAAAACCTTTCAAATGACAATAAAAAGCATATATCAATTCTTATATGGTCTTCTAAAGAAAACAATAGTAATTCATCCACACAAAAGAATTCCACAATTGCAGGTGAAATCTTGACCAAAGTGAAATCACTCTAATTAATGCAACTTCACACTTTTGCACAGTTAGGTTCTGCTAACATCAATCGATATTAAACAACCACAACAAATTATTAGTATTTCTATCTCAAAACTCTTATATCTCTTTACAAAGCAACAATAAACACCTTCATTCATCAAACCATTCACTCTCAACTCAATAATACAACCATAAACACAATTACAATAGGCATCGCATCACCCAATTAATACTTACACTGCCAAACCAGCATCATCCTTCGGAAATCACACCTTGTCAGCTCCTCATACTCGAGGCATTGGATTTTCAGGACTCTGGTATTAACTTAGATAATTATTTATAGCTCTTTGAATCTGACACCATATGTCTGCTACCAGAAAACTGAGAGAGCGGATTGGGGCCAAAATGAAATATTATAGTTCGCCGTTTCAATTACCATCATTCACAGGGTTAAGCTCATTCCCTGCACCGGTCTCTTCTTCTCGAGGCGATGGATCTTGGTCACTGTGTTATGATTCAATGAGCTATTTTGGCATCTCAAGTAAAATTTCAAATACAATTCCAAGTACAATCAGGTATCTTCTTCTCGAAGCGACGGATCTTGATCACGTGTTATGATTCAATGAGCTATTTTTGCATCACAAGCAAAATTTCAAATACAATTCCAAGTACAATCAATGATGAGAATTTCAAATATGTTTTTAACGCTTTATTCTTATTAAGAGATTAGTAATTGTCTTTTTATTCCTTATCCTTATTTATATAAGTCAAGACATCTTTAGTAAGTTTACAGAAATCCCATAAAAGGTTTGGTTGAAATCAAATAGGTATAATATTCTTTCAAGCACGTTCCATATAGAAATTAACCTTAATCTAAAATTTCAGACCAGATTTTCAGAGTTAGTAGAACCCATGAAGAGTTCAAGATCAAAGGAAAAGAGTGAGATTAAAGAAGCATAAAGCTCAAAGACAATTTCAAGCAACAGAACTTCACATAAAGGGCAGCTCATGACGCTCAGCTGAGTCTCAGTTATCAAGAAAGTGATCCTACAGTTGAAGTATCAATCTGTAAAAATAAAGCCTCAAAAGTAAAGTCGATGAACAGAAGCAGCAGTAGCAACACATTGTCAGCCTAGCACAAAGGAATGGGTCAGAGGAAAATAATGTATTTGATTAAAAACGGTACATTCTGAAGTTATGACAACCACTTCTAAGCATGTCACATTAAGGTCAGACTTCTAAGTTATATTGTGCACTGTTCAGCAATATTAGCTTCACTTCTAGTTAAAGGAAGCTTGCTTCCTAGTATGTCTGTGGGGGTATACGCATAGCTACGCCTGCCTATTGCAGTTTGCACATTTAAAATGTGTGTCATTTCAGCTTTGAATTTTACATTAATCATTGCATGTTTTTGATTGCTAATCTAAATAATTTGCATTTTAATTTGTTGATTTTATCAGCACCTATCTTTATTGTTACTCAGAAGTTTTAAAAATGTATATTTTTAACTTTATCTTTTTTTATTTTCCTACAGGAATCAAAAACAGAGAACCCTGACAAAAAGTGACATCCTGGCATCGCAAGGGGCTTGTAAATCTGACCCTGGGTGTTTTTCCACATTTTGAGAAATAAATGTAAATACTAAAATGCCTAAGATTTTGACAAAAAAACTATTTCCATAAGAAAAAAAATGACAGTCATTAAGTTGGGTTATGCGCTAGAGAGAATCTTCCCCGTTTACCTTTTTCAATTCTATGTCTAATGTGGAAGGCCCTGACATTAAAACATATAGTTTGCGAAAGCATGCTTCTGGTATTAATATTGGCATGGGATGCCTCAGTTATTTAACTATGCTTGCCTCCAGTGAACTAAGAAAGTAGTTAACATTACTGTCATATACAGGCTCATAGTCCTCCCTCATGAGTATACCTAAGTATCTGAACGAGGCTGTCTGGATTTGCACAATAGCTTGAATGCTGAACAGAGTGCACAGACTGAGTATGTGTGCCGAATGCATGTGTACATGTAATTGTACAATGCATGGAGGTACTAGTGCTGAACAGTAGGTGTGCTGTGAATGTGTACTAAGTAAGGTTGACAGCAATGGTACATTGCATGAAGGACGCTGGGATCCATTTTGGGAAACCCAGGTCTGATTGGGAAAGAAATGAGGAGTAGAGGATTGCCCCCCTAGACAGATTTGTGCATTGCTGCATTCTTGCAAGATGACACACACTGGGAAAAAAAGGAAGAGACTCCCTTTACACTTCAGAAGAATGCTCTTTGATGCAGTGATTGATCACAAGGAAGGAGCCTGGACATATCTCAGGAAAGGATATGGGGCTGGTAAGGGAATCATAAAGCTTCGGACTGGCGGTCTGAGATTAACCTTTTGATGCACATATCACTGTGGCGTATATACAGGTGTGATCTTTGGTGACTCCCAAGCATTGTGTTGTAGGACTATCAGCTTCAGAGTCTTGCCTGCTGTGACATAAGATCTTTCATGAAGAAATAAGAGAAAGAGAAGTGTCCACTTCAAAAGGAGCAGAACCTCAACAAACTTCAAATACTCAGCATCTGATTTAGAGCTTGGGAGATGTAATCCCGACGTCCCTTTATCAACAGTTTCACCGCCCGCTTACTTGGCAGTCCGCCCACTCTCTTTAGATGTTAGTGTGCCTATCGATGAAAATCCACCTGAGTGCTGCCGGCTCCGCCAGGAAGTTTCGACCGCATTGATGGTGCTACAGGCAAAAGCAGCTGTCGGCGAGAGTCCAGCCAAGATTACTGCCGGGTAAATCATGAGCCTTTCCGTCGATTAAACTGCAGGGATTACTCCTACTTTGAGCTGGTGGAATTGAAGGAAATGAGGTAGAAATTTACTTTTTTTTCTATTTCTCACTTCCGTTTTCTTCTTGAACCGCATTGCCTAAGTACTCCCTTTGCTGCTAGTACATGACCACGACGCTAATCAACTCCGTTATTGCTGGGATTTAAGGCTTCTGTTAACCTGTCTTACTATGAATAGTGAGTTGACAATTGGTTTAATCTCGAGTATTTTTACCGTGCATTTACATGCATTTTTTTGTGTAATGCATTAGTGTACATTTTACAACTTATCAAGGTAAAATGAACACACCTGTATTGACAAGTAAAGAAAAATGTATATTATTGGTGTGGGTGTTGTGCTTGTGGTCCTGTGGGTGTGCATTAAATAGCATGTGTGTGTTGTTTGTGAGCCTTGCAATATGTAAGAAAGGGGGTATAACACATTACCTACATATATTTTAGAAACAAACACAAAATATATGTGTATTGACATATAAATCAGTAGGACTTACCAGGCTTCACTCCACCTGGGACTCATTCCATCAGCAAACCATCGCTAGGACAACAGCAGCACAATGGGGACATCTAAATAGACTCAGCACAAACCCACCCACCTGACAGCGACGGAGTACTGTTAGTCAGCAGAGGAGTCTGCCGCCTCGACAACTGTGCTCAGCTTACACGACTGGAAACAGTCTGTTGATGCGAATTGAGGTTCAGCCAGCACACATCTAAATATGGTGAGGAGGATACCATCCACTTGGCAGAGTACTTAGATACTCCGCTGCGGAGGGATGATGGTAGTCCCACCAAGACCTAAATCAGGCACTCAGATTCTAAATTACATTTTGGTCCCTGGAAATGGACTATAACAAGGAGCAGTTGAGACCCCAAACTTTGTCATCTGCCAAGCAGCCAGATGAGCTATATGGGAAAGGGCTCTGCTTGTGCCCAGGACTGGGCGCAAAGGCCAGGCAGTCTACTTGCTGGGTGAGAGCATATCACCCAGAGAAACCAAGAGCGCCTAGAGCCTGGAGCACCAGCGCCTGCCTGTCTGCCAAGACCAGTGTGCCCTATGAGGAAGAGGAGAGCAGTGGAGGGAGCAAGGTCCAGTGGGGAGCCATCCCTTGAGGACTCCATGTGCGTTGTGTGAGGATTCAGCTGTGCACCGATTGGGCCGTAGCCCATGTGCAGACTTTTTTTCAGTGGCCCTCATATGCCAGGAGAGAGCTGCGGTGTGGTGAGAGCCATGCTGTTCTTGCTAAGCCCATACCGCCATGCTGCGGAAACGACATATGCCAGAGTGAGCCACCAGTAAAGTTACAACTTTGAGGAGCGCCAAAGCTTGCAATGGGCATGGGTGCTTGAGCTGTAAGAGACTGCGCCCATATTACCATGTACTGTTGCAACCTCCTATGCCAGGAGGGGCTGCCAGCACCAACATTGCCAAAGGAATCAAGCCTCCACCTGAAGGATGAACTGAGGCTACAATCAGCGGATTGGACCCACCCTGCGAGGGAACTGCCCCTGACTGACCACTAAGGACTGCCGGCGACTCTGTGGATGACATCTCACCCTCGCTGGCTCCAGTTAGGAGCTGATGAAAGGATTTCCCCCTCCTCCATTGGGTAAAGCCAACTTATTGCATCTTTGCAAGCTTGGAGCTGCTCTGTCAATTCCACTCAGGGGAGACGCAATGACCCCAATGTGCAGGGATAAAACTCCCTGTATTTCAGGGCCAGGGATTTGATTGGAAACTCCGGCTTTCAGAGTCACTAAAGAGGTTCTGCTGAAGGAACAAGCACCCCAACGGGCCAGGTGTGAGATATCTCTAATTTTGGCGGGTGTTCCTCTGCTGGGAAGCGAGGCTGCGGCCTCCAATGACCTTGTGCGCCAGCAGGCAACCTGTCAGAGTTCCAATGACCTTATGAGCCAGCAGGCAACCTGGCAGAGTTCCAATTACCTTATGAGCCAGCAGGCAACCTGGCAGAGTTTCCATGACCTTATGAGCCAGCAGGCAACCTACCAGAGTTCCAATGACCTTATGAGCCAGCAGGCAACCCGGCAGAGTTCCAATGACCTTATGAGCCAGCAGGCAACCCGGCAGAGTTCCAATGACCTTATGAGCCAGCAGGCAACCTGGCAGAGTTTCAATGACCTTATGAGCCAGCAGGCAACCCGGCAGAGTTTCATTGCCTTCTACATTTTATATTTAAGCCTTTGAAGGAGCTTAGCTATAGTTTCAAGAACTAAAATTTGGAGTTAATAGAAATGCTAAAAGAAAAATAAATGGGGCTCCCAAATATTAACTAGGAGGTAAGGTCTGGTAGTTAGCCAGGATCATGACCTTCCATGAGGATATTAAATCTCGACTGAGGTTCACAGTACCTTTTCCTGATGCCTCCTGTCTTAGTACATTTACATCCACTTGCACTAACAAAATTCCATTTTACCTTTTATCTGTTCTTTCCTAAAAGCAGCTGCTGTATAACCACTCAGTCCTTTTAAATACTAGTTCTCGATCCGAAACAATATATTGTAGAAAAAAACACGATCTGTTACATTGCCCCTTAGTTCCTCCAAATATGGCATTTAGCAGAACAACTGCTTGGTTGTTTGACGTTACCTTCCCTTTAATCTCATGTTATTTGCAGTTCTAATTCGATCAGTGGCTGTCATAGAAATTCTTATATAAGATCCCACGTTTCTGTTACATATTATGCACATATAAAGATACCTCTAAACCTACACTTACTCCTGGCAATCCTATTCTAGAATCAAGCTGAGCCCAGAGATCCTTTAGAACAGACTTGTAATTTGATGAGAAAAATAGATTCCCAACAAATGTACTCCACCCAAGTAGGTCAACCCTAACAAGACTCCTGAAATGACCCTAAAAAGTTTCAGTTTTAGGACTAAATCGAGGTAAGCAAGAATTACCTTTAATTAACGGGATATACAACAAGAGAGCAATGTCCTAAATGTATACTCTCAAAAACTCATTGTTGAAGAAATCTCATTCTCTCATTGAAGAACATAGTTCTTATGGGACTACTTTCAGTTTGTATGAATGTAAGCACATTAAGTGCATTGATTGTTCATATTTTCACAGCTCTAGATTTGAGGAAAAGAAATTCTGAGTATGTCATGCCACCACCGAGGTACTTATATGGACATAGCTTGTAGCATTTGAGTAACCAGCACCCTGTCCAGTAAACACCAAATTCTCGACCACAAAAGAGAATGTGCTCAGGGAAGACCTAAAGGACCGGGTTTTAGAACCCAGCGGCGTCAGGGAAAACGCCTGATGCCTTTGAGTTCCCCTGTCTTGGCAAACAGAGACACAGGGCACTTCTTGATGACGTCAAAGACCAAATTTTATTGGCTGCAACCAGGAACAGAGATCTACGAAGCACGCACGGGTGGTTCGCTAGAGACTGCACAAATTCAATGAGCGGAGCATGGTCTTTTATGCCAAAAATGAAGCCTCAGGCAACATTCAAAATTAGCATCGAGTTCATACAAATTGACCAATGACAGTGTGACAATTTAAAAGTAGTGTATGACGACAATCCCATTCTCCGTTGTCCAGCCCACCAGAAATGACCAAGCACATTCCAAATTTCTTGTCGGATCAGGCCGGACAATCCCATCATAAAACCCTCAACCCAAATCAATGATTATGTTGTAAAGGAAAGACAGAAACAGATTGGAAGTGAGATAGTAAGGTGGGAGCAGTGTACCATAAACTCGGGCACGTCCTACTCTTTGATCTTTATCTGACCAGCTGCTTAACAAGGAACTGGCTCAGCGAGGTCAGCCTCGGGCACAGAGTCAGTTCGGCCAGGTCATTCAGAAGTCAGCTAAGGCATACGTGTCTCAAGGACTAGTTCGGCCGCAGTCAGGGCCTATGTGAGGGCAACCATACAAAATGGCTGCCGTACACAAAATGGAACCCGAGGGTTCAAACTAAATCCCTAAATACAGAGTGTTCTCTTAGATCGATTCATGCGAAAACACTCAGACACACTACACTCGTCATTTGCGGTCTGCTGACACTAGAATCGTCTATTTCCGACGACCTTATTTGAACGGGTTCGGAACCATCGAACCAGACCCAAAACTCACGGAACTACAGACCTTGCCTTGCAAAGAGCAGTATCTCCTACTAGGCGCACCCTGCGTGGAGAACAGGTCCCTGATTTGGTGGGAACGATCTGGGACTTGCCTTATAGCAATTAGTGCTTAGCAGAATATTTGACTGTCAACTACTGTCAGCAAGGTCTAGTTCTGAAGCTCATTAGGTTCAAAGCACTTTCCTGCACGTCTACAAGTACACTTCTTTCTAAGTTATTGGCCATTATGTGTGTCATGTGTGTGGTGTCAAAGTACACTATGGTGATGATGTGCCTATTACAGAAACCTGTCCCTGAAGAGCATCTGGGTTTCAGAATACCCAAGCACACCCAGTCTACCGTATCACTAACTGGTGTCAGGGGCAGCTAAAGTTGTTGAATCATCGCCTTCTGTGCATTCAACCACTCAAGAAGTTATTTTCAGCACCACAGCTCCAATTCCAAGGTCAACCACACAAAGTTTGATGAAACAGCAGAACACCCGTGTATAGGTAGAGGGCTGCAGGCAGAAGCTTACTCCTAAATAAGATTAATGCAGATTCTGGTTGTTGATATCCTGGTTAAGTGCTAAAATTACGTAATTTTGCCATGTATTATTATAAAATGCCAATAAAAAGATGTTTTAAAAAAAACAGCAGAACACATAGTTTTCATGTATTTATTTATTCGAAGCAAGACAGAGGTTCTTGGCGCCCAGGTAGGTGGCACTGCTGATGTAATATCGCATAGATGGCTTACGTCAGTGGCCCACGTTAAATGAACTGTACTCTGCGGATAGACCCAATGATGCCAGAGTGGTTGCCCCATTCATTGCAGTTGTTGTGGTCCCCTCTCTCTAGGACGAAGTGAGCACCTCGGTAGTTGGGCTCTTGATAGGCCACCCAGCTAACAGGAAGAGCAGAAAAAAAGCAGAATTATTTAAAGGACTAGTAGCTCATTCATTGAACAAAACTTATCAGTCAGTGGGCTTTTTTCTACAAAGGTGTTTTCTTCAAAAAAGCAAAATAGTATGGTTTGCTTCCCACAGAGTACACTTTGCGGTTCCCTATCAGACGTTGCGGTACAGGCTGCGCCCACTGTGTAGACAACATAGTAACAATCGCTCCTCCTACAAAATGGGGTGAACTTCTCCTGTACCGTATTTGGGGTAAGCGAAGATCGGCCCACCGCTACCACTCAGGTCACTTGAGCGCCTTCCCTTCTTGTGTTGCAATTGTGTTCACTGCTAAAAGTCAGTAGCAGGATAAACCCAGTGTAGAACCAATGTACTGAGAAGCACGCCTGGCTCTGGTGACCTGTGACTCACACTTACACAACTATGATTGCCTCTGTGCAATGTGAGTGTGATATAAAGTGCTCTGACACCTTACACTGGTAAGAGTGGTGCTATAAAAGTAAATGAATCTAAGAGACAGTGGTTCTGGAGACTTGAGAAGCACTGTTAATGGGCGGTGGTGAGGCAATACGTGGGAGAGGTGGTCATTGGGGGGCCACCAACAGACATTGTCGCACAGGGCGCCACCAGCGCTAAAGCGGGCCCTACCTGTGAGAATCAAGGAAGCCCTAGAGAGGAGAACACAAGGTAGAAGAGAGACATACTCAACTCATAACATGCAGCAACACATAAGATCTGCAGACATTTCTGATACAGTGTCTGATATTAGAGGCATCACCTCTAAGCAGGATTACTAATGCAGAGTGTGGATTCGGTGCTGCTAAGAGGTGCATGGTTTTATACAACTCTGCTGCGAGCTCAGAGCTGTGTACGCTCCTCCCCGTCAGGTCTTCTGAGCGTCTGAAGTTCCAGGGTGAAGGCCCACGTTAGGGTAGGGTGATAGTGAATTGAACGGGAAAGTAGTCCAATATGCTGATGCTAACACTAAGCTGCTCAGACCAGATCTCTGAGTCTTCTTGACTCTTGGAACAGTCCGCAGCAGGTATTCGCCATCACGGGCTTCTGCTGTCCTGTGTGTGTCTGCTTGGCTCCATAAATGGAGTCCATTTACCTTTTCATTTGAGATCCAGATACCGTTTAGGCCTGAGGAACAGTCTGTTGGTCAGGATTTTTACATGTTACACACTTGTGTGGCTCTGAGTCAGAATATCGTTGTTTGTTGAACCCCTCTTAAACTACAAATAGGACTATTCAAACACATTAACAGTTGGCACCACTCAGGACCAAAGTGTTCACCTGCGACGTGCAAAATACAGCGGTATGGTTGGTACTCAACCTGGGGAAATGTGGTAGCACCACACCAGGCTTAAACTCCGTCCATTCGTTGCCAGTACTTGAGACTGTTATTTTCAAGTTGACATGCTGAGTTTAAAAGTGTCCATAGGAAGGTATATTGTCAAGAAAAATAAGCATTAGCATAGCCAAAAGGGCGCGCTTTTGGAACGTTATGAGTATTTAGTTATGCAGCACAATATCCTTGGTGCAACATCAACTGTTGCATGGCTAAACACTTATACGGTCACAAAGGAGAGACCTATTGGCTATGCCAATGCTTTTTAAATATGGGCAGTGAAACCCACTCTTTCATTTTACGCTTTGGAGCCGTGGGGTGACGCACAGATAAGTCCCAAGAACATCACTCTGGGCAATAGAGGATCACATATTTGGGGTACCCAGCCCTCGAATTTAGAACTCTCTAACTTCAGAAATCAAAAACAAGCTAATGCTGATAAGTTTAAAAAAACCTAATTGTAATTTTTTTTAAATGAAAAATTAATTTCAGTCCTGCTTAGAAGTTAGGATATTATTGTGTTGTTGTATTGGTCTTGTCCTGAGGATTAATGTTTATGGAATTTTTACAGCACCTCTGGCACCTAGTGTGCACACTAAAATAAATAATTCAATAAAGTAAAATTAATAAAACAATATACGTATAATAAGTGTTCAAAGTTTGTCTATATCATAGCTCCCTCTCTTCATCTTGTTCCATACCCTGTCATTTAGAGGCAGGACTTTAAACTGTTTCTCAAAGCTGGTAATTGTTGGAATACAGCTAAAGTGCCTGAAAGGAGACGGCAATTTCAAATCCAAGCAAAAGAGATTTTGTTTAGGATTTGCCTCAATTCCAAGCGTTAGGCCTCAGGGCACGTGGAGAGGGATGATGTATTCCATAATGTGTGTACTGAATCACAAGTCAATGGTCTTCACAGTGACCAATCAGCTATGGTATTCACAACCAATCAGCTATGGTCTTCATAGTGACCCAACACCTGTGGTCTTCACAGGACCAATGAACTATGGTCTTCATAGAGACCAATCAGCTATGGTCTTCACAGTGACCAATCAGCTGTGGGCTTCACAGTGACCAATCAGCTGTGGGCTTCACGGTGACCAGTCATCTCGAACTGGAGCTAGCAGTGGCTATTCAGTCGAAGCACAATCTCTAGCTGGGATTTATCTAACAATTTGCTGTGAAAGCAACCTTGGACTTTGGGACCTTCAGCCTTCCCTTTTCCTTTCTCTTCCTGTACCTCTAGCTTTGTCAGTCTATGCCACATTGTTGTGGGTTAAAGCTGTGCATGTTCTGTCACAAGCAGTTTGCAGCAGCTAATCCTTACAAACTCTTTGAGTCTTATGTGGGAGATCAACCATTTTGTACATGCATGATGCTCGCGCTCTTCTACCGTCACGAGGCCTCTCAACATTCGTTGATGACTTACGAAGTGCACGCATGACTCTAACCAACATGGGACA
Source organism: Lissotriton vulgaris (assembly GCF_964263255.1). Lineage (NCBI taxonomy): Eukaryota > Metazoa > Chordata > Amphibia > Caudata > Salamandridae > Lissotriton > Lissotriton vulgaris. The sequence continues at coordinate 1,840,600,972 of NC_141687.1, read as the reverse complement.
TCTTATTTTATTTTGTGAAGGATAAATTAATAAGAACGTTCTGAGGTTTAGGATTCAGGTGTGTTTCAGAACTAAAGTCCAATCATCAAGAGGCGAGTCAGCTCAGGAAAGGTACATAAATTAAATAAATAGAGAGAGTGGTCTGCAAGAGGTCTTCAAAGAATGGATGACCAAGACCAAAAAAGAGAGGAGCCGCAGGAATAGAAGAAAGAACAGCTTGGTAACAAACCTGCCAACTCACACAGTGCCCTTGTGTTTCACACAATATTGTCTCTTTTCACAAAGTCAACCAATGAAGAACTGATATCACATGGTAAAACCCTATAAAGGGTAACTTTCCAGCTAATGTGTTTGGTGTTCTGCACCCTTAAAGTCTACAAAGAAATGTGTACCCCTCTCAGGAAAGCAGGGGTGCATGTAAAAGCCTCTGTTTTTTTTATTTTTAAGAGGGTAGGAGAGGTGTCTTAGGTTGCCTTTAGGATCTGCCTCAGTTCCATTTCCCCAACCCCTTCTATTTCCTCTCCAGGGATTTTAGGCAGTGAGAAGTGGAAATGATCCTTGTCTAAGACCCGACCCTCTCACACAGTAAAATGGTTTTCTGGGTGGGAAGGTCTGTGTTATGATTGGGCAAGATCTGTCTCAAACATATACCTACCTGTTTTATGCTACAGTGTAGTAGGATTTCTCTGTCTCTGCATACATGTCTATAGCCAACACTGAGATTGGATAGTATGTGGGCAAGCCCTAGTGGTCTCAAGTTTGTTTTTTGTTTGTTGTTTATATTTGAATTCAATCCATTACATAAAAAGGACCAGTGCACAAGTGAAGTGGGCACATTTGCGGATAGGTGAGGTTGCTTCTTTGGGCAGGGAAGATGTTTCCCAATGCCTCCTTCATGTTTCAGGTCAGTCTTTTTTGTTTAAATGTTTTTATTACCAGTTTTGCAAATTTTTAAATAAAACATACTGTCAGAGCAGTACCCATGCATCATTTGGATAAAGAAATAAAGGTGATTGCCAACAGCACGATGCATGATGCCCAACATTAATAGGAAAGACAAATGTGTATATTATGGCGAGCACATCGAATCATGAGTCAGTATTCCTAGACAGGATGGAGCAGTGCTGGTAAGTCACACCACCGGGTGACATGCAAACGATTTAGGCATAGTGCAGTTCAAACCCAACTGGGGACATGGGGTACAACAAAAGGAGGACAACATAAGCCAAGGAAGGGAAAGGGGGAGTTGCTTGAGACCTGCTGCCACATCTAATGTAGCTGGGGGGCCAAAGATGTCAGAGACTAGTGGTAATGAAGTTCTGGATCTGAGGGGCTATGTCAGCATGGGTGTCAGTACTACTCATCACTCGTGCCCGCTGGTAACATGTTCGGGTCCCCTGTGCGAGTGATCATTTCCTGGAGCTTGGAAACAATTGTGTCCCACTGAGGCACTAGGGGGAATTTACGAACGCCAAGTAGGTCCTCTCTATACAGCGCCACTCCCTCCGACCTAGCCCAATTAAGCAGGGATCAGCGCCAAGCAAGCGGGTGAGATGACAAAGGGGACTTCCATCGCTTGGTGATCAATCGTTTGGCCGTTATTAGGCCCAGGTCTAGAAATCGTGTGGCGGCTCTATAGTTTTTTTTTCTGCTAAAAAATAGGTGAAGTACATGGGCTTTCTAATTAGGGGGAATGGCTCGGGTGATGCAAGTTGCTAGAGTGATTGTCACATTGTTCCAGTAGTCCATCAAGACTGGACAACACCAGAGCATGTGGAGAATGTTGGCATCTAATTGCCGGCAACAGGGACAAGCCGCGTCTGTGTGAAGGAAGTATCTATTGATTTGAGCTGGAGTAACTTAAGCCCAATTCATTACAAAGAATTGGATTTGTTTGAACCGTTGATTACGGGGGACATAGGTCGGGCTTCCCTGGACTACAGCTCATTCTCTATCTGTAAATGCCCTCCCCAGGCCCCCCTCCCAATGATGTTGAAGCCTAGTGAGGTCCACCTGGATGTGTTGCCGGAGGGAAGATACGAACCAGCGTGTGAGGTGCCATCCTGTCCCCATCACATGGAGTTTTTGCAAAGTGTGGTGCGTGGGAGTTTCCTGAGTGAGTGTAGCCCATTTAGTCGATAAAGCGGCTATGACTGTTCTATGCAGTAGAAACTGCCCAGGATGCAGGTTCCTCTCCGCTATGAGTTCCTGGTATGAGATGAGAGTGCTGTTTTGGAAAAGGTCTCCCACGTCCTGTATTCCCTCCGAGGCCCAGTGATGTAACTCAGTCAATGTTGTGTAGGTGTCCCCTCAAGGAGTTCCCAGCAATTGGGTAGCAGGTGCATTTGGGATGGTGGTTCTAGTAAGAAAAAGACACCTATGAAAGCATTTGTACGCTATATTCAGAAGAAGTGTATCGTGGAGTCTGGACTTGGAGCAAGGATGGAAAAGTTGTAAAAGGCTGCTCTGCTTTAGTGGAGGCTGTAAAGAAGCCGTGTCTAGCAAGTGACGGGAGAACATCCACCTGGCAATCCACTGCATTTGGGAGGCAGGTAGTAATGCTTGAAGTTGGGCACTGCTAGGCCACCCAGCTCGGTAGGCAGGTACAGCTTTCCCATGGACACTCTGTGGCGTGATGTCCCCCATATGAAGTCCCGCACAACCTTTTCCCACTGTCTGAAGAAAGGAGGAGAGATAATGAGGGGCAGAGTGGCGAAGTAGTAGAGAAGGCGAGGAAGAACCACCATTTTGACAAGGGCAATCCTCCCTACGATTGCCAAAAACCCATCTGTGACCGAATCGCGATGCAGCCCGGAGCACGTTCCCATCACAGAGATCGACTCTGCTACAATAAACTTGGATCCTTAGATAATGAAAAGGGTCCCCACACCGAACCACAGGAGTCCCCACAGCACGTATCCTGGCTCAGGAATATCCTTCAGAAATGGAGAAAGTATAGATTTCGCAGCATTAACTCGCAGTCCCGAGGCACGTGCAAAATGGCTAAGGGCCCGATCAAGTGAGCAGGGGATATTATGGAGGTGTCAAGCATATAACAGCAGATCATCTGCATATTGTGAAATGGTGCGAGTGCCATCCCCCAGCTCTATCCCCATAGCAACATGAGTGCTAACGTGGACCACCAGCAGCTCCACTGCCAAAACGAACAAAAGCGAGACAGCAGGCATCCCTGCCGGGTTCCACGCCACACTTGCATTGGGTGTGAAACGTAAGACCCCATCCAAATCCGGATGGAGGGATTACGATACAGTAGTCGCAGTAAACTAATGAAATAGGGACCGACCCCAAAACTGGGCAGAACGGTAAAGAGGAAGTTCCAGGCCAGCGAATCGAAGGCCTTCTCGAGGTCCAACACCATGCAGTCCGAACGTGGGCAATCCATTGAGGCATATTCCGCCACTCGAAAGTAGCATTGTATGTTCAAGACCATGTTACGCTGTGGATCGAAGCCGTCCTGATCAGAATGTACTAAATCAGAGGCAAGCGGGGCTAGTCGATTAGCCAGAACTTTTGCCAGGATCTTATAATCCGTGTTCAATATTGCAATCGAGCGATAGGAGCCAGGAGACGTAGGGTCCTTACCAGGCTTCAACAAAGATACTACATTAGCGGTACACATGGTTTGGGTAAAAGTCCCGTCCGAGATTGCCTCTGTGAACAAGGAATGGAGATGTGGTACTAAATGTTCCTCATATGTTTTGAAAAACTCGGCCGGGAGGCCATCCTGACCCGGTGTTTTACAAGAGGACAATGATCGCAATGCGTCTCGTATTTCGTTCTCTGTTAGGGGGGAGCCCAGCTCCAGGAACTGGTCCACTGTAAGAGTGGGCAACTCCACAGTGTCTAAAAGGGGAGCCACGTCCTGGGCATTGCCTACCAGATGGGTCCCATACAATCTAGGTGTTTGAGGTCAGTTTTGGCGTGCTTTACTTCTCCCAAATACCCTTGCCTTTGCATGCTCGTTGCAGGCCCAAAATCCTTTATTTATCCCAGCTGATCCTCTCCCTCACCAGAGACCCAGACACCGCCAGAACCAGCCTCCACGAAGGGATGAAAGACGTCGCAGAGTGGATGAAGAACAGCCGCCTGAAACTGAACTCAGACAAGACGGAAGTCCTCATCTTGGGACCATCACCCTCCGCCTGGGACGACTCCTGGTGGCCCCCCAGCCCTGGGCACCGCCCCCAAGCCTACAGACCACGCACTCAACCTGGGCTTCATCCTGGACTCCTCCCTCTCGATGACCAGACAAGTCAACGCCGTCTCCTCTTCTTGCTTTCACACCCTCCGCGTGCTCGGCAAGATCTTCCGATGGATCCCGACCGAAACCAGGAAGACAGTCACCCAGGCCCTCGTCACCAGCCGTCTGGACTACGGAAACACCCTCTATGCCGGAACCACAGCCAAGCTACAGAAAAGACTCCAACGCATCCAGAACGCCTCCGCCCGAATCATCCTGGACATCCCCCGACGCAACCACATCTCCAGCCACCTGAGGGACCTGCACTGGCTCCCCGTCAGCAAGAGGATCACGTTCAGGCTCCTCACCCACGCACACAAGTCTCTCCACGACCTGGGCCCCAAGTACCTCAATGACCGCCTGACCTTCTACACTCCCATCCCACCCGCCAGCTACGATCGACCAACCACGCCCTCGCCGCCGTTCCACGCATCCGAAGAGCCACCGCCGGAGGCAGATCCTTCTCCTACCTGTCGGCCAAGACATGGAACTCCCTCCCCATCCACCTTCGACTGACCCAGGACCACCTCTCCTTCAGGAAGCAACTGAAGACCTGGCTGTTCGAGCAGTAGCGGACCCTCCCCCCCCCCCCCCAAGCGCCTTGAGACCCTTCCGGGTGAGTAGCGCGCTATATAAATGTCATGATTGATTGATTGTATTCCTGAGGCAAAGCACTCTTTTACAGAGTAACAAGATGTGAAGAAGCTAGTTGCTTCCTCCCCAGGTCGCCCACACTCGTAACACCAATACAGTAGTTTCCACAAAGTGCCCCTAACTACAGAACTAGCCATCCTTACCTTCCTCCGAGGACCCGGGCTGAAGAGATGTGATTGACGCGGAAGCGAGACATCATATTAGGAACATCCTCCTGGAGCTCACACTTCCGCCCTGAGTACCCAGGCCACTCGAAAAGGTGAATCTTAGGCACTGACTGGTCCTAGACATGAAGAGAGGGAAGAAGGATGAGAAGTGTTCGTTAAATTCATTGATAGGAAGCAGTGCTTTAAATGGGCCGGGACTGTCCGGTACTGAGTACCTGCGCTTTTTTAATTTCAAAGAAAGAGTGCCTGCACTTATTTAATTTGAAAGGGAGAGTACATACACTTCTCAGCACTGCTGCAATACATTTAATGTGAGAGTACCGGCACTTCTCAGGATCAAACAGATGCTCTAGAGAGTGAGTACCGGCACTTGTATATTTCCATTTAAAGCACTGGATAGAGGTGTGCACATATGGAGGTGCGAAGGGGCGGATATCCAGTGTACACAAGTACAGGGGTGAGGCGCAACACATATTGTGTTTACACACAGGTAGATGAAGGAATAGATTTCCAGTGTACACAATGATAGGAGTATAAGGAGAACATATGTTCATTGTGTACATAACAGGGATATCAGAGACAAGATATCTTCATTTTTCAGAATCAGAACATATAATGTAAACAGATCCACAACACGCGTGCATAAAGGAAGCAGGTGAGCAGGTCTTTATCCCCTTGCAAAGTTGTGTGAATGTGAAACTATATTGTGCACATGGACAGCAGCAGGAGTATTTGGTTTTTCTTATACATATGAAGGTGAGTGGAAGAGGAAAAGCTCTCACTGTATCTGGGGATTTGGGTTTAAAGTAAACAGATCACTATGCCACAATAGCTATAACCAGATCTGTGCAATGAAAAGGATATGACGGTCTATGTCGACATATGACGACAGGCCGATTGCCTTTAAAAGTTAAAGGAGTTGGGTCAGAATCACTTCAGTCTATTTGTGGTCTCTCCCCATTCCCTGTCGCTCCCTGCAGTAACCGCATGTCAAAATCTATTCTACACTTTGCTCATGTGTTTTCCTGCACTCTCTATCACAGTCTATGCCTGTCCAGTCCCCTCACTCTGCCCATTGCATTTCTAAAAGCAGTTGTACTCTTTCTGTTACTACTACTTACTTATGTCCATACGCACATCATGCTATGCGCATCCACCTGAGGCCACATTTTACGAACCCAATAACCTGATATATTCTAACTACTATTAGCCACTAGGACCTGAGCCGAATGAGTTTAAAGTCCAGGAGGTACTACAGCCACCCTTTCGAGCTCCTCACCTCTCCCCACCCACTTCCAGCTGTGTCCCCTGAATCTACCCACCTGCTTGAGGCTCCTCACTGAGGCGATCTGGTCGGAGGAGGAACACCAGCGGTCCGAGCTGGGATAGTCACCCGCGTCATACATGTCCCAGAGGTGCTGGCGTCCCCGATAGTTCTGGTCTTCATATCCAATCCACCTGCACAGAGATCAAAACCTGGATTCAGATATCAGGAATGCTTTGGAGGTCCTACTCATATGCCCTAGGTCAGAGAAATGGGAAGATACAGACCCCTCTCCCTGCCCACCAGGTTCTAGGACTACATGGATATTTGGAGTTTTCTACATCCTACTCTCATTTCTACATTTCTACACTCTAGGCATATTGCACTGTGGCAGAGGCAGTCAGGCAGCATGCTCTAACTAACTCTTCTAAAAGACCATTCAGGGACTTTCCTGACAGGAAATCTTCCAGAATATATTTTTTTTCCTGGGGAAATCAAATTCTTTACTACATCTTGGGAGCCACAGATGCATGTGCCATGACTGCTGAGATGGAGGTATCAAACAATATTTATATGCCTCTGTGTGGGTCTCAGAAATATTCCATGACTGTCCCTGTGTGGCTTTCAGAAACACAGCTATCTGTGCTGCTCTCCAGACAATCCTCTGCCATGGCCAGTAGGATGAGGAGGGGCAGTCTGAAGGATGGTGGGCCTGCCTGTGTGAACACCAACTCACTGACACAGTATGATTGTTTGCAAAGTGTATATTCACCCAGTGACTTCAAAGAATAAAAAATAGATGTTGTCTTGTTATCTCACTCAATATCTACCTCTGGACGATCAAAGGTTGACTGCACACGCCTGGATTCGAACCTGAGGCAATGATATGACATGTAACTCACCCTAGTAGATGCATGAGTTACCAGAGCCATCAGAGCCAGTTTTATCATGAGTGCCTGCTGGGTGCCCAACTGCTCCCTTCACTCTGTTGGGTTACCTTTACCCTTCGCTTTCTGCCCTATGAAGCGCCATGTTTCATAGTCCAGCACAGAAGGCCTTGACATTTCATGGAGAAGTCAGAGGTTTCTAGGAACCCGGTAACCAATCTAAAGAGTATGAAAGGAAAACCCCTGAAGCGCCTGTTAGTGGCACCCCTCTTCCCTTCAGTCTTCCTCTTTTGTGTCCCCCTCCTCTTCATTCAACACGCTCATGAACTGCATTTTGGAGACCTTCCTACAAGTCTTTGCAGAATGCAGGAGAGGGAAGAAGTTTACTTGGGCATCGTAGTAGCAGCCTCCATATTCTGCCATACAATGCTATGAGTAGAAGAGAGCCGTAGTTAGATACTCACGCGCCACTGTCTACGTGGACTGAGTTACATCTCTCAGGGAAGTTCTTCTCATGCAGATGTGGGCAATCTCCACTCAGATCCAATCTCCGGCCGGAGAAGTTCCGCTGGTCATACAGGGTCACCTGGGGCAAAGCAAGACAGCAGGCATGAGAGATGGAGAGTTTATCCTCACACTGGACCAGACGAGCACTTAACTACACATTTGACGCGTTTGGTCTTACCTACCACCATACGTACCAACAAAAGGTGACATAGTAACATTGTCAATATTACAAAAGTTGTCAAAATGTTTTTAACGAAGGTCCGTTTCCCTGGATCTCAAATACGTCAGTGGCAAAACTGACGGATTTTGTCCAAGGAGGAAAAAATTCCCAGAAAAGATTTAAAAAATAGGCAGCTGGCCAAAACAGAGGAAAGATGATCCTTGCCAACTTTTTTGAATGTTGCAATTTATTCAATGTATCCAGATGCTGTGATCCAAGGAAAGTGGTAAAAAGTGATTCATTGCATTAAAAATATTTACCTCACAGAGGAAATGGCATTTTAAGTTTAACATATTGGTGGATTGGGCGATGGGAGCAAGAGCTGGGAAAGGATCCTCAAAACAAGCATTTACAATGCAATGGTTTCGCCTTTGGAAAAGTTAGAGCTATTGGCATTGTAAATGACAAAATTTGTATTTATGTGTTGGTTTTGAAAACAGATAAATAAATGGCATTGTCATGTACATTGCCATTAGCAATGGGCTAAATGGGTCTGGGCTCTTGTAAAATGGGATGGGAACAGCCAGGAGCGCCTGAGTGTCAGAGACACGGACAGCAGGGGGGATGGGGGGTGGGGATGTGACAGGGGGGGGGGGACGGACAGCAGGGGGGGGTGACTACATTAACCAGGGGACCCAGGTATAACATGCATTTTAATCCATCGGAGAAGGAGGGGGCATGAGCGACAGCAGCGTGTCACCAGACACCGAAGCAGACACAAGGCAGGCAGGCAGTGTGACGCCCGGCCCAGTCTGCAGACAGGGACCAGGGGTGCACAGATCTGCAGCTGAGGAGCAACGAGGGAGTCACAGGAGGAGACATGCAGTCACTGGAGCAGGCAGGCAGTACCATAGTGCGCAGCACTGAGGGAGCCACTGGAGCAGGAAGGCAGTGTGACGCCTGGCCCAGCCTGCAGACAGGGACCAGGGGTGCACAGCAACGAGGGAGTCACTGAAGCAGACAGGGAGTACTAGGTGCGCAGCATGGAGGGAGCCACTGGAGCAGGCAGAGTGACGCCCAGCAAAGCCTGCAGACAGGGACCAGGGGTGCACAGCAATGAGGGAGTCACTGGAGCAGACAGGCAGTATTGGGGTGCGCAGCATGGAGGGAGCCACTGGAGCAGACAGGCGGTATGACACCCCGGCACAGCCTGCAGACAGTACCAGGGTGCGCAGCAACGAGGGACTCACAGGAGCAGACAGGGTGTATTGGTATGTGCAGCAATGAGGGAGTCACAGGAGCAGACTGGCAGTATTGGGGTTCGCAGCAAAGGGGGAGTCACAGAAGCAATAATAGCAATGGGCTAATGGGGCTGGGCTCTTGTAAAATGGGATGGGAACAGCCAGGAGCGCCTGGGTGTGCCTAAACAGAGACACGGACAGCGGGGGGGACAACAAAGGGGGGGACTACATTAACCAGGGGACACAGGTATAACATGCATTTTAATCCATCGGAGGAGGAGGGGGCATGAGCGACAGCAGCGTGTCACTAGACACCGAAGCAGACACAAGGCACTGCTTTGCAGACGGCATTCACGAGTGGCACAGCGACGCGTCCTAAAGCGGCAGTGTGCAGTCACAGTGCCTCAAGCGGCGGATGTGACCTCCCAGCTGGCATCGGGACAGTGTCAGCCTTCGGCTTCATCGCCGAATCCGGAGTTGCAATTAATAGTCCTGTGTGTGTGTGTCCTGCACAAATCACTGAAACGTACGCCCAATGGGGCCTGTCAAAATGGCATTTAATTCTACAACGCTTCAGTCTCCCGGTACAGGGGATCTGCAGCTGAGGAGCAACGAGGGAGTCACAGGAGGAGACATGCAGTCACTGAAGCAGGCAGGCAGTACCATAGTGCGCAGCACTGAGGGAGCACTGGAGCAGGCAGGCAGTGTGACCCCCGGCCCAGCCTGCAGACAGGGACCAGGGGTGCACAGATCTGCAGCTGAGGAGCAACGAGGGAGTCACAGGAGGAGACATGCAGTCACTGGAGCAGGCAGGCAGTACCATAGTGCGCAGCACTGAGGGAGCCACTGGAGCAGGCAGGCAGTGTGACGCCCGGCCCAGCCTGCAGACAGGGACCAGGGGTGCACAGCAACGAGGGAGTCACTGAAGCAGACAGGCAGTACTAGGTGCACAGCATGGAGGGAGCCACTGGAGCAGGCAGAGTGACGCCCGGCACAGCCTGCAGACAGGGACCAGGGGTGCACAGCAACGAGGGAGTCACAGGAGCAGACAGGCAGTATTGGGGTGCGCAGCATGGAGGGAGCCACTGGAGCAGACAGGGCGGTATGACACCTCGGCACAGCCTGCAGACAGTACCGGGGTGCGCAGCAACGAGGGAGTCACAGGAGCAGAAAGGCAGTATTGGGATGCGCAGCAATGAGGGAGTTACAGGAGCAGACTGGCAGTATTGGGGTTCGCAGCAAAGAGGGAGTCACAGAAGCAGACAGGCAGTGCTAAGCCCGGCAAAGCCTATAGGCAGGGACTGCGGGTGCAGACACTCCTTCGCAGAATCAGGCAGACACTGGGTGCAGGAACAAAGCAGGGGTAACCACCCAGACAATGCGTCAGAAGACACAGGGTGTAGAGGAGGCAAGAGCTGTAGGAAGCGAGGCGCTTCACGGGCTTTGGGTGGGTCACGGCGCTGTAAGTGGCCAGGTACTTTCATCTAAAAGGGAAAGTAGCCGCACCTCTCAATGGGGTGCGCGCGCAAATTTTGACGCTTTTCACTACAACGGGTCCACGGGGATAGCGGGCGCCTGCACCTTACAGCTCCATTTAAGGCCTGTTCGGTCCAGAGGCTGATCACACACACGAGGAAGATGAGGAGGGCTCAAGCGATGACGCCGCTCACGTGAACGGAGGGTGGCATGCCTGAGGGGCACCGAGGCAAAGAAAACGAAGGAACGTGTGCCCAACATTTAATCTGGGAGGACGCATGGCATATGGTGGTAAGGAGGCAATCACCACATGCCATTTGAAGAAGGGAAATAAATGAGGTGGTTCAAGAAAGGGGTCGAGGGGTCACATGGATGGTAAAGGAGAGTTCCATGACGAGAAGTACGTATGGTCCAAAGAGCTAAACTGGAATAGAACTATGAAACAAGGAAAGGCACGGACAGCCGGAGGGAGGGCAGGAAAGGCACGGACAGCGGGAGGGGGGCGGGAAAGGCACGGACAGCGGGAGGGGGGCGGGAAAGGCACGAACTGCGGGAGGGAGGGGCGGGAAAGGCACGGACAGCGGGAGGGGGGGCGGGAAAGGCACGGACAGCGGGAGGGGGGCGGGAAAGGCACGGACAGCGGGAGGTGGGGCGGGAAAGGCACGGACAGCGGGAGGGGGCGGGAACGGCAAACGGCAAGAAAGGCACTCACCTGGAATTCCTCCGGCGGAGGTTGGCCGCCGAATGACCAAATGAAACCTCGGCGACCAAAAAAATAAACCCCGCCCACCGCCGCACTGACGTGACAAAAGGGGCTGGACGAGAAAAATTCTCAGAAACGCCCACGAGTCGCTTCGCAGAATGACGGACGCCTCTGTTTTCCAATGGCTAGCCTCCATTTATGGAGCTAGCCAATGGGAAACAGAGGCGGGACAAACATCCATACTGCAAAACAAAAGATTTCGCCTGCGCGAAACGCTGCTTGCGCAGCTTTCGACAGGCGAAACCTAAAAAGGTCCTCCATGTTTCCCTAACCTTCCAGCAGGAGTTCATAAAATAAATGGCCGAGTAGGGCTTGAATGCCAGCAATGAGTGCTGGAAATGTTATAACTGAATACTTTTTTATTTCTAAAAGTGTCAATCTCACAATGTTTTTCCATAAAATGCATTTCTGCTATAAATCACTTAAATCTGTGTTACTTTGCTATCTACTATTAAAGAAAGAGTATAGTTTCAGACATGAGAAAAAAAGTGAAATATGTAGTGTAAAAACACCGTTCATTTTAGAAAAACAGATAAAAATAAGAAAAAGACAGTTCTCCTTTTTATTGTTTAATTTGCAGCTGTAATGATTCTCTGTGACCGGCCTTTTACCTTGACTGCTCGCTGACTCTAGCAGCAGGCAGCAAGCACCTCAACTGTAATAAAGTATTACAGTTGAGCCGCTCATTATTACAGATGACGAGAGATGTCACAATTTGACATAATGCAATTAGGGACAGTTATTTATATAGGGATTGCAGACTTCCATGTTTTATAGAAGCCTAATAATGAAAATAAGATTGGAAAACATAGAAAATGGAAAAAATGTTTAGATAACTCATATGAATTAATGAAGTTGTGTATGTATTATACATAAATCTATTTGGAAAGATATATGGAATAATCTGAATGAGACATGGATCTGACTGGTTTTCGTTTTATCTGTGGTTCACCTGTTTAGCAGGTATTCTTTTAAAGCACTTTACAGTAATATAGAGAACACAAAAAAGAGAACGTACCCTCCCATTGGACCAGAAGAACGCTCGCTGCAGTACAGACCCCAGTTTGCTGAAAGAAAAGCAAAAGGAACATTTTAGCATAAAGTCCCTTGAGTTCACTGACCAAGATATAACAAGCATTTGCAATGCAATAAGCCTCGCATTTGCGAGAGTTCATGCTACTGTCATTGTAAATGACAAAGCCTTTTATTTATCTATTTTGCTAATTAACACATAAATAAAAGGCATTGTCATTTACAATGCCAATAGCTCAAACTCTTGTAAATGCAAAACACATTAAAAAAAGCGGCCGCCATCGTCCCGGGCTGCACTGAAAGTGAAAGCACGAATGGCGCACTTAATGTTGCAGGAAAGCATGTTGTGCCTGCAGTAAGAGAAACTCATTAAAGAAAATAGTGCTTATAGACTGAAAAAGACATACTGTCTACCGTCTAACAACCTAACTATAAGGGCCAGTCATCATGGGAGGTTACAAATGAAGACAAGGCGGTACTAAGGAGGGACTAGCAAGCCTTTTAATGAATCAGAAGCCAGAATTTACGAAGGACAATGACACAAGCCAATGAGAAATATGGGCGGAGAGTCCATACTCCAATACAGCATGCTGCAGCCCAGCGAATGCGCTGACCATGCTCGACCTAAACTTGAGTGTCTTTTAGGCAGATCAGGAGTTTTCATGACCAGTAGGTACTTCTAAAAGGGACAAACTTCCTCCTATGATGTGGTCACAGATCAGGCATAAATCACCCCCACACCCCCCCCCCCCCCCCCCCCACGCACTCTCCTTATACGTAACCTCTTTTCTGGAAGAAATAACTAACCTGCAAATTGGATAATGCAGTGCAGTCACTTCAGCTTCATCAACAGCATCAGTTTAACTCTATTCTGAAAGCAATGCCCTATATCGATATACATTTTCATAGATGAAAAACGAGTCTAGAAAATAAACACGGATGAAAGGGAAGGCATAGCAATGTAATTGGGCTGGAGAGACGGGGGTCTGAACAAAGGAAGGACTGTTACCGACCTGCTTACTCCCATGGTGCCACTGTGTGTCACACGATTTTGGTCGTCTTCACACGGTCACCTAGTGAGGAACCAAATTCATACTGTGGCAGGCAAGAGGAGCTGGAAATCACTGAAAAGTGTGGATTTCCAGCTCCTCGTTGGAGATTGTAAGCGGACGATGACCAGTAATAGGTGTGAAAAGTACTCAGGACATCGGCTGTAGCCTCAGCAACCTTTGTGGGTTTGTTTTAGGGGAAGGAGGTCACTGGGGGCATTCCACGAGGCCAACAGGCCTCAAAGGAAGTTCTCAGCAGAAAGCCCAGCCTCCTCCAAGGCCACGCCCCTTCTCAGACTGCAAATTTTATTTTTAAGAGACAGATCTGTTGTTGAGAACCTGATGTCTTGTCTTAACATTCAACTCTGTAAATACCAAGAAACCCTGCAGACCTTTGAGGGCTATCGTGGCCATTTTGTACTATACATTGACATTCACAGCCATCCACTGCAGATCATATAGAATGATGGTATATGCTCAAGATGAAAGACTAGTCTCAGCACATGAGCTGCAGAATTCCGTATAACCTGGAGATTTTACATCAGGTGCACAGGGAACTGTGTGCTTCCTGTTAATCTGTAGTCAAGCTGTGTGAACAGAAAGGCATGGACTAATACCTTGAGGTCAGAGTTCACGATCAGGCACAAATATCCAAGTATCATCAAACAACAAAGCTCCACCCTAAGGATAGCAGCCTCTTGGTTGCTCATGTGCAAACACCACTGAAGAAGGACCCTGAGATATCACACCTTGATTACTGGCAATATCCTGTGTGAGTATTTCATTTCCAGCACAAAAGACATGCTCTGCTGGTTTGGTGTCTATTCTCATCACAAATAGCACTTTACACTACTCTCAGCCACTTTACGTCAAGAGGTTTTCACTTGGGTGTAACTTGGGCATTCAGTGCAAATACCCATAGTTTTATATGCAAAGCCTGATCCTTTAGGAAAGCCAGACCAGACGTTGCGTCAAAAAGTAACACTTCCTTGAAGCAGGCACAAAAAGGAGAATTGCATTAAGTTTCTCCAAACGTTCCACGCATTGCATGTATACTGCAAGGTACATCACACATAAAACTTGTGGAGTGTTTAAGACTTTAACCAGGTGTAGGATTTTGTATTGGAAGGGTATGCTTCCAGTACTTATCTTGTGGTACACCACACGCACAAACTTCTATACCATTTTGCAAAGGTTGTGCGTGGCGCTAGGTAACCTGGTTGTGTATCAGCATAGCAGCAGTGAGCAGCAACAGGCCATTTTTATTCATTATGGCTGTGCACTGCCTTTTCCCCTTTGTGCAGTGCAGCAACTTGCTGTGCTGAAAAATAATAAATCTGCCCCATGATGTTCTGTCAATTGGTTACTACTCAAGCACCCTTAACCCTCTTTGCTCTTCTCCTGGATATTCCACTGGTCAACCTCGTCATCAACAGATGTCATTTTTAGGTTTTCACTGTACTTGAAAAGTCTATTTTTTTAATATAAACCTAAAAGGGACTTACATCCCGCTTCCTCCCCTTCCTAGCTTCTCATTGGTTGCTGTGCATGCCACTTACAATTCCTCCATTTCTATCGGCTGTAGCATTTTTTACTGTATTTAGCAGTGCTTGTTCCTCGTCTGCTTCTCTTATCAGTTTCCCACCCCCAAAATACTGTTAAAATCCGCTTTGGTGGAATTATATTTTCATGAAGTTTTGCCTTTTACTCTAACAGCATATTTAATTACTGAAACACAGTTGCAACTATGCCACAACTTTTCTCTTCTACGCTTACTATTAGCTTGCACACTTAATTAATACTTATTAATATTTTAGCATCTGATCTTCAACTGTTTTGAAGCTGTATGTTGGCCACAAACCTCTAAAATGTTTCAGTTGCTGCCAAACTATAACGTTTAAAATTTTTGCAACATGATGCACTTTAATCATGTAAAAAAAAGGCTGCTGAGTTTAGATGTTTAAACTTTAAATAAATAAAGAAGTATATTTTTACACATCTGTTATGACAAGTTGATAAATTCCCTTTTTTTGAAATTCATGTGGTAAAAGTTTGAATTTACCAAACGGCTGGCATGTGAGAGGTACTTGGAATACCGTCCCATTACCATATCGTTCACCTTGTACCAAGGTCCTTGAACCAGCAAACTTTAATGACTGCTGCGTGACTATGTGAGCGCAGATTAATGGAAGTTGTGAAACAAAGTTTTACACTTGTGTATTTTTTTACTTATATATATTATGCACACTCGTGTAAAATCAGCATTTTTCCCATGGCAGTCATTTTCTTTGGAGTGATGTGTTCCCAACCTCTGTTGTGTACCCTGCATAAAAATCAAGATGGCCTTGGCCTTCCATCATCTGTAAGTCAGGCAAATATGGAAACAGGAACCGGTCTTCAGTGTCTACTATAATCACAATTTTACCTTTTAGCGGTAGACTTTTCTTGAGTACATTTAAATGGGTCCTTTTCAGAATGTCTCCTCTATTTTAGCCACAGGAAGCTGAGTTTACCAAGCACCACATTGCTTCTACTTACTGCTCATGAACAAATGTTCAGGAACCTCATAGAACTGTCTCTTATACAATGCCTCTACTATTCCACGCTGATAAGACAGAGAGAACAAGCCACTAACTACTGTTCTTTTGATCGCTGGAAGTTATGTCACTTATTAAAGTTGCTGTGCTTCTCAATGATATTCACTAAAGACCTGGGGGCATATTATCAAGGGGGTTTATCTCCGCTTTTTTGGCTTTAAAAGCCAAGAAAGCGGAGATAAAATTATCTCCCGATTACCTAGCTGTCGCTAACACCAGTTAGCGACAGCTAGTAGGAGATAGCGACCATCTTGGGCCCCGCTTTGCATGTCAGTGATATTTATCGCTAATGACATGCAAAGTGGGCGTGCCAAGATGTTAGCGACTGGAAACAGTCGCTAACATCGCTATCTCCTATTACCAACTTTTGGAGATATTCGCGCTAAGCGCAAATATCTCCAAAGCTAACACCTGCCCCTGAGCAGTTCTTAGCCATGTTATCCAATGGTAGGTGGATAACATGGCTAAGAGCATTAGCTCGGTAATGCATGAATATCACTGACTTTTCAGCGATATTCATGCATTTCGGCCGATTTTTATCGCTTAGGAGATAAACCTTGATAAAAGCAAGGTTCCTAAGCGATAAAAATCGCCGCAGCTCGGCGATAAAAATATCCCCGCTAAACCAACATAGCGATAATTATCGCTAGTTGTTGGTAATATGCCCCCTGGTTACTTACTGACAATCTTCATCACTCTGTGTCCTGGTCTTCCCGAGCTCCCAACTACCCGGATGGGAATGGGGGGTGGACAGATCCTTTACTTGGATAGTACAGGAAGAGGGAAGGCGGTTCCCTTATATTAGGCTTGTGAGAGGAGGCAGGAGTGGCAGCTGGCATGGACCGAGGGTGGTGAGGCAGGTGACTAAATAAATAAATAAATAAAATAGAATTACTTTCAGACCCGAAGTCCTCCTCCTCCGGTCTTCTGGCAGACTCCAATGAGGGACCCAGCAGAAAACTCCCCTAACTAATTCTGGCGCTGCTCTCATCAACATTAGAGCAGCGTCAGTATTGGGGGCAGCCGCCTCTGTCAGCGCTTCTAAGAGCACTGGAGGCCTGCGCTTTCTGTAGCCCAGCTGTCTAAGACAGCTTGGTTAGAGAAGTTTAAAAGGTGCATGTCAGGTTGGCTGGCGCAAGACGACCGGCCAAAGGGACATGCCTTTTTTAAACTTAAGCCCACAGGTCCCTGATGCTACTCGGCAGCACTGGCACCGCCCTGTCCTGACACTCAGTTCGGGACAGGTTGGTTGCAGAAAAAGAAAATGGTAATAAATAATCTTTATTACCATTTTATTTTTCAGCTCTGGCCTGGGGCTTTCTTAGTTGGGCGATGTTCCTCCACTCAAACGGAGGAGCTGCCCCTGGGAGGGAGGAGCCTAGTTTAGCAATCAGTGAGGAACTCCTTATACTTTTAGAGGGTTTTTCTCTATGACTGGATATGGGATTTTTTTCTGCATAACAAGCCAAAGCCACATATTGTCAGGACTAGGACGAGGTAGATCAATGATGTGGAAATATACTCAAAATCTAGATGGGGATGATGGAGCAAGGATTCGCACGTGAAGCGCCTTGCCCAGTGCAAGAACCTCGCCAAAAGTATAATACTACTAAAATTATTGTTTGTCGTTTATTGTACGTTTTTCCAAACACGCGGGTGTCCCCGGATGCTTGCTTGTATGTCTTTTACATATTAACGAAGCTTGCATTAAGGAAAATGGCTGCTTCGCTGAAATTCAGTTTGCGCATGCGTCGGTCATACCCATGTGATGTGACGCACTCGCATTCTGGAGGGAGTTTTGTGCTCATGCGCACTGTTGCAAAAATGGCCGCTTGTCTTTCACCACGCTTTCTGCTTGCTACTGCTGCTTCAGCCTATCTGTCTTTTCGCACTAAACATTAATGCTGTAGTCATTATAAAGTAAGGGTTGGTTAAAATTTCTCATGGTATACAGTGTGATCATTTTATATGTGATTTTAATTTGTTCTCGCTTACTTTTCATGTACCGCGTCTCTGGGGGCTGGGAGTGCTTAAGCTACGCCATATTTGAAGCTCCTCTGGGTATTGCCATGTGACCTGGGAGAAACTCGACTGCGCAGACGCTGAAATCAGCCAGCTGGCTCCCGAAGCCAAATGCGCCTGAGAAAACCAGCACATGATGAGGACACTCACCTTGAGAATAACTGACTATGTTGCGATGTCCTGTGCTCTCAGATTTTCTATTGTATTCTATGGATGGGAACGTGAACCCGGGGGGCGGGTATGCCAACCTGAATATTAAATATGGGAAAGCTGAATTTTAGGAGGTGGTAATGATCGCACCACCTCTCTTGACCAATCATAATATGAGAAGCTGTCACTTGCAACATTAGTGGGTGGTCTGAGGGTCCCCAAAACTGTATAATTGCCCTAGTTTAGCTTAGGAAAATTGTCCGACTTGTCCGAGTAGCAGACCTGTCACTGACCCTACGATCTCAATAGGTGCTCAATCTGAAAGTGCTGCGGAGCACTTTGTCCATACTTTCCACAAACTCCTAAGGGGTGGAAAATCCTAAGTGCTGGCGAAGCACTTTGCTGGGAAATTCGAAAATCCAATCGGGGTTTCTGGCGGATTACTTGCAGAAGGGGGTAACGCAGGCGTTGCTGTCCGAAGCTGTGGGTGTTGGTCGTACCCTGGGAGGCCCAGTCCTTTGACCCGAACCTGAGGGGTATCCTGTCCTGGTCTGTCCGTGGGTTGTACCTGTTCGCATCTGGTGTTCCTTTTCCGAGGGTCCCTGTCCCCGTCTTCCCAACTGACCCGTGGCCAGGGTTGGTCTTCAATCTGAATTAGGTAAATATTGATTGTGGGTTTGCGTATCTCTATCTCTCTCTCTCTTTCTTTCTCTCCCTCGTATAATCTATTAAAGCATTTTTCCTGTGATATTGCTCTATTGCCGTTGAAACATCAAGTATATGTGTCTGATTTAGTTGGTTCCTTCTCTCCCCCCCCGTCCTTTAGGAGCTCATTGATTCTATTATAAGTAATAGCTTGTTCCCATTTTGCCCTTTCCTTTAGTGGATTGCAGTGAACTTAGCAAGAATAGTCTAAAGTGATAAGGATAAGTACATGTTTTTAGGTCCATCCATAACTCTTGTCTTAGTATATAATTGCAGTGATTAGGTCTGTCCAAAAACCTACCTCTAGTCTTCCCATATATCCTAATGGTCATATTTTTTGTGCAAAGTTACCTATTGGTGTTGATATTGATGTTTGACATATTATTCTGCATATCGCTTATTGTCTTGGCATCTTCTCTTCGAATCTTCATATAAAGTGTTAAAATTCATCAGGTGTCTGTGGTCATTTTACAGAAAGTGAATAAGTATGTACTGCCGTAAAGAAATGTTTTAGGTTCCTGTCTACTATTTTCCCTTTTAGCTCCAGGTCCGTCGAAAGTTTGTGCCTGTGGTAAGTCAGGTGCATGGTAAGCAGAGGTAATCCTGAACCATTTATTACTCATAGAAGCGTGCCAGGATTTCACCCGGTTCGCAGGAATCACTAATTGAAATTGAATGCACGCCAGGGCCCAGTGCGTGTAAGAAATTGGTGACCCGGGTGAACTGCGCGCTCTATCAGTAATTTTCTGGTAGCAGTAGTATGGTTTGGACTAGTTAGATTAGGTAGACAGGGAAATTAAGAAACAAACCGTGAAAACAAAAGTGTGCTGCTGATTTTCTACTATATTGGTTTAAATGTTTTGAAATGTTTAAGGATTTATATGTAAATGTATATGATTTTGCATTGCTGCTATAGATATTACATGTTGAATTAACCCAGAACTGTTTGTAAGTGTTCAGTGTAGTCCGAATCCCCGGGGAAGTATTTTAGCTAACGGTGAGCAGAATCCGGTTAGCTGTTGAAGTCACTAGGGTTTGAATCATTAGTGCAGGGTTAGGATAACTGGAAGCACTAATTAGGACCTTTGTTTTCTGAAGTGAATGATAGCTACGAGTCCTTTATAAAACTTTCATTGCGATATCACCTAGTAAGGGTCGCATACGGGAGGAGTAGTAGGGTCTCCGAGGCTTGTCTGGTAAGTAAGATAGTTCGCTGGTGAAATCCTGGCTCAGTACATATCCCCGACTGAGGTGGATGAGTCAGAAGAATAACGGGTTCTATGTTACTAGTGTGAAGGGACAGGCAAAGAAGTCTATCCAGAGTTAATGAGAAGTAGACAGAAGTGGTTTACTTGTAGCGAGAGAAAGTTTTTCTATCTTTTTAGAACACTCAGACATAGTGGCAAACGTTGCGTGTTGGTAAATAAACTCTGTATTCGCACTTTAGGAAAAGTTAAAAGTTTCCGTTACCTTGTGAAGGAGGGAGTCAGTCGGAGAGCTGCTCTGACGTCACTCCGTGCCGCGCTGGTATTGGTCAAGACAGCGGGTGTGTAGTGGAGCTGAATTTGTGAAGGAGGGGTGAGTGCCGGAGCGTGAGACTTGTTCTCGTGAAAGGCCGCGCACCCATTGGTTAAGAATTTCTGTATTCACAGACCTGATTGGGTATTGTGAAATAAAAGTCGCGCTAGCATTGGAAGTACAAAGGTAAACAAAATTAATCAAGCCGAGTTCGAAGAGAGTCCCGAAGATTATATGTGGTATCCAGATTTTATACCAAATCCAAAGTACCTAGGATTTTATAAGGATCAGCTTATACGAGGTAGACCACACATGATGTATGGAATAAAGAGGAAAATGTCATTTACTGACAAGGTAAAGAATTTCTTCAAACCCGACAAGCCCATTAGAACGAGGGAAGGTGTGCTCATTCCCCCGCCGAATACCCCTGCTTCTTTCATGATGTTTGATAAAGGGTATCACACTTGTGTCTGGTTAGAAAATTGGGCAAAATATACTGTAGATGACGGAGTTCTAGCATTCCCTGTTGAAGGTACCTTTAATGGTCGGATCCTGTTTAACTTAAGGACCCGTATGAATGAATTACACCCTAGACCTAGGTTGACCCAGTACGAAGCTCTGGAGGAATGGGAGATTGAGGCTGCAGAGCGAGATAAACCCCGGATGGATAAGGGAGTGAGTAAATGGTATCCTAAGCTTCCAACGCCAACCAAAGAGCAGAAAATGAAACAGTGGAGACAATCTATGTTAACTGAAGGACTATTCCCTATGATGGGGGTGTTGGAAGAAAGGAAAGGAAAATGCAAAGAAAAGACCCATCACCTAGCACCTATGGGGGACTTAGATGATGAACACTTGGAAGATTTGCTAATGAAAAATCCACCTCCCTATGATGCAGACTCAGAACCTGTGCCCTCTAGAAATCCCTTTACAAATTATCCCAGATGTAGGAGAGACAGTAATACAGATGGAACAGGGACAGACAGTAAAACCAGTGAGAGGGACGGGTTTTGCAGACCTAAATCCACAGTCCCGAATTATCAGCCATTCGGAGAAGATCCACCTCGATTGATCACTCCGACAGCTCCGAATATTTATCTGTCCTTAGTACCTCAAGTATTGCATGACAAATCTTCCGGAAGGGTATTAGGAGAAAAAGAGAGAGAGGCCCTGTCTAAACAGCGAGATGAGTTAGTTCGAACCATTGCCCAGATGCATCCCCATCCTGATTCCTTGACTATTCCAGTAACTATTGGTCCAGCTATTCCACTGTATAGAAATGACATGACTAGTCCCCATCCTCCTGTTGTCACCTCAATGCTGCCTACTTCTAGCATCCCGACCCCGAGGAAGGAGGTATTCATAGATGAGGATCAAGAGAGTGAGTGTGAATCTGTGGTTCTGATGGATCTGCCCATTAGAGAATCAAGGGCTAGTATAATAGGGACGAAAAGTCAGCCCAGACAAAAGGAAGTGTTAATTGAAAGTGCGACTGGGATTAAGAGTGCCACCTTGGTTTCCCCAGAAGAATTGGACAAATGGACAAAGGAGCTAGAGAAAGAGGTCACTCCCCAACCCAGAGCATTGGAGATATATAAATTGAGAATAGAAATAGAAGAAATGATGGCTGGGAACGTAGGAGTTGAGCGCCTAAGCTCGTATAATGAAGAAGAGTTACTATTTATCAGTAAAAATCTTACCCGGAGTGCTAGGTTGCTCCATGAAAAGATAATGGATACAGCAGAAGAAATGGGAATTGATGTTAGTCGCTCCAAAATTCTTCAGAAACCTTACAGAGTGGATTTCTCAGACAAAGATTTAGAAAGCCTGAATGTGATGGGAAAACAGATCCAAGTAAAAGAATTGTTGAAACTCCTGCAGAAGTGGGGCGAGGTGGGGAAGTGGAGAACCCGGTGGGCAAAGAAAAAGGAAAGCAGCAGGGCTGGGTCAGTAACTTCAGAATTCGTATTAAAGGAAGTAACACCAACAGAAAAATTGTGCCCCATGAGGGAGGTCCCGGGAGGAAAATATGTCCATGTCCCTTGGTCCCGACAGGATATTGTGTCATTTACAAATGACTTCCCGAAATTACGGGAGAAGCCTGTTGATTGGTACAGGCAGGTAGAACGCTTCATAAAAGTTCAGAAATGTCTGCTGAAAGACCTGGATGGGTTTTTCGACATTGTGGTCCCTGTAGATCTGTGGACCGACTGTAAAATTGAAATTGATTGGCCCAGTGAGGAATTTCCCAGAGATGAGAAAACAGGTGCGCCTGCACCTGAAGTAATGAGGAAGTATGAACAAGTCATACAATATCTCAAGAAAAAGGTTCCCGCAAAGGAAACAGACTGGACCCGAATAGATAGAACCACCCAAGAACGTGATGAAACTGTTCACTCCTATTATGAAAGACTACTGCAAGTGTTTAAAACATACAGCGGTATCGACAATGTGGACATGAAAGACATGACACATTTCAGTTACAGATTTGTGCTAGGATTAAGGCCCGAAATTTCCCAATGGATTAGAGACAATAAAATCAGTTGGCAGGGAAAACCAATAGATGATGTCTTGAAATATGCAAAATACTGCGAAGATGAAATCGAAAACAAAAGGAAGGCCCTCAAGGAGAAGGTAATGTGGGCACAGGTGAAGTTGGCTGAGCAACAAGAACAGCAGTTAAGTAACTTGAATTCTAATAAGAACTCACAGAATACCACTGGTGGGGGAGGAGGAGGAAAACCCCGAACTAAAATGAGTAGAGAAGAGGCCATGAAGAAATTCCCGTGCCATGGGTGCGGCCAGATAGGGCATTGGAGAGACGAGTGTCCACACCTGCAGGCCGGTAATGCCCCTGTAAATGGTTTAAATCCACAGGTGCAGAAAGAGGGGACAAGGAAGAACCAGCAACAGGTAAAATTACCCCCAGTGCCTCGCGCTCCTAGACAGAATTTTAAGAATCAGGGTCAGCAGAATGAAAGGGCGGAAGCATGGGAAGTCGAGAATGAAAGAAACGCAGTCATTCCACAATATTTGTTAAGTGATACCTTCTTCTGTGAAGATCAAGATTGACGGGGCCTGAGAGGGGAGGATGAGGAGTGCGTACTTGGCGCCTCCTTGCCGGTAGACCAGACTGGACCATACATTGAAGGAAAGGTTGAAGGAAAAGATGTCACCTTTCTGTTGGACACTGGTGCTACCAGATCTACTGTAAGAACAGTGGATGTTCCTAACCTACCCCTCTCGGGAGAAGCAATCCAAGTAGTGGGAGTCTCAAATCAAATAATAAGTACCCCAGTAACCGAACCAATGGAAATTTCTATAGGAAATTTCAAGGAAATGCACAGATTTGTGGTCTGTGATTCCAGTCCTGTAAACCTGCTAGGGCGTGATTTGTTGTGCAAGATGCGTTGTACCATTTACTGCACACCAAATGGTGTCGAAATTCAGACCCCCGATGAAGATGGCCTGTACAAACTGATGTTAGTTAGACAAGATGCTGATATAAAATCATTGACAATTGAAGATTTACCTGAAGAGCTCCAGTTAAGAGTAGTACCAGAAGTGTGGGATTTCACAGGAAAAGATGTAGGCCTGATGGCAAATGTGGACCCAGTTAAAATAGCAATAAAAATGAATGCTGTATACCCCAAAACCAGACAGTACAAAATGAGTGCAGAAGTGAAAGCAGGAGTGGCGACTGAAATTACCCGGCTGCTCGAAGCAGAAATAATAGAAGAAGTGATGAGCAGCCCCTGTAATTCGCCTATCCTTGGGATCAAAAAGCCTAGTGGGAAGTACCGGGTAGTGCAAGATTTGCGCAAAGTAAACCAGATTGTTGTACCTTGCTGCCCTATTGTACCCAACCCTGCAGTAATACTATATCAGATTCCCTGGAATGCAGAATGGTTCACTGTCATCGATCTATGCCACGCATTCTTTTCCATCCCATTACATCCAGAAAGCAAATTCCTTTTCAGTTTTGAATTCGACAGCCATATCTATGTCTGGAATCGTGTCCCCCAGGGGTACACCGAAAGTCCATCGATTTTCAACCAGATACTGAAAAAGTGCCTTGAATCCCTAGTGCTGCCAAGAGAGTCTGTTTTGGTACAGTACATAGATGACCTGTTAGTGGCATCTAAAACCCAAACTGACTGTGTCACTGACACCATTGCCTTGCTGAATCACCTAGGAAAAGGAGGACATAAAGTGTCGCCTGACAAATTGCAGTTCTGTAAGAACTCAGTGAAGTATCTGGGGCACCAGATAGAAAAAGGAATCAGGAAAGTAACTACTGAAAGAATCAAAATAATTAGAGCAATGGAACTGCCCAAAACTCAGAAAGAAGTGAGAATGTTTCTAGGAGTTGTGGGTTACTGTAGACAATGGATTGTAGGGTTTGCTGCACTGGCCAGGCCCCTGATAAAATTGACCAAGAAAGGAGTAGAAGACCCCGTCAGTTGGGACAACGAAAGCATGAACGCTTGGGTAACATTGAGAAATTGCCTATGTACAGCTCCTGCATTAGGTATGCCGGACTACTCTAAATCTTTTGAACTATTCTGTGACACCAGAGAAAATTGTGCTCTTTCAGTTCTGACCCAGGAGCACGGATTAGTTAGACGCCCAGTGGCCTATTTTTCGGCCACCCTAGATCCGGTGGCTGCTGGATTGCCGGGGTGTCTGAAGGCAGTTGCTGCCACTTGTGTCAGTCTGGAACAGAGTGAGAACATTGTCATGGGACATCACGTCACTGTATATGTTCCTCATTCTGTTGTAATCCTGCTAACTAGAACTAAGACCCAGTACCTCACACCTAGTCGGCTGACTAAGTATGAAAGAATCCTGATTGGTGCTGAAAACGTCACCATTTCCCGGTGCAATGTCCTAAACCCAGCGACACTGTTACCTGTCCCCCTGGATGTAGAACCAGAAGAGGAGGGGGAGCATAATTGCATTGATCTGACTGAGTTCAGTACTAAGCCCCGTCCGGACATCCGTGAAATAGCATTACTTGATGGGGATGAGACAATGTTTGTGGACGGCTCATGTTTAAGACATGAGAATGGAGGTCTGTGTGCTGCCTACGCTGTGGTCACGTTGACGAAAACCATAGAGGCATCATACTTAAGCGAGGTGAAATCTGCACAGGTGGCAGAGCTCATCGCGTTATCTAGAGCCTGTAAGAGGGGTAAGAACAAAAGAATAACTGTGTACACCGACAGCCAGTATTGTTACGGGGTTGTTCATGACTTCGGCCAGTTGTGGTTGCAAAGAGAATTCATGACTTCCTCAGGCACCCCCATCAGAAATGGAAAAGTGGTGCATAACTTACTGGAAGCTATCCAATTGCCCAAAGAATTGGCTGTGGTCAAGTGTGCGGCTCACAGATCAGGAAACGATGATGTGACCGCCGGTAATAGATACGCTGACCAAATTGCACAGTTTTGTGCCCGACATCAAATGTCCCTCCAAATTGCATTGTGGAGTGGAACCAGCTGCCAACTTATGTTGTTTGAGAATGTGTCAACGTGGGAAGAACTAAAGGATTTGCAACAGGCAACAGACAGGCAAGAAAAAGGCAGGTGGGCCGCAAATGAATGCAAGTTGAGAGAGGATGGTGTGGTGGTAAGCGCGACTGGGGTGCCTGTGCTGCCTGATAGCTTGGTAGACCCCATGATCAGAATGATACATGAACCAACACATATGGGAAGAGACGCAATGTGTCGGGTGTTTGACAAGGTGTTCTGTAACTCAAAATTCAGGAACCAGGCGGAAAGGCTTTGCCAGAGGTGCCTAGTGTGTCAGCAATTTAATGCAGGAAAAAGGACTGTGGTAGAACAGAGTACCATTGGGAAGGCAGTAGGTCCCTTTGTCAGAATGCAGGCAGACTTTGTAACCATGCCAAATTGCAAAGGATATAGATATATCCTAGTCATAGTTTGTCTGTTCTCCAGGTGGGTGGAGGCTTACCCAGCAAAAAAGAATGATGCCCTAACTACAGCTAAGCTATTGCTCAGGGAGTTGATACCTAGGTATGGGATCCCAGAGACTATCGAAACGGACCAAGGTGGGCATTTTGCCAACGATGTGTTAGAAGAACTCTGTAAAGCATTCAAAATGAAGAAAAGACTACATTGTGCCTACCATCCAGAGGCTTCTGGAGTAGTGGAACAAATAAACGGCACCCTGAAGTCCAGGTTGGGAAAAATGTGTGATTCCACAAAAATGAACTGGATAGAGGCTTTACCCCTTGTGCTGATGAGTTTGAGAAGTATCCCGAACCGAAAGACTGGCCTGAGTCCCCATGAAGTGTTGATGGGAAGAGTGATGCGGCAGGCATGGGTACCCGGACACAAACTGCTAAGCATTTCTGATGATATGGTGCTAGAATACTGCAAGCAGCTGGGTGACCAAGTGCGTTCTCTCTCTCAGCAGATTGGGGAGACAGAAGACGAGTGGCCAAAGACTCCAGCACATAAACTGCAACCAGGAGATTGGGTGGCGTTAAAGAAACACACCCGGAGCAGTTGCCTGAAACCCAGGTGGGGAAAGCCACGACAAGTGATCCTCGTCACTACCACTGCTGTAAAGTGTGCTGGTGTACCGAAGTGGATCCACGCCAGCCACACCAAGCGGGTAACTGGAGAAGACGCGACTGAAGCTGAAGGCAGCGCAGCTGATGAGGCTTCCGAAGAGGAGAGTCCGGAACTAGCTGACATCGAGCTGCCGAGCACAAGTCAAGACATTGAATGGTTCCCCGCCGACGACCCGGTTCATGATCCAATACGAACCAGGAAATATTCCTACTTAGACAGTGAGTGGGATAGTCCAGGTGAGCTAGAAATAGACGAAGCAGATCAGGTCCACGAGAATCACATCACACCTGATCAGGAAATAGGCCAAGTAGGGTCAGATCAAGGCATCGAGACTCCTCCTGGAACTCCGGAGTCCGGAAAGGGACAGATAGTAATTAGAGCTGACGTTCATGCAGAAGAAAACGAAGAGATCGAAGAGCATGAACAGGAACAGATAGAAATAGATCAATGTGCTCAGACACCAGAAATAAAACCAACTAAACAGAAAAAGCAAGTACGATTTGAATCTGAGCAGGGTCAGACTAGGGACCAGGCAGAAGAGATAGATGAAAGACCTGGAACTAGTCAGACAGGCAGGGAAACAGAAGTGCCACAACAAAAAGTAAAAAGAGTGCACGAAGAAGGGCAAGTTTCCTCAACTACTGGGAGGAAAGGAGGCAGAAGTGCACCTCGATATGTAAAGAGACTGAGGCTCAGACTAAAGACAGTCGAAGAAAACGATAAAGACCGAAAAAGGGCTCAAAGTGAAAGAAGGGCAGCCCAAGGAAAATCGCTGAGAAAAAGCGACAGACTAAAGAAACAGAACCAACGGTATCGAAGCCCTGAGTGGACTTACTTTGTGTTGGAAGAAATCGACTAACCACACCACAGTGGCAACAGTGACGACGAGTCCATTGCTGATCGGAGTTCGGACGAAGACCCTCCTTGAGAGAGCCCAGAAGTGAACCTCTGGTACAAGGAAACGAAGAGGGGTAGCAAAAGCCTCCTGTAAGCTAAAATGTCTGATCCGAGTGTCTCTGGGAGATCCAGATGTGGGTGTCTTAAAACTTGCTGTAAAATATGCTTATGTAGCGTAGCTATGCTAATAGTAATGTGGATAGGACTAACAATCTTCTTACCGTTTATGATAAGTAAGAATCCTAACTTTTCCCCTACTGAACCTGAAGCAGTAGGGGCTGACCCGACTGCAGAAACACCACGAAACTTAGAAAGACGCGACAAACAAATGAGTCTGACACACACACGACCTAACTTAGAAGCATCAGATGAGGATGGACTACATTTTCACAAAATGAAAAACAGGACACATTTAAATGTTTTTGCTAACTTGTTAGTGCATTATGTAGAAGCTATGGAAATAGAAGACTGTTATGTCTGCATGAAGCTACCTACCTCAGTGGCTGAAGGCGTGACATACCATCATCTACCGTTAACCTATGGAATTTCCTGCAGTATTTTAGCTAGCTTGTTCTATAGAAGCACTTTGCAATACTATTATTCAAATGATGACGTAGTATTTTCGGAACTACCTATTAGAGGACACTTGAACCGTGTACATACTACAAGTGACGTGACCCGTTATATGGGAGAATATTTTCTGACTATAGGTAACATAGATTTAAATGAAGCTAGAGAATCTAATTTGACCTGTTCTCTGCAAGAGCAGGAAAAGATGTTCATTAAGATGGCAGACAGAAGGAGAGAAAAGTTTCAAAAGAAAGCAAATGACGAAAAGGATAGAGTCCCTAGGTGGGCTGAGCACATGGATAACACCTCGCAAGGCGAAGCTAATCCTGCCTTGTTGCTGGATTTTGAACGAAAGGGGAAACTTTGTATCCATAGGGAAAAGACAGAGTACTATAACAATGTATTCATCGGTTCCAGCGAGTGTGAACATAATTATAAGGTAATTGGAGGTTGGGGTTTCAAAAATGGGTCAGAACCTGTGTTTCCCGGAATATATTATATATGTGGGAACAAGGCTTATTTTAAATTGCCGGATCACTGGTATGGAAGCTGCTACTTTGGCATTGTTTTCCCGAAAATATACCATGTGAATAATGCAGCTGGAAGCGATGACGATACTAATGGCTTAGTGCGTAGTAGACGTGAAAGTGTAGGTGAAATTATAGGTGATATTTTTAGTGCACTGATACCTGGAATGGGGGTAGTTCTGAACACCCATAGAATCTGCAAATTGTCTACAGTGGTGGACCGGTTATCAACGGACACTGCTGCAGGATTCCTGATGGTCAATACCGAAATGGTTGCGATCAGATCAATGGTTTTACAAAACCGTCTTGCCCTTGACACCCTATTAGCAAAAGAGGGCGGAGTCTGTAGAATGCTGAAGGCGCAACATTGTTGCACTTACATTCCTGACAAAAGTATCGAATTAAAACAATATGTGAAGAACATAACTAATTTGGAAAAGGAACTCAAACCATTGGAGGTTGACAGTGCCTGGACGAGACTGACTGGAGGTCTCTCCTCTATAGGTAGTTGGTTTTCTAACCTAGGTAGAAATATTTTATGGAAAATACTGATGCCAATAGTTGTGATAGGTATAATTGTATTGATTATTTTTATCTGCTGCAAATGCCAGAAGTGTAAAAAGAAATACACAGTAAATCAGAGGGGGGTGAAAAGAAATATTGATGAACTGGAATTAGAAGAATTAAAGAATACAATCTACAAAAAGGCGAAAAATCACCACTCTCATAGAGAAGCTGAAAGAAAGCTGAACAATAAATTTGTTGAAATTGAAATGAGTGATGTGGATGAATGAGAAAAGTTGGCATCTGTTTCCTTTATGTAGTGATGATAGTAAATATCATCAAAGAGGGGATTGATGGAGCAAGGATTCGCACGTGAAGCGCCTTGCCCAGTGCAAGAACCTCGCCAAAAGTATAATACTACTAAAATCATTGTTTGTCGTTTATTGTACGTTTTTCCAAACACGCGGGTGTCCCTGGATGCTTGCTTGTATGTCTTTTACATATTAACGAAGCTTGCATTAAGGAAAATGGCTGCTTCGCTGAAATTCAGTTTGCGCATGCGTCGGTCATACCCATGTGATGTGACGCACTCGCATTCTGGAGGGAGTTTTGTGCTCATGCGCACTGTTGCAAAAATGGCCGCTTGTCTTTCACCACGCTTTCTGCTTGCTACTGCTGCTTCAGCCTATCTGTCTTTTCGCACTAAACATTAATGCTGTAGTCATTATAAAGTAAGGGTTGGTTAAAATTTCTCATGGTATACAGTGTGATCATTTTATATGTGATTTTAATTTGTTCTCGCTTACTTTTCATGTACCGCGTCTCTGGGGGCTGGGAGTGCTTAAGCTACGCCATATTTGAAGCTCCTCTGGGTATTGCCATGTGACCTGGGAGAAACTCGACTGCGCAGACGCTGAAATCAGCCAGCTGGCTCCCGAAGCCAAATGCGCCTGAGAAAACCAGCACATGATGAGGACACTCACCTTGAGAATAACTGACTATGTTGCGATGTCCTGTGCTCTCAGATTTTCTATTGTATTCTATGGATGGGAACGTGAACCCGGGGGGCGGGTATGCCAACCTGAATATTAAATATGGGAAAGCTGAATTTTAGGAGGTGGTAATGATCGCACCACCTCTCTTGACCAATCATAATATGAGAAGCTGTCACTTGCAACATTAGTGGGTGGTCTGAGGGTCCCCAAAACTGTATAATTGCCCTAGTTTAGCTTAGGAAAATTGTCCGACTTGTCCGAGTAGCAGACCTGTCACTGACCCTACGATCTCAATAGGTGCTCAATCTGAAAGTGCTGCGGAGCACTTTGTCCATACTTTCCACAAACTCCTAAGGGGTGGAAAATCCTAAGTGCTGGCGAAGCACTTTGCTGGGAAATTCGAAAATCCAAACGGGGTTTCTGGCGGATTACTTGCAGAAGGGGGTAACGCAGGCGTTGCTGTCCGAAGCTGTGGGTGTTGGTCGTACCCTGGGAGGCCCAGTCCTTTGACCCGAACCTGAGGGGTATCCTGTCCTGGTCTGTCCGTGGGTTGTACCTGTTCGCATCTGGTGTTCCTTTTCCGAGGGTCCCTGTCCCCGTCTTCCCAACTGACCCGTGGCCAGGGTTGGTCTTCAATCTGAATTAGGTAAATATTGATTGTGGGTTTGCGTATCTCTATCTCTCTCTCTCTTTCTTTCTCTCCCTCGTATAATCTATTAAAGCATTTTTCCTGTGATATTGCTCTATTGCCGTTGAAACATCAAGTATATGTGTCTGATTTAGTTGGTTCCTTCTCTCCCCCCCCGTCCTTTAGGAGCTCATTGATTCTATTATAAGTAATAGCTTGTTCCCATTTTGCCCTTTCCTTTAGTGGATTGCAGTGAACTTAGCAAGAATAGTCTAAAGTGATAAGGAGAAGTACATGTTTTTAGGTCCATCCATAACTCTTGTCTTAGTATATAATTGCAGTGATTAGGTCTGTCCAAAAACCTACCTCTAGTCTTCCCATATATCCTAATGGTCATATTTTTTGTGCAAAGTTACCTATTGGTGTTGATATTGATGTTTGACATATTATTCTGCATATCGCTTATTGTCTTGGCATCTTCTCTTTGAATCTTCATATAAAGTGTTAAAATTCATCAGGTGTCTGTGGTCATTTTACAGAAAGTGAATAAGTATGTACTGCCGTAAAGAAATGTTTTAGGTTCCTGTCTACTATTTTCCCTTTTAGCTCCAGGTCCGTCGAAAGTTTGTGCCTGTGGTAAGTCAGGTGCATGGTAAGCAGAGGTAATCCTGAACCATTTATTACTCATAGAAGCGTGCCAGGATTTCACCCGGTTCGCAGGAATCACTAATTGAAATTGAATGCACGCCAGGGCCCAGTGCGTGTAAGAAATTGGTGACCCGGGTGAACTGCGCGCTCTATCAGGGAGAGGATGTGGTGTTCCTGCCAGAGCTACCAACTTAGGGACTTGGACACCTGGTTCAAGTCTTGGCGCCAGCTCAATATCCTGGGATTCTGGGCAAATCACTTAATCTCCCTGTGATCAAGATGTTTTGGGCAACCTTGTGTAATGTAACTGGTGCTCATGTAAAGCACTCCAATACTTTCAGGTGGGATGTGCGCTATACAAAACTGCAAAAAAAACTCTCTGTGGTCGGGCAACAGCTGACGATAGCATGTCTTATGATAACAGCACCTCAGCCTCGCCACGCATTAACAAGTCCTAGAGCATGTTGTCTTCTTGCATGACTGCTCCCAATAGTTCCGTACAGGCCTAACCGTGTAATAAATGTCGACGGCAGCCTTGCCAAGTGCCACACATCTAGTGTTAGACTAACGCTCTTTAATCTTTCTCTCCACTTCACCGCAAGGGGTGAAATTGTTACACAATGCTTGACAATTGGCACAGCTGCATAACATGCATTATCTTCACTATCTAAATAGAGCACCAGCAGTCTCTTTGCTCGCTCTCACTGTAGTGTTGTGGGTCAAGTAGACTTGCACACTAAGTTCAGGAGGGGGGAGATTGAAAACGTGGGTAACATGAATGTTTACCTTGTGGGCGTCTAGGGTCTCATTCAGCGTGACATCCAACATAAGAGCCTGAATAAAAGCAGGGATCACACTGAGCCAGGCTTGGTCTTTAGTATTTGATAATTACAGTGTCCATATCATTTAATTCACTTTGCGTACTTTGAGGGTCCTATTCCACACTCCCTGTGGCACTAGCTCTTGCTAGCTCTACTAATCCTGCCTCTGGTTGTTTGAGCATTGCGATTGGGCAGTTAACGTAGCTCGCCTACCCAGCATAAGAATTAAGGGTCATATGTACAAGGGAAGAGGTGGAGCATGTCGTTAGCCTCCTTGGCTTAACGACACGCGCTACCATTTCTAAGACGTAGGGCTTCACCATATTTACAAGAATATGGTGCAGCCCTGCGTTTCCTCCAGCGCTGGCACTAAGTTTAGCAGCTTAGAGCTAACACTGGCACCCTTCCACCATGAAGAAGGCGTATGTAACGCCGAAACACGCGTCGATAATTACTACTGTATTATATATTTTTAACTCGTTTTTTTGTATATGGATTTTATGTATTGTCTAAAACAAGTTGATTAGATCTAGTATGTTACACCTTTCCAATATACTGGGTCTGACACGTAACATTCAATAAAATATGCTATATATTTTTTTAAACATTGGTTTCTTTGATATTTGATTATTGTTGAGTCCTCCATGCATTTCTGTTACTATAAACAAATAATTGCCTAGGAAATTTATTCTCTCGCATTGTTGTTTTCCCTGTCCTACGAATTTCGTGACTTAGAATTCAGGGGGCCTTTGATATTCATAAGCACCCTTCCACCATAGTGCCAGGTTGTCTGCGTGCAGGGGAAGATTATTCATGTACAGGTAGGCAGGGGTGGCCTTAGGCATGTGCAAGCTGTGCACCTGCACAGGGCCACCAAACCCCAGGGGCCACCACGCCAATATATATCCTTAATATAATATTCCTCTGAGGATGGATACATATTTGCGTGGCGGCCCCTGGCAGGGATTTGGCGGCCTCCGGTCGGCTCTGTTCCACTTCCAAACATCCTGACCCCTCCCCCCCCACCCACCCCCTTCTCTTCACTGGCCTCCGCGCTCCGCCCCGCGCAGAGCCCCTCTTCTGGGGCCCCCTACCTACGCTCCCTGCCCAGGGCCACCATGAGCCTAGAGCCACCCCTGAGGTAGGTCCCCCTTCCTGCACATGAACATTCTTGAAATGCAGTTTTGTAGTGTGTTGCTTAATGCAGCACACACATAACTTGAAATCTAGCCTAAGTTCAGGTATACCTTGCTCCAGTCACCATGACATATGTAGCAACATGACATGATCCATGCTAAGTACGCATCGTTATGACATAAACACAGCACGTATACGTCCAACACCTTTCCTATCTTTACATTCCACTGCATTAACGTTTCAATGCATCAGTCAAACTGTATCATGTGATGTTTCAGACAAATGCAATATTCTATTTAGCCACCAGATGTCAATATTGCACCACTGATATTTCTGATAAGTCAGACGGTACTCGCTCAAAGTTACAGATGGGCGAATTACTGTAAAGAGCCGCGACGCCTAGCGGTTTGACAAGGACTTGTTCCCATGGTGGGCGTAAATACGTAGACTTTGGTCATGTGCTGTTGATTCTATGGCAGGACAAGCTAAGGAAATAATAGCTAACTGAACTATGAGGCAGCAGATCCCGCAGATTCCTATAAGCAATTGCAGAATACAACGAATACAGACGTACCCCGACATATTTTAAAGAAAAAAATTATAAAATGGTTATTTTTAATGCATTTATAGAAAAGGATTGGCAAAAATATGTTAGCTCCAATAAGTATGGGAGGAGGGGGTGCAAGAGGTCCGTTTCTTCCCTTGCTCAAGCTTTCTGGATAACTAAAACAATCAATGAACAAAGTTCTGCATTTGTACCTTCCGTCAAATCACCCTGCGTTTAAGAGAAGAAATTCTAAAAAACGGGGCAATTTGGTTCATCTCCAATTCAGTTTTCTTATAAAAGATAGGTCCCAAGTTGAATAGATGTTTTGATCACACTGATGCCAAATGTGCGAGATGCGACGAAATAGGAACAGACCTACTGCATATGTTATGGTCATGTGTTGCCATCCGTACATACTGGAGCACGGTCACCAGTTGCTTGGCTCAGTGCACGGAATGGGAACTGGACTGGACGTGGGAGCAATGAGTCTAGGGGCTGGACCCCAGATCCAAAAAACACAAAGTGACCTCCAGATACATAGACCTGGAAATCATAGTCGCCATGGGGCTGCTCACACGCGTTGGAAGTCTCCTGACCCCCCGGCAGCAGAGGCCTGATACCAATCACTACTATGCTGGGCGCAAGCTTGAAGCGTGACTCGAACGGGAGGACGCTAGAGGGCTGCAGAAGCAGCCGCTAGCTGCGGCGTGGGACACGATACTATCAGACTTTTGCATAGCCTGGCAGGACCGCCTGTAGTCGCCACCGGGAATGCCTGTAATTGACAACGGACATGCGAGTGAAAATGGCCTATAACGTAGGGAATGTAAGGTAGCAACCACTGCATCGTCCAGCCATCCTGCAAGGGCTCACACATGCGTTGTTGGCCTCCCCTCTTAGGTATATATACTTAGCCCCCACACTGCAGGGTATACCATATGCCTGGTATGTATTATGTACTAGGGGGAATGGGGGGCTACGTAAACAAGATCCATAAACGAAATGGTGTCTTGGGTCACGTGCGTGGGCAGGGGGGAATTGCGGGTGTGACACAGGTGGGCATATATAAGTTCACTGTAAGTGGTCCAGGTGTAGGTTGTTAGCTTTTTATGTTATGTTGTTGACTAAGCATTAAGTAAATTGTAAACAGTACACTATGATGTCAAGCCGATTGCTGGACAAAGATCACTATAACAGTTAATATCGGTCGGCCTGTATGTAGATACTGACTGAGCTATATCTGTAAACCCATGCTCTGTCTTGTATTAACAATGTTGTTTAAAGCAGAGAAATGAAACTAATACACTGTAAACTGCAAAGTTGTTGTAAAATCAATAAAAACAAAGTTAAACACAAAAAAAGATAGGTCCCCAAGTTAAATAAAAACGAGAGTTGTATTTTGTTCAACTACAAGGAATACAAGATGCCTGGTGTGACTGTTCGGTGAGTGAATTGTTGGGGATTGTATGTATTGTATTGTATTGTAATTGCATTTATATAGTGCTTACTACCCCTGACAAGGTGTCGAAGCGCTTTTTCGGCGAGTAGCACGCTACTCCTGGACCCATAGAGGATTAGTGTTGAATTAGTATAATGAAACATGAAAGTAAATTTTAAGTGGTGAATAGGTTAGTCAGTTATTCGGATTTGGAATGATAGCAGAAGGATAGAGGAGGACAAAGGTTTGTATTTATATAGCGCTTGTTGACGCACACTATTCAGGAAGCCTACAAAGGATTAGTGGTGAATTAATATGGTGAAATATGAAGTAATTCAGTGGTGGATATTAGTCAATTACTTGGAGTGAGAAGGATAGCGGTGGGATAAAAGGGGAAGTAAGATTTGCATTCATATAGCACTTGTTACCCCTGATGGGTGTTGAATCGCTTTTCAGGCGAGTAGCACGCCACTCCGGATTCCATAAAGGATTACTGATAAAAATTAGTATAGTAAAAAAAAAATGAAATAATTTGAGTAGTGGATATGTTATTCAGTTATTTGGGTAGTATATTAGCATAGTTTAATATGGAATTTGAGAAGTGAACATGTTAGTCTGTTAATTTCGATTGAAAAGGATAGTGGAGGGATAAAGGAGTGATTTTTTTTAGGTCTTAGCAGTAGGAGGAGGCTTTTGGATGAGTAAAAAGGAGTTTTGGAGGGGAGGACTCAGAGGAAAGAGTTTAGAGAGGTTTGTTTTAGGGGATCGGTATAGCAAGAGAGGTGTCAGATGATGCAAGGAGGTGTAGAGTAGGAGAGAGTCTAGAAAGGGTTATTTTGGCAATCATAGTAGTGGTATGGGGTTTGGGATAAATGAGAGAGTGGATGTAGAGGATATATTGATAGATGTATAGGATGAGAGATAGGGTAGTGCACTGGAAGGAGTAGTAGAAGAAGTTTGAGATGAGTCGGAAGGTTGGGCTAGCAGATATATTGAGTATAGGCTGAGAAATAGGGTAGTGCATTGGAAATGCTAAATTAGAAGAAAGTGATAAATATATAGATTCATAATTATATTGAAAGTATATAGATACATAAAGGAGGTAAGTATATGTAGATTAAATATATTGATAGAGGCACAGGATGAGAAATAGGGTAGTGCATTGGATATGCTTTTTCAAGAGAAAAGTAACAGAAACACAGATCCATGTACGTGGAAGGAACATAGATGCACAATGGAAGTATGTACATGTAGACCAAAGATGATTTTTATTTATTTATTATTATTATTTTTTCTTTCAACATAATTATTTTACATGTTTATACAAAGTAATACACAAAGATAGGTACATATCTATAGTGAAAAAAAATGCTTGTATACAGAGGGATATGCTGTAAATTTCTGTTTGCGTATGGTGCTTATGTGGGAAAGAGCCAAATCTTGAGTAGTTTTCGGAAGATAAGGTGGTTGTTGGTGGACCTTATGTTGGGGGGTAAAGAGTTCCATAATTTGGCTGCTTGAACAGAGAAGGATGTGCCACCCATGTTTTTTTTCTTGTATGGTGGGATTTTGAGGCGAGATGCTCCTTTAGAGCGGAGGTTCCTTTGTTGAATGTGTTTGGTGATTTTATTCCTGATGAAGAGCGGTCCCATTCCTTGTATTGCTTTGTGGGTGATACAAAGTAGTTTGAACCTATGTGTGCATGGGAGAACTGCGAGTATGAATGGTGTTTGAGGGTTAGTGTCTATGTGTGTGTGAATGGTCTGAGCAGTCTTGATGCATGTGAATGACTGTGTAAATGCTGTGCAATTGCATAGTATAAATGTGTGGGTGCATTGCACGTTGTATGTGTAAAAGCTGTTTGTCTTTGTATTCTGTTTGTGATAGGTTAATGTTATTAAATGCAAAACTTGTGAGGCTTGTCTTACTGCACCAATGGTGTGTATTTGGCATCTATTTATGCCTAGTGTTTGCTTTGGTGTATAGGAGTGCCCTTTCTCTCAATCTCTTTCCTGCGGCTGGCCTTACTCCAGCACGGTGTTCCGCACTCTAACAATGTAGGCTTTCTCCCAATACTGTCTGATCCGTCAGTGCCACAGAACTTTAACTCTCTAATCTTCCCCCAGACTGCAACGCCTGGGCTGCAGAACTGACCTGACAAATCCCTACAACTGTTTTTATTTATAAATCTCCCTGGTAGGCAAGAGTGTGTCCTCGCCTGCCCTCTCACCTTCAAAGGCATTTTAAACACCAAGGAAAACAGGAAACAGAAACTTGGAAAAGCAGCCAACATGTGGGCGATTGTAAAATACAAGTATGAAAACATCACATATAACAATTATGCCAGTGACAGAAAACCACAGCAAGAAATGCAATCTCAGGAGTTGGCTGCATTAATCTGCAGTGAATCATTACAAAATGTAGTTATACTTCAATCTCTCATCAAAAATGACTATGAAGTAAAGCATGACAGGTCTGGTTAATTGGTAATAGGGTGGTATGGAAGGAGGATTTTTAGGATTCATGTCCTGCTACAAAACGTATTCTTGGCTTACAGTTGGCATAGAGCCGACCCATAACTTACCTTTAGTTGACTTTAATTCCACTCTTATTTTTTTTGTTTCTTATTCGCCAGCTTGTGTGGGCTTTCCTTCCTGTTTTAGTGTTTGTCTCTCCCCTGGAACATGGACGCATTACATGGATACTTCCACTGCTCACTTTTTAAATGGTACCTTTTTTTTGTTTAAGCACTCCACCCAACCAGGATGAAGTAGGTGACCAAATTAATCCTTCATGTCCTAGTTATGGCCCAGATGCAGGATCCATCACCCCGGCGCTTAATTACCCTTCCTCGCTAATTTGGTTAACTCTATCGGGAGCCTCTAGCCGAGACTCTAGTCGAACCACGGCAACACCTTTGCCGTTTCCAGAATGCTTTGATGGAGAATGTTTGTTCACCTCATGGAACATAGCTGGTTTAAAAAAAAAGTTACTTGGCTCAGACTGGGTCCATACCACTTCTATGTCCTGTGTGATCTACCTTCAGGAAACCTGAGACATAGAACCCTCCCATGTGGATGGGTTTTTGACTATTTTTACACCTGCCATACCTTCACTATCAAGTTGCTTAAAGGGTGGTCTTCAAATTTGTATTTCAAACTTGTTACCTGCGGTATTTAGGAGGTCTTACACTGCCTCACACTGCTATCAGTTTGTGCTACTCTCTTTTAAGGGTGGGTCCGATTTAGTTATAATTAATTTTTATAATAATATCTTTGACTCCACCCACAGAATGGTTGTTACAGCCCTAGAGGCC